>NW_024424008.1:32340872-32348059 GCF_017311325.1 Ursus maritimus
TATATATATATATATACACACACACACACATATATATATCTATCTATCTCCCAACTCCCATCAGCAGCTGTTTGAGGGCTGTTCCCCAGAGGTGCTAGTGTCTATGTATTTCCAGCCTGTCATAGGGTAGGGCAGAGTATCCCCCAGGAACAGAGATATATATGCTGGCAATCGGAAGTTATCAGGGTACTCAGAAATTCTAGTGCCTGAGCACTAGACTGACAGCACCTACACAGCACCAAGGCCTTCCATGTTCTGGCCCCTCCCTGTCTCCCTCTGGATAATGAGGCTTGTATTACACACTTGAAAGAATTCTAGAGGATTACATGTTTTTCAAAATGTTTAAACACTAAGCATCCTGGTGTGTTTCAAGTAGTCAAAAAAAGTTGTTGTTTTTCCTTCCTTCTCAGTTGATTGCTGTGCTTCCACACCTTCACTCCCACCCCCATTTCTTTAATGGAAACCATACCTCTTTTTAACTACCAATTTTTACTTATAGATATACATTTTGTTTTCATATCTTATAAATATCTTTTTATATCCTATAATATCTTATAAATTTCTATAGGTTTTATCTCCACCGGTATATTTCAAATTCCTTGAGATCAGGGTTTATATTTTTTTATCTTTTAATTTTGATAGCATCTGGCACATTGTCTTAGATATAACTGCATTTACAGATTGTTTAATAAATATTCTGGGATAGACTTGTGAATGAATGATGTGCCTGATTTAATGACTCTTGAATTTACATCATTTTTGGATAACCAGGCATCTTGTTCAAATTCAAATCACAAAAATAAACAAATATAAAACTTGACAGTAACAACATTCAATTCAGGCACACCCTCACTACTACTCCAAATCAGCTTTTTGATTTTGGTAAGGTAGGCACAGATTTCTTCCTAAAAGTTGCTTTTATCCTGAAATCATTTCTAAATTTCCTGATTTGAAATGCCGAGTTTGAATTCTCATAAGCGCTAGAACTTAAAGAACAGATAGTTCAATGAGAGGTTACTTGCGTGGTGTGGTTAAAACTTCAGCCCTGCAATAGACATGGATTGTATGCTTAGGGCACACTGGTGCTTGCAGGCAGACTAGGAGAAGAAGGGAGTGGGACTTCACTGCTTCTGAGAACCTTTGTGTACTTGCAAAGATAAATACTAAGTGTGGGGCCATTAGGCGGGGCTGGGATCGGCTATATGACTCTGCTAGCTGTGTGACCAAGGACACGTAATTTAACTTCTATGTTATGACCCCATCCTACTTTCTCAATTTATTAAAATTCATACATAATGCCTTCTTTCAAGTCTCAGACTACCTGCACATAAAATGGGGGTAATGACTACCACGAACTATTTCTGATTGTGCATTTAATAAACTTTTAAAATATATCCATCACATAAGAATTTCTCATTAAACAGTAGCTTTTTGAAACCAATCATTATTAAAAGAGAGGGAATGTGGGCTTCGGAGCAGTTTTGGATGCTGTTCTGATGTGGACGCATGTCGATAGTCGTGAAGGGGTCCTCTGGAAGCAAGAAAAGATAAGACTCCTCTAATCATCAGATAGAAGTACTTGCAGTGAATGATACTTTACAGTAGGTATCGATTTGATGAAGTCTCTGAAGACTAGAAAGGATGGGAATCGGTGAGGTTTTGAGGACTAATGATAATAGTCATAATAATAATACACTATGGGTATTTTTAAAATGAATTCTCCAAGAAAATATCTGCTTTTTCCAATGTCCTTATTTTTCTAACCCAGATGGCTAAAATCCCAAATCCTTCAGCTAGCTTTAACTGGTCCTTCATGGATGCATGTGGCTATTTCCTCACTCTATTTCTGCCAATATTTGAAGTGCCGTTTTCCTCTGAGGAAGATAAATAAAACTAAATCCATTAAGGTCTGCTCAGGAATCACCTTTCTTCATGAAGAGTTCATCTTTCTTTAAAATGAACAATCTGACTGGGCCTGGCTACACTTAAATCTTGGGCTTTGTCAAGAATTAATGTTGCATAGGTGTTTACCACATGTAAACAGTTTATTCTTTTTCCTTAATAGATCATGGGGCATGGAATTTTAAGCCCAGAAAGGACATTAAAAATGATTTATACCTGATACCTATCTTTTTGCATTGCTACATCTATACATATTGAAAGGTTTATGTGCATAATAGTTCTACTTAATATATATTTCAGTTAGATTAACATACCAAATGCCAAAGGTTTTTATTGCTATACCTCAATGGACAATTACAAATTAAAAAAAAATTACAAGCAAACTTTCACATATTGCACTTACGATGCAATATGCACAACAGTGTAAAAGCTCATAGCTTTCAAAAGATATTTAATAATGAAAGTATAAATGAAAAGAGATTAAAATTTTTAGAGCCATGATATGACCGTGACTTTGGTGTGTGTGTGTGTGTGTGTGTGTGTGTGAGAGAGAGAGAGAGAGAGAGAGAGAGAGAGAGCACATGTATTTGTCTATTTAAACAAGATCTTAAACTGACTGGCCCAGTGGGTAGAGCATGTGACTCTTGATCTCAGGGTCATGAGTTTAAGCCCCATGTTGGGCATAAAGCTTACTTAAATTAAAAAAAAATCTTAAAATGGTATTATTTCTGTTTAGCTCAGTCATCAAAAAGGCAGTAATCATATTGTATAGGATAAATATCTCTGTATTCCAAAGTAAGTTTCTACTCCATCTATACAGAACTTTGAAAAAGTCATTATTAAGATTCTCAGCCCAGTATCTTCTTCGGCATATAAAATGGTTGAGATTAAAGAGACTGAGAGGAAATTTATTTGGAGAAATTGCTAGAGTACAGCAGCATTTCCCTTTCCTCTCTGAAAGCCTCTGAAACCCTCTGAGAATGAGGTGGGGGCAAGGGTGCTGCCTCCTCACCTCAAGGGAAATGAGAGGAACTTTGAGAAAACCAGTCAACAATATCCTTCCAAGTGCTCAAGCCAAAAGACCTTGAGATTAAATTTGACTCCACTTTCCCTTGTACGTCCTGCATCAGTCTATCAGAAAATGTTGATGTCAATATATTCAAAACATATCCAATATCTGATCATGTCTCCCCATCCCCACTGCCACCCTGAGACATGTTGTCATCATTTCTCACCTACAATATGGCAAGTTTCCAACTTCTCGGACTCCACACTTGCCCTTATGGTTTAAAACAATACCAAAGCCAGTTCAATCCTGTATAAAACATGTCAGAATATGTCACTGTTCTGCTCAAAACGCTCATGACTCCCATCTCATAGTGGAAGCCAAAAATCTCCACAAAGACCTGTGGAGCCCCAAATGACCTCTCCCGCTCTCGCCTCACTGATCCTGTCCCCTGCTCCTCCCTTGTTCACTCTAGTCCTTTAGCTCTTTGGCCCTCCTTCCCTGCAGGATGAGCCCTTCCACTAACGGCCAACCAGGCACTGCTTTCTCTGCCTGCCTGAAGGCTCTCCCTCCCTCTCCTCCTTAGTGTTTGCTTAGACAGTGAAACTTTCCCTCCACACCGTGTTTAAAATTATAAGCTCTGGACTCATCCTGGCTCTTCTTAATCCCCCTTACCTACACTATTTTTTCTCATAACACGAATCACACTCTCTGCAGGGTGACCATGTGTCCTTGTCTACCTGAAAAGGAACGAATTTATGCCTGATATCAAAACATAATTATGAAGAACATTCTTTTTCACTGCCTTTCTTACTTTCATTCTCAAAAATGTCTTGGTTTGATTAATCTATTTATAAAGACAAGTACTTTTGCCCCTCTTGTCCATGGTTCGAGAACAATGGTTTCCAAATGACGAATATGCAGTAAATACATGTTGAGTGAATAAGTGAAATAATTAAGTAGCTCAGTATTTGTCCCATGAAGTTTGGAGGCATATAAGGGACTGGTGTTTGACCCATATCTGTGAAACTCAGAGGCAATAGGCTACGGCTGGACTTCTCTGGCAGTGAAGAGAGATGGCATCCCAGCATCCAGCCAGCTGTATTTCATGTGAGGACCCGGCCCGGGTTTCTGTGTCTTATAGATCCAGGTGGGTGACAAGGGAAGGAGCTGGCCAGGGATCAACATTTGATTATTACCCTGCATTAGACATTGAAAATTAATGACATAAGACAATTCTTGGGACTAGAAGAATCCTGAGAAGTGTTTAATATTTATGACTGGAAGGATATAGAATTAGTGTGAGATTTCATCCAGGGGTAAGACAAGAACAGCTTATTGAGGAGGTTTCAAAGGATAGTAGGGAAAAGAAGGAAAGTGTCTGATGCTTCTACCCTTGTTTATAACTGTTCATAAGGTAGTATTTAAAAGTATAAGCTAGGGAGTAGGACAGATCTGATTCTGAATGCCATTTCTACACCTTAATTACTATGGAACTTTGGTCAAGTTCCTTGTACTCCTTATGCTACAGATTCAAATGGGCCAATACATTTATAAGGGGCTATTTTTCAAATATGAACTTTAGTCAACAGGTCTCTATGAATATATACACACACACACACACATTACATATATATTCATATATATGTATGTATAAAACATCACATTAACTTGGTTAAATAGGAAATTTTTGAGAAATAGTATAAAAAATTAAGTTCTCTTTTTAGGGAAAAATATAGATTAGTTAAAAAAACATTTTGGTCCACTTTGGCATTCTGTTAGCATCCATTTAGTACTCTAATAGTTCAGAAGACCTGTGCCCTATCTTTAATAGCCTATATACTTGAGAAGTCAACAGAGACACATACTAAGCTTTACAACTATTAGTTGGATACAAATCAATTTTCCATTAAGGGGCTAATGATGTGTCAAGGAGAACTGGTGTTTTCTCTATCATGATCGTGAAATCATCATCATTAACTCCCTTTTAAAAACCAAATATGGGGGCACCTGGGTGGTGCAGTCGGTTAAGTATCCAACTCTTGGTTTCGGCTCAGGTCATGATCTCATGGGTGGTGGAATTGAGCCCTGAGTTGGGCTCCCTGCTTGTATGGAGTCTGCTTGAGATTTTCTCTTCCTCTGCCCCTCCCTTGGTCCCCTAGCTCAAATACATAAATAAATCTTAAAAAAATAAATAAATACAGGAAAGATTAATAGTCTTACTACAAAGAATTTCCTTGAATACATATTGTTAGATTCACAGAGACATTTTAAACTCAGTGATTCTATTTTCTCTAATAAAGCTTGGAGTAAAAGTGGTTGTTTTGATAACTAAAGCAAAATAAACCCAAAAGACCTGTTTTTGTTTCCAGTTATCTAAAGTTTTCTGGTAAAGGTGTTTTGGTAGACTGGGATAATTGTTCGGACCTTCTTTACTTGTTGTGTGTTTGCAACCAAAAAGTAAAAATAAAAAGAGCATTTCATTGTCTAGAATATGTCTGTTTTGAAAATGAAAAGATTTTTAAGGGGGGGAAAAAGTCTTTTCAAGCAGACATTCTACTTTTCTAAGGCTGGGCAGTGTCTCTCTGGCAGCTAGAATTTCTCTACTGGAAATTGGTATGTTGTGCCTAGAAGCTGGAGTTCTCCTTTGCAGGCTTTCTTTTTCTTTTTTTCTTTTTAAAAATGTATTTATTTATTTGAGAGAGAGCATGCGCAGGGTGAGGGGCAGAGGGAGAGGGAGAAACAGACTCCGTGCTGAGCAGGGAGACTGATGTCATGGAGCTCCATCCCAGGACCCTGAGATCATGACCTGAGCAGAAATCAAGAGTCAGAGTCTTAATCCACTGAGCCACTCAGGAGCCCCTGCATGCTTTCTTAAAAGTAGCAATTCCTTTAAAGGTTACCATTTTCAGGAAACAGCCTTCAGGCCTTCAGCATTCTGCTAGACACAGTGGGAGCTACCTGAATCCGGTTTGATGCCTATTTGCAAGCTGGTTAGTTTGTGAATTACAGGAATCCTGTTGGGCTTCTTCCCTGCTGCTTTCATGTCCCCCTGGCTCCACTGCTACACCCCAAACTTCTGTCCTTGCCTCTCAGCTCCTTGCTGAGTTAGACAGCACATGACAGCCAAACTCAGCCAAGGCGCGTTAGCCCAAAGCATCCTGGAATTACACTTAAACTTTTCTACCCCAGTTCCCCAAGTTGTGCAGGAAAAATGTCTGTATGATTCTGGGCACCTTAAAGTGTGTTGTCTGGCAAGTTATTAATTTGTTTTAATTACTGAGATGGATATTTGGTAATCATCATTTGGAAAAACTTTCCCGGCTGAAAATTTCTGTAGGCATGTTACAGGTCTTGGGGATTTAGGTCAGCCTTTGTCTTTCTTTTGAAGCAGATTCCAAATGGTTTTTCTAGGAAATTCTCATTATTTTCCTTGGGTACTTCCTCAGATCACTTTTTGTCAGGCTTCTTAGTCGTCATCCCTTTTCAGAGATTCGTGAGGTACACGAGAGCATCTGAAAAGCTGAAGTAAAGCAGTCTGATTAAATTTAATTTACTCTCTTTTCTCAGATTTATTTTTCACTGGACACACTTTGCATGCCACACTTATTAATATCCAGGAAAATCAGTATTCTGAGGAATGCTTGGAGAAAAGATGCCCTGAGTACAATACACATCTTCTTCATGAGACTTCTAGAGAGTTGCATCAGAGAGCAACACCTCATGGTGTTGGTGCTCTGCAGAACTTTGTTTTAACGGAACTTTGACATTATGCAGTTAGCTTATAATGAGGGACAATATACAAGAGAGATTTTATATATATATATATATATATATGTATACACACACACACATATATATACACACACATATATAGTATTATATATATTACATAATTATATATAATTATTTTTATTTAAATATATTAAATTTTTATTTATTTTTAATTTAAACATTTAATATTTATTTAAAGTGCTCTGCAGAACTTTGTTTTAACGGAACTTTGACATTATGCAGTTAGCTTATAATGAGGGACAATATACAAGAGAGATTTTATATATATATATATATATATATGTATACACACACACACATATATATACACACACATATATAGTATTATATATATTACATAATTATATATAATTATTTTTATTTAAATATATTAAATTTTTATTTATTTTTAATTTAAACATTTAATATTTATTTAAATTTATATTTGTTTAAATTTATTAAAAGTTATATATTATTATATATTATATAATTACATATTATATAA
>NW_024424008.1:32348084-32361122 GCF_017311325.1 Ursus maritimus
ATCAAAAAGGACAAAAACAAAATTAAAGATTGACTCAGATACCTTCTTTGTAAAAACAAAGGTTAGAAGAATGGGTCTACAGACTTGGAAGAAAGAGGAAAAAAAAGAGAGAGAGACCCAATAACTGTATACCAAACTAAAGTACTTCCTTCTTTTTTTGAGGCAAAAATGTCTCAGATTTTCAAGGTTCAAAATATACCACTGAGTCTTTGCTTCTTCTCAGTGTAGCCCTCCCGCCCACAGGTACAAGGATTGCACATTCAAGGGGTCTTCCTTTCTGCTGTCATCTCCCTCTGCTTTCCTGACAGGAGGATATTTATTTTTTATGCTTTGTCTCATCACTCAATGCAGATGGAATCGCATTGTTGGAGAACATAAGACAACCGGTATGTTTGTTCTGTTTGCATTGCTTTTGCAGGTACAGGGGACACCCTCCTGCTGCCTTTATCAGGGACTCACACAGTGTGGTATTGCTCTCTGAGACTGAAAATCCAAATATGGAGCCAGGAGAGCCTGGGGTTAAATCTTAGCTTTGTTCCCCCAACCAGGGATGTTACTCCTTGGACAAATTATGTAAAGTCCCTGTTCCCTGCCATGCCACCGTATAATGGAGACAATCATGTGCCATAGAATGTCCCAAGATCGCCATACAAAGACAATATATGCAGAAGAGTTCGCATGGAAAGTGCTATTATCAGCTAGCATGATCACACACTTCCAACAATACGTATTTAACCCTCCGCAGACTGGTCCTGAATGGAGCAACATAATGGCCGCTTTAATTCCAAGGAAACTTGAGTACAAATACTAATTCTTTAAAAACTATTTTTGAATGTTCTTCATTTTAAACTAGAAATAATAAATAAAATGAGTGGCATATTCAATTTTTATTTACATAAAATTCAGGCTAGAACCTATGATTTGTAATGTCTTATCTGTTCTTTAAAATCTGCACATAGAGTATAAGCTCAAGTACAAAAATAACCAGTCATTTCTGAGTGATAGTACAGTTGTCATATTTCTTACCTTTACTTTTTATATAAATATTTTCATAACAACAAAATCATGTGTGTGTAAAGAATAATGTAAAGAACACACCTATATTATGACTGAATTTAGGCAATAGAACATTCCTAGTCTACTTAAAAATTCCTTGTGTGCTTATCCCTCTTTATTTCTCTTCTGTTCCTACTACCTAAAGGATCCATTGTTTTGAATTTTGTATTTATAATGCTCTTTCTTTTTCTTTTTTGTATGCCACCTTATTCAATATATTGACTAGTTTAAATGTTTGGTGAAATTAATATTAATGATATTATATGGCACATAATCTTCTACCAGCGTCGCTTTTCATTCTATATTATTTTTCTGTGATATCCACATACACTAGAATACCAAAGGGCATTTATTTTCACTGCTAAATAATCTTACATTATATAAATAGGAATCTAATCTTATTCATCTCTCTTGTTTCTAGTTGCTTCTGGTTCCATGCTAAGACAAACAAATAAATATACCTATAAACATTCTTGTGAATGTTCCCTGATGCAAATCTTCAAAACTTGTGCAGGGCAGTAATTTCCATTGCTGACTCCAGACCTAACCTCAGAGCTTCTGATTTATGTAGTCTGAGGATAACGGGCCTGGAATCAAAAGTATTTCATTCATCTTCAGGCGTAGGGGTAGGAGGTCCAGTTTCTTAGGCTCAACCGAACCCAGTTACTTATCACTATGAAAATTTGAGCAAAGAGATACTTCATTTTTATGTGTTTCAGTTTCTTCACAGAAAAAATTGAGGTGAAAAACAAAACCCCACCTCACTGGATTAACAGAGTTTATACAAAAATAGAGTCATGCTCAGCACTCACAAACAAATGTTGGCTCTTATTAGAAGTTCACTATTTTTCTCTTCAGTTGTGCTAAAAATTGCCCCCAAATGGTTTTTTGAGGCATGATTTCCATTTAATAAAATAAACAGATGGAAAGGTATTGACAATTATATACATCTATGCAAGCACCATCATAATTTAAATGTAGGAAGGATAGCTCCCAGAAAGTTCTTCCTTATACTTTTCCAGTCATGTTTCAAAGTGATAGAATATTTTGTCTGTTTTTAGACTTCCTCTAAATAGAATTATATAATATGTGCAATTTTTGTGTCTTTGGCTTTGTCTTCACCCCAGTGCTTTTGAGCTTGTCACTCATATCATTCCCATGTGTCAGCAGTCCAGCACTTTATTTTCCCGAGTAGTATCCTATTTTTTGATCTACCACAATTTGTTCAGTGAATTTGTTGACAGAAATGGACTGCAACGAACGCTCATATATACACATCTTTTTGGTGGACATATTTGCATTCCTCTTATGTAAATGGGCCTGGGGGCTGGCCATTCATTTAGCTTTTAATTTCAATAATTATATTTTTCACTCTGCATGCATTTGTTACTTTCAAATAATCATGAATAATTTTATATTATCTGTTTGCAAGGACAATTTTAATTTTCTTTTTATATTTCTGGAATTACATTAAAATATTTATTTTATATTTTGTACCCAGTATTTCCAGTATTTGATGTATGTACAAATAGCTTATATACGCCCATGGCTTGAGCCTTCTTTTTTTTTTTCAGTTTTGATCTTACTTAGTTGGCTTTTCCCACTGACTGAGTTGTGAATTTTGAAAAGGACACTGCACTTGTTGCAACATTACGTGTATAGATCTAAGGAGGTCTGTATAGAGGATTTTTCTTGAGAGACTTGATTTTGTTTCTCACAAAACAGAAACCTGGGAGTATTTTAAGATTCTATTTATTTGTTTATTTATTTAGGGAAAGAGAGAGCATGAAAGCAGGTGGAGGGGGCAGAGGAGGAGCAGAGAGCAGCCTCAAGCAACTCCCACTGAGCATGGAGCTCCCACACGGACTAATCTCATGATGCTGAGATTCACACCTGAGCCGAAATCAAGAGTCAGATACTCAACCGACTGAGCTTCATCCAGGTGCCCCAAGACCTGGGAGTATTTTTAAATTAATTAACCTGCACTGATCTGTGGTTCTCCGGGACTTCTCGGTGTGATTTTGAACCTAAAATGTCCTTAAAAGCCAGTTCTAGATTTGAAAGCTTACCTTTCCTACTTCAAAACCAGAGCTAGGTTAGATGGTTTTCTTTGCCATCTATTTTATTGGGTGGATGGGAGGGATGGGGAAACTTTTTTCTAGTCACTCTGTCAGTGAAGGTATAATCTTTTAAAGATCCAACCAAGCTTTGTGTGTGGTTCTTCTGTTACAGTTTCCTGTCTCGTATGGATCGCAAAGTCCTTTCCTTTCTCGAATTTACTTCAGCTATTATATCCTAATGACTTGAACTCCTGGCCACCAGTTTTACTCCTTTCTGACCACTCTACATACAAGGCCCTGATTCGTTTTTTCATCTCCTAGGGGCTCCTTTCTTCCAAACAATGATTTGTTTGAAAGGAAAATGTGTCGTATATTTTATCCATAATTTTATGTTCTTTGATAGAAGGAAATATTAAAATGTGTCTGCTAGGGATAAAGTTGTATTGATATTATGAAATATATATTTTACTTGAAAAGGTGAGTGTGAGGAGATATGTTATAAGTAGAAGCATAGTATATATATATATATATATACACACACACACACATATATATATATCTATCTCCCAACTCCCCCATCAGCAGCTGTTTGAGGCTGTTCCCAGAGGTGTTAGTGTTCATGTATTTCAGCCTGTCATAGGGTAGTGCTTATATCCCCCAGGAACAGAGGATATATATGCTGGCACCTGAAGTTATCAGGGTATCTCAGAAATTTCTAGTGCCTGAGCACTGATCTGACAGTGCCATCCACACACAGCACCAAGGCTCACGGCTCTGGGCCCTCCCCGTTCTCCTTGGATAATGAGGCTTGTACAAGGTACTCTGAGCACCCAGAGGATTACATGTTTTTCAAAAATGTTTAAACACTAAGCATCCTGGTAAAGTTTCCCAAGTAGTCAAAAAGTTGTTGCTTTTCCTTCCTTCAGTTGATTGCTGTGCTTCCACACCTTCACTCCCACCCCCATTTCTTTAATGGAAAACCATACCTCTTTAACTACCACTCTTACTTATAGATATACATTTTGTTTCTTTATCTATAAAATATTTTTATATCCTATAATATCTTATAAATTTCTATAGGTTTTATTCCCACCGGTATATTTCAAATTCCTCGAGATCAGGGTTTATATTTTTTTATCTTTACCTTTGAGATATCTGGCACATTGTCTTAGATATAACTGTACTTCACAGATTGTTTAATAAATATTCTGGGATATCAGGAATGAATGATGTGCCTGATTAATGACTCTTGAATTTACATCATTTCGGATGAACTCAGGCATCTTGTTCAAATTCAAATCCACAAAATAAACAAACATAAAACTTCCTCGACAGTAACAACATTCAATTCAGCACACCCTCACTACTACTCCAAATCAGCTTTTTGATTTGGTATAGGCACAGATTTCTTCCCAAAAGTTGCTTTTATCCTGAAATCATTTCTAAATTTCCTGATTTGAAATGCCGAGTTTGAATTCTCATAAGCTTAGAAGAACAGATAGTTCAATGAGAGGTTACTGGGCGTGGTGTGGAGCTAAAACTTCAGCCCCGCAATAGACATGGAGCCGCTGCCAGGGCACACTGGTGCTTGCAGGTGCACTAGAGAAGAAGGGAGTGGACTTCTAAATTGCTTGAGAACCTTTTGTGTACTTGCAAAGATAAATACAAGTGGTGGGGCCATTAGGCGGGGCTGATCAAAGATATGACTCAAGCTAGCTGTGTGACCAAGGACACGTAATTTAACCCCATGTTATGACCTATCCATTTCTCAATTTATTAAAAATTCATACATAATGCCTTTCTTTTCAAGTCTCAGACTACCTGCACATAAAATGGGGGTAATGACTACCACGAACTACTTGACTTGCAGCATTTAATAAACTTAAAATATATCCATCACATAAGAATTTCTCATTAAACAGTAGCTTTTTAAACCAATCATTATTAAAAGAGAGAACGCTTCGGAGCGGTGCCTTGGACATGTTCTGATGTATCTATTGTCGATAGTCGTGGAAGGGTCCTCTACAAGCAAGAAAAGATAAGACTCCTCTAAATGTAGGATAGAAGTACTTGCAGTGAATGATACTTATAGGTATCGATTTGATGAAGTCTCTGAAGACTAGGAAAGGACAACGGGTGAGGTTTTGAGGACTTCAATGATGAAGAATCAAGCATCAATAATACACTATGGGTATTTTTAAAATGAATTCTCCAAGAAAATATCTGCTTTTTCCAATGTCCTTATTTTTCTAACCCAGATGGCTAAAATCCCAAATCCTTCAGCTAGTTTTAACTGGTCCTTCATGGATGCATGTGGCTATTTCTCACTCTATTTCTGCCAATATTTGAAGTGCCGTTTTTCCCTTCCTTGGAGTGGAAGATAAATAAAACTAAACCATTAAGGTCTGCTCAGGAATCACCTTTTCTTCATGAAGAGTTTCATCTTTCTTAAATGAACAATTCGACTGGGCCTGGCTACACTTAAATCTTGGGCTTTGTCAAGAATTAATGTTGCATAGGTGTTTACCATGTAAACAGTTTATTCTTTTTCCCTTAATAGATCATGGGGCATGGAATTTTAAGCCCAGAAAGGACATTAAAAAGGATTTATACTGATACCTATATCTTTTTGCATTGCTACATCTATACATATTGAGCCATTTTTTCTATGTGCATAATAGTTCTACTTAATATATATTTCATAGATTAACATACCAAATGCCAAAGGTTTTTATTGCTATACCCTCAATGGACAATTGCTAGCCTCAAAAAATTACAAGTTAACTTCACATATTGCACCACTATGCAATATGCAATAACAGTAAAGCTCATAGCTTTCAAAAAGATATTTTACAATGAAAGTATAAAATGAAAAGAGATTAAAATTTTTAGAGCCATGATAAGGACCGTGACTTTTGTGTGTGTGTGTGTGTGTGTGTGTGTGAGAGAGAGAGAGAGAGAGAGAGAGAGAGCACATGTATTTGTCTATTTAAACAAGATCTTTAAACTGACTGGCCCAGTGGGTACATGTGACTCTGATCTCAGGGTCATGAGTTTAAGCCCCATGTTGGGCATAAAGCTTACTTAAATTAAAAAAATCTTAAAAATGGTATTATTTCTGTTTAGCTCAGTCATCAAAAAGGCAGCAATCATATTGTATAGGATAAATATCTCTGTATTCCAAAAAGTAAGTTTTTACTCCATCTATACAGAATCCTGGAAAAAGCCACATAAGATTCTCAGCCCAGTATCTTCTTCGGCATATAAAATGGTTTAGATTAAAGAGACTGAGAGAGGAAATTTATTTGGAGAAATTGCTAGAGTACAGCAGCATTTCCCTTTCCCTCTCTCTGAAAGCCTCTGAAATTCTTTCTGAGAATGAGGTGGGGGCAAGGGTGCTGCCTCCTCACCTCAAGGGAAATGAGAGGAACTTTGAGAAAACCAGTCAACAATACCCTTCCAAGTGCTCAAGCCAAAAGACCTTGAGATTTCAAATTTGACTCCACTTTCCTTTTGTACGTCCTGCATCAGTCTATCAGAAAATGTTGATGTCAATATATTCAAAACATATCCAATATCTGATCATGTCTCCCCATCCCCACTGCCACCCTGAGACATGTTGTCATCATTTTCTCACCTTACAATATGGCAAAGCTTCCAACTGACTCCACACTTGCCCTTATGGTTTAAAACAATACCAAAGCCAGTTCAATCCTGTATAAAACATGTCAGAATATACCACCAGCCCTGCTCAAAACGCTCATGACCCATCTCATAGTGTAAAGCCAAAAATCTCCACAAAGACCTGTGGAGCCCCCAAATGACCTCTCCCGCCCGCACTGATCCTGTCCCCCTTGCTCCCTCCCTTTTACCTCACCTTAGTCCTTTAGCTCTTTGGCCCTCTTCCCTGCAGGATGAGCCCTTCCACTAACGGCCAACCAGGCACTGCTTTCTGCCTGCCTGAAGGCTCTCCTCCCTCTCCTCCTTAGTGTTTGCTTAGACAGTGAAATCCTTCTCCTCCACACCGGTGTTTAAAATTATAAGCTCTGGACTCATCCTGGCTCTTCTTAATCCCCTTACCTACACTATTTTTTCTCATAACACTAATCACACTCTCTCGCAGGGTGACCATGTGTCCTTGTCTACCTGAAAAGGAACGAATTTATGCCTGATATCAAAACATAATTATGAAGAACATTTCCTTTTCACTGCCTTTCTTACTTTCTTATTCTCAAAAATGTCTTGGTTTGATTAATCTATTTATAAAGACAAAGTGTCTTTGCCCCTCTTTGGCTCATGGTCTTATGGAACAATGGTTTCCAAATGACCTAATATGCAGTAAATACATGTTGAGTGAATAAGTGAAATAATTAAGTAGCTCAGTATTTGTCCCATGAAGTTTGGAGGCATATGGGGTGGGACTGGTGTTTGACCATATCTGTGAAACTCAGAGGCAATAGGCTACGGCTGGACTTCTCTGCAGTGAAGAGATGGCATCCCAGCATCCAGCCAGCTGTATTCATGTGAGGACCTGGCCTGGGTTTCTGTGTCTTATAGATCCAGGTGGGTGACAAGGGAAGGAGCTGGCTGGGATCAACATTTGATTATTACCCTGCATTAGACATTGAAAATTAATGACATAAGACAAATTTTTTGGGACTAGAAGAATCCTGAGAAGTGTTTAATATTTATGACTGGAAGGATATAGAATTAGTGAGATTTCATCCAGGGGTAAGACAAGAACAGCTTATTGAGGAGGTTTCCAAAGGATAGTGTGGGAAAAAGAAGGAAAGTGTCTGATGCTTCTACCCTTGTTTATAACTGTTCATAAGGTAGTATTTAAAAGTATAAGCTAGGGAGTAGGACAGATCTGATTCTGAATGCCATTTCTACACCTTAATTACTATTATGGAACTTTGGTCAAGTTCCTTGTACTCCTTATGCTACAGATTCAAATGGGCCAATACATTTATAAGGGGCTAGTTTTTTCAAATATGAACTTTAGTCAACAGGTTCTATGAATATATACACACACACACACATTACATATATATTCATATATATGTATGTATAAAACATCACATTAACCTGGTTAAATAGGAAATTTTGAGAAATAGTATAAAAAAATTAAGTCTTTAGGGAAAAATATAGGATTAGTTAAAAACATTTTTGTCCACTTTCTTTGGCATTCGTTAGCATCCATTAAATCTAATAGTTCAGAAGACCTGTGCCCTATCTTTAATAGCCTATATATTTGAGAAGTCAAACAGAGACACATACTAAGCTTTACAACTATTAGTTGATACAAATCAATTCTTCCATTAAGTGCCAATGATGTGTCAAGGAGAACTGGTGTTTTCTATCATGATCGTGAAATCATCATCATCATTAACTCCCTTTAAAACCAAATATGGGGCACCTGGGTGCAGTCGGTTAAGTAGGTCCAACTCTTGGTTTCCCCGGCTCAGGTCACATCTCATGGTGGTGGAATTGAGCCTCCTGAGTTGGGCTCCCTGCTTGTATGGGAGTCTGCTTGAGATTTTCTCTTCCTCTGCCCTCCCTTGGTCCCCTAGCTCAAATACACATAAATAAATCTTAAAAATAAATAAATACAGGAAAGATTAATAGTCTTACTACAAAGAATTTCTTGAATACATATTGTTAGATTCACAGAGACATTTCTCTAAAAACTCAGTGATTCTATTTTCTTCTAATAAAGCTATAAAAGTGGTTGCTTTGATAACTAAAGCAAAATAAACCCACAAAGACCTGTTTTTGTTTCCAGTTATCTAAAGTTTTCTGGTAAAGGTGTTTTGGTAGACTGGGATAATTAATGTTCGGACCTTCTTTACTTGTTGTGTGTTTGCAACCAAAAGTAAAAATAAAAAGAAAGCATTTCATTGTCTAGAATATGTCTGTTTTGAAATGAAAAAGATTTTAAGGGGGGAAAAGTCTTTTCAAGCAGACATTCTACTTTTCTAAGGCTGCAGTGTCTCTCTGGCAGCTAGAATTCTCCCCACCCAGTTCAAAAAGCTAGCCTAGAAGCTGGAGTTCTCTTGCAGGCTTTCTTTTTCTTTTTTTTTTCTTTTTAAAAATGTATTTATTTATTTGAGAGAGAGCACAGGGTGAGGGGCAGAGGGAGAGGGAGAAACAGACTGGGTGGCTGGAGCAGGGAGACTGATGTCATGGAGCTCCATCCCAGGACCCTGAGATCATGACCTGAGCAGAAATCAAGAGTCAGAGTTCCTAATCACTGAGCCACTCAGGAGCCCTGCATGCTTTCTTAAAAGTAGTACCTCTTTAAAAGGTTACCATTTTCAGGAAACAGCCTCAGGCCTTCAGCATTCTGCTAGACACACAGTGGGAGCTACCTGAATCCGTTTGATGCCTATTTGCAAGCTGTTAGTTTTGTGAATTACAGGAATCCTGTTGGGCTTCTTCCCTGCTGCTTTCATGTCCCCCCCTGGCTCCACTGCTACACCCCCAAACTTCTGTCCTTGCCTCTCTCAGCTCCTTGCTGAGTTAGGACAGCACATGACAGCCAAACTCAGCCAAGGCGCCGTTAGCCCAAAGCATCCTGAATACTCTTAAACTTTTTCTACCCCAGTTCCCCAAGTTGTGCAGGAAAAATGTCTGTATGATTCTGGCACTCTAAAGTGTGTTGTTCAAGTGTTATTAATTTGTTTTAATTACTGAGATGGATATTTGGTAATCATTTGGAAAACTTTCGGCTGAAACTTGTAGGCATGTTACAGGTCTTGTGGGATTTAGGTCAGCCTTTGTCTTTCTTTGAAGCAGATTCCAATGGTTTTTCTAGGAAATTCTCATTATTTTCCTTGGGTACTTCCTCAGATCACTTTTTGTCAGGCTTAGTCGTCATCCCTTTTCAGAGAGATTCGTGAGGTACACGAGAGCATCTGGAAAAGCTGAAGTAAAGAAGTCTGATTAAATTTTTAATTTACTCTCTTTTCTCAGATTTATTTTCACTGGACACACTTTGCATGCCACACTTATTAATATCCAGGAAAATCAGTATTCTGAGGAATGCTTGGAGAAAAGATGCCCTGAGTACAATACACATCTTTCTTCATGAGACTTCTAGAGAGTTGTAGATCAGAGAGCAACACCTCATGGTGTTGGTGCTCTGCAGAACTTTGTTTTAACGAACTTTGACATTATGCAGTTAGCTTTATAATGAGGGACAATATACAAGCAGATTTATATATATATATATATATATGGTTACACACACACACATATATATACACACACATATATAGTATTATATATATTACATAATTATATATAATTATTTTTATTTAAATATATTAAATTTATTTATTTTTAATTTAAACATTTAATATTTATTTAAATTTATATTTTGTTTAAATTTCTTATTAAAAGCTATATATTATTATATATTATATACTCACATTATTATATAATAAGATAAAATATAATAAATATATATATATGTATATATATATATATATATATGCTTAGAGGTTAAGTAGTATGTCTCAAGCTCAAGCTTTTCTTTTTTTTTTTTTAATGGATTTTTTTATTATATTATGCTAGTCACCATACAGCATCCCCTTGGTTTCCGATGTAAAGTTCAATGATTCATTAGTTCATGAGGAACACCCAGGGTGCACCATGCAATACGTGCCTCCTACTGCCCATCACCAGTCTATCCCATTCTTCACCCCCTCTCCCTCTGAGGCCTCAGCGAGCCATAGTCCCTAGTCTCTCATGTTTCATTCCCCCCTTCTGACACTCCTTTCTTTATCCCTTTCCCTACTGCTCATCCCTCTAGTTCTTATATTCCATGATGAGAGAAATCATATGATAATTGTCTTTCTTTGCTTGGCTTATTTCACTTAGCATTATCTCCTCCAGTGCCGGGTCCATGTTGCAACAAATGTGTTGAGAATTCACTTTCTTTTCTGATAGCTGAGTAATATTCCATTGTATATGGACCACAACTTCTTAATCCAGTCTTCTGTTGAAGGGCATCTCGGTCTTTCCATGATTTTTTAGCTACGTGGACAATGCTAATATGAACATTGGGGTGCATATGGCCTCTCCTTCAATTATGTTTCATCTTCTTGGGATAAACACCAGTAGTGCAATGGCTGGATCATAGGGTAGCTCCATTTTTAACTTTAAGGGACCTCCACACTGTTTTCCAGAGTGGCTGTACCAACTTTGCATTCCCACCAAACAATGTAGGAGGGACTTCTTTCTCCACATCCTCTCCAACATTTATAAGTTGTTTCTGCCTTGTCTATTTTTGCCATTCTAACTGGCTTAGTTGTATCTCAGTGTGGTTTTTGATTTGAATTTCCCCCGATGGCTAATGATTTTGAACATTTTTTTTTTCATGTGCTTCTCGTTAGCCATTTGTATGTCTTCGTTGGAAAGTGTCTGTTCATATCTTCTGCCTCATTTTTTGATTTGTTTATTTGTTTCTTGTGTATTGAGTTTGAGAAGCCTCTTTGTAGATCTTGGATACCAGTCCTTTATCTGTAGTGTCATTTGCAAATATCTTTCTCCCATTCCAAGTGGGCTGCCTCTTAGTTTTTTTTGACTATTTCCTTGGCTGTGCAGAAGCTTTTATCTTGGATGAAGTCTTATAAGTTCATTTTATCTGTTTCTCTTGCCTTTGGAGATATGTCATGAAAGTGGGTTGCTTTGGCCGATGTCGTAGAGGTTGCTGCCTATGTTCTCCTCTAGAATTTTGATGGATTCCTGTCTCACATCGAGGTCTTCATCCATTTGGAGTTTATCTTTGTGTATGGTGAGAGAGTGGTCAAGTTTCATTCCTTTTGCATGTAGCTGTCCAATTTTCCCAGCACCATTTATTGAAGAGACTCTTCTTTTTCCACTGGATGTTTTTTCCTGCTTTATCAAAGATTAGTTGCCCAAAAAGAGCCGAGGGTCCATTTCCTCGGCTCTCTATTCTGTTCCATTGGTCTATGTGTCTGTTTTTGTGCCAGTACCATGCTGTCTTTGTGATCACAGCTTTTGTAGTACAGCTCAAAAATCTGGCATTGTGATGCCCCCAGCTTTGCTTTTTCCTTTTCAACAGTTCCTTGAGATTCGGGGCCTTTTCTGTTTCCATACAAATTCTACACTTATTTGTTCCTTAATTTTGAAAAATGTCCGTATTTTGATCGGATAACATTGAAAGTGTAGGATTGCTCTGGTAAGCATGGACATTTTAACTACGTTAATTTTTCCCATCCATGAGCATGGAATATTTTTCCATCTTTTTATGTCTTCCTCAATGTCTTTCAAGAGTGATTTATAGTTTCTAGAATACAGGTCCTTTACGTCTCTGGTTAAATTAATTACAAGGTAACGTATGGTTTTTGATGCTATTGTAAATGGGATGGATTCCCTAATTTCTCTTTCTTCAGTCTCATTGTTCGTGTATAGAAATGCAACTGATTTCTGAGCATTGAGTTTGTATCCCGCCACATTACTGAATTACTCTATAATTTCTAATAGTTTGGGAGTGGATTCTTTTGGGTTTTCCGTATAGAGTATCATGTCATCTGTGAAGAGAGACATTTTGACTTCTTCTTTGCCGATTTGGATACCTTTGATCCCTTTTTGTTGTCTGATTGCTGTTGCAAGGACTTCTAGTACTATGTTGAATAATAGTGGCGAGAGTGGGCATCCTTGTCGTGTTCCTGATCTTAAGGGAAAGGCTTCCAGCTTTTCTCCATTGAGTATAATATTTGCTGTAGGCTTTTCATAGATGTCTTTTATGAGATTGAGAAATGTACCCTCTATTCCTACACTCTGAAGGGTTTTAATCAGGAAAGGATGCTGTATTTTGTCAAATGCTTTTTCTGCATCAATTGAGAGGATCATATGGTTCCTGAGTCTTTTCTTGTTGATATGATGTATCACG
>NW_024424008.1:32361132-32382430 GCF_017311325.1 Ursus maritimus
TCCGATCCATGAGCATGGAATATTTTTCCATCTTTTTATGTCTTCCTCAATGTCTTTCAAGAGTGATTTATAGTTTCTAGAATACAGGTCCTTTACGTCTCTGGTTAAATTAATTACAAGGTAACGTATGGTTTTTGATGCTATTGTAAATGGGATGGATTCCCTAATTTCTCTTTCTTCAGTCTCATTGTTCGTGTATAGAAATGCAACTGATTTCTGAGCATTGAGTTTGTATCCCGCCACATTACTGAATTACTCTATAATTTCTAATAGTTTGGGAGTGGATTCTTTTGGGTTTTCCGTATAGAGTATCATGTCATCTGTGAAGAGAGACATTTTGACTTCTTCTTTGCCGATTTGGATACCTTTGATCCCTTTTTGTTGTCTGATTGCTGTTGCAAGGACTTCTAGTACTATGTTGAATAATAGTGGCGAGAGTGGGCATCCTTGTCGTGTTCCTGATCTTAAGGGAAAGGCTTCCAGCTTTTCTCCATTGAGTATAATATTTGCTGTAGGCTTTTCATAGATGTCTTTTATGAGATTGAGAAATGTACCCTCTATTCCTACACTCTGAAGGGTTTTAATCAGGAAAGGATGCTGTATTTTGTCAAATGCTTTTTCTGCATCAATTGAGAGGATCATATGGTTCCTGAGTCTTTTCTTGTTGATATGATGTATCACGTTGATCGATTTGTGAATGTTGAACCACGCTTGCATCCCAGGTATGAATCCTACTTGGTCATGATGGATAATCCTTTTAATGTACTGTTGGATTCTATTAGCAAGGATCTTGTTGAGGATTTTGGTGTCCATATTCATTAGGGAAATCGGTCTGTAATTCTCCCTTTTGATGGGGTCTTTGCCTGGTTTGGGGATCAAGGTAACATTATTGGCCTCATAGAATGCAGCTTGGTAGCTTTCCTTCCGTTTCTATTTTTGAAATAGCTTTTAGAGAATAGGTATTATTTTCTCTTGATTGTTTGGTAGAATTCTCAGGAAAACCATCCAGGCCTGGAGTTTTGTTATTTGGTAGCTGTTGCTTATCACTGACTCAATCTGTTCATAATTAATTGGCCTGTTTAAGAAATCAATTTCTTCCTGTTTCAATCTTGGTAGTTTATAGGTTTCCAGGAAGTCCTCCATCTCTTCCAGATTGCTTAGTTTATTGGCATATAGCTGTTGATAAAAGTTTCTAATAATCCTTCCAATTTCTTTGGTGTTGTCATGACCTCTCCTTTTTCATTCATAATTTTAATAATTTGGGTCCTTTCTCTTTTCTTTTGGATAAGTCTTGCCAGTGGTCTGTCAATTTTATTGATTTTCAAAGAACCAGCTTCTAGTCCTGTTGATCTGCTCTTACTGTACTTCTGGTTTCTAATTCATTACTTGCTCATCTGGTCAATCGGTTTCGGTGAGTGGACAGGCCTGTTCCTCTGTTGCTGTTCCAGCTTTCTTGAGGTGAGAATATAAAAACTGCATTTTAGATTTTTCTTATTCTTTTGAGTGAGGCTTGATGGCTATGTATTTCCCCCCAGGGATCAGCCTTTGCAGTATCCCATAGGTTTTGGACCGTTGTGTTTTCATTTCGTTGGTCTCCGCTAAATTGGCTTAAGTTGATTTTTGATTTCCTGGTTTATCGAGTCATTCATGAGCAGGATGGTTTTTAGTCTCCGCGTTTGAGCTTTTCCCACTTTTTCCTCGTGCTGGGGTTCCAATTTCAGAGCCGCTAGGTCTGGAGAATATGCAGGGGATAATTTCAATCTTTTTGGTATCGGTTGAGACCTGCGTTTTGTGTCCCAGAACATGGTCTTAGCCTGAGATTGTTCCATGGGCATTAGAATAGAAATGAGTATTCTTTGGTTCTGGGGTGTAGTGTTCTATATATATCTATGAGGTCCAATCCTCCTCGAGTATGGCATTCAAAGCCTGATTCTTGCTTAGTTTTTGCCATGGTGTTCTGTCTATTTCGATAGTAGGTATTGAGGTTCCTACCATTAATGTATTTTTATCTATATGTCTCTTTTATTCTGCTTAAGAGTTAAGCTGTATCTTGTTGCTCTGTTGGGGGCATATATATTTATAATTGTCATATCCACTTTTGTTGGATACATCCTTTAAGAATACATTATAGTGCTCCCTTCTGTGTCTCTAACTATAGTCTTTAGTTAAAATCCAATCTATCTGATATGAGAATTGCTACCCCAGCTTTCTTTTGAGGTCCATTTGTGTGAAAGATGGTACTCCATCCCTTTACTGACAGTCTGAATGTACTTTTGGTTCAAATGAGTTCTTGTGGTATGTTAAAATAGATGTGGTCCTCTTCTTTATCCACCTGCAACCCTGTGGTGTTTTATGGGAGCATTTAAGCCATTCACATTAAGACTGAATACTGAGAGATATGATTTTAATGATGCCATGTTGCCAGTGAAGTCTTTGTTTGTATCGGTTGTGACTTTCTGTTCTGTATCCCTCTTGGGGACTTTTTACCTTTATAGAACCCCCCTTAATATCTCCTGTAGGGCTGGTTTCATGGTTATGAAATTGGTTAATGACTGGCGATTCTGGAACGTCTTTATTTGTCCATCAGTTCTGAATGACAGCCTTGCTGGATAAAGGATCCTTGGCTGCATAAAGGTGTTTTCTCCAAAAGAGCTTAAAAATGCTCTCCCAACCCTTCTTTTTCTCATTCCAGGGTCTGTGTAGGATATGGTCTTGACGAATTCTGGATACCTTTGCCTTGGTATGTGAGAAATTTCTTTGCCCTGGCCGCCAATACTGTATCCTTGGATCTAATATTACAATTGAACTATGATGTGGCGTGGTGTAGGTTTGCGTGGTTGAGCTTGGGAGGGGTCCTCTCTGCCTCTTGGACATGAATGTTTGTTTCCCTCGCTAGATTAGGGAAGTTTCTCAGCTACAATTTGCTCAAATATCTCTGATTTGTTTTTCTCCACCCTCGGGATGCCAATGATTCTGACATTGGATCATTTCATTGAGTCAGATCTCCAGTAACCTACATTCGTAGCGTGATTTTTTTAAGGCCAGCTTCTATTTTTCTTCTCCTAACCCATCCTCCAATTCACTAATATGTTCCTCTGGGCCTCCTCAAGTGTGACCCTGGGCCGTCAGAGCCTCTAGTTTTTATTGCATTTGGCTCATAGAATTTTTAATTTCTGTCAGATTCGCCTCTCATTTCCGCCTTAGGGATTCTATATTCTCAGTAACATTTCCATACTTTTTCAAGTCTACTCATCATCTTGACCTCATTGTTACCTTGAATTCCATTTCTTGATATCATACATCCATACCATTATTTCTTGTGGCAGGAGGCCACAGACTCACTGTCTTTTCTTTGTTGGGGGGACTTCTCCTTCTTTAAGGCCCTGATGAGGAGAGGCGGGGTTGTCCAGAGCCCAAAATTATTGACTGGGACCCAGGCTGTGCCCTTGTTTTATAGGGATCTTAGGGATGTGGGCTTTTCCTAAAAGATTTTATTTGTTTATGTGGCAGACCCAACCAGCAGAGAGGGAAAACAAGCAGGGAGTGGGAGAGGAAGAAGCAGGTTTCCCAGCGTGAGGAGCCCGATGAGGGGACTCCGCCCGAACGCCGATCACGCCCAAGCCGAAGGCAGGCGCTAATGACTGCGCCACCCAGGCTACCGGGGTTGTGCTTCCTTCTTGATTTTTCAGCCTGCCTTCTGTGTTCTGGGAGGCCTGCCGCGCCGATACCAGGCAGCCATGTTTGGGTAGAGTCTCTGGCTGGCCCCTGCGAGGGGGATGGGGGAGGGGCACTCCCTGAGCCGGTATTTCCAGGCTTTTGTTCTCTGGCGGCTTTCCCTGGCGGTTTGCTGTGCCCTTCTGAGAGTCAGAGCAGCAGCGGCTCTTAATTCTCAGCCTCTGTCACAGAACAGGGATTATGCCCTCAGCTTCTACTAATGTTCTGGCCACTTTAACTCTGTTTCTGGTGCTGCTCACCTCAGCGTCCCGATGTGTGCGCCCATTACCCGGCATCCCAGCCCTCACTTCCAGGGCTGGCGCATCTCTGTCCTTTGTGCTTCTAACGCCGCTTGCCGCCCGCGCTCCCGGATCTCCCGTCTCAGCGTCTGATCCGTGAGCACCGGGATTCCGCGTGTTCCGCGAGATGCCTGGTGGCGCGCGCATCTGCCTACGGTTCTCAGTCTGTTGTTTGCGGGTGCCGACCACGAGCCCGCCCGCTCCCCCGTGCAGGTGGCTGCCGCTCGGCGCCCGAACGCGGCGGCTCCCCTCCCCTTCCGTTTATCTTCTGATACCTGTGCGCGCTTCACGGCTCCCCGTCATGCACTCAATACTTCAGCGCTGGAGATGTTCATTTCAGAGATCCAGATGGATCCTTCCTGCGTCTCAGGCTGGTTCCTGGTTGCTTTAGGCTGGTCTGGTACCTATCCAGCTCTCAACTCAGGGGACCGGCTGAAAAAGGTGTTCCTACTCCTCCGCCTACATCTTAACTCAATCTCTCAAGCTCAGCTTTTCTAAGACTGCAAATCACAATATTACCACAGACTCAGCAGTTGAAAACCACACACTTTTATTATCTTATAATTTGTATGGGTCAAATTAGGACATGACTTAGTGAAGCCTCTTGCCCCAGTCTCTACCTCAGGTTGGAAACCAAAGTGTTTACTATAATGCTGTAATGTGAGCATTCATTTCCTTTTGTGTAGTGAATCTATGAGACTGTGTCTCCTGCTGACTATGCAGTCAGGGCCACCCTCAGTTTAAGCCAAATGTGTGGCCTTCTGCCCATGGACCACCTGTTTCCCCAAACCATACAGAAGGAAGATGTATTTTTCAGCAAGATGAATTATAATCATGTAAAATCACAGAGGTGATGTTCTATTACCTTTATTATATTATATTGATTATGAAGCAAAGCCACAGTCTCTCCTACACTTAAAGGGAGTGGATCTTTGGGCCAGGAAGATATGTAGATATCAGGAAGTAGGCATCATGGTATCCTGTCACAAAAATGTGCCATTTGCCATTATACCATTAGACTATAGAAAAATAGGGTGGAAACAATACCTCCACATTTATTTCTGAATCTCTGCTGAGTGTTCTAGAAACTCCTACAGATCCTGTTTACCCAAGATTTCAACTTTTGTCCCCTTCCATTTGAACCCCATGTTCTGAACATACATATCCCCTACCATCTGTCCCAATCAAATCTTCTCTGATATTTGTCTTCTTCTAAAGTCCCCACCTTGGGATGCCTGGGTGGCCTCTGTCAGTTAAGTCTCTTTCTTGCTCAGATCATGATCCTGTGATCCCGGGATTGAGTCCTGCATCGGGCTTCTTATTCCGCTGAGTAGCTCTGATTCTCTCTCTGCCTCGCCACTCCCTGCTTGTGCTCTTCTCTCTCTCTCTAAGAAATACAAATAAATAAAAATCTTTAAAAGACACAAAAGTCCCACTCTTTCACCAAGTAGAATAAAATAATATGCTCTAACAAAACAAGTATAAGTATTACCCTACTGTAGCATATTTACATACAATGCATATTATTTTTGTTCAAAAGAATAACTCTAAAGGTGAAATTCCCACTGACCTTGACATCTTCTTGCCAATTTATGGAACAATATTTACATGGCATGTGTGAGAAGCACATGTAAATTTTTCTGATTCATTCCCTTTCACCTCTACATGCTTTCCTTATCTTTGTCATCTATAATTTTGAGCCAAAAGGGTTGAAATAAAAATAGACAAGTTAGTCAGTACTTTTCTGAAACCCTGTTGCTCTCTGTATCAGTGAGACTAGCAAGTCAAGCCAGCAATTGAAATTACCAAGTGTTTTCTCCCGAATGCCTTTGGTCGCTGTTGGTTATTTCCTTCTGTGAGCCATATACCTCAGTCCAGGGGCTTACAGAACACCATTAGTACTGGGCTCCTAAGAGCAACAATATGTATGGACCATGGCATATAGACCCTGAAATGAATCCCGCAAGTCTAGAACGCGGTCAATCAGGAAATCTTTACTGTACTCTTCTTGTAAAATTTAAATTCCATAAGTAAATGAGAGATGCTTAGAAAAAGAAAACAGAAAGTCCCCAGTAAGATTAAACAAATGAGTTGAATAGTATTCAAGCATCACTGAAGTTTGGGAATAGAGGAAGTCAATGTGTTTTCCAATAAATAAAATATAAGTCAATCTTGCAGAGAACACTTTGAATAGCCTTTGCTTTTTTGGCTAAGAAAGAATATTGAAACATTGTGCTTATTGAATTTTAAACTCCATACATTTCATAAAAGGTGGCTCTTTCCTCATCATCCGGCTGAATAGAAATGGTTTATATTATAAACGCATTCCTGCATTCTAAATACACTTCTAAAGAGAGAAAGAGCTGGGCTGTGGCAATTTTCTTCTGTTATACAGTGTTACTTTATTATTAGAACTTTCAAAATCCTTTACACATTGTGTCTTTTGAATTCCATCCACAAAAGGGAAAATGTTTACTTTGAATAGAAATTCCACAACCACAATCTGTTCTCATTCTACCTTCCAAACTCATCTGCTTCTTATTTCATACTACCCACCCTTCATTATTGATACATCGAAGTATCATTCGTTTTGTGAACTCCACCTTGCCTTTTCTGCAATACTAATTGCATTCCTAGCACAGTACATGGCACATGGACACCCAATAATTTACAGAAAGCCCGGGGTCGTTGTGTCTTTGGGACTTTTGTTGCACGATTCCATCTGGTTAAACTCTTACTAGTCAAAGCCTGGACGGAAATGCCTTTTCTCCTTGAAGCTGACCTCCCATTTGGGATAAATTCACTCTCTCTTCCATGCCCCACAGTTTATATCTTGATTACAAGCATTTAATTTCCATTTGGTGTTGAGGGAGCCTTCAATCAGAGTTTGGGAATGACTCTGGAAATTATGATGAACTAGCATGTGTTTGAAGTCAACCAGGGTTTATTTAATATTTTAGTCTCTAGCATTAGACCTTTTATCAGCTCTCTATAATCCTGTATTTCATTATCTATTTATCAGGGTAAAATTCGTGCTCCCTTTTATCTTAAAACGTGTTACCTTCATCTTTCCCCATCAATAAGTTGTGCTTTGGGGCGCCTTGGGTGGCACAGTGTTAAGCGCCTGCCTCGGCTCAGGGCGTGATTCCGCGTGCTCTGGGATCGCAGCCCCACATCAGGCTCCTCCACTGTGAGCCTGCTTCTTCCTCTCCCACTCTCTCTGCTGTGTTCTCTCGCTGGGCTGTCTCTCTTCCTCTGTTAAATAAATAAATAAAATCTTTAAAAAAAAAAAAATGTCAAAGTTGGGGCTTTTGTAAATTCAAGCTAATTATTTGATGTGCTCATGTTGGACATGAGAGAGAACCTATTATATCCTGATGTGGGAAAGACATTAGGGTTTGGAGTCTATGGCCAAGAAAGAATTCGAGACAGCTTTGCTGCTAAAAAGGTGATTTTATTAAAGCGTGGATAGGGACCTGTGGGCAGAAAGAGCTGCAATGGGGTCAAAGGAGGAGTGGCCCATAAAATACTTCCAAGTTGGAGGGGGTTAGGATAGGGTAAGTCTCTAAGGAATTTGGAAGCAAGGTTTCCAGGTCCTTGAGGGCGCTAGCTGCTTTTGTTGGAAAAAGGTCATCTCGTCACTGTCTAATAAAACCTGAGTCATGAAACTCTTCAGATGTATATCAGTGGGTCATATGCTTGGGGGATGATTGCTAACATGTATCTTGGGGACAGAGTTAAAGGAAGTTTCAAAAGAATTTTTCTATGTTACAGGATCCCAAGTTGGGCTAAGATTCCTTGCCCTTTAGCAAAGTATTAACATGGAGGCAGTTGAGTCCCTAGAGAGGAAATATCACTCTGCCTGTTTCAAGGATTTGTCAATGGACTACAGATAGTAAGGAAATTTAATAATTTTTCTTCTGCCTTTTTCCCCCACGTCATATCCTTAGAGCAAAACAATAAATGCTTTTCCATTTGCAAACTTTGCCATGTGTTCATGAGCAGATGAACTCAGGATACCGAGAGTTCACATGAAAATGAGATGTCATATTAACCCTCCAAGTCAAAAGTAGTCCCTCCTGGGGCACTTGTGTGAGAAGTAACATAGTGGTGTAGTTAGAAATACAGATTTGGTGACAGACTTCCTGGGTCTGAATCCCAGATCTATTATTTATTAACTGGGTATGATGATTTTATGCTCTGTCAACTCAGATAAATTGAATGATATTTTTAGTGTTTCCTTTTTGAATGTTTCTGCAGTAGGTTGGCCACAAGAAAAATTTGTGCCCCTTCCAGGTTAGGTAGGCATCATGACATCATTAAACCTTTTCCTTAAGAATCTGGGACCTAGTATAGCCTCATGAATACCAGAATCTCTGGGGAACCAAAAGTTACTCAAAAGGATGTGGCTCTTTGGTAATAAATGCCACTGGAAAGACCTTTAATCTTAATCAGTTTTTATATGTCTTGTCTCTTCCACCATATTATATGGTACTTAAGTTCAGCATATTCTTTCATTCTCTATCTTGTATCATTTGCACTGCTTCAGGATAGTGCTTTTCGCATATTAGATCCTCTTGAAAGTGGTTAAATTAAAAAGAATGATATTAAGCTGCAATATTTTTAATCTTATATATCAATTATGGGAAGTTTAAGTTCACAAGACATCTAGGATATACAAAAGTCCAGGGCAGAAATGCCTTCTTTATTACCATTTCATTCTTCCTATGTGATTTTCTTTTCACAGTCATTGTTCCATTGAAGGATGGCTGTCTTCACCTCCAGTTCTATTGGTCTCATGTTCCAAAAGCAACCTAACAAAAAGAAAAGTTCAGAAAACCCCTCTTACAAAAAAACATAGGAAAGCAGAATTCTGCTTTTATTTTGGTTGGTTCTCAACTGTGACACCGTGGGAAGGAAAAGTAAGTTTCCCTCTACCTTTCAGGTTCTTGAGAGACCCCACCCCCACCCCTGTGCTCCCATTAAAAAAAAAAAAAGTAGATTATCATGGAAAAACAAATGTCAGTTTGATAACACGTATACCTCCTGTATACCTGAGGATACTTGAAAACTGAGTACCCCGCAAATGGCTCACACGCTACACCCTTACACAACAACTCCAGCTAAAGAGGAAAGATGTTAGAAAGTGGTGGGGTGAGTGTCATTATGGAATTACCAGGAAACACAGAGTAAACAAGGGTAAGATTGTTACACAGATTTAACTCACTGCCTTCTCCATTGATAGTGGTTTCTAGTCCTCCCTCCAGCTAGTAGAGAAGGGAAAAAGTTCACCCCTTTACAATGAGATTTCCTTTGTAAATGTAATCTTACAAAAGGACAATTTCTATTCAGTTTTGAGGGTTTTTCCTATGTCTGCAGTCTCTTAAAAATAAATCAGCTTAAAGGAGCATATTTTGGGGGTGGTATTTCGCTCCCCCCTTCAACACCCACCCATCACCAGTTGCAAAAAGGCTAAGAAATGTAGTTTTTTTTTTTTTTTACTTAGACATCATCATCTTGAACAAAACTGGGGATTCTGTTCGTAGGGCAGAAGGAGAAAGTGGATATTGATAGGCAAATGAAGAGTTCTTTGATGCAGGAAAGACTTGAGCCAAATGAGGCATAAAGGAAGTGGTTTTGCTTTGAGCTCTCTTGAAAGAAACTAAAATTTTCTCTTTGAACATCTCAGGTAATGTTTTAGAATACCTGTGTGGAGGAAACTTGGGTCCAGAGGGAAGGAAGTTCACAATGAAAAGGGAGCATAATTTGTTACCCTTGAAATATGCTACTTGGCATAAGGATTATTTTAGGTTGATTATTTGTAAGAAACAGGAGACGAAAGCAGAGGCTCTGAAACTGGGTAGAAGTCACCCTTCTGTAAGAGACATTTACATGTATAGGCTGGAAACTCCATTTGTAAGGGTGTTTCCCTTTACTAGGAAGGAGAGGATAACCAAATCTCAGGAAATCCAATCAGTGGAAAGAGAACAACTAAAACCGCCTAACAACTTTTCCTCCTTTTATTGTGCTCTCTTCCTTGTAACCTCCCTCAACTGATCTTCCCTTCCCTCCCAAGGTTGTCTTCTTTTTGTCTTTAGCTGGAGATAGTATTTAAAGTGATGGCTTGGGCCATTTTGGAGAGCTACCATTTTCCTGTCTCTCTCATTTATACAGGTAAGCATCCTGAAGTTAAACTTCTGTTTTTTCTCTTAATGTGGCTTTTATTACAGGGGGTGTCTCTAGCCAAGAACCTAGAAAGGTAAATGGAAAATTATTTTCCTCCCCTGTAGCAACAAATCTGTAGCAATTGAATGGAGCTCAATGAACCGAACTCTGGTTTGGTAAGCTAAAAAGAGATGGAGGAGACCATAACTGCTGTTCACCTGTAAGTCTGATATCAGCCATTGAACCTCAATGAACATTATCCTGATATTTGTTTTATTAGTGAGTAAAAGAGAATGTCTGTATTTCCTTTATCTGGGTGGGAAGGCATGAGTGTATTATTTGTACATTCGAATTTAAACACCCAGTCTTTCCTGCTGTGTGTCTCCTTTATTTTCACTTCTGACACTTCTTGGCTCACCAAATGTGTGGGATTTTCCCCTAATTAAACACCCTTCTGAGACACCATCTGTGTCCTAAAATTTAAGTCACCGACACTATCTACCTGAAGATGGCGTCAGATGCCACAGGGTAAGAGCTTGGTCCCACAAGACTTCCTCCCCACCCCTGCCCCCAGCCCCTGCAACTTCAGGTGCTAGTAGCAAGTCCAGGTAGTCACCAGTGCTTCTGAATGATCAATGATATAAATCTGAGGTCTTTCATGACCCCCTCCTCAGGTTAGATTAATTTGCTAGAACTTCTCACAGAATTTAGGGAAACACATTTATCAGTTTATTAAAAGATGTAGATAAGGATTACAGATGAAGAAATACATTGAGGAGGTCTGGGAGTGTCTGAGCAGGAGTTTCCATCCCTGTGGAGTTGGAATGTGTGACCCTCCAGGTACATGGATGTGTTCACCAATATGGAAGCTCTCTCTGAACCCCATACTATTAGATTTTTATGAAGACTTCATTATGTAGGTATGAGCAATCATTAATTCCATTTTTAGCCCTTCCCCTTCTCTGGGAATAGGAGTGGATTCTAACTCTGAAAATTTCAAGTTTCCAATCACAGCCTGATTTTTCTGATAACCAGCTCCCAACCTGGTACCATCCAGAACCCATCCAGAGTCTCTTCATTTGGAGGAACGATGTTTCCATTACCCCCCAGAAATTCCAGTGGATTTAAGAGTTCAGAGTCGGGTGAAACCAGGGTCAAAGACCAAATATTAGAACAAAAGATGCTGCTGGTGCTTTTTAATACTTAGGAAATTATAAGGGTTTTAGGAGCTTTGTGCCGAAACCAAGTAGGAGATAAACAGGTACACATTCTATTACCTCACAGTAATATTCAGTGTAAGAGTAGAACTGTATACAACTCCAATTAAGGGCTAATTGTCCAGTTTTAGTGTTGCACTAGAAGTCAATTCTCTTCATCGAAGTGGTAAGTTTTTAACCTAAGGTTTGATATAATGGTTATTGCTCTTGCTCTTTGCTGCAAACTTACCTTTCTATATCACTTGCTTTATGATACTGGGACTCTGTAAATCACATTTCTCTCAGGCCAGCTTGCTCCCTATTGGGCTGCATTGATGAGAATACCGAAGGAAGACTGGAGACAAGAGGCAGGGAGAATGGACTTCTTGTTGATTTCTATTCCCCAACTCACATTATTCCATCATTTTCCACTCTGGCTTGTAGCCGTTGGACTCCAGGAAGAGCAGTTGTCTCCACTTTTCAGCACCCACCTCCCACCCCGGTCAAACCACCTTAAACAAGTCTTCACGATGAGTGTTGTGGAATATAGGTGGAGTCTCAGTGGGGGAGTCCTGAGCCATTTCCACCAAAAAGAATTCTTGAGGAGTCTTTTGATGCAAAAATGGTGGTTTATTAAAGCACAGGACAGGACCCGTGGGCAGAAAGAGCTGCTGCACCAGGCTTTTTTCTGTGAGGAATGGCCCATTTATAATACCCCGTTGGGTGAGGGGGTTAGGGATAGTGTAAAGTCTCTAAGGAATTTTGGAAGCAAGGTTTCCAGGACCTTGGAGGGGCTAGCTATTGCTGAAAAAGGCTTCATTTATTACCATCTAATAAAACCTTAGTCATGAGACCCTTCAGATGTGTATCGGTGGGCCATATGCTTGGGGGATGATTGCCAAAATGTATCTTGGGGGGTTAGAGATAAAAAGGAAGTTTCAAAAGAATTTTTATACTGTTAAAGTAGACTACAGATTTTGGTGGAGGGGAAGGGGTCAGGCTAGGACTGCTTTCTTTTGCCCCTTAGCAAAGTATTAACGGAGGCAAAGCCGCCCTCCTCTCCTCCTCCTCCTCCTCCTCCTCCTCCTCCTCCTCTCCTCCCTCCTCTCCGCCTCACCTCCCGCCTCTCCTCCGCCCCTGTGAGTTCTAGAGGAATGTCACCGTGCCTGGAGCCAAGGACTTGTCAATGGGCTGTAGGTAGTAAGAAATTTAATTGTCTACATACATTCCCTCTGGAAGCTAGGTTACTGGATAGCTTTGTTCTTATGTAAACTATCAAGACATTTGTAAACTGAAGGAGACTCAAAGCCTTCCAAGATTGGATCTATAGGTTAACTGTTTCTTTTTGTCCTTTAGGGCAGCCAGAAGTGCCTGAGAATATGCCATACATCCCCGGGAGGGGGTTGCAGGTGTCGGGGCTTCTGCTTTGTCCCCTCTCAGCTTGCCTTCAGTTCCCCCTGCCATCATTCTCAGATATCAGCAGCCAGGCAGCACTCCCTCCCTCAGAAGATCAAGTCCTGGCTTGAGGAGAGGGTACACCCAACAGTATCAAAACCAACTGTGATTTGTTTCCTCCTCAGAGATCTCAGTCCCAGCTCAATGGGACTTCTCCTTCAGGTTTAAATCCTAGTAACCTCTACCTGTTTTTTTCCCTAGCTCTAACCTTCACTTCCCCTCTAAGTTACTATTTTCATGTTACCCTCAATGTCCCCTTTTAGTCCTTTAATACTATTAAACAATTCCTCATGTTATGATTTTCTTGTTATTAAAAATGGCTGCTTTTGGTCCCTGTTTTCCTTAACTGAACACTCACTGATACAATGAATAAAACTAAAATAAATTTTAATGTTACATGCTATACTTAATAAACACAATTAAAAAAGAAAAACACCTTAGCCAAAGAGAAAAGTCCTGTTGTTTCTCCCATCCCAGGCAGGGTGAGGTGGGTGCTGATAACAGAGAAGAGGGAGATGGATTTGCTCAGGTAGCTTGCTTGTTCCCAAAGAAGGTGGGAAGCTTCCTTGTGTAGTCAGGAAAGGACCAACACTTCCCAGAGGGGGCTTCGGGCCGGGATAATATAACCAGCATGGACTATGTGTGTGCCCTATTGCCTCAGACTCTCCCGAAATGATGATTATTAGGTGCTCTCTATTAATAGAGCAAGCTGAGTATAAATGTATATAAAGGTTAGGCTATTGGAGAGACATAAATAAGAGCTTAAAGCCTATCGCCATCTTTCGTGTACTTCAAACACAGAAATAGATTCTAAAGTCAAATTTCTGCTTTATGATTTCATTGTACCAACCAGAATTATAAATCCTTACTTTACTTCTTTATAGAACATTTGGTGTCCAAAGAAAGTCTTATATTAAATGTGGGGTCACCAGGTGCCCAACTGAGATTGTTTCAGGAACACCCACCAAGACAGATGCTATCTGGTTGATTGTTATAAAATTGCTTTCCCCATTTAAGGTGATGTATTTGCCATGTATATTAACAGGGGAATTTTTAATTTTTAATATTATAATGAAATAGAGTTCAATACTTAACACCAAAAATAGGCAGAGAAAATAAAGCCTTTGTTCTCAGTAGAAGAAAAAAGGTAACTATCTGTCAGAAAAATTTTCTCCAGGTGTTTTATTGAGTTAGAACAGTTATGAAATTGAGTTAGAAGAGATATAGTAGTCTATTAAGACTTAGAAAATATTTTTCTTAAGCTTGAAGCACAGCCAAAGAACATTAGGTTAGAGGGAGAATATACACATCGATCTCTTTCTTTCTTCTGAGGGGAAACTAAAATTATTATATCCACATCTTTGTGTCTAAATCACCTATAACTATATCTATATTTCCATAAGAACACACAGAAGATAAGAAACAGGGCAAACAAAATATCCAACAAATTCTTGGAAGATCAAAACAGAAGGAAGGCTGGACGGCAACGTGATGAAGCTGAGAGTAAAGTACACTAGCAAAATGTAGATAAGTAGAACACGTGGTGAAGGGAAAGGACGAAGCACAAGGTGAAAACAAACATGGCACTGGGATAAAGCCACGCTATTGAACAGTGTTATGCCCATGTCCCCAGCAGTCAGTCTCACCCCACCTCCACTAGGTGGGCTTGGGAGGGGCAGGGGATCTTTAGCTGGAAAGTCTGCTTTCCCCAGTATGTGTGTAAAAACACAGGCAGCTAGGGTGATGAATCCTCAGCCAAGAAAGTGGATCTTGCATTTCTGGGAGAATCTTTAAACAGTGCTGGGAAAATATCTCCCACATATAGCTATTTAAGATCTTTTAAGAAAATGTCCTGGCTCCCTCTCAAGCTCAAACGTTAAAATTCCTGCTATAATGGGTATCCCAAAAGAGCTAGAAGAAGTTATTGCATGCATTAAAACAAACAGAAAACAAAGAAATACACAGAAAAGCACATGCAAAGGAAAAGAAAATAAAATTCAGAAAAATTAAATTTACAATTGGAAATTAAAAATACAATTGCTTAAAAAAAAAATCAGTGGAAATATTGCACAATGAAAATGAAGAAATCACTGAGAGACTAAACCCAAGGAACAGTGCTGGAGAAATATAAGACAAAAGCAATAGTCCTAGAACATTTATCCCCGGTTCAACAACTTATTAATAATAGATTATAAAGAACAGAAGATAAAGACATATCTTCAAGATTCTTAGAGAAAACTATATTCAACCTAGATTCCATACCAAAAAGGTATGGGCATAAAATGATGTCATATTCATGTAAGGTCACAAAAAATTAGTTTATGCACCTTTTCTAAAGATGCTTTCCAGCAAAACTAGCAAGTGAAACCAAAGAGTATAGAAAGGAAGTTCGATGTCTGAGAAACAGTGGCAGCATCTCAGGAGAGAGGTAAAGAGTAGTCTCCAGAAGGCAGCCCCAGCTCCTAGGGATACAAAGCTCCTGTGGTGCTTTCAAGAGGATAAAGGGGACACCACAAATAGCTTGATATACTTAGAACATTTGAAGTTATAAAAAGAGGTCAAGGGGTGCCTGGGTGGCTCAGTCGTCATGTCTCTGCCTTCGGCTCAGGGCGCGGGATCCCAGGTGGCTCTGGGGGATCGAGCCCCGCTTTCTTCAGGCTTTCTGTTGGAGCTCTGCTTCTTCCTCTCCCACTCCGCCTCTCTAAAATTCTCTGGCTGAAGGTCTCTCTCTGTCAAACAAATAAATAAAATCTTTAAAAAAAAATAAATAAAAATAAAAGTGAGGTCAAGACAGAGAAGCATGGTATCTGATAGCCCATAGGACAAAATCAAATTTGTTTGTGTAGATATTTATTATCACTTGGCATTCCTGCTGAATGATACTTTTATAATAATCTTGATATAAACATTACTGTTGATCACTCTAAAGTAGTCATCTAACTATATATGGTATAAAGAATTACATCCTTATATTTATATGTGTTACTAATGATTTCTTGAAATTAATAACAATCAAGAAATGAGTACATAGAAAAGGGAAGGTAAATACTATGCAGAAGACCTGAGCAGCTTGCACCAGTGAGCTGGGATCCTTCTTGAGCGGAAGTCAGGTCGATCAGAAGACTGCTGTTTTTCATTATGAGCCTCCTAGACGACGTGATTGTGTAAATGTGAAATTGTATTATTTTGACAAGAATAAAAGGGGTAAAAAGGCAGTAACATCAATTACAGCCACCAGCGCAATATTGGTATACCCAAAACTTAACCACAAAATATGTCAACTTTAGTGTCTGCTGACACATTGCATTAGGTAAGTAAATGTCCCCTGGTAGAAAGACATCTTTGTAATTTTAGTGTCCATATTTATTGGTTAGTCAACTGGTCTCTTGGGGGAAGCTCTGTTTTCTGATTGCCATGAGTGTTACTTCCTTGCAAGGCCCTCAGAGTGTCTATAAGATGGGCAGTGCTTCCAGAGTCTTCTAATGTAGAAGCGATGGAAGTGAAAGGATTCTAAATATACAACTAATAAGGAGAGATAACTTACCATTATTTTCAAGTGTATGGTCATATTGGAGATAACCCTCCTCTGCCTGAACTTGAGAAAAGAGGAAGAACTGGGAAATTGATTTTGTTTAGCAGTGATTTTTCAAACACTTTTTGGTTTGTGTGCTGTGAAATTTTTCGTAGCTGAAGTATTTTGTGTAGCCTCAATATCCAAAGGATCAAGACTGCAGCTCCTCTAGGTCAGGGTCCAAGAGTGGCAGCAGATGGACCTGCCATTCCCTGGATTATTTCCCCATTGCACCACTGCCTGACTTCAAAAGCAAAAAGTATAAAACTGGCTGGTTTTAAAGCAATTACTCCTAACTGTTCAACTTAACACTCTCAAAAATTTTGAGACATAAGTCTATAAGTAAAGTTATATAAATAACATTCTACTTATCTAAAAACAAACAAATAAAACCAAATTAAAAAAAAACAGATCAAATAAAAACACTTGCCTGTTTTTTTTTTTTAATTCATCATAATACAGATGCAAATGAATAAATCCAAGATATTTTTAGATTATTTTAAAGGTCATTTTTGATTTTATCTTTGTATAGAAATGTAAGATGTAAGATTTTTTCAAAATTTTATTGATCTGTGATGGTTTTTCATGAAAATCAAATAGAATTTCAATTAAATTTAGCATTGAGCTGAACAAAGTTTCAGTCTATATTTTTGTAACGTGTCAGGAATTTGAAAAGCAGAAAAAAATCTACAAAAAGTAATGTGAGAGGTGCCTGAGTGGCTCAGGCAGCTACCAATTCTTTGATTTGAGCTGGGGTCATGATCTCAGGGTTCTGGGATCCACCTCGATTGGGTTCTGTGTTCAGCAGGGAGTCTGTTTGAGGATTCTCTCTCTCTTGCCTCCCTCCCCCCTGCTCACCCTTCTCTCTCTAAAATAAGTAAATAAATCTTTAAAAAAATGTTTTCTCTCTTCCTTTCCTCCTCCCTCTTTCCTTTCTTTCTTCTTAAGCAGTGTACTGTGAATTAAGCAAGTGCTCTACCATTATTTTTCTGCATGACTATAAGTTGTTTGACACCGATCTTCAATTTGTCTCTCTTGTAGAGAGTGCAGTGATATTTTTGAAACTATTCTGCTCTTTATCAGAAATACGTTATTGAGGACACAGGAAGCCTCCATGGACTTGGAGTCCCACGTTCTTCCAACTAGTTCCCAAAAAGTCAGTACCTGAGCACATCCTCTAGTTAGAATTCCCTTTATCAGCATGTCCAAAATGTCCTCTTTATTTCTAGATATAGCTATGCTCCCCCAACCCTTTCTCTCATTCCAGGTCTGTGTAGACAGGTCTGATGTAATTCTGATACCTTTGCCTTGGTATGTGAGAAATTTCTTTGCCCTGGCCGCTTTCAATACTGTATCCTTGGATCTAATATTTGCGAATTGAACTATGATGTGGCGTGGTGTAGGTTTGTCGTGGTTGAGCTTGGGAGGGGTCCTCTCTGCCTCTTGGACATGAATGTTTGTTTCCCTCGCTAGATTAGGGAAGTTTTCAGCTACAATTTGTTCAAATATCTCTTCTGGACCTTTGTTTTTCTCCACCCCCTCGGGGATGCCAATGATTCTGACATTGGATCATTTCATTGAGTCAGTGATCTCCAGTAACCTACATTCGTGGGCGTGGATTTTTTTAAGGCCAGCTTCTATTTTTTCTTCTCCTAACCCATCCTCCAATTCACTAATATGTTCCTCTGCCTCCGTGACCCTGGCCGTCAGAGCCTCTAGTTTTTATTGCATTTGGCTCATAGAATTTTTAATTTCTGTCAGATTCGCTCTCATTTCCGCCCTTAGGGATTCTATATTCTCGTAACATCCACACTTTTAGTCTCCATCCAACTACCTATTGACCATTCGAATTCCATTTTGATTACATCCATATCCATTATTTCTTGTGGCAGAGGCCACAGACTCACTGTCTTTTTCTTTGTTGGGGGGACTTCTCCTCTTGTCATGCCCTGATGAGGAGAGTGGCGGGGTTGTCCAGAGCCCAAATTATTGACTGGGACCCAGGCTGTGCCCCTTGTTTTATAGGGATCTTAGGGATGTGGGCTTCTTCCTTAAAGATTTTATTTGTTTATGTGGCAGAGACCCAACCAGCGAGAGAGGGAAAACAAGCAGGGGAGTGGGAGAGGAAGAAGCAGGCTCCCAGCGGAGGAGCCCGATGAGGGACTCCTTCCGGAACGCCGGGATCACGCCCAAGCCGAAGGCAGGCGTCTAATGACTGCGCCACCCAGGCTCCGGGGTTGTGGGCTTCCTTTTGATTTTTCAGCCTGCCTTCTGTGTTCTGGGAGGGGCCTGCCGCGCCGATACTCAGGCAGCCATGTTTGGGTAGAGTCTCGGCTGGCCCCTCGAGGGGGATGGGGAGGCACTCCCTGAGCCGGTATTTCCAGGCTTTTGTTCTCTGGCGGCTTTCCCTGGCGGTTTGCTGTGCCTCTTCTGAGAGTCAGAGCAGCAGCGGCTCACTCTCAGCCTCTGTCACAGAACAGGGATGCGCCTTTCTCAGCTCTCTACTAATGTTCTGGCCACTTTAACTCTGTTTCGTTGGTGCTGCTCAACCCTGCAGCGTCCCGATGTGGCGCCCAACCCGGCATCCCAGCCCTCACTCCAGGGCTGGCGCATCTCTGTCCTTTGTGCTTCTAACGCCGCTTAGCCGCCCGCGCGCTCCCGGATCTCCCGGTCTCAGCGTCTGATCCGTGAGCACCGGGATTCCGGTGTTCCGCGAGATGCCTGGTGGCGCGCGCACCGGCTCACGGTCTCAGCTCTGTTGTTTGCGGGTGCCGACCACGAGCCCGCCCGCTCCCCCGTGCAGGTGGCTACCGCTTCCCGGCGCCCGAACGCGGCGGCTCCCTCCCCCTTCCGTTTATCTTCTGATATCTGTGCGCGGTTTCACGGCTCCCCGCTGCGTACCTCAATACTCAGCGCTGGAGATGTTCATTTGTAGAGATCCAGATGTATCTTCCTGCGTCTCAGGCTGGTTCCGTGGTTGTTTAGGCTGGTCTGGTACCTATCCAGCTCGACTCAGGGGACCGGCTGAAAAAGGTGTCTCCTACTCCTCCGCCATCTTAACTCAATCTCTCAAGCTCAGTTTTCTAAGACTGCAAATCACAATATTACCACAGACTCAGCAGTTGAAAACCACACACTTTTATTATCTTATAATTTGTATGGGTCAAATTAGGACATGACTTAGTGAAGCCTCTGCCTTAGAGTCTCACCAGGTTGGAATCAAAGTGTTTACTATAATGCTGTGTAATGTGAGCATTCATTTCCTTGTGGGTAGGTGGACTGAGAGACTCAGTGTCTTGCTGACTAGCAGCCAGGGGCCACCCTCAGTTCTTTGCCAAATGGGCCTTCTGCCCATGACCACTTGCTTCCTCAAAACTAGGAAGGAAGATGTATTTTTCTAGTAAGATGAATTACAATCATGTAAAATCACAGAGGTGATGTTCTATTACCTTTATTATATTATATTGATTATGAAGCAAGCCACAGTTCCCTCCTACACTTAAAGGGAGGGGATTTACAGAAGATATAGATATCAGGAAGTAGGCATCATAGGATCTGTCACAAAAATGTGCCATTTGCCATTATACCATTAGACTATAGAAAAAATAGGGAAACATTACCTCCACATTTATTTCTCTGACTTTGCTGAGGTTCTAGAAATTCCTACAGATCCTGTTTACCCAAGATTTCAACTTTGTCCCCTTTCCATTTGAACCCCATGTTCTGAACATACATATCCCCCTACCATCTGTCCCAATCAAATCTTCTCTGATATTTGTCTTCTTCTAAAGTCCCCACTCTTGGGATGCCTGGGTGGCTCTGTCAGTTAAGTCTCTTTCTTTTGCTCAGATCATGATCCTGGAGTCCTGGGATTGAGTCCTGCATCGGGCTTCTTATTCCATGAGTAGCCTGATTCTCTCTCTGCCTGCCACTCCCCTGCTTGTGCTCTCTCTCTCTCTCTCTAAGAAATAAATAAATAAAATCTTTAAAAGACAATAAAGTCCCACTCTTTCACCAAGTAGAATAAAATAATATGCTCTAACAAAACAAGTATAAGTATTACCCTACTGTATAGCATATTTACATACAATGCATATTATTTTTGTTCAAAAGAATAACTCTAAAGGTGAAATTCCCACTGACCTGACATCTTTGCTAATTTATAGAACAATATTTATTATGGCATGTGTGAGAAGCATGTAAATTTTCTGATTCATTCCCTTTCTCTACCCCTACATGCTTTCCTTATCTTTGTCATCTATAATTTTGAGCCAAAAGGGTTGAAATAAAATAGACAAGTTAGTCAGTACTTCTTTCTGAAACCCTGCTGCTCTCTGTATCAGTGAGACTAGCAAGTCAAGCCAGCAATTGAAATTACTAAGTGTTTTCTCCCGAATGCCTTTGGTCACACGCTGTTGGTTATTTCCTTCTGTGAGCCATATACCTCAGTCCAGGGCTTACAGAACACCATTAGTACTGGGTTCTAAGAGCAACAATATGTATGGACCATGGCATATAGACCCCTGAAATGAATCCCGCAAGTCTAGAACGCGGTCAACTAGAAATCTTTACTGTAATTTTGTAAAATTTAAATTCCATAAGTAAATGAGATGCTTAGAAAAAGAAAACAGAAAGTCCCCAGTAAGATTAAACAATGAGTTGAATAGTATTCAAGCATCACTGAAGTTTGGGAATAGAGGAAGTCAATGTGTTTTCCAATAAATAAAATATAAGTCAATCTTGCAGAGAACACTTTGAATAGCCTTGCTTTTTGGCTAAGAAAGAATGTGTAACATTGTAAACATTGTGCTTATTGAATTTTAAACTCCATACATTTCATAAAAGGTGGCTCTTCCCTCATCATCTCGAAGGGAATAGAAATGGTTTATATTATAAAC
>NW_024424008.1:32382437-32424773 GCF_017311325.1 Ursus maritimus
TTCCTGCATTCAAATACATTTCTAAAGAGAGAAAGAGCTGGGCTGTGGCAATTTTCTTCTGTTATACAGTGTTACTTTGCTTATTGTGAACTTTCAAAAATCTTTACACATTGTGTCTTTTGAATTCCATCCACAAAAGGGAAAATGTTTACTTTGAATAGAAATTCCATTAACCACAATCTGTTCTCATTCTACCTTTCCAAACTCATCTGCTTCTATTTCATACTACCCACCCTTCATTATTGATACATCGAAGTATCATCTGTTTTGTGAACCTGTCTTGCCTTTTCTGCAATACTAATTGCATTCCTAGCACAGTACATGGCACATGGACAATCTAAATAATTTACAGAAAGCCTCGGGGTCGTTGTGTCTTTGGGACTTTTGTTGCACGTATCCTATCTGGTTAAACCTTACTAGTCAAAGCCTGGACGGAAATGCCTTTTCTCCTTGAAGCTGACCTCCCATTTGGGATAAATTACTCTCTCTTCCATGCCCCACAGTTTATATCTTGATTACAGCAAGCATTTAATTTCCATTTGGTGTTGAGGGAGCCTTCAATCAGAGTTTGGGGAATGACTCTGGAAATTATGATGAACTAGCATGTGTTTGAAGTCAACCAGGGTTTATTTAATATTTTAGTCTCTAGCATTAGACCTTTTATCAGCTCTCTATAATCCTGTATTTCATTATCTATTTATCAGGGTGGTAATCTGTGCTCCCTTTTATCTTAAAACGTGTTACCTTCATCTTTCCCCCATCAATAAGTTGGGGCTTTGGGGCGCCTGGGTGGCACAGCGGTTAAGCGTCTGCCTTCGGCTCAGGGCGTGATCCCGGCGTTCTGGGATCGAGCCCCACATCAGGCTCCTCCACTGTGAGCCTGCTTCTTCCTCTCCCACTCTCTCTGCTGTGTTCCCTCTCTCGCTGGCTGTCTCTCTCTCTGTTAAATAAATAAATAAAATCTTTAAAAAAAAAATAAGTTGGGGCTTTTGTAAATTTGCCATTCATTTGATGTGCTCATGTTGGACATGAGAGAGAACCTATTATATCCTGATGTGGGAAAGACATTAGGGTTTGGAGTCTATGGCCAAGAAAGAATTCGAGACAGCTTTGCTGCTAAAAAGGTGATTTTATTAAAGCAAGGGGATAGGACCTGTGGGCAGAAAGAGCTGCAATGGGGTCATGAGGAGTGGCCCATAAAATACTTCCAAGCTGGGAGGGGGTTAGGGATAGGGTAAGTCTCTAAGGAATTTGGAAGCAAGGTTTCCAGGTCCTTGAGGGCGCTAGCTGTTGTTGGGAAAAGGTCATTCATTACTGTCTAATAAAACCTGAGTCATGAAACTCTTCAGATGTATATCAGTGGGTCATATGCTTGGGGGATGATTGCTAACATGTATCTTGGGGGGACAGAGATAAAGGAAGTTTCCAAAAGAATTTTTCTATGTTACAGGATCCTGGGGGTTGGGCTAAGATTCCCTTTTGCCCTTAGCAAAGTATTAACATGGAGGCAGTTGAGTCCCTAGAGGAATATCACTCTGCCTGTTTCAAGGATTTGTCAATGGACTACAGATAGTAAGGAAATTTAATAATTTTTCTTCTGCCTTTTTCCCCCCACGTCATATCCTAGGAGCAAAAACAGAATAAATGCTTTTCCATTTGCAAACTTTGCCATGTTCATGAGCAGATGAACTCAGGATACCGAGAGTTCACATGAAAAATGAGATGTCATATTAACCTCCAAGTCAAAGTAAGAGTCCCTCCTTGGGGCACTTGTGTGAGAAGCAATATAGTGGTGTAGTTAGAAATACAGATTTGGTGACAGACTTCCTGGGTCTGAATCCCAGATCTATTATTTATTAACTGGGTATGATGATTTTATGCTCTGTCAACTCAGATAAATTGGAATGACATTTTTAGTGTTTCCTTTTTTGAATGTTTCTGCAGTAGGGTTGGCCACAAGAAAAATTTGTGCCCCTTTCCAGGTTAGGTAGGCATCATGACATCATTAAACCTTTCCTTAGGAATCTGGGACCTAGTATAGCCTGTGAATACTCAGAATCTCTGGGAACCAAAGCTACCAAAAGGATGTGGCTCTTTTGGTAATAAATGCCACTGAAAGACCTTTAATCTTAATCAAGTTTTTATATGTCTGTCTCTTCCACCATATTATATGGTACTTAAGTTCAGCATATTCTCTTTCATTCTCTATCTTGTATCATTTGCACTGCTTCAGGATAGTGCTTTTCGCATATTAGATCCTTTGAAAGTGGTTAAATTAAAAAAGAATGATATTGCTGCAATATTTTTAATGGTATATCAATTATGGAAGTTTAAGTTCACAAGACATCTAGGATATACAAACCAGGGCAGAAATGCCTTCTTTATTACCATTTCATTCTTCCTATGTGATTTTCTTTTTCACAGTCATTGTTCCATTGAAGGATGGCTGTTCTACCTCCAGTTTCTCATTCATGTTCCAAAAAGCAACCTAACAAAAAGAAAAGTTCAGAAAACCCCTCTTACAAAAACATAGGAAAGCAGAATTCTGCTTTTATTTTGTTGGCTCGAACTGTGACACCGTGGGGAAGGAAAAGTAAGTTTCCCTCTACCTTTCAGGTTCTTGGAGGAGACCCCCCACCCCCCACCCCTGTGCTCCCATTAAAAAAAAAAAAGTAGATTATCAAGGGAAAAACAAATGTCAGTTTGATAACACGTATACCTCCTGTATACCTGAGGATACCCTGGAAAACTGAGTAACTCCCGCAAATGGCCCACGCTACCACCTTACACAACAACTCCAGCTAAAGAGGAAAGATGTTAGAAAGGGTGGGGTGGAGGTCATTTATGGAATTACCAGGAAACACAGAGTAAACAAGGGTAAGATTGTTACACAGATTTAACTCACTGCCTTCTCCATTGATAGTGGTTTCTAGTCATCCTCCTCCAGCTAGTAGAGAAGGGAACACCCTTAAAAATGGAGATTTCCTTTGTAAATGTAATCTTACAAAAGGACAATTTCTATTCAGTTTTGAGGGTTTTTCCTATGTCTGCAGTCTCTTAAAAATAATCAGCTTAAAGGAGCATATTTTGGGGGTGGTATTCTGCTCCCCTTCAACACCCACCCATCACCAGTTGCAAAAAAAGGCTAAGAAATGTAGTTTTTTTTTTTTTTTTACTTAGACACATCATCATCTTGAACAAAACTGGGATTCTGTTCGTAGGGCAGAAGGAGAAAGTGGATATTGATAGGCAAATGAAGAGTTCTTGATGAGTAGGAAAGACTTGAGCCAAATGAGGCATAAAGGAAGTGGTTTTGCTTTGAGCTCTCTGAAAGAAACTAAAATTTTCTCTTTGAACATCTCAGGTAATGTTTTGAGAATACCTGTGGAGGAAACTTGGTCCAGAGGGAAGGAAGTTCACAATGAAAGGGAGCATAATTTGTTACCCTGAAATATGCTACTTGGCATAAGGATTATTTTAGGTTGATTATTTGTAAGAAACAGGAGACGCAGCAGAGGCTCTGAAAACTGGGTAGAAGTCACCCTTCTGTAAGAGACATTTACATGTATAAAGGAAATCTCCATTTGTAAGGGTGTTTCCCTCTCTTTACTAGGAAGGAGAGGATAACCAAATCTCTAGAAATCTAATCAGTGGAGAAGAGAACAACTTAAAACTGCCTAACAACTTTTCCCTCCTTTATTGTGCCTTTCCTTGTAACCTCCCTCAACTGATCTTCCCTTCCCTCCTGCTGTCTTTTGTCTTTAGCTGGAGATAGTATTTAAAGTGATGGCTTGGGCCATTTTGGAGAGCTACTCATTTTCCCTGGGTCTCTCTCATTTATACAGGAAGTATCCTGAAGTTAAACTTCTGTTTTTCTCTTAATGTGGCTTTTATTACAGGGGGTGTCTCAGCCAAGAACCTAGAAAGGTAAATGGAAAATTATTTTTCCTCCCCTGTAGCAACAAATCTGTAGCAATTGAATGGAGCTCAATGAACCGGAACTCTGGCTCTGGTAAGCTAAAAAGAGATGGAGGAGACCATAACTGCTGTTCACCTGTAAGTCTGATAATGTAGCCATTGAACTCACTTGTAACATTATCCTGGATATTTGTTTTATTAGTGAGTAAAAGAGAATGTCTGTATTTCCTTTATCTGGGGTGGGAAGGAGTGGGCATGAGTGTATTATTTGTACCTGAATTTAAAAACACCCAGTCTTTCCTGCTGTGTGTCTCCTTTATTTTCACTTCTGACACTTCTGGTCACCAAATGTGTGGGATTTTCCCCCACCAAACAATTCTCTGAGACACCATCTGGGTGTCCTAAAATTTAAGTCAATTCTGACACTATCTACCTGAAGATGGCGTCAGATGCCACAGGGTAAGAGCTTGGTCCCACAAGACTTCCTCCCCACCCCTGCCCCCTGTGCCCCCTGCAACTTCAGGTGCTAGTAGCAAGTCCAGGTAGTCACCAGTGCTTCTGAATGACTGAGTATAAATCTGAGGTCTTCATGACCCCCTCCTCAGGTTAGATTAATTTGCTAGAACTTCTCACAGAATTTAGGGAAACACATTTATCAGTTTATTAAAAGATGTGATAAAGGACACAGATGAAGAAATACATTGAGTGAGGTCTGGGAGTGTCTGGAGCAGGAGTTTCCATCCCTGTGGAGTTGGAATGTGTGACCCTCCAGGTACATGGATGTGTTCACCAATATGGAAGCTCTCTGAACCCCATACTATTAGGATTTTATGAAGACTTCATTATGTAGGTATGAGCAATCATTAATTCCATTTTTAGCCCTTCCCCCTTCTCTGGGAATAGGGAGGGGATCGAACTGAAAATTTCAAGTTTCCAATCACAGCCTGATTTTTCTGATAACCAGCCCCCAACCTGGTACCATCCAGGAACCCATCCAGAGTCTCTTCATTTGGATGAACGATGTTTCCATTACCCCAGAAATTCCAGTGGATTTAAGAGTTCAGAGTCAGAAACCAGGGTCAAAGACCAAATATTAGAACAAAAGATGCTGCTGGTGCTTTTATCACTTAGGAAATTATAAGGGTTTTAGGAGCTTTGTGCCGGGAACTGCGGAGATAAACAGGTACACATTCTATTACCTCACAGTAATATTCAGTGTAAGAGTAGAACTGTATATTAACCTAATTAAGGGCTAATTGTCCAGTTTTAGTGTTGCACTAGAAGTCAATTCTCTTTCGCCTGAAGTGGTAAGTTTTTAACCTAAGGTTTGGATATAATGGTTATTAAGCTCTTGCCTCTTTGCTGCAAACTTACCTTTCTATACTTGCTTTATGATACTGGGACTCTGTAAATCACATTTCTCTCAGGCCAGCTTGCTCCCTATTGGGCTGCATTGATGAGAATACCGAAGGAAGACTGGAAGACAAGAGGCAGGAGAATGGACTTCTTTTTGTTGATTTCTATTCCTGTCCACATTATTCCATCATTTTCCACTCTGGCTTGTAGCCGTTGACTCCAGGAAGAGCAGTTGGTTCCAATTTTCAGCACCCACCTCCCACCCCGGGTCAAACCACCTTAAACAAGTCTTCACGATGAGGTTGTGGAATATAGGTGAGGTTCAGTGGGGAGTCCTGAGCCGACGACCAAAAAAGAATTCTTGAGGAGTCTTTGATGCAAAATGGCGGTTTATTAAAGCACAGGGACAGGACCCGTGGGCAGAAAGAGCTGCTGCACCAGGGTTGTGAGGAATGGCCCATTTATAATACCCTCAAGTTGGGAGGGGGTTAGGGATAGTGTAAGTCTCTAAGGAATTTTGGAAGCAAGGTTTCCAGGACCTTGAGGGGGCTAGCTATTGTTGGGAAAAGGTCATTTATTACCATCTAATAAAACCTTAGTCATGAGACCCTTCAGATGTGTATCGGTGGGCCATATGCTTGGGGGATGATTGCCAAAATGTATCTTGGGGGGGGGGTTAGAGATAAAGGAAGTTTCCAAAAGAATTTTTATACTGTTAAAGTAGACTTACAGGATTTTGGTGGAGGGGAAGGGGTCAGGCTAGGACTGCTTTTTGCCCTTAGCAAAGTATTAACGGAGGCAGCTGAGTTCCTAGAGGAATGTCACCGTGCCTGTTTCAAGGACTTGTCAATGGGCTGTAGGTAGTAAGGAAATTTAACTGTGTCTACATACATTCCCTTCTGGAAGCTAGGTTACTGATAGCTTTGTTCTTATAAACGGCTAAGACATTTGTAAACTGAAGGAGACTCAAGTCTTCCAAGATTGATCTATAGGTTAACTGTTTCTTTGTCCTTTAGGGCAGCCAGAAGTGCCTGAGGAATATTGTATACATCCCCGGGGGAGGGGGTTGCAGGGTGTCAGCTTCTGCTTTGTCCTCAGCTTGCCTTCAGTTCCCTCATCATTCTCACAGATATCAGCAGCCAGGCAGCACTCCCTCCTCAGAAGATCAAGTCCTGGCTTGGAGGAGGGGTACACCCAACAGTATCAAAACCAACTGTGATTTGTTTCCTCCTCAGAGATCTCAGTCCCAGCTCAATGGGACTTCTCCTTCAGGTTTCTAAATCCTAGTAACCTCTACCTGTTTTTTTCCCTAGCTCTAACCACTTCCTCTAGTTACTATTTTCATGTTACCTCAATGTCCCCTTTTAGTCCTTTAATACTTATTTAAACAATTCCCTATGTTATGATTTTCTTGTTATTAAAATGGCTGCTTTGGTCCCTGTTTTCCTAACTGAACACTCACTGATACAATGAATAAAACTAAAATAAATTTTAATGTTACATGCTATACTTAATAAACACAATTGGAAAAAAGAAAATGACCCTTAGCCAAAGAGAAAAGTCCTGTTGTTTCTCAACATCCCAGGCAGGGTGAGGTGGGTGCTGATAACAGAGAAGAGGGAGATGGATTTGCTCAGGTAGCTTGCTTGTTCCCAAAGAAGGTGGGTATTTCCTTGTGTAGTCAGGAAAGGACCAACACTTCCCAGGGGCTTCGGCCGGGATAATATAACCAGCATGGACTATGTGTGTGCCCTATTGCCTCAGACTCTCCCGAAATGATGATTATTAGGTGCTCTCTATTAATAGAGCAAGCTGAGTATAAATGTATAAAGGTTAGGCTATTGAGACATAAATAAGAGCTTAAAGCCTATCACATTCGTGTACTTCAAACACAGAAATAGATTCTAAAGTCAAATTTCTGCTTTATGATTTCATTGTACCAACCAGATTATAAACTTTACTACTTTAGGGAACATTTTGGTGTCCAAAGAAAGTCTTATACAATGTGGGGTCACCAGGTGCCCAACTGAGATTGTTTCAGGAACACCCACCAAGACAGATGCTATCTGGTTGATTGTTATAAATTGCTTTCCCCATTTAAGGTGATGTATTTGCCATGTATATTAACAGGGGAATTTTTAATTTTTAATATTATAATGAAATAGAGTTCAATAACACCAAAAATAGGCAGAGAAAATAAATTTTGTTCTCAGTAGAAGAAAAAGGTAACTATCTGTCAGAAAAATTTTCTCCAGGTGTTTTATTGAGTTAGAACAGTTATGAAATTGAGTTAGAAGAGATATAGTAGTCTATTAAGACTTAGAAAATATTTTTCTTAAGCTTGAAGCACAGCCAAAGAACATTAGGTTAGAGGGAGAATATACACATCGATCTCTTCTTTCTTCTGAGGGGAAACTAAAATTATTATATCTACATCTGTGTCTAAATCACCTATAACTATATCTATATTTCTCCATAAGAACACACAGAAGATAAGAAACAGGGCAAACAAAAATATCCACAAATTTTTGGAAGATCAAAACAGAAGGAAGGCTGACGGCAACGTGATGAAGCTGGAGAGTAAAGTACACATAGCAAAATGTGTAGATAAGTAGAACACGTGGTGAAGGGAAAGGACGAAGCACAAGGTGAAAACAAACATGGCACTGGGATAAAGTCACGCTATTGAACAGTGTTATGCCCATGTCCCCAGCAGTCAGGGGTCTCACCCCACCTCCACTAGGTGGGCTTGGGAGCTGGGCAGGGATCTTAGCTGGAAAGTCTGCTTTCCCCAGTATGTGTGTAAAACACAGGCAGCTAGGTGATGAATCCTCAGCCAAGAAAGGGATCTGCATTTCTGGAGAATCTAAACAGTGCTGGGGAAAATATCTCCACATATAGCTATTTAAGATCTTTTTAAGAAAATGTCCTGCTCCTCTTCAAGCTCACCAGTTAAAATTCCTGCTATAATGGGTATCCCAAAAGAGCTAGAAGAAGCTATTGCATGCATTAAAACAAACAGAAAAAACAAAGAAATACACAGAAAAGCACATGCAAAGGAAAAAGAAAATAAAATTCAGAAAATTAAATTTACAATTGGAAATTAAAAATACAATTGTTTAAAAAAAATCAGTGGAAATATTGCACAATGAAAATGAAGAAATCACTGAGAGACTAAACCCAAGGAACAGTGCTGGAGAAATATAAGACAAAAGCAATAGTCCTAGAACATTTATCCCCCGGTTCAACAACTTATTAATAACAGATTTAAAAAAAGAACAGAAGATAAAGACATATCTTCAAGATTCTTAGAGAAAACTATATTCAACCTAGGATTCCATACTCAAAAAAGGTATAAGCATAAAATGATGTCATATTCATGTAAGGTCACAAAAAAATTAGTTTTTATGCACCTTTTCTAAAGGATGCTTCAGCAAAACTAGCAAGTGAACTAAAGAGTATAGAAAGGAAGTCTGATGTCTGAGAAACAGTGGCAGCATCTCAGGAGAGAGGTAAAGAGTAGTCTCCAGAAGGCAGCTCCCAGCTCCTAGGGATACAAAGTTCTGGGAAAAGCTTTCCAAGAGGATAAAGGGGACACCACAAATAGCTTGATATAATGGAACATTTGGTTATAAAAAGAGGTCAAGGGGTGCCTGGGTGGCTCAGTCGTCAAGTGTCTGCCTTCGGCTCAGGGCGTGATCCCAGAGTTCTGGGATCGAGCCCCGCTTCAGGCTTCTCTGCTGGGAGCCTGCTTCTTCCTCTCCCACTCCGCCTGCTTGTGTTCCCTCTCTGGCTGGCTGTCTCTCTCTGTCAAATAAATAAATAAAATCTTAAAAAAAATAAATAAAAAATAAAAAGAGGTCAAGACAGAGGCTAATGGTATCTGATAGCCCATAGGACAAAATCAAATTTGTTTGTGTAGATATTTATTATCACTTGGCATTCCTGCGAATGATACTTTATAATAATCTTGATATAAACATTGGCTGTTGATCACTCTAAAAGTAGTCATCTAACTATATATGGCATGTGAAAGAATTACATCCTTATATTTTATAAGGGGGTTACCAATGATTTCTGAAATTAATAACAATCAAGAAATGAGTACATAGAAAAGGGAAGGTAAATACCAGCAGAAGAGCCTGAGCAGTTTGCACCAGTGAGCTGGATCCTTCTTGAAGGAAGTCAGGGGTCGTATCAGAAGACTGCTGTTTTTCATTATGAGCCTCCTAGGACGACGTGATTGTGTAAATGTGAAATTGTATTATTTTGACAAGAATAAAAGGGGTAAAGGTTAAAAAAGGCAGGCAGTAACATCAATTACAGCCACCACAACATTAGTATACCCAAAACTTAACCACAAAATATGTCAACTTTTTTTAGTGTCTGCTGACACATTGCATTAGGTAAGTAAATGTCCCTGGTAGAAAGACATCTTTGTAATTTTAGTGTCCATATTTATTGGAAGACAACTGGTCTCTTGGGGGAAGCTCTGTTTTCTGATTGCCATGAGTAAAGTCATTTGCAAGGCCCTCAGAGTGTCTATAAGATGGGCAGCAGTTTCCAGAGTCTTCTCTACTGTAGAAGCGATGGAAGTGAAAGGATTCAAATATACAACTAATAAGGAGAGATAACTTACCATTATTTTCAAGTGTATGGTCATATTGGAGATAACCCCTCCTCTGCCTTGAACTTTTGAGAAAAGAGGAAGAACTGGGGGAAATTGATTTGTTTAGCAGTGATTTTTCAAACACTTTTTTGGTTTGTGCTGTGAAATTTTTCTAGAGCTGAAGTATTTTGTGTAGCCTCAATATCCAAAGTGATCAAGACTGCAGCTCCTCTAGGTCAGGGTCCAAGAGTGGCAGCAGATGGACCTGCCATTCCCCCTGGATTATTTCCCATTGCACCACTGCCTGACTTCAAAAGCAAAGTATAAAACTGGCTGGTTTAAAGAATTACTCCTAACTGTTCAACTTAACACTCTCAAAATTTTGGAGACATAAGTCTATATAAAAGATATAGCACAATATCTTACTTATCTAAAAAACAAACAAACAAACCAAATTAAAAAAAAAAAACAGATTCCCCAAATAAAAACACTTGCCTGTTTTTTTTTTAATTCATCATAATACAGATGCAAATGAATAAATCCAAGATATTTTTAGATTATTTTAAAGGTCATTTTTGATTTTATCTTTGTATAGAAATGTAAGATAAGATTTTTTTCAAAATTTTATTGATCTGTGATGGTTTTTCATGAAAAATCAAATAGAATTTCAATTAAATTTTAGCATTGAGCTGAACAAAGTTTCAGTCTATATTTTTGTAACGTGTCAGGAATTTGAAAAGCAGAAAAAAATCTAATAAAAAGTAATGTGAGGTGCCTGAGTGGCTCAGGCAGTTAAGCATCTGACTCTTGATTTGAGCTGGGGTCATGATCTCAGGGTCTTGGGATCCACCTCGCATTGGGCTCTGTGTTCAGCAGGGAGTCTGTTTGAGGATTCTCTCTCTCTTTGCCCCTCCCCCTGCTCACTCCTTCTCTCTCTAAAATAAGTAAATAAATCTTTAAAAAAAATAATGTTTTCTTCCTTTCCTCCCTCCCTCTTTCCCTTTCTTTCTTCTTAAGCAAGTGTACTGTGAATTAAGCAAGTGCCTCTACCATTATTTTTCTGCATGACTATAAGTTGTTTGACACCTCGATCTTCAATTTGTCTCTCTTTGTAGAGAGTGCAGTGATATTTTTGAAACTATTCTTCTGCTCTTATCAGAAATACGTTATTGAGGACAGGAAGCCTCCATGGACTTGGAGTCCCACGTTCTTCCAACTAGTTCCCAAAGTCAGGGCACCTGAGCACATCCCTTCTAGTTAGAATTCCCTTTATCAGCATGTCCAAAATGTCCTCTTATTTCTAGATATAGCTCAAATGTGACAAATCCATCCACAATCCATTGATCCCATCATTAATTCAAAAAACACTTAATTACCTACTGCGTAACAACCGTTCTATGAAATCGTAGACTATGAAGGACCTGAGGAGTCTGAACTTTATCGTGAAAACTACATATAGTCACTGTAGGATTTTAAGCAGAGCAATGACATAATTAAATTACAAAACAAATTAGGAGACCATTGCAGGTATCTATACAAGCAATTATTAGAATAGAACTACAATAATGGGAATGTGACTAAAGAGGGCTAATTTCAAAAGGAACTAACAGAGAATAGTACAATAATAGTAGGGGACTTTAGCACCACTCTTACATCAGTGAAGCACATGGTATGTACAGGACCAGGTGACAAAATGTGGCAGAGACATGTGAGAGAGGGGGAGGTCCACTGTGACTCCCAGGACACCAGCTTGGTTGATTGGGTGGATGGTGTCATTCAGTGAGCTGTAGAGTTGAAAAGGAAGAACACATTTTGGAGAAAAGATGTTAGATTTTATTTTGAGTGTAGTGGGGCTTATAAGTAGAAATGATCAGAAATTAGTTGGATGTACAAGTCTAGAACACAGCAGAAGCACTTCCATGAAAGAATCTTTCTAGATCTGTCAGCTGGCAATAATCTTTTATTCCTCACAACACCCATAGTAGTTTATATGTACTGCCCTGTAGCACCTACCACCATCTACTATAAATTTAAATTTAAATTTATTTAAATTTATTTATTATAAATTTAAATTTTATTATATATATATATATCATGTCTCCTATACTAGCCTACAAGCTCCTTAAGACAGGATCTATGACTGCAACATCTTTTTTTCTACAAAGTATCCAGAAAATGACAGGCATTCAAAACGATGTGCTAAATGATGGGCAGACTTAGCCATCTCACTGAAGATCTCCCCTGGAGATTTTATGATAATCACCCTCACTGTTTATCCTCATTATTATTAATGTTTCCTTCATTCATTTTGGCCATAGGAATATTTTTATTAGATCGATGCTTTGCATTGTAATGAGATCATCTGCTACCAACATCACTGGCAGAATCAGTTGTCTCTTTAGCTGAATTCTAGAAGATACACAGTTTGGGGTTTTCTCCCCCCATTGATTCTTCGGTGAAATTATACACAGAAATCAAAGGAAACAGTCAGCAAAACCAAAAGACAACTGACAGAATGGGAGAAGATATTTGCAAACGACATATCAGATAAAGGACTAGCATCCAAAATCTATAAAGAACTTATCAAACTCAACACCCAAAGAACAAAGAATCCAATCAAGAAATGGGCAGAAGACATGAACAGACATTTCTGCAAAGAAGACATCCAAATGGCCAACAGACACATGAAAAAGTGCTCAACATCACTCAGCATCAGGCAAATACAAATCAAAACCACAATGAGATACCACCTCACACCAGTCAGAATGGCTATAATTAACAAGTCAGGCAATGACAGATGTTGGCGAAGATGCGGAGAAAGGGGGACCCTCCTACACTGTTAGTGGGAATGCAAGCTGGTGCAGCCACTCTGGAAAACAGAGGTCCCTCAAAAAGTTGAAAACAGAGCTACCCTACCACCCAGCAATTGCACTACTGGGTATTTAACCCAAAGATACAAATGTAGTAATTCAAAGGGGCATGTGCACCCCAATGTTTATAGCAGCAATGTCCACAATACCCGAACTATGGAAAGAGCCCAGATGTCCATAGACAGATGAATGGATAAAGGAGATGTAACACACACACACACACACACACACACACACACACACACACAGGAATATTATGCACCATCAAAAAATGAAATCTTGCCATTTGCAACAACGTGGCTGGAACTAGAGGATATTATGCTAAGCAAAATAAGTCAATCAGAGAAAGACAGTTATCATATCTCAGTCATATGTAGAATTTGAGAAACAAGTCAGAGGATCATAGGGGAAGAGAGGAAAAAATGAAATAAGACAAAACCAAAGAGGGAGACAAACCATAAGAGACTCTTAATCCCAGGAAACAAACTGAGGGTTGCTGGAGTTGAGGGAGGTGGGAGGGATGGGGTGGCTGGATGATGGACATTGGGGAGGGTATGTGTTGTGGTGAGCACTGTGTATTATGTCACAGACTTGTACCCCTGATGAATCACAGACTTATAGCCTTAAAAAAAATACATTATATGTTAATAAAGGAGGGCACATGATGTAATGGGGAAAAAAAATCAAAGGAGAGGCTTTTTATTCAGTCAAGCCATCCTGACCATGGGCAGTATCACATCAATATTTTTAAGCTTTAGAAATAACCCCTCAAAATCTCTCTCATTATAAACAGTCCTATGTAAAGGAGATACATGTACATTTAAACAGATATTTTACTTACCTTTTGCTAACAGTCATAGCAGTGTCTCTGAGTGGTAGGTGTGTCAATGGTGGTGCTCCAAGCCCAAAATGAGGTTATGAGGTTGGTTTTGTTTGTTTGGTAGGTTTTATATTTAATTAGATGCAGCTCCTTGGATGATTCTTAGCCAACTAAAATCTGCCAAGGTTTAGGTTTTAGAGATGCCACTTATCTTGAAAGGGGTGACATGTGGGGGCTGATTATTTGATATACAGAGATTTAATGGTCTATTAAAGTGCTTTTAACACTGATTGCTTAACTTGGCATACCTCAAAAGTTACAGGTGCCACACTGTAACCCTGACCATTAGCCTCTTACTCTCTTTCTGACATTGGTACCATGTGATAGTCTGTTCTAGAACGCACTATGTCTGCATCTTGTTTAATCTGGATCATTCTTTAAGACTGTGTTCAGATGCCGCTCTTCCAATAAATCACTAATTTTCCTCAACTGTGGGTCAGGCACCCCTCTTTTGAGTTCTTATAGAAACTAAGTGATTATCATTATAATAATACTTGCCAGCTTGCTGGTTTGGGATATTGAATTGTAAGAATCTAAAAAACTGGGAATTGTCTTTTATGTTGTCTTTCCAGTACCGGGAAAAGTACCTGGCATATAGTAGGTGGAATGCTACCAAATAAATGAAAGAATATAAACTTTCAGAAATTTAGAGTGCACTTCGGTTTCCCACAACTTTTTTTTAGAAACTACCATGAGATAAAACACTTTGTCCTCAGAGTGACTTGATGTGGTGGGAAATCAGATGACTTCTACATTTTTATTCCTTTGCTCCTAAACTCTTAAAAAGTAGAGTGCTTGTTTCCACTACCAAAGTTCATTTTACAGGGGAACCTAATTATGACAGATTCAGCCTCTCCAGAAAGTAGAGAGTGGGAAGTAAAAGGGCTTTGGAGTGGATTCTTCAGAGTTGAGGCTAAGGTAGACATGGCGACTGTATAGGGGCTAAGCTGGGCAGTCAAGAACTATCTCTGCACTATAGTGATCTCCTCTTGCACATGACATTGTACCAAGATTATTCACACATCTTCTTCCTCAACTATTCTAAAAACTCCCAGGATGACACATAGTGCTGACTAAGAGTTATTGTTTAACTAAAGATATAGAATGAACAAATTATTTAATAAGGTAATATTTTAGGGTAGAGAATTTGTTCTTTGTTGCCTCCATTTTTACTGTTTTCTATCTTTATGACTTAATTTCTTAGTAAATTTTATTGAAAAGTGACTACTTGCTACTAGCTGGTGTAAGGGAAAAAGATTTTTTCACTGCTTACTCAGAAGAACCACAGCAATAAAAGCACTGGGATGGTTGGTGTAGTGTTGGTGTAGTGCTGAGTGAGATCATGACTGCAGCTGGAGAAATGGGTGTATTTTGGATATGTGGGGGTGGTGGGAGTACAAGTGAGTTAAAGCAGATAAACATGGAGAGTCAGGAAGAGAGGTTTGGGAGAGTTGCAGTCACAGATTTCTTCTGATTGCTGACTTCATCCTTTAAAACTGTGTCATTCATTAATTTGTCTAAGCCAGAGGTCACTACTTCCTAAAAGATTGAAATGATTATCTGGGGAGTAGAAAATAACACAAATGAAGACACCAGACTAGCTATAAGCAATAGGAAGAAGTGGGGACTGGGGCAAATCAGAAAGGACATGTGAATTCTTTCTGAGGGCATTCATATCCTTTTATAACTCTGCAGTAGAGAACAAAACACAAAACAAACATCTATAGATAAATTCAATGCATAGGGCTCAAGTTCTTGATCTCTCGTAAACATTTCTATACCTAATTGTATGCTTCATCTCTTAACATACTTAAGATGACCTCTTAGGAATATCCTTCATTAGCGATGCAACTGTAATCACAGTATTCCCAATGTCTCCATAGAAATTGCTGCTTGAGGACAGTCCTTTTCTGTTTGTAGTTCTATTCCCAAGGCTTACTAATAGCAGACATCTGGAGTGGCTCAGATGGCTTCTGAGATCATTGTGGTTCTGTCTTTGAAAACTCTTCCCCTTTGATCAATCATTTGCCAAGCACATCTAGAAATCAATTCTTGGGTGACTTACCTGGCTGGCTAGCCAAACCCTGACATTCTAGAATCCCCGTTGAGGACCAAGCTGATCTCTACTGAAGACCGCTACTGCATTTACTTAGAATGCCTAGACTAACCCTGTTAATAGGTTGCATGCAAAAAATATCCTTTAAAACTATTTAATAAATTGTTTGTTGTGTCTCTAAAAAACATCAAATGAATAAATGTGTTCTAGCACATAGTACACACTCAAATTAAAGTCTTGCTACCTGATAAAGTCACTATTTCCTATAACCTTTCCTCCAAACTATATAGATTATTTATGACTTTTCAAGAATTCTTCAAGGAGAAATCATGTCACTTGGAGCTTCCCAGCTCCATCACTGAGCCTGCCAACTAAATGCTACTCAATCCTTGCTAAGAGCGGCTGAATCCATGCTGCTGGAATATTAACTGTGGATACACACTGAATTATAGTCTACTGGAAAAACAAATTATGAATCATTTTTCACTAATCCATAACAGATTCTACTGACATTCCTATAAAACACTCAATTTTCAGGTACCAATAGGCAAGGACCTTGTGTCTTTAGTAGGTGCTCAATTAATTGCTGCTGATGAATTGACATATTTATCAATAAAATGAATCCATTCTTTTTTTTTTTTTCCTTTTCACAAGGCTGTTTTATTGTAGGAGGTTGACAGTGCCTGGGTTTGAGGATATTTTCAGCGATGCAGACCTTTTAGGTTTGTTGTTTACTGACCACATTTGTCTTTTTCATGATAACAGTTGGAAACTCTAATGGAGTTGTTGGAATGGGGTTTCAGTTTGAAGTCATACCTGAGCTGTGCGTTATCACATATATACTGTTTTTACCCTTAAAGTTTCCCTGGGGTATGAAGTAGCATTCTATGTATCACAGTTGCCTTCTCCTCCTTCCAAGATATTTTATTTGCTTATTATGCTGTGCTTCCTCTTCCCCCTCTGTTTCATTCATTACGTTCCAGGGTACACGGTTGTCATTATAGTCAAGTTGTCTCATTCCCCTCACTTACTATTGGGTTGACCTCATCAGACATGGTCACGAATCATATTACTTTCAAGTTGAAATTGCCTTTTAGCTGCAGGTTTTTATTTCTCCAATGTTTTTTTCAGCCTATAATGAAGTTTCTAGCACATCAATGAAGGGGACACCTGCCAAGGGTGTCACTTCTTACTGAAATGATAATTTGTGAGATAAGCTTAAGCAAAGCAAAAACCTTTTCTGGCTCTAGCTTTTCCGGCTGGAAGAAAAATTAGGCTACTGTCATTGAACTTTTAGGTTTCATCAAGATATTATGACAAGTGGCTTCAAGAAGTTGTAAGGGAGGATAAAGTTTGGGCGGAGCCCAGGACTTGAGCTACTGGAGGGATGAAATGCATAGGGAAGGTGAGCTTAGGGTCAATGCACATATTCACCAGAAAGTGTGTTGGCATTTCAATGTTAGCAACTATTTTCTGACCCTGAGATATTTCTGAGACATATTTGAGGGATCATTCAGAACAGAAAGGCAAGTACAGGAAATCTTGCCTTTCTTTTTTCTGTCTGCTTTTTTCATTCCTTAGAAAGTCTATACTTAGGACAACTTCTACCAACTCCTCTCTAGAGAATAAAATACCTTTCATTTTAGGCAGTCATCTCTGGCTATGTGCTGACTAAGACTGGAAATACCTTTAGTTTGAATTGTTGAGAGTTCTCTCCTGCTAGAAAAACAGCAAAGCTGTGAAACATTGTACGAGGTCTTCAAAGTGTGAGAGTGTAACTGTAGGTTTGGAAGGAATAGGAGTCGACGTTCAAGTCTTGGTTCTTATCATTCCTTAGTTCTGGGCTGCTGGACAGAGAACTAATTCTAGCTGAGCTTTTATTCCACATCTGAGCACATTAATATAAATGACCCCCTAAGGACATGTCCTTCATTGGTATTTTGCAGTTCTGTGTGTTCTCTCTGATTTGGTTCCACTTGGTTTGTCTTCCGTGGCACAGACTAAGACCAAATCCATTCATTCATTCAAACAAATATTTGAGCACTTATTATGTGCAAGGCATTGTCCTACTATACCTTTAGGAAGACCTATAAAGAACTCTGTTAGCAGGGTTGTATACAAATAAACGGAATGCCAGTGAGAGATAATTCACGTAATGGAGGTTAGTGGAAATAGAGGGGATAAAATCCCAAGTTTGATCACCAGAGTCACGTTAATCTTTGCAGTAACAGGGTTTTGTTAATAACCCTTGGGATCATCTGTCTTCTTTGACCTTCTAAGAGTAGACGCAGAACGGGAAACTGGATTTGGGGCTCTGAAATATCTGTATATGGACATCATTAGAAATGGGCTGGTTAACATCTTGGAAATCATCCAACTCTGTTTGCCATGTTCTCATAGAGCAGAACTGAGCTGTCAAGAAGTATTTTCGTATCTTGTGTTTATACCCATGTTATGAGTATGGGCAGAGTAGTCCTGAGCTCCGGGTGCTCTTACATGCACACAGCCCAGGGGTTCCTGCTCTGCATATTATCTTAATGCCAGGAACAACCCAGGTTCTTTCTGTTCTATTGTAATGCATTATCCCTTGCTTGTCATTAATTTACTTGCCCCGGTTCAGTTTAAGGCCCCAGGGCCTTCTTTCAATCAAGTCTTCTTAAAGTATCAGGGACTCTTGCTCTTTGGTTCTGCTCCAATCGTCTTTCAATTGCTACTTTCTTTCCTTATCCATCATTTTGTCTTTCATGGATGAGAACTTGTTTCTATTTTTTTAGGAATCAGGCAGTGTTTGCCCTGATTCTGGGAGATATAAGGCCGTTACACAGGTCCACAGTAGGTCCAGGAAATCATACCATGGACATGAATTTCCACCTTTATGGATTTGGTGATGCTCAGTGTCAGAAGGGTCTGTCACATTTAGAATGTTTATACAAATCCACCCATCTCCATATAGTTGATAGCCTTCTCTGGATGCCTGATGAGCTCTTGTTCTAGTGTAGATTAACTTCTATTATTAAACTACAGGTTATTGATTCCAAAGCTTAACACCATTTTTTTTCTCTAACTTTCTATTCTCATAAGGAGAAAAGACAATTCGTGGCAATCATTGTAAGCTATATATCAGTATATATTCTTAGACATTGTGACTGCCCTGATGTCCATTCATGCCCAGAATGCACTTTCCCCTTACATGATACATAGTAAGAGTATTTCAAACTTCACGCACAGTGGTTCCATTGTAGTAAACATAACATATTTTACGTGCCCACAAAGTCAATGTTTCCACAGTCTCCATGTCAGAATAATGAGGTAGTGGTTCTGATACCATACTGACCTGCCTAAAGTTTCTCTTGAATGCTAATTGGTATCCAAGAAATGTAAAGAAAGGATTTTGCACTAGTGCAGTATTGGAGCACAGGACATAAATGAATTTCACACATGTATAACAAAGTACAGAGGAGCTGAGTTATACCGACAGTCAATATCCAGGACTAATGATTTGATATTCATTAAGAATATATATATATATATATATATATATATAGTGGGGGGGGATCTGAATAGAAAGAATACTTGTAGACTGCAGCCTCAACATAGAAGAGATGAAATACTGCCTGGTCGGTTGCAACTGAAATACTGTGCAGCTTCAGATATTTTTCATTTATTCAACAAACATCTATTCTGTGTTTGGTGTGTGCCAACCTCTTTGCTGGGAGATGATGCTAAAAAGTGAATTGTTCCTTCCTTCATAGGATTTATAGGTTAATAAGGGAAATATTGCTATAGATGCTGTGATAATAGTATGCATAGGGCAGAGAGGTGACCAAAAGGAAGAGTTGGGCAAATTTACCTCAGAGACAGAGAGAGATTTATGTGAAGCTTCAGGGGGGGAACGAGTATGTTTGCTGAGTCTTAACAATTTAGGAGATCAGATAGACATGGCATAACCTGTATGGCATGAAAATTAATCTTGATTAAATCACAGGTAAAACAAACTACCTGGAAGCACCACATGTGTGGTACTGGACAACAGTACTTTTTAATTAAATAAACACACTTTTAATTTATTCATTTTCTCCTTCATCAAATTATCATGCATTTTTAAAAAAATATTACTTTTTATTGTCATACAATAAAGATGGACCTTTTTGGTGTATAGTTCAACAGATTTTAATGTGTGTAGATTAGTGTAACCACCAGCATAGTGACTATACAGAACCATCCCATCACCCTCAAAATCAGCCTCGTGCTCCAGTTACATTCTCCCTGCCTCCTAACCCCTGGCAACCACTGATCTAGGCTCCATCATTACAGTTTTTGGTTTTTGAAAATGTCATCTAAATGGAATCACTGAGTATGCAAACTTTTGAGACTGGCTCTTTCATTCAGTCAAATGGGTTTGAGATTCAGTCACGTGCTTGTGCATATCAATAGTTTGTTCCTTTTTTAAAGGTGAGTAAGATTCTTTTGCATGTATGTACTAGTCTCCCTATCTACTCACCTGTTGAAAGACCCTCGGATGGTTTTCAGTTTTGGGATCTGATGAATAGAACTGATACGAATATCTGTGTACAGCTTCTGGGTAAACGTAAGTTTTATTTCTCTAAGGTAGTAGTTTGTTTTAAAGCTTTAAGAACTTTTTATTTTATTTTAAAAGATTTTATTTATTTATTTGACAGAGAGAGAGACAGCCAGCGAGAGAGGGAACACAAGCGGGGTGGGGTGGGGGGGGGAGGGAGGAAGAAGCAGGCTTCCAGCGGAGGAGCCTGATGTGGGGCTTGATCCCAGATCGCTGGGATCATGCCCTGAGCCGAAGGCAGACGCTTAACGACTGAGCCACCCAGGTGCCCCACTTTAAGAACTTTTTAAAAAAGATTTTATTTATTTATTTAAGAGAGCGAGCGAGAGAGAGCATGCACGCATGAGCATGGGGGAGGGGCAGAAGCAGGCTCCTCCCTGAGCAGGGAGCCCAGCCCAATGCAGGGCTCAATTCCAGGACCCTGGGATCATGACCTGAGCCAAAGACAGCTGCTTAACTAACTGAGCCACTCAGGTGCCTCCTCTAAGGTAGTAGTTTAAAGGGAGTTTGATGAATCACATGGTAAGTATACATTAAACATTTTAAGACACTGACAAAAGGTTTTCTAGAGATGCTGTGCCATTTTGAATTCCCACAGCAATGGGTGAGTGTTCCAGTTGCTTCAGACTTTGCTAACACTCAGTTTTTGTTTTTTAAACTTCAGCTGTTTTAATAGGGTAGGTGGTGGTTTTCCATTGTGGCTTTATTTTGCATTTAATTTTAATGAAGTTCAATGTTTTCCTTTTATGGGTTGTGCTTTTAGTGTTATGTATAAATTCTTTTATTTTACCTTTATTCCTTTAAGATATTTACACTGGACACAGAATACGTGAATTGACAACTTTTTATTTCAGTTTTTAAAAATTGTTGTGTCACTTCTGGCCTCCATAGTTTCTGATGAGAAATCTGAAAATTCAAATTATTTTTCCTACAGAGAAAATGCATTTTGGGGGGGCAGGGTGCCTGGGTGGCTCAGTTGGTTAAGTGTCTGACTCTTAGTTTCGGCTCAGGTCATGATCTCGAGGTTGTGGGACTGAGTTCCGCATTAGGCTCTGCACTCAGCACTGAGTCTGTTTCAGATTCTCTTTTCCTCTTGCTCGTGCTTACTCTCTCTCTTTTTCTCAAATAAATAAATAAAATCTGTTTTAAAAATGCATTTTTTTTCCTTCTAGCTGCTTTCAAATTATTTTTATTGCCTTTAATTTCTAGCAGTTTGATGTGTCAGGGCATGGACTTTTGTGGGTTTATTCTGTTTGATGTATATACTAAACTTCTTAAATCTGTAGTTTTATGTCTTTTGCCATAATTTTAGGCATTGTTTCCTCAAATATTTTTTTAATACCATACTCATTTTCCTCTCATTCTAGGACTCTATTTTCAAAAATACTAGTGCTTTTGTTGGGTGTTTCACTGGTTTCCGAGACAATGCGTTATTTCATTTTTTTATCTGTGTTTTTCAGATTGGATAATTTCTATTGATAAATCTTCAAGTTCATCGACTCCTTCTCATTGTCACCATTAAATACTTTAAAAATTGCAATTAATTTACTTTTAGTTCTAAAATTTCTCTTTGGTTTTTCTTTATTATTATTATTATCATTATTATTATTATTATTATTATTATTATTATTTCTTCTTCCTCTTCTTCTTCTTCAACTACTTATTTTTCTCTTCAGTGATGTTTATGATTGCTTGTTGGAGGAATTTTATGATAGCTGCTCTAAAATCTTTCTCAGATAATTCCAAAATCTGCATCACTTTGGTAGTGATGTCTGTTGATTGGCTTTTCCCGCGACAGTTGGTATTCTTTGTATGCTGAGTAACTCTGAATTGTATCCTGGATATTTTGAATATTTTATTATAAGTGTGTATTATAAGTATATAAGTTTAAATCCTGGAGAATTTATTTTTGTTTTAGTAATCATTCTACTTAGTTATGTTCAGACTGCAAGTTCTAGCCCCTCTTCTATTAGCTGTGATCCCATTGTTGTTTCAGTTTTCAAAGACTTTGTAGTACTATTAGGATCTGTCTCCCACTGTGGGTTGGTGGGGGATGATCTGTCTGTTAGTTCAGTTCTCAAACTGTCAGGTATTTTTATTACTATCAGATCCATACATATACAGCTCAAGAGTGAGTTCAGAAGTTCATAAATTATTCTATGATACTGCTTTCCCAAAGCTTCTCCCTCTTTACAACCTCTCTGAAGTTTCTGTTTCCCTGGGGGTTCCCCTTTTGAGTTACATGAAGAGAAAACTAGGACTTTAGTTGGTCTTTTCTCCTGTGCCCTTTCACAGATACACCCGTCTCTAGGACAAAGCAGATATAGGACTGAATGGGAAAAAAGCAACAGAGGATCACCCACCTTCTTGGGAACACAGCTCCACTGACACAGCTAAAGGAAGGTTCACCACTTTCGGAGTTTGGCCTCCTGTGGGTTCCTATTACAACACCTGTGACCCTCTCTGAAGTATTGTTTGGGGGCTGAAGTGCAGGAGAATGGAGGGGAAAAAAGGAGAAATACAGGAAGTTTCTGCAGTGTATCTGAACATTAGGTGTTCCTTTTCTTGCTCCTCAAGTCAGAACTAAAGGGGTCTCCTAGAGCTTCTCTGGCTCTGCTCTCTCCCCACTTCTAGGTTTCTGGCTGCAATGCATCTAAGTCTTGTGTACGTGAAGGATATTTTGGTAAAAAACTGGTAATGTCCCCACTGGTTTGGTTGTACTTTGAATTCTAGCTTCCTGCTATTACTTATTTTCTAGAGTCTTCAGAGATCTGTTCCATGCATTATATCCAGGTTTTATAGCTGCATTCAGTGACAAAGACAGAGTCAAGTGTGCTTACACCATTTTACCCAAGATCAAAAACTCATATGCTATTTAAAAATATTTGTTATCACTTACCAGGTCTATATTTCCCCTTTGGGGAACTATGGAGAACCTTTCATGACAGGCACATTTATGTAGAATCAATAATGCCACCTGCGAGTAGAAAATTCTTTCAAAGAACTTTGAGTTGGGCCTGGTCTTTGGAAGTTGAAAGTTACCTGTTGATACTTTGGAAGTTATAAAATTCATTTTGTATTATCTTAAATAGTTGCTAAATGGAACAAATAATCAATGCTCCAAAATTAAACAAATACCACAATTTGGCTTAGTAAACAAATTTTTGTTTGGCTTAGTAACATTAGTGTATTTACAATTTTAGTTGTAAGTTTTTTTCCTCTCTCTTTTTAAATTTGAGGATGTATGTATATATTTATTAAAAAGTGGTCCACATTTTATGTTTGTCTTTCTTTAGATATTTTAATGAGAGAACGTATTTTGTGGTACAATTCAAATTAATATGTATCTTTGGAAATCTAATGTAAGCTGTACATCCCTTGTCTGGGGGGGGGGACACATAATGTAGAGACTTCACAGATAGATTAGAGTTCATTTGTAGAAATCAGTTAAGAATTTCTGCCTTGATCAATGTACTTATTACTTTTAAGTAGTCAGTCATTAAAGTCCAGTTAAAATTGAAATTTTGACTAGAAAAAGCTGAAGGAGAAGATTCAAGAGTGAGTATTGTATATATTTGAAATAGGATAATTTCAAACACTTTATTTTTCAGAATCTGAAGAACCATAAAATATTTTCTTGTCAGAAAGGCTACTTTTGTGTAACTTAAATATTCTACTCTCATTTGATATCATATTCATTGTTCTGAAGACTATTTTTGGAATTTATCCCAAAATTTTTTCAGAGACATACAACTGATCTCTTAAAAAATTTGAGCTAAATTGTGTGACCAAACTGCTGACAGCAGCTTCTAATCCAGACAGCACATCTGCTGACCTAGCGAAAAGATGACTGGTTGGTTGGACTGGTATCTCCTTCTTCTATATTAGGTAAAGGGAATTTATAATAGTATGTGAGATCTGAGCAAAAATTAGCGTTTTGGGTGATAGAACCATCATTTTAATGCTTTGCCTGAAAGGACTGATCTGGAAGCAATTTAGAGAGTTTGATTTACAACCAACTTTGAAAAGAATAACACATGTTCTCAAGACGTCTCAAACATGCAGTGAATAGGGAGCTGTCCAGCCACTTAAATTTTCTTTAATCTTACAGTTTAATCAACGATTCCCTCACAAAACTTTACCCTTGGGAGATTAGGGACACTCCTTGGAGAGCCTTAGGTCAGAAATCAATGTGTAGTTTTACTGGGATCACCACATGTGCTTCATGTTTGCAAGACATGTTTCAGTTTATGTGCCAGGTTGCACTTAATTGTTTCAGAACTACAGACACCCCCCGAGAGTGAAAATCAGAAACTGTGCACAAAATATTATCAGGGGACACAGCATGTCCTGGCATGTCTGACAATGAAATGAAAAGCATTTTTCCATTGATTCTGGGATATCCAGCAGCCACAGAGATTCTGGTATGTTAGGTCTCTGCATGTTAAGGCTGAAGTGGCAGAGCTAAGAATTAACAGTCTGAGACCTAGAATAGGGGAGAAAAGCTCAAGTCACACATATATCTTCTGACACCCCACCTACACCCCTGTTATATACAGGGAGAAGGAGGGACCTTCAAAGAGTCCAGTTTTTCTTTAAATATATACTTTGAGTTATAGCTTCATAATTTTTGCCATATCCACATACAGTGCTTTTACATCTAATATTTTTCCTAAAAATAATTTCCTCCTTTTTATTGTTTTTAAATTAATAACTCCCATTACAATACTCTCATTAATTAAAAGCTAGTATTTTTTTCTGGAAAGAGATGGTAACCATATAAAGAAATACAAGGACATATAATGAAGCCCAAACATTATTATTAAACTATATTAACTATATTAAAATGTATTATTAAACAATACTATTAAAGTACAAATTGAAATAAAGATGAATAAGGAAATTCAAATACTAATAAGTTTAACTATTTATAAAATGTCATTCTAAATAAAAGAGAGGAATTCTGCCTGTGGAAAGATGGAGTAGATGTACTTTTCCCTATTTCTTAAGTACAACTAAAAATCCTGGACATTATTCATAAAGCAAACATGAGAAGAATCTGAAAAGTGGAGAAAAGAAGGCAGACTCCCCAATCTAGGGACCCAGAGAATGACACATGGTATTCCTTGGTTTTCTTTTTCCCTCCTATGTCCCATACTCAGAGCTGAAGAAGCCAGGAACCTGAAAAACACTGACAGTGCAAATTTAAAAGCCCCAACAAAAGCTTGCTTTTATTTAGTGAAATGATCGGGAACGGGGCAACCTAGCAAGATAGAAAACATTGAGATAACACCTGCCCTACTCTAGCCAAACACCACAAAAAGACTGTGGCCCCACCCTGCCTATGTCAGCAAAGGCAGTGAGAAACCTAGATATTTACCCTCATGTGGTTGTTATAAGATGCTAATCAACCTTGCCAGGTGTCATCAGAGAAAACCAAATAGAGACACTGGACTTTCATCCCTGCCAGCCAGTAACAAGCCTCTTTTTCCCCACAGTGTTGGTGGAGTTCACATGGTGGATTTTAACCCCTACCTTGCAGTAATGAGGCATCTCTCCTCCTCCTAGCTGGGTTGGTGTCAGAAGAGGTCCAGTGGGAGTCAGAATTTTCAACATTGCCCGCAATAATGAGGCCACCTCTAGTGTAATGTTAGTAGAGATCACAAGGGGAGCCAGAACTTCCACCCAGCTGAGAAGTAACAAGGACCAGCCACTGCCCTGTCCCCCTCACCACACACACACACACACAACACACACACACACACACACACACAAGTGTCAATGGAAACTGATTGGGGATCCTGCATTTCTACTTCCATCTGGCAGTAACAAGGCTGCACTCACCTTTCTCCTGATTGAACAGTATCAGAGAATGCCAGTTAAAGCACAAAGTTTAAATAAAATCTAGAGTTTCTTAACATAATATGAAAGTGTTCAGATTTCAAATAGAAGCCGCTTATATCAAGAACAAGAAGATCTCCAACTGAGTGAAAAAAGCTAGGACAAAATGACAGACAAGTTAGAATTATCTGGCAAATAACTTAAGGCATTCATGACCAAAAAAAGTGTCAATGAGCAATTATGAGCAAAGTAAAACAAATGAAGGACTGGAAAGCCTTAGGAAAGAAAAAGAAAAATCTCAGAAAAAAAAAGATATAAAGAAGTACAAGTGGATATTTTAGAACCAGAAAATACAATGACCAAAAAAAAACAAAAACAAAAACAAAAAACCTCAATGGATGGGTTCACAGCATAATGGAGGAGGCAGAGGAAAGAATCAATGAACTAGAAGGTAGTACAGTCTGAACAATAGAGAAAAAAGAAGAGGAAAAACGAATGACTCCTCAGGGACCTGTGGGAATATAACAAAAAATCTAATATCCACGTCATCAGAATCCCAGAAAGAGAAAAGAAAGAGGATAGGTTTGAAAAAGAAAGTGGCTGAAAACCGCAAAACCAAATCTGGCAAGACATACAAACCTACAGATTCAAGAAACTGAGTAAAATAAGCCAGACAGAGAAACATAAATATCGTATGCTCTTGCTTAAATGTTGAATCTAAAAATGTTGAACTCATAGACCCAGAGAGTGGAATGGTGGTTGCCAGGGACTTGGTGAGGGACAAAAATGGAGAGAAGTTGGTCAAAGGGTACAAGCTGTCAGTTATAGAATGAATAAATTCTGGGAATCTAATGTACAGCATGCTGATTCTAGTTAATAATGCTACATTATATATTTGAAGTTTTCTAAGAGAGTAGGTCTTAAATATTTTCATCACGTGCATGTGCACACTCACACACACACACAGACACACAAAGTGATAACTATGTGAAGTGAGGAATGTGTTAATTAACTTGATTGTGGTAATAATTCCATAATGTATACTTATATTAAATTATCACATTGTATACACTAAAAAATAAATATGAAATTTTAATGAGCCCCAAACAATATAAACCTAAAGATATCCATGCCTAGACATATCATAATTAAACTTGTAAGAACTGAAAACAGAAATAAAATTTTGAGACCAACCAGAGAAAAATACATCTTGTTTATGAGGGAAAACATTCAAGTAACGCTAGATTTCTCATCAAAAACTGGAGGCCAGAAAGAAGTGGCATAGTATTTTTCAAGTATTAAAAGAAAAGAATTGTCAACCCAATTTTTTTTAAGATTTTTATTTATTTATTTGACAGAGAGACAGCCAGTGAGAGAGGAAACACAAGCAGGGGGAGTGGGAGAGGAAGAAGCAGGCTCATAGCGGAAGAGCCTGATGTGGGGCTCGATCCCATAACGCCGGGATCACGCCCTGAGCCGAAGGCAGACGCTCAACGACTGAGCCACCCAGGCGCCCCAACCCAATTTTTGTACACACTGAAAATATCTTTCAGGAATGAAGGGAAGGCAAGACATTTGCAGGTGAAGAATTTGTTTCTGGAAGCCCTATTATAAATGAATGGCTAAAGGAATTTCTCTAAACAAAAAGGAAACAAAAGAAAGAATATCGGAATATCAGAAAAGAAGAAAGAACATGATACTCAAAAAAATTGGGTGAATAAAATAAGCTTTTCTTCTCCTCGAGTTTTCTAAATTTTGTTTGACAGTTGAAGCAAAAATTGTCACACAGTCTGATGTGGGCCTATCTATGTAGAAGAAGTATCTAATAAAATCGTAATATAAATGTGAGAGACTAATAGAATGTAAAGGGATGTGAAGTTTCTATATTTCACTTGAACTGGCAAAATGATGACACCAGTAGACTGGTAATTTATATTATATTATATTATATTATATTATATTATATTATATTATATTATATTATATTATATTATATTATATTATATTATATTATATTATATTATATTATATTATATTATATTATATTTATTATATTATATTATATTATACTATATTAATGTATAATGTAATACCCGGAGCAACTGCTAAAGACATTATACAATGTGTTACACTCAAAACACTATTGACAAATCAAAATCAAATTGTGAAATATATTCAGATATCCCAGAGGAAGGCAGGAAAAAGAAAACAGAGAAACAAAAAACAGAGAGAAGAAACAGAAAGCAAAAAAATTAAAATGCCAGAGTTAAGCCCAAACACAGCAATAATTAGTTAAATGTAAGTTTTCTGAAAAGACCAATTATAAGACAAAGAATTGAAGAGTGGATTTTAAAAAATGACCCAACCATAAAAGAGAGAATACACGGACCAGCAATATCAGGTAAAATATGGGATGTCACTACAGATACTGCAGACATCAAAAGGATAATAAGGAAATACCATGAAAAACTATACAAATAAATTTGAAAATTTGAAAAACTATACAAATAAATTTGTTTATAGAAAATGGCCTAATTCCTCAAAAAAAAAAAAAAATAGAAATCAGAAACTACCAGAATGCAACCAATAGATCACTTAAATTGTCTTATGTCTATTAAGGGCATTGCATTCATAAATATAACACTTCCAAAAAAGAAATCTCCAGGTGTAGATGTCTTCTATGAAGAAGTCTATCATGCATTTAAGAAAAACTGAACAGGAATTTTATACAATTTCTTCCAGAAAATAAAAGAGACAGTGCCCAATTGATTTTATGATACTAGTATTATCTTGGTAAAACAACCAGACAAAGACAGTACAAAATAAGAAAACACGTCTATAGACTATAGTAAACTATTACTCATGAATATAGATGTAAAATTCTTAACAAAGTATTAGCAAATGGAATTTACAAATACATAAAAAGAATTATATAAAATGTCCAAGGGGAATTTATTCCATTGATGCAAATCTTGTTCAATATTCAAAGTCAGTCAATGTTATTCACCATATTAACAGGATGAATAAAAATAAATCATGTGATTGTGTTAATCAATGTAGTGAAAGCATTTTACAAAGTTTATCATTCACTTATGATAACTTCGAAAAATAGGAATAGGGTGGTAACTTTTTTGGCTTTATCAATAATATCTTTTTAAAAATCTAACTAATACTATGCTTGGTGATTAAACACTCAATGTGCTTGGCTAAGATTGGGAGCAAGAAAGGATGTTTACTTTCATTACTCTTATTCAACATAGTGCTGGACATTCTAGGTAGTATAATAATAAAGACAGGAAATAAAAGGAATGTTGACAGAAAAAGGGAGAAAGAAAATTTTCCCTACTTGTAGATGATGTAGTTGTTTATGTAGAAAATCCCAAAGAAACTACCAAAAAAAGAAAAACTCTCCTAAAACTAGTAAATGGGTTCAGCAAGGTTGCAGGATACAAGATAAACACACAAAAATCAATTGTATTTCTATATACTTCCAATGAACATGTGAACACTAATTTTTGAAATACAATATCATTTAAGGTTGATAAAGGATACTTAGGTATAAATCTGAAAATGTATTTTTAGGACTTGAATATACATGACACAATTCTGATGAAAGAAATCAAATAGGATGTAAACAGAAATTCTACAAGCGTGGATTGGAAAAGTAAGCATGATAAAGATGTCAAGATGTCTATTCTCCCCAAATTGATATGTAAGTTTAACACAATTCATATCTAAACTCTGAAATATTTTTATAGATATATGTAAAATTAATCTAAATTTTATATAGAAAGGCAAAGAACTAGAATTAAAGCAAGTTTGAAAAAAAAAAGAATAAAGTAGAATAGTCTACCTAATTTCAAAATTAATTATATAGTTGGAATAATTAAGACTGGGGTCTTAGTGGGGGGATCCATGCATAGATCAATGGAACAGGATAGAGAACTCATACAAATGTACCCAATGGATTGTTGACAAAGATGCAAAAGCAATTCAATGGAGGAAAGATAATCTTTTCAACAAGTGGTACTAGAGCAACTGGGCATCCCAGGGGGAAAAGGAACTTCAATCTAATTTTCACACCTTTTACAAAAGTTAACTCAAAATGGTTTATGGACTTAAATGTAAAATATAAAAATATAAGTCCTTAGATAAAGGCGAAGATTTGGGGAATCTAGGGCTGGGCAAGGAGTGCTTAGACTCAACACCAAAAGCACAATCCACAAAAGGAAAAAATATTAAAGTAGACAAGCTAAAGAGTGGCAGAAAAATTTTCAAACTACATATCTAACAAAGAATTCATATCTAGAATCTACGAATTTTCAAAACTCAACAATAAAAAAACCTAGAGTATCCATTTAGAAAATAGGCAAGGCATAAAATGGCATTTTGTCAAAGAGGATATACAATGACAACTAAGCACATGAAAATGTGTTAAACATCATCAACCATTAAAAAATGCAAATTATAAATGCCGTGAGGTATCACAATATGCTTGTCAGAATGGTTAAAATAGGAAATAGTGTTCTAATTCTAGAATGAGAATTTTCTTTGCACCTAACTTCTGGCTCTCCTCTCTTCTGAGCTTTCCTTTGATAGTACATGAAGTTCTTTGATGTCCTATCCTTGAATTTCTGTATTCCTCTAGATATTCTTACTGGTGGGGAGCACTGACAATCTTCTAGTTACAACTAGAGGGAGAAAGGCAGTAGGTCCCACAATCTGCTGTTGAATGGGATGTGTTTAATAGCATTGCTCCACGCTTCGGGGGCTGGGCCATCTCAGTCTGCATGCACATGTGATACCTAATGAGATGTTGTCTTCCCAAATAACCAATACCTAGCCCTTTTAAAGGTTAGAAAAGCCAATGAAAGCAAGAAATACTGACGAAGACACAAAGCGAACCAGTTTTACAAATGTAAGGGAAATGGCAATTGTTAAGAAAAATATTTCCCCTTTATAAAGGGATTTTATTGGCCAGAAGGAGAGTTAATCTCATGGAAATGATCTGTTTCCCTAGGGATCCACCGGTCTGGGTTCCAAAAGGAAGATATGAATCTTGGGTGAGACTTGGAAATCTGGGAGCTCCTGAAGATGGCATGAAAACATTTAGCAGTACTTGCATCCTTGGGATGGTGAAAACAATTTCAAGCTCTTGGTTTAGCTAATGTTCCCTTAGGCAAGGAAATAAATTGGCAGCCAGCAAACACTGGGGAAATTAAAACGTGGGCATGGTACTTCTCCCTTCTTTATTCAGAATGAATTATGTTTTTGTTTTGTTTTTTTTGTGTGTTTTTTTTGGGGGGGGGTGGTTGCTGCTGCTGCCATCACTACCACCATCCTTTACCCCTGCCGGAGATCAGGAAGCTTATACATTGTCATTGGTGCAATTTGTTTTTCCAGAGAGACCTCAAACCAGGAGAACAGAGGAAAAGTAGATATCAGAGAGCTAGACTTTGATTCTGTAATATAAGTGGAATTCATTTGGAATTAAATTGTTCTGATTTCCGGCATCTTATTTCCCTTCCCCACCACCCATTTAATTTTTACTTCCGGTGTATTAATACACCGGAAGTAAAAATTCCCTTATGTTGGCAGTTTTCCTCATCCCCATCTCTGACCCTGTTCAGCTATAACTGCTAATGGTGTATGTGCAAGAAAAATTAAAAAAAAATTGGTAGTGGTGGGGTGTGGTTATTGAGGTGCAAAGGTGCATCTGGTCCTTCTACTCAGCACAGCTGTGTGGAACACTTATCTGTGATAGCTGAGATCAGTTGGCTTAGTTTACATCAACAATCTGAATATATTGTGATCTTATTTTGGTCATAATTGTTTCAGATGCATCTAAGTCTCATTTTTCCTTTGTCTATAGTTTTGACCTTTCAAATACTACTACTCTCAACTTTATGTACTACTTTAATTAACTTGATCTTCATAACAACTGAGTAGACCTTATCTCCATTTTTCAAAATGGGAAATCGAGATGCATTTAACTGGTGCCGTATATTCGATGCCCAATGCTTGTTCTGTTCCTCCGTGTTGTTGTCTGCTGCCTGTTGTCTACATGACTATTGTTTATATGGCTTTCTTTACTTTGGGGGGTGAACCTGAATACTCACAACCTTAGGATGTAGATATTATTGGCCCTAATGTGCTTTTGCAAAGGCTAAAGTGAACCAAAGATACCTCTTTAAACTTACCTATTCCAAAACAATTTTTCTTCTGGTATGGAGCCCACAGTTTGATTTTCTTGCCTATCTTTTTCATTAGGAGAAATTGTGAGCCTGGAAGAAAAAAGAACTATGAATAATAAATCTGGTAAAATTGAAGTGACAAAGGGCTGACCTCATGCTGAAAATCTGTGAGGCATAGTCTTGTAGGCTTTAGAAATGTCACAACTTACTAAAGCTCTTGAAAAAGAATCCTTCATATGGCCATGAAATCTATGCAGGTTGTGTGTCTGGACCCAGATAAAAGTTCCATTGGGGTTGTGTAGAAGCTTACCAGGGGAAGGGGTAGATACTTTGGCATAGGTTTGTATTCTGGTTCCATCACTTATTCATTGTGACTTAGATGAAATTGTTGAATTTTAGTGCCTGAATTTTCTCATCTGCAAAGTGGGGCATGTAATAATATCTATCAGAGGTTTAAAAGGATTCAAAGACATAGTACACCTCAGTTACTTAGAAAAATAACCAGGTACTCAATAAGCATTAGCTATATTGTTACCAATCTTTGCTTTTCTGACTGCTTGAAAAATATTTATTTTTTTTAACTTATTTTCTAAGCTTTTGGTAATATCTATTGAATTTAGGAGAGCTAGGTTTCATGCTTTTGTAGAAATAATTAAATAATATTAAGACAAATCGATACATGGGTAAAGCAGTTGAAACCCAAAATTATGATCACAGAATGTAAACATATGTTAAATTACCACTGAAATACATGGACTTCTTGAGTGTTAATGGAGGCACAGGTATATTAAAATCAGACCATCTATTTTAATAAAGGTGAACTAGAAAATAGAGTGCATACTTATTCAGAAGGCCATTTTCTGTTTTTGCCTGGCTCTTGTGAAATCTGTAACAAGTGACTAAAAAAGCTAGCAGTCTGTGGTCTTAGTGTTTCCTTCCCTCCCTTTGTCTTTCCTTCCTTCCTTGCTTCCTTCCTTCCTCCCTCTCTCCTTCCCTCCCTTCCTCCCTTCTTTCCTCCCTCCCTTCCTTCCATTGGATAGTATGGAATAGAATGCAGGGTGTTTATTCCATTTTGAGACTTTCCAAACAGTTAATTGTTTTAAAATTACCATTTGAAAAATCAGTCCATTAATAATATCTTACCAAATATTTACCAGGTTAAACATTGAAGGGGATAAAATGAAGACATAAGATATTCCTTTTCTCAAGAACTTCATGTAGCTAGCAATAGAGAATATGCTCATAACCTTTATTTTATTATAATATAATTATGACATTATGTTATTGAAAATGATATTGCCACCACAATTCAATAAGGTTCAGATAATCAGGGACCATAGGTATTTAATAACTCTTAATAAAAATAAGGAGCATAATAGAAGTGGAAGCACAGGACATCGTGAGAAGGCATAATGAGAGATCTACTGTAGTCTTTGGAAGACAGGCTGACATAGTCATGGAAGATTCCAGAAGAATTTGATTTCAAGATGATTTGTAATTAAGCAAATGGGGTCAGGTTGGACTGGAGAAACATTCCAGATGGAGGAAAGTGCGTGTTCAACAATCAGGATATGAGAGTGCATTTGACATGTTTAGAGAACAGAAGAAAGCCAAGTGTATAGCTACACTACTGTAGCGAGTAAAAATGACAAAGGGGAGAGTAGCAAAATTTTAAGCTGGTGAAGTAGTCATGGATCAAATCATGAAGAGCATCATAAATTGTACCAAGTATTTTAGACTTTTCCTTAATAATAATAGAGAATTATTGAGAGGTTTGAGCAGAGGACATGATTTTAAAATACCATCTTGACTGTAAAATATAGGATATGCTGGCATAATATTTGAGGGCCTGCTGAGCAGAAATCTGTTTATTTAGGGTGGAATCTGACCATTGGACTGGCAACATGGAAGGAGCTAACACTAAGAATTAAGATTTTTAATTGTTTAATAGAGAACAAATAATTCTAAGTAGAGGAAATAGCATGTGCAAAGGTATAAGGAAAAATGGCATCAGTGCAGGGCTGCTGCCAAGGAATAGGGTACAACATTAGAAAAGGATTTATAACAGATGCCTCTGTTTCTAGGTTTATCGGGTGACAATTCCAAATATCTGCATGATAAGGCAAAGGCTTTTACTGTATTTCTTGCATTTGTCAGCATTAGAGTAGCAGCATTGTAGCCTTGACCTTGAAGGTGGGAGTTGTGAGTAACTTTGCTATAGGAAGCTAAGGAAAACAGGTTGGCAGAATGGGGCAAAATAATAAAACTCTGAGACAGCACAGGAGATCTGTGGATAGGGAGAGTTTTAAAATTAGACCTAAGATGTCATAGCCACATTAAGATTATGAGTTGATGTCCATCAAATATGTCATTAATAAATACAAAGGAAAGCCACACAATAGGAAGAAATATTTACAACATGTACGTTGACAAAGGGTCACATTCAGAATATATAAGGGATACTCATAAATCAATAAGGAAAAGAGCTAACCCAATACAAAATGAGCAAGACTGTCTTCTTTTGCTAAGTGAAGTTCATTCATCTCATCTTTCTATAAGGTTCTGTTATATGAATTCTCCATAATTTATCCATTCTAATTCTGATGAATATTTGGGTAATTTCCAGTATTTGACTAATAATATCGCTATTGATGTTCTTGTATATGTCCTTATTTGGATAGGTGAATGTATTTTTATAGGGTATATATCTAGTAGTAGAACCTCAAAAAAAATCCACTGAAAGTATGAAAAGTTACAGATTTTGTTATGAGGAAAATAAAAATTAAATCATAATGAGCTCTCCCTCAGTAGTAAAATTAAAAAGACCCACAATACCATTCATGAGAGATATGATGCAAAGACAACTGTCGTATTTTGTTGGTGGGAGTTTAAATGAGTGTGATGCATTTGGAAAAAGTTCAGCCTTATTTGCTAAAGTTGACATTACACATGCCTTTTACTCTTGGGTAGAGGAGTAATTAGAATGGGCAGAAATGGAATACTAGAAATGTTCTTTCTTGACAATAATTAGTGTTCCAAAGATGTTCATTCTGTCTCAATTCACTGATAAATTTTTTTGTTTTGTGTAATTTTCTAACTATGTGTTAAATAATTTTAAAATATAATAATACTTTGTCTTGCAAGAGCATTCTCTAATGTGTGCCATTTATTTGAGTTGCCAGATTGCATTTAACTGCTAATTTATAGACAGGTGAGCTGGCTAGCTGGATTGGGAGTTCCGCAGCTGAGATGTTTATATACCAAGATTTCCACTTGGAAGAATTAATGAAGGAATGCAAAATACTAACAGTGTTTTGAAAAACCTAGTAGAAATTGTGTCTCAACCATTTTGATGCTATATAAGCTAACCACAAAACAATTTATTTATTCTTGCATATATTGCACTTGTTTATTTAAGATATCTTTAATACAAATCTGAATATTATTATTAATTCATTTCTTGGTGGGCAGAATTCTTTCACAAGTGACATTTGTAGATGAAAATGTTGAAAGGATTCTTGGTGGTGAAGGACTATAAATTTTGAGACTGGATGATATCCATAGTTTCTCTAATGCTAAAAATTCCACAATTACTTTTTATGATAGAGATGGAGGAAAGTGAAGCCCAAACATGTATAGTGATAGTAAAGAGTAATAATAATAATAATAATAATAATAATAATAAAAAGGCTTTGCTTTTAAGAGACTAATCACAAAATGAAGCCAAAGAAAAATCATTTAATTTATAAGCAGTTTTTTTCATGGACATAATTGTTGTGAAACTGAATACATAGTTAATTCACTTAGCAAATTCTTTCTTAAAACTGTAAAATCGACTCATTTTCTAAAATTAAGAATTATCCTAAAAATTTTAATGAAAGTTGCACACATTGCAGTAAAGCCATTGCTTGACTTGCTCAGAAAATTCTTTCAGGTTAACACACTGACAAACAAAAAATCCCTCTCGGTAAAAGACTACTCAGAAACAAAATAACAGAAAGTGAAGAGTTAGACAAAACACTTCCATATCACATGTATCCCTATTGTTTTACTCACCTCTTTAATCACTTTCCCCTGAGGCATTAACTGGTGGCACTGCCTCTATGTATTAATATTCATACTCAGTGAGTGTCTTCTTAGTCTTGCCATTATGTGAGTGACAGTCAAATCTGAAAAAAAAAGAGAGAGAGAGAGTAACAGTGACAGCAAGAGCAAAAGAGGACAAAAGTGGAAGAGGGTAACTGGGATTTAATTTTACAGTAAATAGCACATTTTTAAGCAGTTTATCTATGAAACAATCAAAAATGTCACTAGCTGGATGTCAGATATAAACTGATGAGCTCCTCCTCCTCACTTTTAGAACAACGGTCAAACCTTAAGTTTTACCCCTGACCAAATAACATGTCTTCATTCATCTGTGTATGTGTGCATCGTAATTTATTAGATGGTCAAACTCCCAGAAGTTGGGGATTGTGTCTCTGTCACCCAGTGTTTAATCTCCCACATCTCTAGTAACAGTGATTTGCCCACTGTAGACTCTCAACAGTTGTACATCCAGAAGACTCTAGACGAATACAAATACTGAATTCCAGTTGTTTGTTTCAAGAAAGAATGATTAATAGTTTAAGCATGATTGTGATTATACATTTATTATAAAGGGCCTTGTGCTTCAGTTATATGTTCCAGACCAAAAAAAAAAAAAAAAAAAAAAAAAAAAAAAGCAAGCAAGCTAAGCTACATGGTTGGGTTTGTGCCAAATGAAATACAAATAAACTTACAGAAATCCAAACATTTGAATTTGCTGTTAGCCACCAGCATATTTAATCAATACATGCACTCTTAATGAAAATAAGGGTACCTATGCAATTAATGGAAAGAGAGTTGTTAGTGGTTCTTATTTGCCTGTAATATTAGACTTTAAAGTTGACTCAGAATTTAAATGCACACATAATGTATAGTGTTAATATATCTGTCTTCATGATATTTATTTTAATCTTAATTAGGCTGAAATCTAAGTTCTTGTGATCTAAAATGAACTTCAAAACCCTCCAAAGTATTATAAACAGCATTTATCAGAGAGGCATTTCAGAGCACCCGCTGTATGTGACATACTGTACTACGTGCCGGGCCTGGTAAACATAAATCTAGAAGTGCTTCCTTCCTTGAAGAGCCTTACAGTGTAGTTTGGAATATGGACATAACAACAATGTGAAAATTACCATATAATTATGACAAATATAATGAGTGAGAAATCCTCATTAAACCTCCAGCTTCCTTTGTATGTGTTTTTAATATTATTATGCAATTTTCAAAATGCTAAAAGACTCAATATCTGTATACTGTTGTAGCCTGCAAGCCTGTTTGTTGATGCTCAGAAGATAGTGAATGATACTGAAATGCGATCTCCTATTAAGATGAATTTGAAATGTGAGACAAGTTGGTTTGAAGTCAGAGAGATAGATAACATGTTTGTAGGAATTCTCTAGTGAGCTATAAAGAGAAAAGGAATTAAAGCTTAGAGAACAAATGGCATGTTTTATTCCCAGATTTTAAAAAAATGCTATAATTACATAGTTATGCTTCATGTATCTCCACATATAGACACATACATACATTTCCTATTCTCTGAATGGAATACGTATAATCTAATTATAAAATAATGTATTATTTCATCATTTCCTTGATCCATGAAGACATTGCAGATGTTTTAGTGAGTTAGATAAGACAATGTACCTCATTTACAAAAAATACACTTAGTGTAGATTTTTTTCCCCAAGCTTGATGTTGGGTAGCCTCTATCAGGAGAGTACCAAGAGACAATCTCCTTCATCCTAAATAGCAGATGCAATTAATGGGACTCTGAGATCTTGGAATGGGGGAACTTGGTTCAATAGCTCAAAGAAAATAATTTGGCCCATAGGCTTCATTCTAGCAAAGACCTTACTTCTCAGGGTGCTTTGTAATAGATTGGAAGGAGCTATAACTTCTTCACTTTCCATACCCTGTCGTGCTTTCTTACCACATTACTTCACTGTTAAGGAACTAGTTATAAGCATTGGTGCCTCATTTGTAAAATCTGAGGGTAAAGGAGATGTTAAGTTATTGCCACCTGTGCCTCTTGCCTTCTGAAGCCAAATGAGGGTCCACATCCCTTGGCTAGGAGTGTTGCTTGTGCTGCATTTGCTAACCAGCCACTTACCTATAATTCCAAGCTCCAGGTGTTGACCAGTCAAAATGCCCTGCTATGTGCTGCTTACTTTGTAATAATCTGCTCACTTTATCTTATTGTGGCACAAATTGCATTCACATATGTTTCCCTGCTAATAGTGTGATAAGCTGTAGTCCAAAAGAATTGCCAATACAAAGGTTTATGAAATAGAATGGAATGAGTGGCTCCATAACACCCTGAGAAGTGTAATAGGAGCATCAATGATCTGAGGAGCAGTAGACAGTGGTTTTGTCCTCGAATAAGCTTTTCGAGAAGAAGCATGGTCATAAAGGTAGCTAAGATTTACAACATACCAGCCACTGTGCTAAGCATGTTAGTCCAATATTCCAGTTAATCCTTACAATAGACCAATGAAGTGTATGCTGTCATTATCTTTACTTTATAAATGAAAAATTTAAATCTTGGTGAAGTCAAATGTCTTGTCCAAAGTCATATGCTCTGCAAGTAGCAAGCTTGCTAGGACTTTGGTGTTGGTCTCTGACTCTGAAATCCCTGCCTGTAACTGCTAGACTTTGCTACTTCTATTTCTTTTTTTTTTAATTTAAATTCAATTAGCCAACGTATAGTACATCATTAGTCTCAAATGTAGTGTTCAACAGTTTATCAGTTGTATATAACACCCAGTGCTCATCACATCATGTGCCCTCCTTAATGCCCATCACCCTGTTACCCATGCTGCCGACCCCTTCCCCCCTTGAAATCCTCAGTTTTTTCCTACAGTTAAGAGTCTCTCGTGGTTTTTCTCCCTCTCTGATGATTTTTCCCTCCCTTCCCCCATGATCCTCTATACTTATATTTCTTTGGATTTTCTCACTGTACACGAACCAATTCAGAGCTGGCAATGAATTACAGTCAATTACATTGCATTTATTGAAGACTGATTTCAAACAATTGCAACAGAAAACCTATGGAAAAATGATCAAGGATCTGGAATAATTTAATTCACTGAAAAGAGTGTGTACTCTAAAAATGTGCTTATATTAGTTTTGTTCTTTTTATATACCCACAATTTCTCCTTCACTTCAAAAAATATAACATTAAGACATTTTCATAACTTCTAAGATGGTTTTATGTTAATAGTCTTCAAATAGATATGTTTAGTGCTCAGCTGTCCTCTATTTCCATTGGTGACAGAACAAAAGGAAATAGATTTAAAACTATACCAGGAGACATTTAGATTATATATAAGAAAAGATTTTCTGAAAGTGAGAATGGTAAAAAAAAGGTAAGCTGGTAGACTGAGGGTGGTGGTACAGTGGGTCTTTCACAAATGAGTGACTTTTTTAAAAAAATATTTTATTTATTTGATGGAGAGAGGGGGAGAGAGAGAGAGCACAAGCAGGGGGAGGGGCAGGGAGAGGAAGAGGGAGAAGCAGACTCCCCACTGAGCAGGGAGCCCTACCCAGGGCTCCATCCCAGGACCCCGGGATCATGATCTGAGCCCAAGGCAGACACCTAACCAACTGAGCCACCAGCTACCCATGAGTGACTCTTATAAATTCCATGTAGTCAAGCAAGGTGTGGGCATGGGCAACATGATGCTAAACATTTCTCTTGGCCCCATGATTCTTAGCACCCACGGCTGTCTACATACATTAGATGGGACTTTGAAAAAAATAACTTGATAACTCACTAATATTTGTTGCATGTCTACTTTGTTATCAAGCATATGTTCAGCAAAAGGTAAAACATTGTGAGCAAGTAGACACAATTTCTGTCCTCATAGAGCTTACAGTGTAGTGAGACATTCAATGGAAATGATACAGTTTCATAAAATTTGAGATAATTGAAAGAAAAATACTTTAAAAATATTAAATTATGTAATAATTTATTAAGTCTTCATTATATCTTTTCAATTATAGCCAGAGTAAATTAAGTTTTTCGTGACTAGCCATTTCTGTCTATGTCTTCCCCTAAAGTTAGGCTTCTGTGTCAGTTCAAAAGAAGCTTCAACCACACATATTGTGGTACCAGAAGTCATATAATTAGTGTTTGGATATCTCTCCAGTTATGACTTTATAAATGTAAAATGCTATTATATTGGCAAGAGTACAAAGGGGATATCCCATGTCAAAGTAAACTTGCCCCCAGACATATTTTTTGCAAGGCAAAGACTTATTACATAAGAGCATATTATTTCAAAAGGCTGCCCTCAGTATAATGCAATCAATATTGTTTAATTAAGGGATGATACTATTGATTCTAATTAACCAAAATTGCTTACCTCATTAGTTTGCAGTTCATATGTGTTCCCAGAGACAGGATGATTTAGTGATTATAATCCTACCCTCAATGTATAGGATAGAGAGATGCTTACTTAAAAAATGCTAACTCTGCCACTCTGATTTTGAATTGCTTTTGTGCTTGTGATGAATGAACAATTTTGTGTGTATATACATAATTTTAAAGTAATGAATTATGTAAACATTCATCCTAAATGTGCAAACATGGAATTTTGGAAAATTGAATTATTAAATGCTAGAATCATTTGATTACTAAGAAATTGGTACTACCATCAATGCTAGACTCTAATATATTTTTGAATGGATATTTTTCATTCTAAATGATCTGTCAAGAGCCCTGTTTATATTTCTGTAGACTGCTATTTGTTAAGCACAGGATCTTACAAGTGTATTTGATCAATTGTCTATTGCGGGGACTATGTATTGGGATATATTTAGGTAATAAAACATAAGGGTCTTGTTTGCTTTTAATCAGTCAGATAAAGACTGATAGTGATAGTTAAGTACTGGTAAGAAAAGTCAATACAGTATTTCTGTTGATCAAGGTCATATATAAAAGGCCTTCCTGAGATGGTGGAAATGTGGAAATGCGGGAGAAAGGAAGTATTAGCATGCACTGAACATCTACTTTCTACCAGGAATAGTACTTAGCACTTTGTGATCATGATCTCATTTAATCCTCACAAGATCCAGGATTAGGAGATGTAATTAGCCCCATTTTGTATATATGAAAGAAAAGCTTCAAGTTTAGAGCTTAAATAACATGCCCAAAACTCTATGGATATTAAATTATGATTTGAAACTATATCTCGTTGACTCTGGATGACCTCTTCCATTTTTTTTAAGACATTGACATTCAAAACTAGCTTAAAAGCAAAGGGTATAGGCTTTCTACATCTACCAAGGAGAAAAGCAACTGGCATTAGAAATATCCTTGTATACAGAAATACGTGTAAGCCATTTTAACTAAAATGAGGAACTAGACAGGAATGCCTATTATTATCATTAATTGCTAACATCTATTAGAGACACTGTAGTATGCTAGATACCTTTTAAAATGATTTATGTATTTTAATTCATTTATTCCTCATAGGGACTTTAGAAAGTAGATACTATAATTATCACCATTTTAAGGAAGAAAAAACTGAAACACAGTTAAGTGATCTATTTTTACTGATACATTTTATATCTAGAAAATCCAAGAGATTCTAGTATAAAATTATTTGAATTAATAAAGACATCTCCAATGTGAGTAGGCACACAAAGAATATATAAAAATCGAAGCTGTTTTTCGATTAAGTAAAGCCAAGAAAAAAAAGGACATAGTAAAAAAATCTATTCACAATAGTAACAAAGACTATACAAATTTAATAAATGAAACAAGAAAGACACAGGAAAGAAATTAAATAATTTTATTGAAAAACAATAATACAATGCCTTATGTTTTTGAATGGGAATATTTAAAAGCTGATTATCTCAAAAGTTAATATATGAATTTAGTTATATATAGTAACATGATAGACTCCAGATATGTATCTGATATATTTGAGTATTTAGTAGT
>NW_024424008.1:32424783-32522194 GCF_017311325.1 Ursus maritimus
GCCTTCCTGAGATGGTGGAAATGTGGAAATGCGGGAGAAAGGAAGTATTAGCATGCACTGAACATCTACTTTCTACCAGGAATAGTACTTAGCACTTTGTGATCATGATCTCATTTAATCCTCACAAGATCCAGGATTAGGAGATGTAATTAGCCCCATTTTGTATATATGAAAGAAAAGCTTCAAGTTTAGAGCTTAAATAACATGCCCAAAACTCTATGGATATTAAATTATGATTTGAAACTATATCTCGTTGACTCTGGATGACCTCTTCCATTTTTTTTAAGACATTGACATTCAAAACTAGCTTAAAAGCAAAGGGTATAGGCTTTCTACATCTACCAAGGAGAAAAGCAACTGGCATTAGAAATATCCTTGTATACAGAAATACGTGTAAGCCATTTTAACTAAAATGAGGAACTAGACAGGAATGCCTATTATTATCATTAATTGCTAACATCTATTAGAGACACTGTAGTATGCTAGATACCTTTTAAAATGATTTATGTATTTTAATTCATTTATTCCTCATAGGGACTTTAGAAAGTAGATACTATAATTATCACCATTTTAAGGAAGAAAAAACTGAAACACAGTTAAGTGATCTATTTTTACTGATACATTTTATATCTAGAAAATCCAAGAGATTCTAGTATAAAATTATTTGAATTAATAAAGACATCTCCAATGTGAGTAGGCACACAAAGAATATATAAAAATCGAAGCTGTTTTTCGATTAAGTAAAGCCAAGAAAAAAAAGGACATAGTAAAAAAATCTATTCACAATAGTAACAAAGACTATACAAATTTAATAAATGAAACAAGAAAGACACAGGAAAGAAATTAAATAATTTTATTGAAAAACAATAATACAATGCCTTATGTTTTTGAATGGGAATATTTAAAAGCTGATTATCTCAAAAGTTAATATATGAATTTAGTTATATATAGTAACATGATAGACTCCAGATATGTATCTGATATATTTGAGTATTTAGTAGTTGACTGAGATAACTCAACAGGAAAATGATGGATCATTTAAAAAATGATTATCAATTGTAAAAATAATATTATATCCCTGTTTCCTTCCATGCACAAACCTAAAGTATAAGTAGATAATATATTTTCTTCTAACATAGTCATTGAGTATATAGTATATGTATATAGGGTATTTATAGTATGTGTATACCATAATGACTAAGTTAGAAGAAATTCTAAGCAACTACATGTACCACCTATTGATGGCACTGTTTTTCTTCACCAAATAACGCATTCAAAAATCTGCAATAAAAATTCTCATATTTGATAGTATAAAACTGAAAGTTTGGATGGCCAAAGATATCATAAACAAAATCAGTAGACAATTGAAAGAGTTTAGAAAACATATTAGTAATATAGATGGCACATAAAGCTCTAACAAATTACTAAGATGAGCAATAACAAAAAAAATGGACTAAGGGTTTTTTGTTTTAATTCCAGTGTACATAAAATACACTGTTATATTCATTTCAGTGTGAAATGTAGTGATTCAACAATTCCATCTATTCCCCAGTGCTCAAGGTAAGTGTACTCTTAATCCCCTTCATCTCTTTCAGCCATCCTCCCACCCACCTCCCCCCTCTGGTAACCATCTCTTTGTTCTCTATAGTTAAGAGTCTGTTTTTTGGTTTCTCTCTCTCTTTCCTTTGTTCTTTTCTTTTGTTTCTAAAATTCTACATATGAGTGAAATTATATGGTGTTTGTGTTTCTCTGATTCACTTATTTATTTTTTAAGGATTTTATTTATTTATTTATTTGAGAGAGAGAGCACAAGAGCACAAGCTCTGGGGGTAGGGAGAGAGAGGGAGAAACAGGCTCTCCACTGAGGAGGGAGCCTGATGCAGGGCTCGAATCCAGGACCCTGGGATCATGAGCTGAGCCAAAGGCAGACCTTTGACTGGCTGAGCCACCCAGGAGGCCCTGTAATTCACTCATGTTGTTTAGCATTGTACTCTATAGATACATCCATGTTGTTGCAAATGATGAGCTTTTATTCTTTTTATGGCTGAATAATATTCATACACACACATACCACATCTTCTTTATCCATATCCATTCATCTATCAATGGACACTTAGGTTGCTTCCATAATTTGGCTGTTGTATATAATGCTGTGGTAAACATAGGGGTGCATATATCCCTTGAATTAGCATGTTTTTTTTTTTTTATTGCTTGGTTAAATATCCAGAAGTGGGACTACTGGCTCATAGGGTAGTTTTATTTTTAACTTTTTGAGGATCACCCATGCTGTTTTCCACAGTGACTAACCAGTTTCTGTTCCATCAACAGTGCATGAGAGTTCCTTTTTCTCCACATCCTAACCAACACCTGTTGTTTCTTGTGTTGATTTCGCCACTCTGACAGTTTGAGGTGATAGCTCATTGTAGGTTTGATTTGTATTTCATTGATGATGAATGATTTTGTGCATCTTTTCATGTGTCAGCTGGCCATCTGCTTGTCTTCTTTGGAGAAATGTCTGTTCATGTCTTTTGCCCATTTTTAAATAGGATTATTTATGGGTTTTTTGGTGTTGAGTTTTATAAGTTCTGTATATATTTTGGATACAAACCCTTTATGGGATATGCTGTTTGCACATATCTTCTCCTATTCTGTAGATTGCTTTTTAGTTTTGTTTGTTTCCTTGACTGTGCAGAAGCCTTCTATTTTGATGTAATCCCAACAGATTATTTTTGCTTTAGTTTCCCTTGCCTCAGGAGACATATCTAGAAAAATGTTTCAGAGAATGTCAGAGAAATCACTGCCTCTGCTCTCTTGTAGGATTTTTATAGTTTAAGGTCTCACATTTAGATCCTTAATCTATTTGGAGTTTATTTTTGTGTATGGTATAAGAAAGTGGTCCAGTTTCATTCTTTTGCATGTATCTGTCCAGATTTCTCAACACTATTTGCTGAAGAAAATGTCTTTTTCTCATTGCATATTTGTGCCTCCTGTCTCAAAGATTGATGATATAATTGTGGGTTTATTTCTGGTATCCATTCTGTTCCATGATCTTCTGCCTATTTTTATGCCAACACCATACTGTTTTGATTACTAGAGCTTTGTCATATAACTTGAAGTCTGGAATTGTGATACTTCCAGTTTTGTTTTTCTTTTTCAAGATTGCTGTAGCTATTCTGTGTTTTTTATAATTCCATACAAATTTTATGATTGTTCTAGTTCTGTGAAAAATGCTGTTGGTATTTTGATAGGAATTGCATTAAATGTGTAGACCGCTTTGAGTACAGATATGTTAACAATATTTGTTCTTCCAACCCATGAACATGGCATGTCTTTCCATTTCTTTGTGTTGTCTTCAATTTCTCTCATTAGTTTTCAAAGTACAGGTCTTTCACCTCTTTGGTTAGGTATAGTCATAGGAATCTTATTGTTTTTGGTGCAATTATAAGTAGGGTTGTTTTCTTAATTTCTCTTTCTGCTGCTTTATTACTAGTGCATAGGAATTTGACCTTACTGAATTCATTTATATGTGTTATTTTTATTTATCTATCTATTTATTTATATTTATTTATTTATTTATTTTTTGGTGGAGTCTTCAGGGTTCTCTATATATGGCATCATGTCTTCTGCAAGTGGTGAAAGTTTTACTTCTTCCTTACCAATTTAGGTGCCTTTTATTTCTTTTTGTTCCCTGATTGTTGTGGCTAGGACTAGCAGTACTATGTTGTATAAAAGTGGTGAGAGTGGACATCCTTGTCTTTTCCTGACTTTAGGAGAAAATGTGTCAGTTTTTCACCATTGAGTATAATGTTAGCTGTGGGTTTTTCATAGATGGCCTTTATCATGTTGAGTTATATTCCCTCTAAACATTTTTTGTGAGGGTGTTTATCATGAATATATCTTGTACTTTGTCAAATGTGTTTTTGCGTCTATTGAAATGATCATATGATTCTTATCCTTCCTCTTATTGATGTTGTGTATGACATTGATTTGTGAATATTGAACCACCTTTGCAACCCAGGAATAAGTCCCATTTGATCATGGTGAATGATTCATTTTCATTTTTTTAAAAGATTTTATTTATTTATTTGAGAGAAACAGAGAGAAAGAAAGGAGGGGTAGGGAGAGGGAGAGAGGATCCGAAGCAGACTCACTGCTGAACATGGAACCTCATGCAGGGCTCGACCCCATGAGCCTGAGATCCTGACCCCAGCTGAAACCAAGAGTCAGACACCCAACCAACCGAGTTAGCCAGACACCCTCTGAATGATTTTTTAAATGCATTGTTGAATTCAGTTTGCAAGTTTTTATTGAGAATTTTTGCATCCATGTTCATCAGAAATATTAACTTGTAGTTCTCTTTTTTAGTAGTGTCTTTGTCTGCTTCTGGTATCTGGGTAATGCTGGCCTCATAGAATGAATTTGGATTGACCAAGGTTTTAATAGACAATTCAAAGTAGAGTAAAATTAAATGGAGAGTAAAATAGATGACTATGTATAATATATTCACTGCTCATACACACTAATATTCAGGAACATGCAAATTAATGTAAAAAAGAAGAGGACAAATAAAAATAATATTATTCTAATATTTATGGATTTCTTCAAAATATGCAACTTTCTATTTTGGAAGGAGGATTTGAAACTTACAATCCTGAACCCAATCCAGCACCTGTACCAAAACACAATATTATTTTCAGTAAACTCTTTTCTTTTTCTCAATATTGATGAGAATAGTTACTGTCTGATTGCAAGAAGAAGACTGAATTTCAATAGTTCATTGTCTGGTTCAGAAGTAGCATAAAGAAAAAAAAAATCAATTGGACAGTGTTGATACCAAGCCAAAAAATAGTATTTAAGAAGTCAGACTCAGATGTGGCTGTCTATTTAACAGTGTCAATGGAGAGCAGGTGTAATAGGCTATAATGGATATTGTGTGGAAAAAGTTGCAATATTGACAGAAATAAAGAGCATAAAAAATGATGAAAATTGGTGTTGTATAGAGAAGTGATATGAAAGTATAGGGATTCTTCAATATATTTTCAAGACCAACTTGAGATAATATTGGAACAAAAGCACAGCATTTCAACTTATTGATTACTTATTCAGAGAACTAAAAGGACCAGTGGAGGATTACCAAGTCACACTGTCACGCTGACCATATTGTCTGCAACCCAGATCCTTTGCAGAAGGAGAAGATGACTCTAAAAAAGAAGGCATATAATTATCAGATAAGATGATGTGAACAGTAAAGTAACACAGTTATTGCTTTCGTTTTATTGTTGTGAATATGACCTTTTCTATTTGAGCTAGTAGAAAGATAGATAACTAGATAGACGAACAATTAGTTTGCATAGTATTAGTGCCCTCTTAGTTTGACTTAACTTTGTATTTCTTTCAAATGTACAAGACATTAGGAAATTTGGCATCACTTACAAATTTGCTAAGATATATGAATTTGCTAAGATATATGAATTTGCTGAAGATATATGAAATATATGAAATTGACTAAGCTCAGAATGCGGTTGGTCTGGAAGAGAGTTAATGAAGATGACAGGAAAATTTTGCAGATTTATAAACAGCTATTATAAGGAGTGTGGTTACCAGCTGTTCTACATGTCCAGAGAGACTAGAAGAAGTCGTCCCTAACTCCAAGGGTAATTAGACACAGGAACAAGTTGATGAAGGAATGACAGTAAAATTTCCTTTTGGGGAGATATTTCTGGAATAGAAAGTTTCTTTTTTGGAGTTGCTCTGAAACAAGAGGATGATGTATATGACCTCTTTGAGATCTATTTTAGTCTGATGATCCCACACTGAATTGATCTCTATGAAGTATAACTTCAGAGACCCACTGCTTCAGTAAATGTTTTCTGTGATTGAAATGCTGGTTGAAATAAAGACATTGTTATAAAAGTAACGATGTAGAAATGTTTAGAAAAGCAGTTGGGGCAGGTTAAAAAATGCAGTTTGGTACTGTTTAAAATGAGGCTGAGATGCCAGGCTGTATAAATAGGAGAACTGTCTGTAAAAACTGTGAGACAATTCTCTACACTTAGCAGCCATCAGGCTTTTATTGTACTGTTATGACAGTTGAGGGTCTCACAACTTCAGTGAAATGTGGGAAGTTTGGAGCAGCTCCAGCAGAATGTAGAAACAATGATAAGAGTGTTAGCAAAGAGCTTCTTAAAAGAGAAGAGAACATGGGGCAGTGAAATATGAAACGGCAAATCACTTTATTTTCTTTATATTGTCTTCATTAGATACCTTCCTTGCTACTTGCATATTTTTATAGAATTTAAAATTTTTAGGAATTAGCTATGGGTGTAAATCTTAGATAATGAATGCTCAAAATTCTAAGTACCTTAGGACTGATTAAATTATGTTTCTCTGACTAATCAATTTTTTTATCCCTATGTTCAATCCTGCCTATGCGTCTTATTTCCTTTCTTCCTGGGCAATTTCATCTTCTCATAAGGGTTTGATTCCCATTCATAATCCTCCTTCCCACTGTGATGCCCTCCAAGATTCCTGCCTTCTGGTGTACACACTGTATACAATCCTCTCCTCTTCAAGGTGAGAAGAACATGTGACTATTATGAAATATCAATCCTGTAATCATGTTACTTTGTGTGGTAGAAGGGATTTTGCTGATATAATTAAGTTCCCTAATCAGTTGAGTTAATCAAAAGGAGATTATTCTGGATGAGCCTGACATAATCGTATGTTAAAAGAAGTGAGAAATTCAAAGCAGCACCAGACACCCTGCTGCTGGCTTGGAAGGCATAAACTGCTCTAGAATCCGAAAGCATCCTCTAACTTACAGCTAGGAAGAAAATGGGGACCTCGATCATATGGCCACAAGAAAACGAATTGTGCCAACAACCTGAAGGAGCTTGCAAGTGGATTTTTTCCTAGACAAACCTCAAGAAGAAGATAAAGCTAGCAGGCATTTGAATTTCAGGCTTGTGAGATCCTGCAGAACACCCAGCAAAAATAGACGACTCCTGACCCATGGAAACTGTGAGAGAATACATTTGTGTTGTGTGAGGTGTTAAATTGTGCTCCTTTGTGACACAGCAATAGAAAACTAATATACCAAGCATTCTCCACCTTGTACTCTTCTAACTTGATGAAGTGCATCTATCCACATAAGTCCATGGGTCAGCTCTTAGTTCCTTCCGTTCCTCTACTCATCAGTGAGAACTGATGTCTTTAATCCTAAGTATCTCTAAAGCAACTGTCCACAGTCTTCCAGGTCAGGCTCATTTACTTTTCTTGAATTAGTATGGTCATCTCCTACTTGGTCTCCCTGCCTCTGGTCTTGCTTCCCTCTAATACTTTATCCTCATGTCTGGGCTGTCAGAGTGAACATTCTGAAAGATCTGTTCCCAGCATGTTGTGGTGTAATAGCCTTATGAGCTTCATCATGCAAACTCTTCACCATAACATATAAGGCCTTTAAGGACTTGTCCTGGATTGTCTTTCTGACCACAGCTACTCCAAATATTTTCAAGATATCCTGATCCACCTTCATTTCTCTGAACAAGTCATTCTGGTACCATTTTTGTCTCCACGCTCTTTCCACAGTCCTGGAATTCTCATGGCTTGGCTAATTCTTACTTTTTCAACAGACAAGTCAAGTATCACTGCTTTGGGAAATGCTTCCTTGATTACTTGCTTCTATGCCCTTCTTGATGCTTGCTGTTCTGTCCTTCCCCTCCACTTGTTGGGCATCGCTCTATCTCTCTTTGTTTTTTGACTGAGAAATTGTTGGAGTCTGAAAGCTCAGCACGTCTTCCTAATTCTATCATCTTGCCAGAGCCTAACATCTGTAAGCTGTAGATGGTACTTCTTCATAATGAAAAAATTCAAAGCACTCTGACTGAAATAAGGTAGGGTTTTGAATTTTTTTCACATAAGTGTCTAGAAAAAAGGCGGTATTTGAAGAAAGTTGAAGACATTTGCAGTTTGAGAACGTTAAATCTAAGTCTTGTTAATATCCTCCAGATCAATAAATTAAAAATTTGGGGCTATCTTTATATTAGACAAAAATCATTTATATCTGTATCAGATAAAAATTATCTATAATTATATCAGTCTTCTTAAAGTTAACATCTTATTCTATAGAATACAGACCTTAATAAATAGTAAACAGTAAATCAAGTAAAGTTACCTTTTTCTGTAATGTGCTATGATCCTTGGGTAGGTTTTTTTAGACAATGCTCCAGTATAACATCAAGAAGGCACAATTGTAATACTTTTTCTCTGCTTCCAAGTTTTGGGTAATTTTTTTTTAAAGATTTTATTTATTTGACAGAGAAAAACACAGTGACAGAGGGAACACAAGCAGGGGGAGTGGGAGAGGGAGAAACAGTCTTCCCATTGAGCAGGGAGCCTGATGTGGGGCTCAATCCCAGGACCCTGGGATCACAACCTGAGCCGAGGCAGGCCCTTAACGACTGAGCCAGCCCCTGAGTAATTTTTTAAATGGCAGAGCCATGATCGCCTCCAGCTGTTTTCATTGTTGCTTTGAGAAAGGAGAGAAAATTCATGTCTGAATGATGGAAGGAAAAAGGAAAAATATCAAGTTTATTTTCTACTTCTAGGTGTCAGCTTTTCTCTCTTCTTTGATTTGAACTGTATCTTTTAAAAATTCAGGCAGATTTAACAGTGTGGAATCTAAATTCTGGCCACTTGTTTTCCTCTTACCTATATTATGATATTTGTATCCTCTATGATAGCATAATTTTGATCCTCTTCCCAATTCGAGGTGACAACAGAAAGTCTACTTTCTTTAATTCAACACTGGAACATGTCAGGCTACATTTTCCCATTCACATTTATTGTCTGACATAGAAGGAAAGTAAATTTAAAGGATGGGACTTGTTGGGGGAGTAAAGGAGAGTTGAATCACACAAATCAAAAGGGGACGTGGATAAATTCTGTAAGTTAAAAAAAAAGGACTAAGGTACATTGATGAATTTGATTTATCTTCCTCTTTTTTTCCCTAGAACCTGGAGTCAGGAGTCATTAAGTATCTCAGTAATCCTTCCCATCCCCCTTTCGCTACATGTACGTTTATTCCTTTTACTTTTTTCTTCTGTGTTTTAAACATATTTCATTTGATTCTAATGAATTATACCTACAACTCTGGTCAATAATAGAGATTTCAATGAATAATCTTTTGTCACCAAAAAAATTACATATTTTTCCTCTGTAGATGAAATCTTTCAAATAAGTTTGGATTTCAAATAAGTAGATTTCATATAAGTTCTTCCTCAGGGATAAAACTGTTCAGAGTTCTAATATGAAAAAAGCAAAATAACAAGTTTCTCTAATATTTATATATTAAGTTACAGAAAAGAGTTCTGAGTTCTGTAAAAACTCCTGTTTCTGGACAATCTTTAATTCTAACTGTATGTAGTCTGGTCTTTCTCGTATAATTTCCCTGCCCCCACCCTTGGGCTTGTTCTTGGTGACCATTATAGTAACAACTGGCCTTTATTGGGTGTGTGCATCATGCCAGGCACTTTGCCAAGCCCTTTCCATGAATTATCTCATTTAATCTCCACTTCAATCTTATGAATCCCCACTTAACAGATGAGAAAACTGATGCCCAGGACTAATAATGGAGTACACTAATCACACATGGTTTCTAATCAAGATATGTGCTCATGATTTTGAAGATAAAAATTTAGCAATTTAATGGAAAGCACTCTTCAAAGAAAATCTGGGAACCTAAATTCCCATTTCTGGTCTACTTTTAACATCGTACTGGTCTTTTCCGAATGTCTGGTAAGCAATTACCTCATCTGTAAACTGAGAGGTATTAGAGTTTATAAGCATTTTCTCAGTTTGTTCAGTGAATTTTTAAAACCCAAAATAATGAGCACCTGGGTGACTCAGCCAGTTGAGTGTCTGACTCTTGATTTTGGCGCAGGTTATGGTTCCAGGGTCATGAGATCCAGCCCATGTTGGGTTCAATGCTGGGCAGGGAGTTTCTTTGGATTTCTCTCTCTGGCCCTCCCCCACCTCTCTCTGTCTCTCTGTCTCTCTCCCTCTAAAATAATACATAAATCTTAAAAAAAAAATAATGTCCATTGTCGCATAAATTAGAGAAAAATTGGGTAAACAAAGTGAGTCATTCACCTGAAGCAATTCCTAAGGTCACTCATTTCATAGAAAATCCCTGCCTTAATAATGCCACTTATTACTCTGTCATAGTACAATGGGAGAAGAATATAGTCAAGAGTCAAGTAATCATGTTTGTATCCTGTTTTCAGATTTACTGGCTATATAACCATGGATCAATCACTTTATCTTTCTGTGCATCTTTGCAAATGTTAACCATACTCTCCTCTTAGCACATAATATGCTATTTCTCTTCCCCTCTTGAAGTTAATGTCTTCTTACCAATCACTTTCTCAAAATTTCTGCCCCAGAATCTCTTATTCTTCCTTTTTTTGTTTTAGTATAAATCTTGGCTACTTATTTATTGTCTCAGATAAAGATGCTGTTCTACTCAGCACTGTGGTGTTTGCATACCAACTTATTATTCTCTTCAGAAAGCTTGGCAGAACAGAATACTTCAGTATTCTCAGCTATAAGGATTCATAATTATGATCATTACTAATAGTGACCAATCCTTAATTATTACCATAGGTCACACATATAATTATTATATGCACATATCAATGCAAATTGGTTGACTGAAAATTGCAGTGGAGGAATGCTATTTAGCTTGGACATAGACTATGAATCTTGGGGTGCCTGGTGGCACAGTCGGTTAAGCCCTGACTCTTGGTTTCAGTTCAGGTTGTGATCTCAGGGTCGTGAGACTGAGCCCTGTGTGGGGCTCCATGCTTTTTGTGGAGTCTAAGATTCTCCTTCCCAGGGCACCTGAGTGACTCAGACCATTAATCATCTCTCTTGGGCTCAGATCTTGATCTCAGGTCTTGATCTCCAGGTCCTGGTTTAGAACCCTGCATGGGGCTTCCTGCTCACCTGGGAGTCTGCTTCTCTCCCTCTGCCCCTCCATCACCCCCCTCCCCTGCTCCTGCATGCATGCGCAATCTCTCTCTCTTTCAAATAAATAAAAGTCTTTAAAAAAGACTCTTTTTCCTTCTCCCCTTGCTCCTCCTCCCCCGGCACTCTCTCTCTCTCTCTAAAATAAATCAATCAATCTTAAAAAATATAAAAAGAATATGAATCTTGTTCTACCATCACATATATACCATCCTGAAAGAGATAGACATATATGGAGATCAAGACCAGAAAAAAGCATATTCCTTATAACTTGAAAAATTTTCCCAAAACCTAGTATGAGTTACACTGAACTAGACTACTTTTTCCCTGAGTCTACACTTACTTCTGATTCCAATATAGACAAACCCTATGAAATGCATGGGGTGGAGAGACAAAGAGACTGTATCCCTAGGAACTATTGAGAAGTTGTCCCTAATCTGCCCATGCCAGTTCTTTCTAAGGCAGGCAGAATTTTCCCAAAGCCATCTCACTGCCAACCTGGAGAGAGTCCTGTGTGGACTAAAAGTCTTATTATAGGGCTACATGTGAATGCTTATGGTGGCAAGTCAAGTGAGTGAATGTATCAGGTATGTGGCAGGGTGGGTTCTGGACAGTACTTGACCTTACTAAAGGGAACAGGTGCCTCTCAAAGCCTATAATTTTTGCCATATAGGAATGCAGAACCAATGTGGTAGAGTTTTCTTATTGTCAAGATATTTAATATCTAGATTTTTATGCAAAATCTTTTGATAGAGAATTATTTGTAACTTAAAACACTGAGCTGATTTAACAAAATATATCTCAAGATGATAAATACACAACTTCATCAAACCAAGAGACGGTGTTAGGATTTTACAAAATATGTTGGCTTCAGTAACACAAGTGATTTGCAGTTAGGTTCACTCTAGTATATTCTGTATGTACTCTTCTGTATTCCATCTAAAAAACGTCTGATATAACTCCAAAATAACTTGAATCAACTTACTAAGATTTTAGTTATCAAGAAAAGTTTAGTTTAGCTATCAAGAAAAGCTACACTCTTTTAAAAACTATATGTGTTGTACCCATATACAACAGGAATTTTAAAATCCTTTGAAATTTTGTTGTGGATTTTTAAATTCGGGAGCATTTCTTTATAGACCATCAGAATTCCTTGTGTTAGGAGTGTTGAGGGAAAGAGTAGAGAATATTTATTCTGTTCCTTTTCTGTTATTCCAATTTATTTTTATTATGACTTTTAACAGTTGAAGTCTAAAACAAGGATTTAAAACAATGGCACATGAATTAAAACCAGAGCGTGTGGTTTAAACATGATCAACGAAAACATGGCTGTTGGAGGTACCGTACACTAAAAGTCAGCTAGAAAATCAAATAGTTCAGAAAAAAAAAAAAAGAAAGAAAGAAAGAAAAAGAAAATCAAATAGTTCAGGGAATATATGTCACTATGACACAAATTAGGAGGAGAGATTTCTTTTTTTTTAGACAAAGATTTTATTTATTTTAGAGAGAGCGAGTGTGTGTGCAAGTGGGGTTGGGGGTAGAGGCAGAGGGAGAGAGAGAAAATCTCAAGCAGATTCCCCAATGATCAGGGAGCCTGATGTGAGACTCGATCCCAGGACCCTGAGATCGTGACCCAAGCCGAAGTCCTACTGACCCATCCAGGAGCCCCAACGAGGAGAGATTTCTAAAATAAAGGTGAGAGCTAGAAGAAATGTCTCACTGACAGAGACATTGGCAAGTGATACCAATATGTCTTAAAGAAGAAAATGCAAGAATATATCATGATTTAATTAGGAGGATGAACAGTTTGTAGTTTACTGTTTTGCCTTTATCAAAAGGATTTTTATAGAAGAAAAGAGTTGGTTCACTTTTCTGGTGAATGATGTTTAAGTAATTACTGAAGGAGTTATAGTGTTTCTTGAGTAGCACTAGCAGAACACACTTAAAATGTAATTAATTTGTGAGTCAATTTCTGGTCTGTGGATTCCAAACTCACCTACTGAGAGAGAAAAAGGGGCCAAGTTATTCATAGCTCTTTGAATTAGGTTTTCATACTTCTACATTACCTTTGGTGATTCACTGAGACCTCAATGATTGAGTATAATAAGCAATTAAATGTTGTTAAATTTTTAGCTAAAATTAAAGCCAGAGGAAAAATCTAATTAAACAGAACTTTGGTTTTGCCAATTTATCATTCGATCTAAAAAAAAACTGAATAGCACTGAAGGTGAATTGTAGTTAAGGAATTCACAGTAACAAGTCCTATAACTCTCCAGCTCATTCCTTTCTTATTTTTATTTTCTTGATTTTCTTTTCTTTAAATAATAAGGGCATTTTAAGGGATTATATCAGTCAGACATTTTATCATTTAACAGGATGCATTGTTTGCCAAATATTTTAACTGTCCTCCTGGTATTGAATAAAGTTGAAGTTTATTTACAAAAATATCAGTTAATTCTAACATCTATTTTATGGGATCAGAAGGATCTGTGTGACTTAATGTTAAACTCTCAATAGAACCAGAGAATGTGGATCTCTACATCAAGGAGTTGATGTGGTCACTTATATCACTGTGCTGATAATTTCCTCAATGTGCCATAGACCTCATGCTTTTGTGCATTTTCCTGCTTATTTCCTTAATTTTAAATTCTTCTTTCATTGTACCCCTTCCCTTCCTCTCCATTTTTGGGTCTGGTGAAGTTTGTTCAACTTGTCGATTTTGTAAATTTTTTGTCTGATAAGAGGAAAAGAAGGGAGAATGTCTAAGGGATTCAAGGATATCTACTTAAAAAAATTATTAGAATGATTAAAACTTCAAAAAAGAAATTAAAATTAACTATGAAGGGTGCCTGGGTTGCTCAGTCGTTAAGTGTCTGCCTTTGGCTCTGGGCGTAATCCCAGGGTCCTGGGATCGAGCCCCGCATTGGGCTCCCTGCTCCGCTGGGAGCCTGCTTCTTCCTCTCCCACCTCCCCTGCTTGTGTTCCCTCTCTCGCTGGCTGTCTCTCTCTCTGTCAAATAAACAAATAAAATCTTTTAAAAAAATGAACTATGAAAGGTAACCAGGAATTAATAGCAAGGCTCGGATAGGGAGGTACATGATCAGTTCATGTAGTGGTCATAGTGCAACATGAATATGTATGTCCCCAATTCTACAATCCTTCACTTGGTCTAGCATTTCTGATCTAATATTCTTTCTCTTTTATTTCCTCTACTTACTTTTGAGTTTTCCTTTTAATTTTAATTATTTGATTTGTTATACATTATATTTAAGGTAAAACCCTGACACATTTTTGGAAGTGGGCAAAGAATGCAGAAATAGCCACCAATAAATGAACAAACATTCTGAAAAATACTGAACTGACAAATAATCATTTATAGACTGAACTAAACTTTTCTTAATGCAGAGGGGTAATAATGGCTCTTGGATTTTGGTGATAGGATTTCTGAGTTAACACGATCTTGGGTATCAGAGTTCTGTGAAAAATCAGTGACAGACTGGAAATTTACCCTGCTGCGATGTTTTATGCCAATTAACCATATTTTACTTGCTTTCTCTTTATCCTTAGGCAATATTTTCAAGATGCCATCCTCAGAAAAGTCACTGAAACCACATTTATCCTTCACTTGAGTCCCCACCAGAATTCTCAAAATGACAGATTTATATTGCCTACTAACGCTGCTCCCAGTTCCCATATATTTTGTTCTATCTGCCTTTATGTTCTATGTATTTATTTTCCCTGTCTTCTAGAGTTATCTTCCCCAGGTTCAGGGCATCCAACCTTGTCTTCTGTCTAGACTTTACTGTTTGACTTACTCCTTTATCTATGGCCAAGCCTCTGCTTTAAAGCCAGATTGTTTTCCTAACCTCTTTATACTTTACACTTTACCTTTGCTGGGTCCTCGGAAAGGATCACATTCTATTATGCATTTTGGCTAAGCTTTTTATTTATCTTCTATTTTATCCTCAGTTCTTAGACAACCTCCCTATTAGTCCTTGACTCTCTCACCTCCCTTCGTCTTTAACTGGTCAATTGATGACCACTATAAATATTGGACCAAGATTCATTGCTTCCATCAGTTGCTCATTTCCCCACTTCTTTAGAGTTTAACAGTTTGACAAACTTCTACTCAGTTCTCTCTAAGTGACATGGATGAGGTAAGACATGTATCCTTATTGTAGTTCTTATAGTTTCCTGCTTATTTGTCTGTCTTCCCCTATTGGAAAATGGGATCATCATCAGGCTTCTTCACTTTCACATCCTTTCGCCATGAGAGTTGTCTGGCACATAATAGGTGCCTAGGAAACATTTATTACATAAATGAATGAATGAATAGGTGCTATGGAGTTAAGGATGACTACGACCTGACCCTATGATCAATACATTTATAATCTAGTGAGGAATATATTTACAGCAACAGATAACGTTAATAGAATTAGCATAAGTAATGTCAGATAATTAAACTGTGCCAAGAAGGCAGATATAGTCTAAATGTGTTATCTGGGAAAACTTTCAATGTGTGCTTGCATCATTCATTCATTCATTCAACAAAGATGATTAAGCTCTTTGTGTTTTAAGTACTTTAGGTGTTAAGGGTAGAATAGTGAAAATCACATCAAGAAACTTATTCTTGAAGAGTTTTCATTCTTCTAAAAAAAGAAGAGTAGATAAACAAATAGTAAATGAGTGCATAAATAATTAAATATGAAAATTTCAGACAAATAAGTGTTACTTAGAACAAAAATCTAAAGTCATTCATGATTCTTCCTTTTCTCTTTTTCCTTAGATCCATCAGTAAGTCATGTTGGTGCTATTTTCCAAATATATCCTGAATCTACATTTTTCTATAATTTCATAATGACCATAATGACCTTAATTAATGATACCCTCAAGCTTTTTCTGCCTACAGCTTATTTGCATTCACTATTCCCTCTTCTTGGAATTTGCTTCTCCAGAACACTGTGGGTGATACTTTCTCAGTGATGGATGAGGTCTTGGCTTAAATGTCACTTCTACAGAAGTGCCATCCTCGTCATCCTATCAAAAAAACACTCTAGCCTAGTATTCACTAACACATTACAGTGTTTTGATGTAATGTTGTTACCTTGCCTGGATTAATGAAATAACTTCCAAAATCCACCACATCCACATCTTTCTTCTCCACTGCTATTATCCTGGCCCCAGTTGCCATCTTCTCTCAGCTGCCAGACCACAATAAGTTCTCCCCATAGGAGCCAGGTATTTAAAATATCAGATTACTTGATTCCAGTGAGTTGTTTTTTTTTTTTCCCCAACTAAGCCACCCAGGTACCCCTGTTTTGTTTTTTTAAACAAGATTTGTGAGGAGAGATTTTCAAGGAACTGGTGTGTGTCTGTGATAAAGGGAGAGGCAATACCTTTGTCCTGAAGCAGGGAGCAGTCCAGCTAGGCTTGGGCAGGGGAAATGTTGGAATTCCGTTTTTGCTCTCCAACCTTCCCCAGCCCCCTCACCAATTTCCCTTGTAATAAGCAATGCCTGCCTCCACACCTGCTGACTCAGGCCTCTTGTCCAAGTGTCCCCAAGAGTAAAATCAGGGTAACTCAGAGTGCTATGCTTGTGAGGAGCTGAGAAAAAGTGCTGGCAAATAATTGATCTGGGCAATTTCTTCTCTCTCTTTCAAAATTCTTAAACCTGGAGAATTACAATTCAAATAGCACCTTGTTCTAATGATATTTCTTACTAGAGGGCAGAGAGTGAAGGTTTGACCTAAGGAAATGTTTTATGAAGTGTGGAGTGATTGATTTTAGTTTTCTAGTCTCTGGGTCTCTATACTCCAAAACTCATTGATGATCCTTTAGTCCCGTCCTCTAGCTCATTATAATTAACACTGATATGAATTTAGATTTTTTAAGGCAGCAATTTATGTGAGAATAGAAAAGAATAGACACCCTACCCATACAAATTATTGAATATAAGGAAATTAGAAGTTAAAATATGAAGGCTTAATAAAATATTTTAGGTATATACAGGTCTCAGGTGTTTTGCTAGACAAAGACCTACATTGAATACGTTTTGGAATGATGTTCTTAAAGAAGAAGAAGAAAAAAATCCAGAATATATGAAAAGGCATATGAAGTAAAAATGATCAAATGCCTGAGTAAAATTTATCATTGTTTTAAAAGATATATAAAATAAAAGGAAAAGAAAACATATGTTAGTATTACTATAGAATTAAATATATATACAATATAATATGTATCAACATATTCCTTGAATGTCAAGTATGTAAAATTAAATTTAACAGAAATTTTTCAAGATTTATACAGAAAAATATATAAACTTTTATTGAGATATTAGAAGATAAATAAGTGAAGAAATATACCATGTTCATTGAAAGGAAGACTCAATACCATAAAGATGTCAGCTTTTCCTAAATTGATTTGTAGACTGGGTGTAATCAAAATCTCAACTGGATTTTTCATGGAACTTGACAAAATGATACTAAAAGTTATATGGAGAATAAAGGTCAAGACTACCTAAGACATTTCTCAAGATAGGCAGAGGGATGAAAAAGAAAAGTGCCTAGAGGAACAAAAATTCCAGAATCAAATTACATGTCATGCAATTTTGTGTAAGAGGTGACATGGAAAATCAATGTATAAAGGCAGTACTGCTCAATAAATTAAACCTCCAAAAATGATTATCGATATTAAAAAAGGTAAAATTAGATCTCAGCTACTTAGTTATTACTTAATAAACACTGTTTACTTATAAAGACAAACTCCAGATGTACAAAGGACTTAAATATTACATACAAATTTTTTTATAAATTTAGAAAGTGTAGATATGTATACTTTAGAAGTTGGATAAAAACAGCTTTGAAATAAGATTAAAAAAACATTGATAAAGCATTTTTGTTTTTAAATTATGAACTCCTATTCATCTAGAGATAGCAGGAGTTGGAGAAGCTATGGATCTTTAGAATTTCTTAAATGTTGCTTTTAGAAGTATAAGTTGGTGCAACTACCCTGTAAAACTACCTCTCAAGAATGAGCAATCACTTTTGTTGTTACTTAGCAGTTTTAGCCTTTGGTATATTCCCAAGAGTAACTCTTGCATATATTTAATAGGAGATATGAATGCAAAGATGTTTGTTGCAGAACCATGCACAACAGCAAAACTTTATAAACAACCAAAACCCTCAACAGGAGAATGGATATCATAATCACACAGTAGAATATTATATAGTTATCAGAACAAATGGCTTACAGTGATGTGGATGACCTTTAACAATCTAATATTAAATTAAGATGTGGGTTTCTAAATACTTCATACATCATGAGATAATTTCTATAAGGGAAAAACAACAAATATAAAGTATATACATACTTTTTTGGAAGACACAGATATGAAACAAAAAAGAAAAGTGATGGGTGACAAACATTCAATTCATGGGATGGGTGGTTCAGTGGCTGGGCTGACAATGTGGGAGATAAATTGATGATAGATTCTATAGTTATATCAAGGTCTTAACTCTTCTTTCATATAATGATTTTATGACTGCTTATAATATTAATGTAAATAAGTATTATATAACTAACTAAATGAAAGTAGGCCATGGAGGAAACCATGACAAGAGTATGTTAAGAACCAAAAATATGATTAATCTAAATCAATGTCCTTGAGGTCCAGTTATTTTTAAAAAAATCAGATGTCACTCATTTCCTTTAAATTTCCTGGACTTCCTATTGGACTTACCAAAAAACAAAACAAAACAAAAATGTAAAGTAGGCTGTGATAGTGTGGCCAACACTTCTGGTGCTTTGTATCATATTCCCTCCGCTTACCTCTGAACTTAGCTTCAGGTTTGACGGATGGTTCTCTTATATGATGGTAACATCCTCTTAATGTGCTCTCTTCGTTTCTCTACTTTTCTTTCTCAAATTTTTCTCTAAAACCTGGGAGCTCTCTTAACAGGAGCCAGGAAAAAACAGGGAATTAACACCAGTAGGGCAACCCTTCACCATTGGAGAATGGGAGTGTGTGATGAACATCCAAGCCTCCATTCCTTTGAGGGAAAATTCTAAGGCTCATATAGTTTCTCACGGGGGTCTCCTTAGGAATTGAGCTCCATGTGCCACAGATACTATCAGCTCTGTAAAACACCTTGTATTGGCTTTTTCTTCTTTTCTCTCTTTCACTCTCTTCTGTTGCTTTATTCCATTTTTTTAAATGTATAACTTTCAAATAAACTACCTGATTGCAAATAATTGTCTTGGGCTCTTCCTAGGGAGCACTCAAATGAGACAGGGAGCAATTGCAGTGATGATGGGGTGGTAGTGGGAGTAGGGCTTACCATTGGTAGGTTGGTTATAGGGAGTCTCTCTGAGGTAGGTACTTAGGAGTTGTGACTAAGCAATGGAGATACCGTGCCATGTGATGAGTTGGGGAAAAGAGCATTCCAGTCAGAGAGCACAGCAAATGCAAGAACCCTGGAGGGGGACAGGAGCTGTGAGTAATAAAACTACAAACTCATTTCAGTTTTTCTTGCTCTCTTTTTTTCTTCTTCATAAAAATGTTTTTATTCTTTTTTTTAAGTTTTTAATTGAATTTCAGTTAGTTGACATAGTGTAATATTAGTTTCAGGCATACAATTTAGTGATTCAACACGTACATATGACACCTGGTGCACATCATAAAAAGTGCCCTCCTTAATCCCCATTGCCTGTTTAACCCACCCTCCACCCACCTCCCCTCTGGTAACCTTCAGTTTGTTCTCTATAGTTAAGAGTCTGTTTCTTCATTTTCCTCCCTCCCTCTTTTTTCCCCTATGCTATTTCTGTTCAACTCCACTGCCACTACCCTGGTTCAAGCAATAATCCTCTGTCACCTGGACCAATGCAATAGCCTCATTGTTGGACTTCCCACTTCAAATCTTCACTTTAATCAGTTTCTGAAATGTATAATAATGAGCACAAGCCAATTATTACATCTGCCATTCCCTCACAGCCTTTCAGTGACTTGCCGCTGCAGTTAGAGAAAATCCGTATCATGGCCTATGAGGTTAAAAGTTCTGCCCTCAATTCCAAAGTGAGGGGAGGTTCTCTCACCAATAAGCAATTCCCTGGATACCAGCTGGGTATTGTACAGTTCAACTTGATTCTGACACTGTCTACCCAGAGATAGTGTCCGATGCTCCAGGTTAAGTGCTCAGTCCTATGGTACTGCCCCCCCCCCTTCAGATGCCAATCTCATGCTCAGATTGTTATCTGTTCCTCTGGACAACCTGCTACAATTTAGAGGTTCTCATGACCGCCTCCTTGGGTTTGATTAATTTGCTAGAGTGGCTTCCAGAGCTCAGGGTTACTCACTAGATTACCAGTTTATTACAAAAGTATATAACTCAGGAACAGCCAGACAGAAGAGATCATAGGCAAGGTATGGGGAAAGTGTGCAGAGCTTCCTTGCCCCCCCCCCCCAGGTAAACCACTCTCCCCAATCTCTACATGGCCACCAACCTGGAAGTTCTCTGAACCCATCCTTTTAAAAAAGGTTTTTGTGGAAGCTTCATTACATAGGCATGACTAATTATATCATTGGCCATTGGCAATTGATCCAACCTTTAGCCCATCTTCCCTTCCTGAGATCAGAGGGTGAGACTGAAAGTTCACCTCTAATCAAAAAGTTGGCTCCACAGACAAGCAGCCCCCATCCTTAGGTGGAGTTCAAATGTCACCTTGTTAACGTAACAAAGGACACCTTTAGAACTCTCATCACTTAGGAAATTCCAAAGGCTTTAGGAGCTCTGTGCCAGCAGCAGTGAGGGACAAAGACCAAATACATATTTCTTATTGTAAATCACAATTTCACAGAGGCCTTGAATAATCTGGACAGTATCTCCCTGTCTAGCATTAACTCAAGACTCCCCACTCAGACCCTTTGTGTTTCAGCCACAGTAGCCCTCTTTCTATTACCTAACATTGCCTATTCCCTTCTGCTACAGAATCTTTGCTGATGCTGTAACCTGCATTTGGAATGCTTTCCTCTGCCTCCCCAATAATGAATTAACTCCCACTCATCCCTCTGATGTGTGGCACAGAATTGGAACGGTGCCCATTAAATCAGTTTCTTCTTCCTGGGCACAGAGCTAAAAATTCATTCCCTCATCTTTCTGCATTTAGGGTTGAACTATCTAATTAGCTGTCCCCAGCAGAATGTGAGTGGAAGTTACCTGTCACTTGGCTGAGGCAAGTCCAAGTGTGTGTGCCATTTGCACGCTATCTTTCTTTCCCTTTCCTGGGTGCCACCTGTTGAAGGTAGCAGAAGACTTAGACACAAGAAGCCTGGGTGCCTGAGCTGTTGTTTGGATGACTAATGCTCAGGAGTAATGCTTCCTGACTGGAATATCCATACTGAATTTATGTAAGTTTGGCCACTGATACTTGAGGTTTTAATGGTGGTCCTTTCTTCATTCTCACTAATTGAAGACTTTAGCTTAGAAATCCCTTCCTCAGGGAAGTCTTTCCTGACTGCCACACCCCCAACACATGCACTTAATTTGTCATGGGATTGCTTAATTTCCTTTCATAATAGTTTTCCTGCATTTATACCCTTATTTTATACCCTTATTTGTGTGATGATGTGATTAATGTTAATTTCTCCTATTGGACTATATTCTCCATGAAAGCAAAGCAATGTCTTTTTTCCGTCACCCTTTATCCATTGTAGGCACTTAGTAAATATTTTTGAACAGAATAAATGTAAATAGACTGACCACCTGGAACTATCATTCTGCCTAATTTGGGGTGTAGAAGATTCTGATACTTGCTCTACCTACTGGACTGCACTTCCTCTCCATAAAGAATGACAAAACTTGCACTCTACCTGGGCCTCTGGTCTAGTGAGTGATGCCCAACTATTCTTTTACAACATGGTTAGTTTCCGGGTGCTAAATTTCATTCAAATTTCCACTTAATCCTGGCCCACACCCCCTCCCATCAGCAGACAGTTTTCTTGGAGGTTGCTTTGAGAACTTTGACCACATTCTTACCTGCAAAATTAGAAAGTTTGTAATTCCTGAAATTGTCTGCTTTTGTTCTTTCTGTGTGCGTGTGAGTGTGTGTGTGTGTGTGTGTGTGTGTGTGTTTTATATGCTCATGTGCATATGAATATGTTCATTTAGGTCCCAAGAAACCTTGACTTTGAAGAGAAATAAATAATGTCCTTGTGACTTTCTCTCAAGCATGGAAATGTATAATACAATTAATTTGGTTATTTTTTTCCCATAATTACCATTAGCTAACCCTGAATTCCAATTTCACAATGTCAGCTGCAAACTATTAACCATGTTACAGTGTTTTTCCCTTTAAAATAGTGTGGTAAATTATTTTCACTCTAAGATATTTATGGTATAATATACATGTTTTATTAAGTGCTTTGGCAAAGTTAATTTTTTATCTTGGAACATTAACACCGACTTCATTACTAACAACATTACAATCTTTTAGCCTAGTGGTATTTTCAGTACCTACATTCTATATAAATATTAAACTTTGGCTGAGAAATCATAGAACACCTTCAGTTTATATTGTGATTTACAGTTTTAGTGTATGTTTTCGGCACATTTTCTTTTTGTCTGTTGCCAAACAAAAACACGTATCATTATGCCACTTTATGTGTATGGAACCTGGCTTCAGGGGAGTGGTGTGTCTTGATCAAGGTCATGAAACTAGTGAAAAGCAGAGATATAGCTTGTCCTTGGATTCCAGTTTCTACAGGTTTCAGGAGACTTCTCCTTACATTTCTTATTTTCCCTAGAAGCCCCAGAATGAGGATACTTCACTATCCATACCTGAGTTTCCCTAGGCTCCTCAATACCTATCCTCATGTTTTTTTTTGATGTTGGGACTCACACCTCTAATGTCAGGGCCACCAGTGAATACACTGCATTCCCCATAAAGCCAAACTTGGTTAGACCTGCTTCTTTTTTTTCCCCCCAACTCAAATCAGTCAGCAAGTACTTTTTAAGTATCAATCAGCTTAGCATTGTGAAGGACACATTTAAGTAAACATGACCCCGCGACTGACATTTAAGAAACAGATAATCAAGAGACAAAATTAGCATGTATGGAACTATGAACAGCACCAGCACCATGAGACTCGCACGATTTTAGACTGTATCAAAAGGCAGAGGAAACTAATTGAGACAGAGATACAGAAGGACTTATCCAAAGTTACACAGAAAACAGGCTGGACAGGGATTCAGGCATCAACCTGTTGCCACAGATATGCCTCGACCCATACAGTGGAGAAAAGTGATGTGGGATTTCAGGGAAAAAAAAAAAAAAGACAGCTTACCACAAAGCCTCTTCAAGATAAAGCCTACTTTAGAAAGAGGGAATGGTGTTTAGTTCACGTGGAAAAGTATAAGTCAAGGCACCAATGTGGATATGGGCACGGAGATTTCTGAAGAGAGGGAAAACTTACCTGCTTATTAAGTGCCTGTGATGTGCCATAATGGGAAAAGATTCTTATTTTACAAACACCATTTCATGTTATCTTCACACCATATGTGAAAACAGGATATTGATGAGGTATATTTCATATCCATATTCTGGTGTACTTGATGGAACTTTATTTTTCTAATTTTTTAAAAAGATTTTATTTATTTATTTGATAGAGTGTGCAAGCTAGTGCACAAGCAGGGGGAGCAGCAGACAGAGGGAAAGGGAGAAGCAGGCTCCCTGCTGAGCAGAGAGCCTGATTTTGAGGGGAAGGGGCTCAATTCCAAGACCTTGGGATCATGGGCAGACGCTTAACTCACTGAGCCACCCAGGCACCCCGCCCCCTTTCTTAAAGACAGAGAGAGAGAGAACAAGCAAGGGGAACTTTAAATTTTGTGCAATAAGGGAAATTGCTTAGTATTAAGAATCCATTGTCACCTTGTGAATGTTCTTTAGCAGTTGCTGTGAAATCAGAGGATTTTTCCTCTTCCATTTTCTTTCAATAGATTTATACCAGGCAGGCACTTTGCAATCAGAAAAGAAAAAAATGTAGAAGACATAGTATTTGCCTGGGAAAACTTAAGAGTCTAGCAGGAAACAAAAAGAACACAAATAACCACTATAGAATAAGAATGGGACCAGGGAGGAGTCAATAATCACAAAGACGCACCTTCTACGTATCATATACTCTTAGACATACATTATCTGCATGTATTATCTCATTTATCTTCCAAGAACCACCCAAGAAGGGCATTAGTGTGCCTATGTTAAGAAAGACTACTTAAATGTCAGAATAATTCAGAAAATTGCTCCTAGTCACACAGCTACACGAACAGTTAATTTTCAAGCCAGATCTGACTGACACAGAGTTCACGTTCTTCACAGACTAGGTGCCCAATAAAAGGTAGCGTTACCATGGTGTCCTCATTGTTTGGAATCTTTGTTTAACTATTTTACTGCACATACACACACTTCCCTGAGAGCAAATCAGAGTACCATCCAACCATACTAATCTGATTAATCTCTGATTTTCATAAATAAAATGATTTTGCATTGCTTCTCAGATTCTGATTTCTTACCACCTACTTAGTCTTTTTAATTCTAAGTGAAAGACGGACCTGGGGCGCCTGGCTGGCTCAGTTGGTAGAGCATCCAACTCTTGATTTGGGGGTCATGAGTTCAAACCCCACGTTGGGTGTAGAGATTACTTTAAAAAAAAAGAAGAAGAAAGACTGTTTTAAGTATGGTCTACATCTAGCTGTAGGAGAAAGCCAGAGAATAGCAGCACTGACCTAATTCTGCAGGCTAAATCATACAAATCTTTAAGTGACAGGTTCGTTGGAGGTGGGAACTCAGCCCGCACTTGGGTACCTCATACTTTATTGCAGCTTTGCTGTGACTTGAGAGTGACTTCCTACAGTTGAGGTATTAATAGAGCTCTGTTCATTCTGGTTTGCCAAAGATAACCCATTTTTGTTCCAAAAATACATGGGAGTGAAGCTCATGAATGCCGCCTTTAAATCAAATCATTATAAAAAACAAAGAATTTGATTTCATGTAAGATATATTTAATTAATCAGAAGAATGCTTCTGCCTGCTCATCAACACAGTGGCTCATATTCAAATGAATTTCTGAATCAGATAATGACAGGTACATACTTTGTGAATATTGATATTCTGTCATAAATAGATCTTTCTTTTTGATTAAAAGGCTCGTGTGCCTTTTAACGAAGTGGATGATTTGTTGCGCTCCTTTTAGCAAGTTTAGATGGGTTCTAATTTAATCTTCTTTTCCTGAGAACATGAGTCAGTACCACACAGCGAGGGAATTTCTGGTAGCTGGCAGTGTGGAATGGTGAAATAAGAGATACTTTGTTTTTCAACAAATCTGGGAACAAATATCCTAGCATTGTTCCTCATTATTTTGTGTGACTTTGGTGATGTCATGAAAACTCTCTTAATGTCACTTCACTCACAGGTCAAATTATTTAGTTTGAGGGTTAAATGATGACCAGTTTATCTATTTTATTACCATTAGCCACTCAAGACCCAGGATATTCTTTACTATATACAGGTTTTACCATAATGACTATTTATACTTAAAATTCTCAATATAGATTGATACAGTTTGGGGAGGGAAGTTAACTGGACAGCATATATCAACTTTGTCAATGTGTATTTCATTAGTCAGAAATTCCGATTTGAAGAATTTAGCTGACAGACACCCATAAGCATAGAGCTGTATATTTAAGATTGAAGAATTATTTAAAATGGAAAATAGGGAGGGCCAAACTGAAGCAGGATTTATTGTGGGAGGGACTTGGTAACTTATAGTTCAGCTATTAGTTGAATACTATTAACTGAATATTTTCCAACCTTTAGAAAGAATCAAATAAAATTCTGTAATCTGACTTGGAAAGTAGGGTGATGATGTCTTCAGCCCTAAAGCTAAAGTAATTTCTGTGAAGATTTCTAATACTAATACTACAGAAGATTAACACTGCAGAGGTTTGCAGAGCTTACAGTTGTAGAAGCCGGGGTAAATCCAAAACAGTATCTGTGGTTCATCCGCCTTGTGGTCTTGCTTCTTTATCATCTATACCAGTATGAGCTACTTGCTCAGACCTTTTTTTGTTCTGACCAACCTCCCTTGCTTTATAGATCACTGGAGAATGTTAGAGCTGGATGGATCTTCAGAGATGATGTATATGGTCACAATCTTTGTAATTCTGACAGGCAAACTGATGCTGCAGAAAGGTTAAGTGAGTTTCCTTGGGTCACAGAGGTAGTTCATAGTGGAGTCAGGATTGGTTACCGAGTTTACTGACTCCCAGTTTAAGGCTGCATTTGCCTTATAAAACTTCCTTTTATGGGCTGTCCTTGTGTTCAATAAGGGACAAGAATACTTTATCAGGGAGTTGAAGTAGTCAACACGCAGGTCCAAAAGCTCTGAGAGCTCAGGACATAGATGTGGATTCACAGCTTCCACTTTACGACTGTTTCTATCCTGAGAGCATTACCTGGCAAGGATGTCTGATCACAACAGTTTTGAGGAACACTGCTAAGGTAGCCAGAATGTCACATACCAACTGAAATCAGTGTTCCATCACAATGCTTGCTGCTATATCCATGTAACATTTCCCCTGGTTGAGCTTCCTGAATGCTTCCAGGAGGTGGAATGCCTTTTAGGATCATTGGCGTGTCCTTTAAGAATTCAATTGCATTACACCTGTATCTTTGGGGTAAATACCCAGTGGTGCAATGGCTGGATCATAGGGTAGCTCAATTTTTAACTTTTTAAGGGACCTCCACACTGTTTTCCAAAGTGGCTGTACCAACTTGCATTCCCACCAACAATGGAGGAGGGATCCCCTTTCTCCACATCCTCTCCAACATTTGTTGTTTCCTGCCTTGTCATTTTTTGCCATTCTAACTGGCGTAAAGTGGTATCTTAGTGTGGTTTTGATTTGAATTTCCCTGATGGCTAATGATTTTGAACATTTTTTCATGTGTCTGTTAGCCATTTGTATGTCTTCATTGGAAAAGTGTCTGTTCATATCTTCTGCCCATTTTTTGATTTGTTTGTTTCTCGTGTATTGAGTTTGAGAAGTTCTTTGTAGATCTTGGATACCAGTCTTTTTATCTGTAGTGTCATTTGCAAATATATTCTCCCATTCCGTGGGCTGCCTCTTAGTTTTTTTGACTATTTCCTTGGCTGTGCAGAAGCTTTTTATCTTGATGAAGTCCCATAAATTCATTTTATCTTTTGTTTCTCTTGCCTTTGGGGATGTGTCATGAAAAAGGTTGCTTTGGCCGATGTCGTAGAGGTTGCTGCCTATGTTCTCCTCTAGAATTTTGATGGATTCCTGTCTCACATCGAGGTCTTTCATCCATTTGGAGTTTATTTTTGTGTATGGTGTGAGATAGTGGTCAAGTTTCATTCTTTTGCATGTAGCTGTCCAATTTTCCCAGCACCATTTATTGAAGAGACTGTCTTTTTCCCACCGGATGTTTTTTCCTGCTTTATCAAATATTAGTTGCCCAAAGAGCCGAGGGTCCATTTCTGGGCTCTCTATTCTGTTCCATTGGTCTATGTGTCTGTTTTTGTGCCAGTACCATGCTGTCTTTGTGATCACAGCTTTGTAGTACAGCTCGAAATCCGGCATTGTGATGCCCCCAGCTTTGTTTTTCCTTTTCAACAGTTCCTTGGAGATTCGGGGCCTTTTCTGTTTCCATACAAATAGATGCCCTTCGACAGATGACTGGATTAAGAAGATGTGGTCCATATATACAATGGAATATTACTCAGCCATCAAAAAGAATGATTTCTCAACATTTGCTACAACATGAACAGGACTGCAGGAGATAATGCTAAGTGACATAAGTCAAGCAGAGAAAGACAACTATCATGTGGTCTCACTCATTTATGGAACATAAGAAGTAGGAAGATCAGTAGGAGAAGGAAGGGAAGAATGAAGGGGGGTAAACAGAAGGGGGGATGAACCATGAGAGACTATGGACTCTGGGAAACAAACTGAGGGCTTCAGAGGGGAGGGGCATGGGGGAATGGGATAGGCTGGTGATGGGTATTAAGGAGGGCACGTATTGCATGGTGCAGTCAGTGTTGTACGCAAACAATGAATCATGGAACTTTACATCAAAAACTAGGAATGTACTGTATGGTGACTAACATAATAAAAAAATATTATTAAATAAAAAAAAGAATTCAATTGCAAAGTAATAAGAGGAAAGAAAATTAACACTAATAGGTACTTACCATGTGCCATGTTCTATATTTTATGCCTGGAGGTTCAGGGATTAAAAAGATATGATCCCTTCCCTCAAGAAGCCTGGTGCCTATCAAAGGAGACAGTTAAGTAAATGAATCGATAGAAAACAATGTCGTACGAACTATAGGAAATGCACCTTCACCATGTATTGTGAACGTTGAATGGTGGCTCTAATTGCCTGGGGATAAGCAAAGGTGAGTCTAGAAATGGACTCAGTGAGCGTTTTATAGAGTAAATGATTAATGACTAAACAAATATTCCAGACCGACAAGGGGCAGGGACACAATGGCAAGGGCATTGAGGAAGCAAGATGTGTTTTAAATTCCGTTTTCATGAGGCTTAAGCTGTTCACTATCAACATTTATTTTTTTTCTTACTTTGTGTGTAATCTGTTTCTTACAATTGGACAGATCTCAAAGTCCCAGTATAATTCAAAGTTCAGTTGCAAGTCTGCTCGTAATCAAAATCTGAGTTGTAATTGAGGATGTCATGAAAAAAGATGCATTCGTTCTTTTTGCTTCATGTAACTCCATGGCTATATTGCTCTTCCAAAAAAAAGGGGGGGGAGTGAAACACTTTATATCTTTACACTTCCAAAAAAGGTTGAAAAAGTAGGTGAAACACTTTACAAAGAATAAACAGCTATATCCATACCTGCGATTATGATGGTGAAGGTGATGATGGTGATAATAGTGACAATGATGATGATGAAGAAAACAATGGATATCTGTTTTGGTTCATGGCAGAGAGAATTCTCTTACATCTGATTAATTTATTGGTAAGTAAAGATGGCTTCTCTGTGAGCAAAAGTCCTGAACAGAGCTGCTGTCAAGAGAAAATGACTTGATACTACCTTGACATATCAGTAGGAACTGAAAAATAGATGACTTCCACTGGTATCTGAGAGCTGGCAGAAGAGGGACGGACTGTCTCACTAATAACCCTATTTATTCTAGCAAAAACTTCAATAAAAGATAGCATATTTTGAGGTTCTATGTGTGTCCTTAATTATAAATGAAGTCTGGCCTTTTTGAAATAATAGGGATCAGGAGTCATAAAAGCCAATGAGATTTTGCAAATGTTTGTGTGTGAGTGTGTGTGCAAGTGTATACTCCTACATCATACCTGCATATACACACATAGATATATGCAAAGGTATCCACATGTACCAATATGACCTGCTCAGAGATTCATATCTAATGTCTTATCTGCAAGTATCTCTCATACACTCTTCCATTCTGTGATTCTTTTTTCTTTCCAAATGACACAGTCATGCTAATTTGGTCCCAGGTGTGTGAAAATCACCCTGGAAACTGATGTCATTATATTACTGACACTATTCATAAAGAAACATCAGGAATGACTAACATGTAATGTAGTGGATGCTGCTTTTAAATGCACAAGTTCATGACAACTAAACCTGCTGTTTTTGGATGCTTTGACAAAGGACCGGAATTGGTAATAGTTCTCTTCAATTATTTTAATTAAATTATTTCAGTGAGTGAAATTTAAATAATTTGGCTAATATAAAATATTTTTGGCAGAAATTGAAATTGATACCACGCTGCATAATTTAATTTTTTCTTTGCTTGCTGTTTTTTCCTTCATTAACTACACAGAGATAAGGTATAATAAAGAAGATAGATGGAGTAGTGGACTAGCTATAAAGAAGTACTCGTCCAAGAAATATCGTGGGTGATTGGACTAGACATCCACCTAAATATCAGAATTAGCTGGGAAAATAGGACAGATAATCTTAAAGCTTCAGATTTAGTTTTGCACAGAGAGGCATATAGATGAGGGAATTTGAGTTGCAAGGAAAATAAACCCAATAAAATTTGCTCAACTATGGATGAGGGGAGATTTGGGTTATTATAGAAACATGACAAACAATTTCATTGACATTAATAACAAGGAGCAGAGTACAGCTGGGTCTCCTGGGACTGGAACTAGATTGTCAGGAACTAATCTCTGTCTCTCTCTGCGCACACACATACAGACACACACACACACACACACACACACACACACACACACCATGGTTTCCCTTCCTTCCTTTTTATGACATAATAGGAAATTCCTTCCTTCCTTCCTTCCTTCCTTCCTTCCTTCCTTCCTTCCTTCCTTCCTTCCTTCCTTTTTTATCAATTTGTCTGTTGCATTCTCCTTTCTGGAAAGCAGATTTTCTGCTTACTGTTTGTGTCATTTCCCCCATAACTATGGCTTGAATGTGGCTATGATTTGTCTTGGCATAAACTTTGGTCTCAACACTACATGAATCTTTATCTATAGAATAACATGCTACCATATGGGTAATCTCTCTGTCTTCTGGTTCAGTTTCTCAAGAAGAATCCACTGTGCCAATGGATTGTCTAGCCTTGGTTAAATTCAGGTATTACCAATTGTGTTCAGTGAGGTGATGGCTATGAGTATGAAAAAAATATGAGTGTATGAGATGTCATGGAATGAATAATTCTTGGGAGCAGACAATTTATTTGGGTTCTAGCTCTGGCTCTGCTCTGGCTCTTCTGTGATCTGAGAGTGTGTCCATTTGTCTTTTCTAAGACTTAGCTCATCTTCACAATAATGTCTTCTTGAAGGAGGTCATCAAGAGGATGTAGCAGCTGGTTGGCCCATTCACTGAACTTGGGCAATCAGAAGCTCCTCAACCCCTCCTCTGCCCATGGAATGTACATTCTGCCCACTGTTCCCATAGCTGGGACTGTTTAAGGATGCAAGCTTGAGAGAATAGTGTTTTGTTGAGAATGGATAGTACATGTGACTGAACCCAGTTAAGGCCTCTATATAAACTTTTTTAATTCTACTCGGCAGGGGCAGGTATCTACTCATCTTTCAGGCTGCCCAAGACAAGCCTCATAAATTACCACACCTGCTACCTACCATTCTCAGTGGCCTGTCTTTTTCTTCCATCTCTCACTGGGGGCCCGTTTCAGGTTTCACCTGGGAAGCTTCTGAGCTTTTGAACCAACATGTCTATATTATAATATTTTCTAAGTTTCCTCTTAGCCTGAGATTGGTCAAATCTTTGATATATGTTGAAGAAAGTCCTCACTCTTGGGCTTGTGACAGAATGTAGAAGGATAAAGGAGGGGAGGGAATTAGAAATCACACCAATGTTTCTCGCTTAATTTTATGAATTTAGAAATCCAAATTTGTATACCAAAAACCAAAACAAACCTGGTGTGTTGGGGTCAGTGCAATGTGCGAAGCTAAAAAATTTAAGGCTAGAGCTGAGATACATGTTTATTTTGTTTAATAAAGGTGATTGCTTATCATAATTTTCAGAAGTCCCTGATTTATATGTATCTTTGCAGTAAAGCTGGAGTGAGAAGTTTTTTGTTCTTCTTTTGTGATGGGTTAGAAAAAGTGGTTCTGTGTGAGTTTTGATTAAGTAGTTAGTTCTGTTATGTTGTGGAAATTAATTGTGGAATTCAGCAAACCTGATTCCCTGCTGTGTGAAATGGGAAACCAGGAGAAGAAAGATCTGTGAGGAGAGTAAGTGAGTTCAGTGCTTTGATGAACAGGAGGCCAGGTGTTAAATTTAATTGCCTCCAGAAAAAAACGAAATTTTGCTTTTCAGCATTAATCTCACACTTCCTAATCATGGTGGACTTTTACAGGAGGAAGAAAGGGGATGGTGTATGTGGCAAAACATTCTAAAGAAACATGTTCATGGCAGAGATTTAAATTATTATTTTCTCTTTATTAATAAATTTTTATTATATAAAACATACAGAATTGAGTATAATATATCAAAAACTCATTTCTATCATTCAGTTTTCTCAGATATTAACATTCACCACATTTACTTTCAGTTTCATTTAAGAAGCAAAATAACTGCAGTTCAAAGTGGAATTCCCAAGATACCCTCCTTGATCCTGTTTCCTGTTTTACTCACAAAAATTTAATATCTTAAAATCATTTTGTTCGTCATGGAAAGGGAGAGACAATGTTTATGGCCACATTTAATTTCTACATATTCATACATCCATAAACATATACAATATGATATTCCATGTTGCATATTCATGGCTGTCTTGAATGAATGTTTGCAAAATTTATAGAACTGATATCAGCTTTTCATTCTAAATCATGTTTATGGGGAATTATCCGCACAGATAAATATTAGCTACCATGTATTCATTCTCTTTTTAATGAGTGTTTAAATTGTTTCCATTTTTAAATTACTAGCCACATGAATATTCGTGTTTATATCTCCACAGAGATGTGTGCTAGGGTTTCTCTGTACATTCACAGGTACAGAGGCTGGTTTAAGGATATACACTTTTCCATTTTACCTTTTACTGACCAACTGCTTTCCAAAGAAATTATATTAATTCATGATCCCACCAGTAATGTATATGATATCCTACTTCTTCGTATCTTCACCATTAATTGAAAAGCTCAGAGTTTTAAATTTTCTCAGCATGCTAGATTTTAAAAAATATTTCCCCTTGTCTAATTTGCATTTCCTGAGTATCAGTGGAATTAAAATATTTTTATGTCATGAAAAAAGTTGCTGTGGCCAATGTCAAAAATTTTGCAGCCTATGTTCTCCTCTATGATTTTGATGGATTCCTGTCTCACATTGAGGTCTTTCAACCATTTGGAGTTTATCTTTGTGTAATGTGTGAGAGAGTGGTCAAGTTTCATTCATTTGCATGTAGCTGTCCAATTTTCCCAGCACCATTTATTGAAGAGACTGTCTTTTTTCCATTAGATGTTTTTTCCTGCTTTGTCAAAGATTAGTTGCCCATAGAGATGAGGGTCCTTTTCTGGGTTCTCTATTCTGTTCCATTGGTCTATCTGTCTGTTTTTGTGCCAGTACCATGCTGTCTTGGTGATCACAGCTTTGTAGTACAGCTTGAAATCCAGCAACGTGATGCCCCCAGCTTTGTTTTTCCTTTTCAACAATTCCTTGGCGATTCGGGGCCTTTTCTGGTTCCACACAAATTTAAGGGCTGTTTGTCCCAGCTCTTTGAAAAATGTCATCAGTATTTTGATTGGGATGGCATTGAAAGTGTAGATTGCTCTGGGTAGCATAGACATTTTAACTATGTTAATTCTTCCGATCCGTGAGCATGGAATGTTTTTCCATCTCTTCGTGTCTTCTTCAATGTCTTTCAAGAATGATCTATAGTTTCTAGAGTATAGATCCTTTACCTCTCTGGTTAAGTTAATTCTGAGATATCGTATGATTTTTGGTGCTACTGTAAATGGAATCGATTCCTTAATTTCTCTTTCTTCAGTCTCATTGTTCATGTATAGAAATGAAACTGATTTCTTGGGCCTCCTGGGTGGCTCAGTCATTAAGTGTCTGCCTTCGGCTCAGGGCGTGATCCCAGAGTCCTGGGATTGAGCCCCACATCAGGCTCTTCCACTGGGAGCCTGCTTCTTCCTCTCCCACTCCCTCCCCTGCTTGTGTTCCCTCTCTCGCTGGCTGTCTCTCTCTTTGTCAAATAAACAAATAAAATCTTTAAAAAAAAATGCAACTGATTTCTGAGGATTGATTTTGTATCCTGCCACATTACTGAATTGCTCTATAAGTTCTAGTAATTTTGGGGTGGAGTCTTTTGGGTTTATGGTTTCACTCATTTATGGAACATAAGAAATAGCAGGGAGATCGGTAGGAGAAGGAAGGGAAGAATGAAGGGGGGGTAAAAACTGAAGGGGGAATGAACCATGAGAGACTATGAACTCTGGGAAACAAACTGAGGGCTTCAGAGGGGAGGGGGTGGGGGATTGGGATGGGCCAGTGATGGGTATTAAGGAGGGCACGTGTTGCATGGAGCACTGGGTGTTATATGCAAATAATGAATCATGGAACACTACATCAAAAACTAAGGATGTACTGTATGGTGACTAACATAACATAATAAAAATTATTATTAAAAATATATTTTTATGGATTTGTTGGCTTTTCTTTTTTCTTTTTCTATAAATTGCCTTTTTGTAGAACTTGCTAATTTTCCACTGAATTATCTATCCTTTTCATTAAGATTTATAAAGTATTTAAAAAGTTGTTGATGCTTGTTCTTCATTAGTAATTTTTAAACTTTATAGTGTTTTCTCTGGTTCAAGAAATTGTAATGTACTCACATTTATTAATATTTCCCTTTACATAATCTGCCATTCAGGAATTCTTTGAAAAATATTTTCAGAGGCCATAAAACATGCTGTCTTATACTTATTTAGTAAATTTTAAATATAAACATTTAAATATTAAAGTAAATATTTAAACCCATCTGAAATACTTTATGTGAAATGTAAGAATTTTTTTTCCACAATAATAACTGATATAATTGAGTAATCTGAAATTTCCTACTGACTTTTAATGCTACTACTGTCCTAAATTAAATTCATATACAGGTGTTTCTCTCTTTCTGGGTTCATTATTGTGAAATGATAATTAGTAAGTTTTATCCTACTACCTAGTTTGTACCTAATTTGTACTTTATTTTTCTTTTTACTTTCTATATAAATTTGTGACTGGTCTATTCCAAAAAGTTGAAATAATTCAACTTTTATAATTCATTATAATTATGTTAATTTGGAGACATTTCCATCTTTGTGACATTGAATCCTGTCTTCCATAACCATGGTATATATCTCCATTTGTTTGAGTCTTGAATTAAATCTTCACATCTCTCAGTGGATGTATTGATAGGCATCTCATAGTAATGTTATTTGGTTAATAGGCATTATTGTTATTGCATTGGCTATTATGAGCTAATAAGAATGCTATCATTATTTGAAAAGTGAACTTTTATTGGAAAGACTAGGAAATGGTCTACATTTTACTAAGTGTTACCTTGACAACCTTTGTAGAAATTATATTTTGTGCAAGTAGGGATCATTTTGTTTCTTTATTTCCAAGTAATATACATTTCATTTCTTTTTATTTGTCTTATGACTCTGGCTAGGATTTATAGTAACATTTTGTAATTTTATTATACATTACTTGGGGTTTTCCATATGGATATTTCTATCACCTGCACATAGGGGCTGTGTCATTTCTTCATTTCTGCTCTATATGTCTTTTATTTCCTTCTTTTGGCTTGTTATGCTGGCTAGTATTTTCATTACTATGTTAAATAGCTGTGGTGAGAGTGGACATCTTTGAGTTGTTCTTGATATTAGGGGGTAAGCATTCAGTCCTTTACAAACATGTAAGATGTTAGCTTAGGTATTTTTGAAGATGCTTTTATCTGTTTGAGGAATGTCCCCTATATTCCAAGTATAGAGCTATCCCTCCCCACTTAGTTTATCCTTCCTTCTAGGTCATGTGGAAATTCAGCTTCTCCAAAGAACTTTTCCTGGTTTCCATAATCTCTGTACTCCTGATATGTTTATCATTATGCAGTTTGGCAAATATTGAAGTCTAGTGCTTTGCTGTCTTATTGTTTTATGTGTTGCCTTCCATTTAGTCTGTACCTGACAAATTAAATTAAAATCTGAGAGTGTAATTCAAGTATAAGTATTGTTTAAACCACCCTAGTTGGTACCAATATGCAGCCAAGTATTAGCACAAAAGTTGTCCTAAAGCAGTAGTTCTCATGCCTTTCCATGTGTAAGAATTATTGGGAGGGCTTGATCAGACTGATTTCTGGGTTCACCCTCCAGAGTTTCAGATTTGGTAGAAATCTAGATATATGAAACCCAGCTATTTCCATCTCTAACAAGTTCCCAGGTGTCCCTGCTGCTGCAGGTCTGGGGACCATATTTTGGATGAGCGGTCCCAAAGAACTCTAATCCAGCACTAGTGTTCCAGTAGAAAGCATTGAACAGAAAGTACTAGCACAGTAAACGTGTATGATGGAGATCCTATGATGATAATTTACACTATAAAAGAAATTAACTTCGCTTGGTGCTTTGCTTTTACAAAACACTTCCATACCAGATATATATTTTGATGCAATCATGTGATTTTGATAGTAATAATATACCCATTTTTTTTACAATGGTAATTTGGAACTCATAGAAGTTGAGAGGATTCCCCAAAGTTGCACAGTAAATAAATTGCAGATTCAGTCTTAAATCTAGATTCTGTTTTTTTCACTTGATAGACTCAAATAAATGCTTCCATGAGCTTTACTGTATTTTACTCCTCTTGGAATCTCAGGAGATAAGATGGACAGGTATTTGTTTCTCCATTTTATAGATGAAGAAATTGATATGTAGAACGATGACAATCTTGACCAAGCACAAATAGGCCCGAGTTTTAGCTTCAACTGTTTTCACATTTTGTATTACCACATTTTATTTAGTGGCATACCAAGGTAGAAGGCAGTTGGGAGGGACTCACACGCAATAAGAGGATGTAATGTCTTTAAATAGTTTAACAACAACTTTTAATTTATCTGTTTTTTATTATTACCACCTGTTAGAAATTCTATGCAACTGCAGTGTTAAAATATTCTTCCTGTTAGAGTAGAATGCTCTTACTGTCCCAATGTCATATATGCCACTACTCTGTTTCATAAGGGCTACTGTCTTCAGGAGAAGCCAATAAAAATACAAGCAGGACTCACATTGCCCAGTTCTGAACTGTACACATTTCAGCGACATAGTTCAGTAAAGTAACACCAGCACCCCAACAACATGGCTCAAATTTCAATTACCACAGTGTATTAACTGTGAATAATTGCATAACTGCTAGCTTTCCAGTCCACAAGCCACTATGTAAATAACAGATGCACACATATTCAGTGACCAATCACATCACTCCTTTCAAGGTCTATCAATGATTGGCCACAGCACATCTGTTACTCAGTTCTACACAGACAGCAAAGCATGTGGTTGTATTGCCTCCTCTTGTCCCAGTGATAATCCCACTGTGAAATTAAAAACAAAAACAAAACAAAGCAAAAACCATATTTGAAAGGGGAAATTGGCCAACAAAGATGAAAGCGCATCAAGGAAATAAAAAGTGGTAAAGCTGGAAGTGAAATTCAAATCTATTATCAATGGAGGTATAGAAGAAATGGCTGACTGTGGGAACATTACCACTGTTCTCTATATAGGCAGCAAGAAGAACTGAGTAAATGTGAATTTATTAACAAAAATGATGGAGATATCTCAGAGAAGATATACTGACAGAAAAATCTTCACCTTAAAGGAGCTCTAGGAGATATTTCATGACATTAGAAATGCAAAAGATCAAACAGTAGAAGCTTATTCAAACCGGGAAGGCATTATTCACCCTTCTATTATTACAATTCACCAAAGCACAGAAAAGATGCTTACTCCAAATCATAAGTTATATGATGAGAAGGCAAGCATTATTCAAATGACCTTTGGTAAGTTTTTAATAAAGAAATAAAACATTAATTCTTAATGTTTTTAATATTTCAAAATATGTACTAAATAACTATAATTTTATTTAAACATATTCTATGTATTCATAATCTATACTCAGAGAGTTGGAAGTGTTTTGACAAAACTTTTAAGGGTCAGAGAGCAATTATAATTTTTTCCATTGATTATTAAAACTGTTTCACGTGGTTTCAGCTTGCATGGTTATTTTTATGGTCTCTTATCATTGTACAAAGTGAGAATTGCCTAGGATTAAATAAATGTTGTCAAAGAAAATCTTTATCCTTTGTGAAGGGACCTGACTGTATTCATGACAGTCATTAATCTCTATCAGTAGGAAGTGGATAAAAAAGGCTTAATATCTTATCAGAGCCATCCTATTTTCATTTTTTGAGTAATGTGTTGGATTCCTGACATAATTCCATTACCAAAGAAGGAACCACAGCTTTGCCACTTATTAGTATAAATACTTTTAAATACTTCAAGCCCACAGAAAACTATAGAAAACAGTTCAGGAGTGCCTGGATGGTTCAGTCAGTTAAACGTCTGACTCTTGGTTTTGTCTCTGGTCATGATCTCATGGGTCATAGGATCAAGCCCTGAGTCATGCTCTGTGCTCAGCAGCTAGTCTGCTTGAAGATTCTCTCCCTCTGCCCCTTCCCCTGCTCACACGCTCTCTCTCTCAAACAAATCTTGAAAAAAAATAAAAGTAAACAGGACAACAAATAACCATCTTAAATACTAACCCTGTACTATATTTTTGTCTTGTATTATTACACTTGAAGAAGTAAAACAGTATAGATAGATTGTAGTTGAAACTTCGTCTACCCTTCTGCCTTCTAACCCAGAGGTAATCACTACCCTGAATTTGATGTGCATTGAGATAGGAGAAATGTTTATAATCCTATGCTTTGAAAGAAGCATTAGCTTTGGGATGAGACAGGTTGTGTTTTTTCCCAGGATCACCCATCTGTTAGCTGGGGACGAGCCTCTTACCTTCGCTGAGCCTCAGTTTTGTCATGGATAAAATGGAAATAATCCTACCCATCTCACGGAGTTGAATAAGGATGAGAAATACCTGATATAAAGCTTTTCACATTTAGAAAATTCTCAGTATGTATTAGATATTAGCTTTACTGTTGTTCTCGTTTTGTCTGCTCTCCACTCCAGAGAGTTCAATATGAAGAGATGCTTGCCATGCTTCCTGACTCTGGGTTGTGCCTTCTCTTGAGCTAACCCGCAGCTGTTGCCTGAACCAGTGCTGTTATTCCTCACTTTGCTCTTCTCTTTCTGTTTTGCAAACCTCTGTGGCTACATGGCTCTCTGCAGTCTCAGAAGCAGTCCTGCCCAGAAGCTGACAATCTCCCTACAGCAGAATAATAGAAAGTGAAGGTCTGGGGTGGAAATCCCTCACTAAAGAGAAAATGATTCTGTATCCTCATTGGAGGTTGGACCCCTTGTCAGCTTGTATACACGTCAGGCAGCTTACCCTCTGTGGCATCATCCCCCTGCCTCCAAAGTGGTGGGATAGTTTGCTGAATGCATTTGTGTGGCATCAAGTACTATTTGCTCTCTGCTTGTCACAGCCCTGTAGTCAGGTTTAAACAAAAATGGAAGGGGCATCCCCAGGCATTCCTGGCATTGGAAAATTTGCTTCAGTGTCAACACAGCTAGAGGGGCATTTTGAAAATTTCCTTTTCTGAAAGCAAGCCTCCTTGGTTTCCTCCTACAGACTTTATTGGCAGTCTGGGCCCATTCCAGCTAATCAATAAATAAAGCCCAGTTAAGCCACATTTATTTCTAGAACAAATAGCAATCAGTGTATTACTGTGGAAGCTCAGGCCCCGTCTATCAGCTGAATCAGTAAACAATGAATGTCGGGGCTTTGAGACTCCGTTCTGAAGGGAAAGGTCTGCCTCAAAGGCAGGGAAATGGGCCAGATCACTTAGATTTATATGTTGCTTAATTATCTGGAGGGGCGCCTGGGTGGCACAGCGGTTAAGCATCTGCCTTCGGCTCAGGGCGTGATCCCAGCATTATGGGATCGAGCCCCACATCAGGCTCCTCCGCTATGAGCCTGCCTCTTCCTCTCCCACTCCCCCTGCTTGTGTTCCCTCTCTCGCTGGCTGTCTCTGTCTCTGTAGAATAAATAAATAGAATCTTTAAAAAACATTATCTGGAGAATAAGCTCAACTCTGCATTTCATTTAAAATGTATAGGTACCTACTTCTTTGATGTACTGTTTTTCCCCAGACTTTGGTGTTGTTCTTGTTTTTTATCTTTTCATGATTGTATAGCAATTAATAACTTTAAAGAAAAACATTTGATAATTGCTTACTATCTCAGGCACTTTTGAATATTTTATCTCATTTAATTCTCAAACCTCCACTGAATAGAAAAGAACCCAAGTGTACACTTGTAATAAAGTGTGTGTTTATTATTCAATCCCTGATGTGTTAAAATGGTTTACTTGATTTATCCTTTCCACTACATTGCAGTCTATCTAAGGGCACAGAACAGGTCATGTTCAACTTGTAGCTTTCATAGAACCTTGCTTGGTAGGTGCTCAGAAAATACTGCTTAAACGGACTAAAGAATTAAGATTAATGTGGAGATTCATCTTAGAAGTAATTATCTTATTTCCATACTTGTACTCCCTGAAAGTAACAGCACATGATTTTTATTTTGATGGAGTGGAGTCAAGAGACACTGCTACAGAACAACTAAGTAACCTTGGCCAAGCTACAGCTACTTTACTTCTTTGGGCTTTACGTTCTTCCTTAGAGGAAGAAAAGATACTTTGTTAATGTCCCTTCTAGTTGTAAACTTCTGTGTAATATTCTTTGGAAACAATTGAAATGAGGTGTTTTTTCTTTTGTAATTTTACTCTCAAGTATCCTTTTGATTATAATGATACCATGATACAGATTACTGCAGGATCAAATGTAGAGATATATCAGTTATACTAGGTCTGGGGAAGGGATAATTATATCTTCTTTCTGTGAAAATCCAGAATCCTCTGGCCCCACTTCGCCATTACCAACAAATAGAGTAGCAGTCATGTAAAAGTTTCTCATGCAGTGATTTCATTAGAAGAACATGAAACTGAGAACTAGGATTTAAATATAGATTCTTCCTGGCAGTTGTAATTTAATAATGCATAGGTACAATTATTTGTATGTAATTAATTCAATGTTAAAATATTCTTGTTCACCATAGCATGGCTTTTGGAATATTTAATAAATTTATTGTATGTGTACGTATATACATATATGTGTATATATGTATATGTAATATGTATATGCATATATACATGCAATATGTAATATGTGTACGTGATATGAATAAATATTCAAGCTCAAACATTAATATTTATTCACTTATTTTGGTAGAAGATATTTTCACCTGTTCAAATCATATAATTTTTTTTTTTTAAAGATTTTATTTATTTATGTGACAGAGAGACAGCCAGTGAGAGAGGGAACACAGCAGGGGGAGTGGGAGAGGAAGAAGCAGGCTCCTAGTGGAGGAGCCTGATGTGGGACTCGATCCCGGTACGCCAGGATCACGCCCTGAGCCGAAGGCAGACGCTTTAACGACTGCGCTACCCAGGCGCCCCTCAAATCATATAATTTGAATTTTACAGACACGCAATGATGCTGGGTAGAGTCATGAACCTGTTGCTTCCAGTGCCAGACTTGTGTATCCACAAGACAATGTGCAGCATGAGCTCAACAGCAGGTGAGTGCTCCAAGCTGATGTGCAGCATGACTGCTTATGTCTTTGAGGTACACTCGGGGGCTTCCCAACAGTGATTTGTTGTTTATATCTCCTGGAACCTAGTTTTCAAGTTAGAGATAAAAAAATTTTTTTTTAATTGGGTAAAAATCCACCTAGCCATTTTTTTTCACTTGAAGAAAATAAACAGATGAACGTCTCTTATATAAGCGTGTTTCTGTCTTTTACTACAGCACAGGAAAATGCCAGTGTAGTGATAGCATATTTTTAAACACTTTGGCTTCAATGCAGAGAGTATTTTGGCAAGGAGCAAGTCAAAATGTGGAGGGCCCAGAGAGGAGAGGCAAAGGCAGTAAGGGAGAAACTCAAGAGCTGAGGGTGGCTTGGGCAACAGGGCACGTACCTGTGAAGTGGAGAGAAGCAAGGACATTTGGGAACGTTGGACTTGTATAATTCATTGTACTTGGTGGTGAATAGGAATTGGAGTAAAGCTTCAAAGATGACTGCAGCGTATCTGGCTTGAGTCTTATAAAGGCAAATTGAATCCATTTGGATATAAAATTTGATGTATTATATACAAATTTGAACTTATTAGCCCTAATCTTTAAATTCATTCTTTGTTAATTTTTGTCTACTTCTTAGGGCAAAATCAAAGAGATGTATTCAAGTTTCTTTCTCTTTTACTTTTTGTTACTTGGGGGACAATATTTTTTTTTTTACTTTATTATAAATAATCCTCTTCTTGCTAGTTAATGAATTTTTAATATTGTTAAAATTAATGTTGACTTTTTTGTTTATCTTCATTTGCCTAAGAAAAACACATGTTGGGTATTTCTTTGTCTTTTGCTTCTCATCATTTATTTGGAGAATATTTGTGGTTTAATGGAAACATGTTATGAGAATATTTTTTGTTTTAACGGAGAGACTTGATTTTAGTTTAGTTACATAGTTATGATTTTTCCTTTTATATTTTTTACAACTTTTTATAAGAAGTATGCTTTCTTTGTATATTTTATGATGTTTAAATATATTGAGTTAGGTTCCAAAATATCATTGTATAATCTATATTCTTTGATTGTCAAGATAAAGCAATAAACTATACATTTTCATTCCTCTTCAAAAATGAGGAATTAGTATATTCCATACTAGTGGTTATAAACCTAGGCTAATTGGTAGAATCACCACAAATGCTTTTAAAAATCCCAATGCTCAAGCTGAACTCCATACCAATTCAATCAAAAACTTGAAAGTGGAATCTTGGCATCCACATTAAAAAAACAAAACACAAAAAACGCAATAACAACAAAACCTCCTCAAATGATTCCAGTGTTCGAAGGTTGAACAACAGTGCACTGCTCCTCTTTCTACTCTCTTTTATGTCCTCTTTTGCTTATTCATCATGCAAATCCAATCCAATCCTTTTGTGTCAGTGACCAACTAGAATAAGCTCCATCCAAACTTAGCGTCTTAAAGCAGTCATCATCATATTCTATCTCAGGATGCTGTGGGTTAGGAATTTGGACAGGGTTCAGTGAGAACTATTATTACACATAGCATTGCAGAGATGACTTGGTGATATTTTACTGGCAGATGGGCTGGTCTGGAAAATTCAAGATGGCTTTCCTCACATGTCAGCATTTTGGCAGTGATGAATGGAAGGCTGGACTCAACTGGGATTACCTAACAAAGCACAAAACTGTGGCTTCTCTGGCATGTTTTGTGCATGTGTGTAGCATGTTTTGAATAACAACTTTAGAATATTCTTTCTATTCTATAGCAATTCAAATATTTTGCTACAATTTTATTTATTTTTGTTTTTATATTTTTTAAAGATTTTATTTATTTTTTTGTCAGAAAGAGAATGTACAAGAAGGGAGAGTGGCAAGAAGAGGGAGAAGCAGGCTCCCTGCTAAGCAAGGACCCCAATGCGGGACTTGATCTCAGGACCCTGGGATCATGACCCGAGCCTAACGCAGATGCTTAACTGACTGAGCCACCCAGGCATCCCTTTTGTTACAATTTTAAAATCAAGAGCATAATTTTTATTTTGCATAGAACACTTCTGAAATAAAATAGCTTCAGTTTTTATATTCAGATATTTTTGTTTTAATTTTCTTTCTAATTCTAAAAATTTTCTTAAAGCGTGTCCTCGTGATGTGATGATGAACACTGAGTGTTATACGAAACTTATGAATTATTGAACTCTACATCTAAAACTAATAATGCACTATATTTTGGCTAATTGAATTTAAATTAAAAAAATGTGTGTCCTCATTACTTCCTCTGTGGTAAATATTCTGATTTCTTTCTCATGAAGTCTTTTTTAAATGTAAACCTTTAATTACAATATACCATACACAGAATGGCACAAATTACAAGTGCATTAGCAAGTCGAATTTTCAAAACATGAATTACCCAAGAGAAAGGGAAATATACACCCATAAAAAGATGTTCGTAGCAGCTTTATTTGTGATAGCCATTCAGAAGTCCATCAACGGGTGACAGTATAAATAAATAATGACATTCATTCAGGAGAATACTATTCATAAATAAAAACAATACTATTTATTGATGCATGCAACATGGATGAATCTGAGAATAATTACACTGAGTATAAAAAGAGAAAAAAAGAGCAGACTGAGTGATTATATTTCTTTAAAACTCTAGAAAATGTGAATTAATTTTTATAGTGACAGGAAACAGATCAGACAGGAAACAATACAGATGCTGTATTGGCATGTGGAAGGAAAGGACAGGAAGGAGGAGTCTGTTCTGTAACTTGATTGTGGTGATGACTTCATTGGTCATACATTTGTCAGAACTTATCCAATTGTACAATTTAAATATTTGTATTTGTCAGTTACACCTCAGCAAAGTTATTTTGTTTTAAGATGCACAGGATCTCTATAACGCACATCTAGATGAAGATGCAAATTACCGCCTATACCAGAGAAGCCCTCTCGTTCCTTTCTCTAGCCACTGTCTTCCTCCATGTCATCCAGGGTAACCGTATCTGATTTTTAACTCCATGTATTAGATGGGTTTATATTTGAGCTTTATATAAATGGAGTTGTACAACATGTGCATTTTTGTCTGCTTTATTTTGGTCAACAATATGGTTGTGAGAATCATCTATGTGTTGCATTTGTTACTTGTCACTTTATTTTATTTTATTAAAAATTTGCATATCAATTATCCTGTTGTTTGACATTTGAGTGAGTTCAATCTTGGCTCTTATGAATCATGCTGCTATGAACATTATACATGCCTTTTGTATGTTTTTCTATTGTATACATATCTAGACGTGGCATTGGTAAGTGATAGTAGGTATATCACATAGTAGGTGTTGTTTCAATAGTTAAGAAACTGCCAAACTGTTTTCCAAAGTGTTTATACCATGTTTATTCCAGTCAATAGTGTCTGAGATTTTGTATTCCCTATATGTTTACCGGCACTTGGTCTGGTCAACCTTATTTATTTTAAATATTCTGATAGGTTTGTAGGGTTATCTCATTAAGGTTTTAATTTTGATTTCTGTAATGATTAAAGATATTGAGAATATTTTTATGTGTATATTTGCCATCTGTATATTTTCTTTAGCAAAGTATCTGTTGAAATTATCTTTTGGCCATCTTTTCTAGTTATCTACTAATTAGTAAGTTCCAATAATTCTATAAATGTTTAAGATATAAGGATTTTATCAAATATAAGGTTTGCAATATTAGTTTCCCTGTTTATAGCTTGACTTTTTATTCTCTTAAGAGTATCTGCTGAAAAGCAGAAGTTCCTTATTTTGGTGAAATTCAATTTGTAATTTATTTTCTTATGTGGATCATGCGTACGGTGTCTTATCTAAGAAATCATTGCCTACGTTTTTCTCTTATGTTTTACTTTAGAAGTTCTTTTAACTTTAATGGGGTACCTGGGTGTCTCACTTGGTTAAGTGTCCAACTCTTAATCTTAGCTCAGGTCTTGATCTCGGGTTGTGAGTGCAAGCCCCATGCGGAGCTTGTTTAGGGAAAAAAAAAAAAGATGTTTTTTAGCTTTAGGATTTACATTTAGATCTTTAATCCATTTTGAGTTAATTTTGTGTATACTGTGAGGTATGAATTTAGGTTCCTTTTTTGCATGTGATATCCAATAATTCTGGCACCATTTGTTTAAGAGTATTTTCCCCAGAATTGGTTTTGCATCTTTATCAAAATCAGTTGAGTGTGCATTTGTGTAGTTTTAGATATTTTTGTTCTGTTCCATTGATCTGTTTTTCTATCTGCATGACAGTACACACTATTTGGATTTTTGTAGTTCTTGATAATTCTTATAATGGGGTAGTGCAGTCCTCCAGCATTATTCCTCTTTTACAAGGCTGTTTTGGATGTTCTAGGTCCTTTGTACTTCTATATGAATTTTAGAATCAGTCTTTCAATTTCTGCTAAAAAAAATCTGGGATTTTGGCTGGGAAACCGTTGCATTTATAAATCAGTTTGGGGAGAATTGATACCTTAACTGTATTAAGTCTTTCAGTCCATGAACACTGTTATCCTTCCACTTATTTATATATTCCTTAACTTCACTAATACTTTGTAGTCTCCAGGGTACTAGTATGCATACCTTGTGTTACATTTGTCCCTAAATATTTCATATTGTTGATGCTCTTCTAAATGATACTTTTATAACTTTTGATTGTTCATTGCTAGTAAGAGAACTATAGTTTACTTTTATAGATTGATCTTGTATCTTGCAGCCTTGTTAAACTCACTTATCAAGTCCACTGGCTAATTTGTAGATCCATAGCGTTTTCTATATCAAAAATAAAAACTGCAGATAGAGTTTGACTTCTTCCTTTACAATCTGGATTTTTTATTTCTTTTTTTGTACCTTACTGCACAAGACTGTAAACTAGTTGAATAGAGATGGTCAGGGCAGTCATATTTGCTTTGTTCCTCATGTGGGGTGGGGAGACTCATTCAGTATTTCACCATTAAGTATGCTATTACCTGTGTGCTTTTCATAGATGCCCTTTATTAAATAGAGGAGATTCTAGCTATCTAGTTCTGTGTAACAAATTACAGTAGGGTTCTTGGCTTTAAACAACAAGCAGCTAAAATCTCACAGTTTCTGTGTGTTAGGAATCTGGAAGTAGCTTAACTGGGTGGTTCTTGGTCAAGGGCTTACATGAGGTTTCAGTCAAGCTGTTTGCTAGGCCTGCAGTGATCTTTTATTTCATATTATTTTTATATATTTATAAAATTTATAATATTTACTTTATATAGTTATTGTTAGTTATACATTGTTCACATATATGTTTAGATACACATTGTTAACTTCATGTATACATTATAAATATATATTTAGGTATATATGCATGAAAGTTTCACAAAATGTTTATTCTGATTTATACACTCATGACCAGATTAAGAATGTCCATGTTACCTCATTCAAATAGCAATTTCAATTCCAATTTTTTAATAACGAAAGGGATTCCTAGGACAGTTTTAATCTAACACATTTACATTTTTTTTTTTTTGTTAATGAAGTTAAAACTCATTGAGAATTAATGGGAAAATGTTCCATTAGTTTACTATGGGCCTCAGGATGAATTGTACCTCAAGGTTCACCCATATCTGATTTAGATGGTATTTCAATGAGACTTTGGATCTTAGACTTTAGAGTTGATGTTGAAAGGAATTAAGACTTTTGGGATGGTTGGGGTGGAATGAATGCATTTTACATGTGAAAAGGAAATAAATTTGGGGGAACCAGGAGTGAAATATTATGGATGTGTAACACCCGAATTCATATGTTAAAGACCAAACCTCCAATGAGATGGTATTTGGAGATGGGACTTTTGGGAAATAATTAGGGTCAAATAAGTTCATGAAAATGGGACCCTCAAGTTGAAGCTCATGCTCTTAATCTAACAGACATCAGAGAGCTTGCTCTAACTCTCACTTCATGTGCTTGTACTGAGGAAAGGCCATGTGAAGATATAGCAAGAGGGCACCCATCTCCCAGCCAGGAAGACAGATGACACCAGAAACCAGATTGGCCTGTACCTTGACCTTAGACTTCACAGCCTACTGAGAAATAAATTTCTGTTGTTTAAGTCACCCAGTCCACAGTATTTTGTATGGCAACCTGAGCAGACTAATTTATGAACTGAGATACATCTTATGGTCTGAATTGAATTGAGTTGACTTCCTGTGAAAACAGCAACATTAACATTCTTCAGAGAATCATGACAGTACTTGACACTTGTAGTACATATCGTTTACATAAAGAACCAAATAAAAGTTTTAGAGCTGAAAATAATACATATGAGATTAAAAACTCCATGAATGGAGTCAATAGGAAAGTGGAGATCATAGAGGGAAAAAAAAAATCAGTGATCTTGAAGATAGAAATGGAAATTATTTATTCTGGAGAACACAGAGAAAAACAGATTATCAAAAAGTTAAAGAATCATCAGGAATCTGTGGGATAATATCAAAAGTTTTAAATATGAACAATGGGAGTCACCAAAGAAGCAGGGAAATTGGACCAAAATGGTATTTAATGGAATAATGGACAAAAAAATCTCAAATTTGGTGAAAAACATAAATCACAGCTCAAGAATCTCAGAAAACACCATACAGAATAAATGTAAAGAAAACTATGTCTATACACATTATAATCAAAGTACTGAATGTCAAAAGAAAAAAAAGTATTGAAAAGTCCTACAGTAAGCAACCTACACACAAAGAAATTATATAGAATATCATTAAAATACTGAAAAAAAATAACAATCTAAAAGTCTAAACAAGAGAAGATTAAAAAAAGAGAGAAGATAATATTCATGCTTGAAATAAAAATAAAGGCACTTTAAAGTGAATGCAAATTGGTGCAGCCACTGTAGAAAACAGTATGGAGGTTCCTCAAAAAACTTAATAGAACTACCCCATGATCCAACAATTGCACTACTGGATATTTACCCACCAAAATAAAAACAAACAAACAAACAAACAAAAAACCCCACTAATTCAAAGTGATACATGCACCCCTGTTTATTGCAGCATTATTTACAATAGCCAAACCATGTGAACAACCTAAGTGTCTATCGATAGATGAATGGATAAAGAAGATATGATATATATACACAATGGGATATTATTCACTCCAAAAATAGAAAGAATGATATTTTGCCATTTGCAAAATTATGGATGGAGCTAGAGAGTATAATGCTAAGCTAAATAAGTCACTCAGAGAAAGACAAATACCATATGATCTCAGTCACATGTGGATTTTAAGAAACAAAACATGAGCAAAGAAAAAGAAAAGAAAGAAAGAAAGTGACACAAGCCAGGAAACAGACTCTTAAATTTAGAGAACAAACTGATGGTTACCAGACGGGAGGTGGGTGGGGAAATGAGAGAAATAGGGGATGGGGATTAAAGAGCACACTTTTCATAATGAAAAAATAAAATAAAAATGAAAAAAATATGCATGATTAAGCAAAAATGAAAACATTTTTCTGGTGGAGTGTCAGTGAATGTAGATGTGATACATATGACTGCAGTAGCATGAAAATCAGCAGGGGTCTAAAGGGACCTACACGTTTGCTTGCAAGATTGCTTCATTTGAGAGGAAGAGGTGGAGGCAGTATGAACTTTAAGTAGACTACGGGTGATTGGAAATGCATGATCGAAATCCACAGAATAATACTAATTAACTAATACAAATGGATCTAATTTGAAAGCCAAAAGTTAAAATGAAATATTAAAAATATTCAAATTATACATTACAAGACAGGTTGAGGGACAGAAACACAAAAATCAGAGGGGGCAAATAGGAAAAGGTATGTTAGGCCTAAAACAGTTAAATTAAATTTTTAAAAAATGTTTAAAAAACATACAACTAAAAAATTGGGGGAGGATATTGAGAGAATTGAGAGAGTGGATACAAAAAAGAGAAAGAGAGAGAGAGGAAGAAAGAAAAGAAAGAAAGAGAGGAAGAAGAGATCTTTTAATATAAAGACACAGATACTTTGAAAGTTAAAAGAGAATATAGTCCTTTGTCAGGGCTGCTGTAACAAAGTAACATAAACTGGGTGGTTTAAACAACTGATTTTTATTGTCTCACAATTCTAGAGGCTAGAAATCCAAAATCAAAGTGTTGTCAGTGTTGGTTCCTTTCAAAGGCTTTGAAGACAATATTTATTACACCTCCTCTTCCCTTGACTTGTAGATGGCCATCTTGATGTTCACATGGCATTCTCCCTGTCTGCATGCTTGTATCCCAATTTTCCCCCTTTATAAGGACATAGTCATATTGGATTAAGTACCCACAATACTCCAATATGACCTCATCTTGATTGTATCCCCAATGATGCATTTCCTAAATAAGGTCATGTTTTAAGGTGCTATGGGTTAGGACTTCAACATATGGGTGAGGGTAGGGTACAATTAAGCCTCTTACAGGTGAGAAAATTATAATATACAAGCAGTAAGCATGAGAAGGGTGACATTGCTATTTTAATAGCAGACAAAATTGACTTCATTATCAGGGTGTTACTAGAGATAGAGACATTTCATAATGATAAAAGAGGAAGTTCATCAGGAAGATATAACAATTATCAATGTGTATTAAGCAATTAATAGATATTCAAGATATATCAAGCAAAAACAGACCATAAGGAAGAAATAGACAATTCTACAATCATAATAGATTTTAGTACCCTTCTTACAGCAACTGGTTGAAAGAACTAGACAAAAAAATATTGTAAAAACATAAAATAATGAATAGAAAATCAGCCTTTTGAACTAATTGATATTTACTGAACTCTACATTCAACCACTACAGAATAAATATTCTTTTCATTTGTGTGTATGGCAGACTATATACTAGCCATCCTAGCCATAAGTTAAGTCCTTGTAACTTCAAAAGAATTGAAATCATAAAGAATGGATTCTCTCAACAAAATGGAGTAAAATTAGAAAGCGATCATTGAGATATGTAGGAAAACTCCACAGATCTAGAGATAACAATTTCTAAATAATATGTCAAAGATAAAAATCACTGAAGAAAATAGAAAATATGTTAAACTGAATGACAAAAATTAAGCTCCTCAAAATTTGTGTGATATCATAAAACAATCCTTATAAGGAAAGATATCCCTTTAAATGTTAAAATCTGAAAAAAAGAATATCTGATATCAATACTCTAAGGTTCCATCTTAAAAAGTTGGAATAAAAAGAAAAAAGAATACCCAAAGTTGATAGAAAGGAAAACATAATAAATAATAAGAGCAGAACAGTGAAATAGAAAAAATACAGAAAATTAATAAAGAAAAAGTTGGTCTGTGAAAAGATGAAAAAAACTGACAATCCTCCAGACAGACATATGAAGAAGATAAAAAAGGAAAGAACACAAATCCCCAATATCCAGAAAAAAATGGGCATTATAACTTCAGAATCATATCAGTATTAAAAGAATGATTAGCAAATACTATGAGGAACTTCTTACTAATAAATTTGATAAGTTAAGTGAAATAAACATGTTTTTTTAAAATGTTGTTTACTTAAATTGACACAAGAAGACACAGAAAATCAGAATATCCTTTTACTTATTAAAGACATTGTATTTGTTAACTAAAATATTCTCTAAAAGAAAACCCTAGGCTGGAATATTTTTCTTTCCTAATGAATTCCATCAATTACATTAGAAGATACAACATGTAATCATGTACAAATGTTTTTATAAAAAATGGAGGGCTCATCATCCGTTGAATTGCAAAGGCTAACATAGCAATAATACCAAAATCTGACAAAGATATTACAAAAACACAATAAAAATTAGAGATCAGTACTCATGAATGTAGATACAGATATTCTCAGCATAATAGCAGTTGGACTTAGATATACATTTCCATTTCCAAAAAAAATTTGTAAACTGAATAAAAAATGTATACAGAGGATAATATAATGAGATAAGTGGGGGTACTGCAGGAATTTAAGGTTGGATTAACCTTGGATAATCAAAAATGTAATTCACCTATTAACAGAAAAATGAAGAAAATCTACATGACTATTTCAATAGTTACAGAGAAGTAGCTTGACAAAATTTTACCCCATGTATGAAAAAAAACTCTCACTAAACTAGGAGTAGTAACAAACTCGTTCATACAGATAAAGGCCATCTATGAAATATCTATAGTCAATATGTTATTTAATTTTGAAAATTGTTTATCCCTGAGATTGGGAAGAAGGGAAGGATGTCCATTTTCACCATTTCTATTCAGCATTCTATTGGAATTTGTAGCTATTGCAATATGCAAGAAAAAGAAATAGTTATGAAGTTTAGAGAGAAAATGTAAATACACTGTATTTGGAGGTCATATGATTCTTTACCTGGAAAAGTCCAGGGGGATTTAAAATAATGATTAAAACTAAATAAATAAATTTATTAAAATCATAGAATAAAGTTTAATAAAAACATTGATTATGTTCTTATATACTAGCATGGGATGATTGAGAATATAAAATTTAAAAATTTAATTTAACTTACAGTACTGTCCACTCCAAAATAAAACCTAGGAATATATCTAACAAATAAGATTAAGACTTCAATGTGGAAAACAGCAAAACATTGGTGAGAGTAATTAAAAACATCTAAATAAATGAAGTAATATGTCATTTATGAATTGGAAGAGTCATGTTTATCACTAAGATGACAACTATCCCAAATGAATCTATAGAATCAGATTCAAGGGAATTACAATCAATATTCCATCAGACTTTTGTATAAATTTATTCAAAAATTTATATGAAAAAATTACTATAGAATAATCTAAACCATTTGTAAAGAAAGAAAAAATTTTAAGGAATTATCCTACCTAACTTTAAGACTTAATATATAGATACAGAAATCAGGACAAATTGGTATGAATAAAAAAATAGACGTTAGGATCAAAGAAATAGTACAAAATGTAAAAAAAAAAAATAGAACTGTATATATATACATATATATATATATTCAATTATTTTTCAATAAAGATGTCAAGGTAATTCAATGGAAGAGAAGAATGTCTTTGCAACAAGTAGTGCTGGATTAATGTAACATCCATACACAGAAAATTCAGCAACAGCCCTAAGTCACACCATACACAAAAACTAACTTGAAATGGATCATAGGCATAAAAAGTAAACTTTAAAATTATAAAATTTGGGGGCACCTTGGAGGCTTAGTCGGTTAAGTGTCTCCCTTCAGTTCAGGTCATGATCCTGGGTTCCTGGGATCCAGCCCACATCAGGCTCCTTGCTCAGTGGGGAGTCGGCTCCAGGATTCTCTTTTTCTCTCTCCCTCTGCCGCTGCCCCCACTTATGTTCTCTCTCTCTCTCAAATACATAAATAAAATCTTAAAAAAAAAAACTGTAAAATTTCTACCATAAAAACATAGGAAAACTTTTTCTTGGAAAATAAAAATCTGAAAATATATATCATTTAGATTTATATAGATATAAATATAATTTATGTAGATAGATAACATTTATTCTTCAAAAGACACCATTAAGAAAATGAAAAACAAGCCACAGATTGGAAGAAATATTCACAGCACATATACAAGACACAAACTTGCATTCAGAAAATGTTACTTTTAAAACTCAATAGTAAGAATGCAGCCCAATTAAGAAATTGATAAGGGATTTGAACACACGTTTTACAAGAATGTATATTGACTAATAAGTACATGAAAAGATGCCTAACATCATTAGTAATCATGGAAATATAAGCCAGATTGAGTCACCACTATACACCTAGTAGAATGGACCATAACAAATGTTACAGAGGACGTGGAATTCTCATATACTGCTTGGTAAGAATATGAAATAATACAACCTCTTTAGAAAAGAGTTTGACAGTTCCTTAAGTATTTAAACATATACTTTCCAAATGACCCAATCACTCCATTCCTTGGTTATTTACCCAGGGGAATGAAAATATATGTCCATACCAAGACTTTCATATGAATTTTATAGCTCTACTCTTGGATAGCAGGGGAAACCTGTAAATGGAAGTTTACTCTTTAAGTTTATTATATTTTGAAGTGGGGAGTTGGAATTGGGAACTCCAAAATATCAGGTGTGAAGTGAGAAGTAGAAAGTACAAAAAGTAAAGTGTGAGACATGAGGTAAGAAAAGTAAAAGTTCTGATTTCAATTAAATAGCTTAAAATGAACACTTGCTTCTAGAGAAAACACCAAACATAATTTTTGAATAACAGCAAAATAGAAAATAACTAACAAGCTCATAGATTTAAATCCAACCATATTAATAATTACAGAAACTTTATATAAAACATTCTCATTAAAGGACCCATATATGTTATAATAAGAGAAGCATTTTAAGTTTTAAATTTAAAAATATAAATAACCTGGAACTTAAAGCATGGAAAAATATGTGCAAATACATGCAAAAAAAAAACCTTCCAGAGAACCTTGGCATGGCTATTTTATACTAAAAAAGAAGGGGGGGCTCTCAACAAAAAGTATTAGAAGAAATTAAGACATTTCATTAAGGGACAAGGTGCAATTCATCAGAAATTTATAAAAATTGCAACTATTTATATACCTAATAATAGGGTTTCAAAACTCACAAAGCAAACACTGACAGAAATGAGAGGAGAAATAAATCAATCCTCAGTTATGCTTGAGGATTTTAATGAGCTTTTCTCAGTCCTTGATGGATCAAGTAGAAAAAGAAACAGTAAGGAGACAGAAGATCTAAACACTATCAGCCATTTACATAGCTAACATGTACATGACTTTATGTACAACAATTTCAAAATACATACTATTTTTAAGTGTAGATGTGTCATATTTTAGGTCATAATTTTTCATGAGTTGTGAAAGATTAAAATCCTACAATCAGCTTTCTGATAGCAGAATTAAACTGATAACAACAACAAAACAGTTAAATCTAACAATTTATGGGTGCCTGGTGGCTCAGTTGGTTAAGCATCTGCCTTCGGCTGAGGTCGTAATCCCAGGATCCTGGGATCAAGCCCCACGTAGAGCTCCTTGCTCAGCACTGAGTCTGTTTCTCCCTCTCCCTTTAACCCTCCGCTCTGCTTGTGTGCTCTCAATCTCTCTCTCTCAAATGAATAAATTTTAAAGATTTTTTTAAAAAATTTAACAATTTAACTTTCCACCCTAAAGGCTAGAAGAAAAACTAATTAAGCTAAAGCAAGTAGCAGGAAAGATTTTTATCTTGATTTGAGCAGAAAATCAATGAAATATAAAACAAACGTCAGAGAGATATAGCAAACCAAAAGTTGGTATTTTAAAAGGCTTAATAGAATTGATTAGCCTAGCGAGACTAATAGGAAAAAAGAGAAAAAACACAAATTATCAATGTTAGAATAAAAAAAAGGGATATCACCATACAGTCCATAGACATTGAAATGATAAGAAGATACTTTTTAAACTTTATATTCTCAGCAAGCTGGGAATAGTACTAAATTTCTATTACCCAATAATGAAACTACAGTTAACATCATCTTTATGGTGAACGCTGATTGCTTCCCCCATAACACTGGTGAAAAAACCCAAGGATGTCTGTTATCAACATTTCTGTTCAAAATTATACTTGAGGAGGACCTGGGTGGCTCAGTCGGTTGAGTGTCTGACTTGTTTTTGGCCCAGGTCATGATCTTGGGGTCCTGGGATCAAGTGAGGTCAGGCTCTGCGTTCAGTGGGGGTCTGCTTGAGGATTTCTCTCCCTCTCCCTCTGCCCTCCTGCCTCTCTCTCTCTCTCCCCGCTAAAATAAATAAATAAATCTTAAAACACACACACACACACACACAACTATACTTGATGTCCTAGCCAAAAAAGCCAAAAAATGAAAAAAAAAAAAAAAAGGAGGTGTTCACTTTGGAAAGAAGAAACACTGCCACTAAGACATGATTATTTAGCCAGAAAATTCTTAGGGTAAGCAAAATTTATTATATAAGGCACAAAAAGCACTAATCATATAGGTACAAAAAGTTAAATTGGATTTCATCAAAATTAAAACCTTCTGTTTTTAAAAGACAGTGTTAAGAACATGAAAAGAGAGGCTGCAGACTAGGAACAAATATCAGTAATACGTATATCTAACAAAGAATTTGTTTCCAGGATATATAAAGAATCTTTACCGACTAAAACGGCTAACACAAAACAAAACAAAGTCCTGACAATACCAAGTGTTGGCGTGAGTGTAGAATGCTTAGACATTTCTCATTGCAGCAAAAATAAAAGTCACTTGAAAAACAATTTTGCAGCTGTTTATATAAGTTGAACATGTATTTACTAGATGGTCCAGATTTCAACTCATTAGTATTTACCCAAGAGAAGAGGAAAACATGTCTACACAAAGAATTGAACGTGAATGTTCATAGAAGCTTTATTCATGTTACCCCAAAACCGGGAAGCAACTAAAACGTCCATTAACAGATGAATGGACAAACTATGGTGTAGCCATACAATAGAATATTATCAGAAATGAAAAGGAACAGACTGCTAGTACATGCAACAAAATGGATGATAAGTGAAAGAAGCCAACACAGAAGAATTCACTTTATGCAACTCCATTCTGATTTATACTGATACAAATTCTATCAGTGATTATCTGGGGCAGGAAGCAAAGGATGCATTGACCGTAAAGAGGAATGATGGAACTTCTTGTGGGACTGATAGAAAGGTTCTAAGTCTTAACTGATGCTGGATACATGAGTGCAAATGTTTGTGAAGACTCTTTGCACTGTAAACCTAAAATACGTACTCTTTATTAAATGTAAATTATACTTCAAAAAAGTTGATTAGAGAAAAAAATACTGTTGCTGACCAAATAAAATACATCTTTGAATCAAAATTCACCTGGTAAATATTTATTAACCTCTGCCTTTTACTAGAAATATGTTTCTCAAAATTCTTGAGTAAATCTAGCATTTAAAAATCAGTACCTATTTATCATTAAATACTGATAACTAACTTAAAGGAATACCATTCATATTAAAGTATATGGTATATAATTTCTAATCTATAACAGTATAATATAATCTATAATAAAATAATCCACAGATTTTAAATTAGAAATAATATAGATTAAGTTTTTAAAGCTCATTTAAGCAAATATTCTTAGAAAAGTAAAAAAAGAGAAATAGGAAAATTATAAGAAGAGACCGAGTAAGTGAAAATGTCTATGTTATAAATAGAAATATTGTATTATTCTAGAAACTCATAAGTGAAAACTGTGTGAAGCAAGGACTTGTGAGACCTTGTTGAGATCATTCTATCCAGTCAGTACCAGCAGTGTGGACACTAGCATCATGATTCATGGTTCTTGGCTGTACCAGTTCCTAGCTAATGGCCTTGGGCAAGTTAGAAAATCTCTCTGCTAGGAAGATATAACCCCTCTGCTCTTGAATACTCTCACATGTAAAACATCATAAATGTTTAGAATAATATTTGGAATATAGTGGGTGTTCAAGAATATTAGCTAGGTATCTTTTGGTTTCTTAAACTCTGAGTCTACTTAATGTAAGATTTGTCTTGGAGGCCAATGAGGAAATCAAATTTAATTTAAGAAATACATTTTAATAAAGGTAAGGAGGGCTTTCTGGTGGATTTCCTTTGATTTGATATATTTTCAGTAGGAATAATGAAAAAACTAGAAATTGTTAAAAACTTGTGTGAAATTAGTCACCATACAGTAGGTACATCCCCAGTTTTTGATGCTGATTAATTTATAAAATAAAAATTATAAATATATATATAAATGAAAAAAATATAAATTAAAAAAAAACTTGTGTGAAATTAAAGCCCTCTAATCTGGATAACTGAGGCACTTCCATCTTTAATTTTTACCCTGCTCTGTTAAAGTGTTCAGATGTCTTAAAAATGAAAACATGTTAAAATAAAATGAATAAGAAAAAATGCAAAAAGAAAACAGATACAGTAAAAGAGGGACATCTACTTGTTCCGGGTGGACACCTAATGTGGCTCTGAACTTGCTTGGGATTGATGTGAACAGGCAAAGAGTCTCACGTATAAGATGCCCAGTATTCACGAAAAATAACATATTTGTTTAGGAAATGTACAATTAATCCTATTACCAAGCTCAAAGAGGAATTCCTCCCCCTTGTCCTCATAAAGACACCATGTAAATAATATACTAATATATTACAGTAAACACGATGGCAAGTTCTGTAAGTCTACTTCTTATAATCTCCATCAAATAACAAATGGCATTGTGATTAAATATAACTCCATGGGAACAATCTCAGGAAGACAATTATAATAACGGTTATAATTCACATCCATGGTTCTTTGGTCATGTAGCACAGTTTAGGACAGATGATTTGAGAAACTAAAGAAACACATGGAATAAGTAATTTATCAGTCAGGATCTGATTAGAAATCTGTTATGAATAATGTAGACTGTGATGTTTTATTATAGGGTTTAGACTTTATATGATTGTGGGAGCTTGTGGAGCTATTCATGCAGGCTGTTGACCTTACCTCTCATATTAAGTATGAAGTTAATCTATGAAGATTGTTGCCCCTGAAGCCTGAAGTCAGTGTAGAGCAGCCCACCTCCAGTTGGGAAGCAAAGCATTTGAGAGCCTGGACAAATTGGGACTTGCATCAATAGACTATACTGTATGTCTGCGCCTCATCATCTCAAGTCTCAATGCTGCAAGTGACCTGTAGGAACAGCTGGTAACCTTTGCCATGAGCTGCACACACACCTGGCCCAGGACTTGGAGAAGATCAAGGAGAGTACCTGGCAGATCTAGAGGAACGGCCAGTTCATGTGCCATCCGACACCAATAAGGTGAGAGGGCAGATGAGTGTGTGAACTGCCCCAATGCCTGGTATCCTTCAACAGCCTAGAAAACTAGGGCTGGAATCTCAGTCTTCATGCTCTTGCTTTGTCTTCCTCTGCTCCCTTCACAGAGCAAAACCAAAGCTCTTTTAGGTGACTTCCATGACAATGAAAATCTTCCTGGCAATACAATGTTGGGGTCTTCCCCCAGCTGTCATGATATGTACAATTTACTAAGATAAAGCCCCCTTGATACAGTTCAGGGTAAAACTATCTTACAGATTTTAATCAGGAATAAGTACTTTCTACTAATAATTTCATTGGGATGAGAATCTCAGATTAATCCAATTTCTTATCTGCATGTATGGATACTACATAATCTTCTAAGTGTAATAGCTGGTAATAATAACTCTTCAGCCTTTTGAAAAACTCTAGTTACTTAAGAGTAAAATGACTGCTCTGAAATAGAACTCTTCCTCCATACTGTTAGAGGTTCTCTTCTCTAACTTTAGTAAATTGTATTGCTACTTTTCATTTCTCTCATGGAGGCTCAAGTCTAGACAGAATAACTTAGACATTGAGTCAGACCTGAATATGGATCCTATTTTCACAACTTGAGTATTAACTTTTATAAACCTTAATGCTTTATCTGTGAAATGAATATTTTAATTGTACCTGGTTGTGATAACAACTGAAAAGACACTAAATGAAAGCATTCAGAACACTAACATATAGTAATAGCTCCAAAAAATTCAACATTTGTAATTAACATTTTAAACAGAATTGGAAACAGATTGGGCCTAAAGAGTGTTCTTGAGAGGTTGTCTCTATCCTATGTTTACAGAATACCCAGAATGGGAGTAACAATAATATCAGCTTTTTTCTAAATCTTGAGAGGTCTAAATCCTGTAAAGATTTATATGAAGATCAGAATTCTCATGGTCCTTCTGGACGTAATGTATATAAGCAAAACTTAATGACCTATTATTTGTGAGGTTTAACATATTTAGAATTTCGATAAATGTATGAGACTATCTGGTGATGTAGTCAAATTATTTTAAATAACAATGTGCAAATCTGAGCAGGACTTTCCTTGTGAAGTGTAATAAGGTAACAATATTTGCCCTTTTAAAGAAAATAATTTCCTGGAATCATAGAAAACTGTATCAATCTAGCAGAAACTGCTCTGAGTTTCCTAGTATGCTCATAGCTCCACCTTGCAGCTCCTAAAGAAAGTGTTTTAATGAAACACATAAAATTGTTGTAACGTCAAGTGGCACAGGTGTTCACTATAAGCAGTATTTCTTTCTAAACAATCATTGTAAGAGGTATTTTTTGAGTGAGTTCATTCTTGCTTCATTCTGCAGTCACTTGAAGACCATCACCCTACTTTCTGGCAAGGATTGAAATATGTGAAGGGCCCTTGAGTCTCATGAATTATCATAGTGAATCAACAGTTCTTTTTTTTTTTTTCCCCTTGGCCCAGGTGTTTCCATAATTGTGAACCATGGGGGACGTGCCTATTGTGTTCAATTTCCTTCATATTCTCCTTTTTACTGAAGTAGAGCCAAGATTTTATACATAGTTGTCAATAACATTTAAAAATTATCAAAGAGTGACTTGATTTCTATTTATAGGACATAAAGGTAAGCCTTGAATTTGCAATTTGTTGCTGTCTAACTCATTGAAGGTAACACTTTCAGTGATCAAATTCCCAAATAATAGGCAAAACACTTAATTTTGTGGTAAAATGTATGTCTATTATAGTTATCCATACACCATGAAGAGCATAAACATACAAAGAGCTGAATACTTTTCAAAAACTCCTTTCACAAATCTCATGTAAAACTCAATGGTGCTGTGAATTAGGCCAGTATGCTAATTTACAGAAAAAGAAATCCAAACAGTAAAATGACTTCCTTAAGGCTACTTAGCTAATAAGTGCAAGGCAGAGACTCAGACCTGAATCACTTAATTTCAAGGCCACTACCCTTTCCACTACCACATAAATCCTGTCCACATAGTGATGGTGGACATTTTTATTTTTGTTGATACATCAGTATTGTGTCTATGCAGGTTATTTTGCTGGTGTTGGTGTTCCTTAAAACACAAACACAATTTAGAATGCCAAACAAGGGTGCCTGGGTGCCTCAATAGGTTAAGTGTCCAAATCTAGATTTCAGCTCTGTTCATCATCCCAGGTTGTGAGATTGATCCCAGTGTAGGGCTCCGCACTGGGTGTGGAGCCTGCTGAAGATTCTCTCTCTCCCTCTTTCACTCTCTCTAACCCTCTCTAAAAAAAAAAAGAAAGAAAGAAAGAAAAGAAAAGAAAGCCAAACAGAGTGGGATGAAATAAAAACCGGTGGAAAGGATGTTGTTACAACTGTTTGACACCGATTTATCTTATTTTTCATTAGAAACATGGTTCTAGGGAGCTGTGAATGAATTATATTTTTGTATACCAAATTCTGCTTTGAATGCTTCTAGAGATCATAAAACCATTTTCAAGGAAATTTTTTAAAAATGTTTTTGTAAAGCAAATACTTTTCCACAATTTAAATCAAGTACTATAAAATATGTCTTTCCAAGTAGTTTATCAAGTGTAATAGTCTAGAGCCCAGATCTTTTAGGTATATCTCCAAATAAATCTAATAATTAAGACTGGCTCCTTGCAATGGGTGGATCAATACTTCCTGCAAGAGGTCTGACAGAAGTTCGAACTGAGATTGTTTTTTCCTGATAGTTTTAGAGAAATCATACAGCACAGAAGGACTTATCTAACTTTGGTCACCCTTCAGGGCTTAAACATGGGAGACACATTCCTGTGTATAACCAGAAAATCTAACGTGCTTCTGTTACATTGTCTTGAAGCATTCTCTTTTCCTGCTTGGTCACACTTAATCATAGATACAATAATGACCTGCTCATGCGATTTTATTGTTTTACTACTATTAATGTTACTGATAAGCTACATAAGAGTAGCCTCTGTCTACATCACTATTGTAGCCCTAGGATTTAGCATAATGCCTGAAACAGTTTAGGAGGAAAATAAATATTTGTCCAGGAAAGAATAAAGGCTTAAAAATATACAGTATTATACTGTATTTCTAAACAAAATAAGTCTATGATTACATCTATATCTTCAGAAAAATATGTCCCAACATTGTTAGAAAGACTATCTCTGGCTTTTGTTAAGATTATGGGTAATTAGATTTTGTTCTTTGTTCCTAACTGTATTTGTAATTTGTAATTAATATGTTATGATTAATATATGTTTTTAAGAGGAAATGTTTATAAAAATAAATTTCTAAGTTATGAAATTACTATAAATAATAAGAGTATATAAAGAAACATTCAATTAATAATGGGTAGAAGAGTTTGTTGGGTAAAGGGAAAATTTAAGTTGATTGTTATATTAAATAATATACAAAAATAAATTGCCCTCTTAAAATAATTTTAAATATAGAAAATTGAATGTAGCAAACAGCTGAAGTCTCAACTGAAAGACTTCTGGCTATCAGAGGACACTAAAATCATAAACCAATTGATAAAAAGTCCAAGGAATGCTTTGATAGGTTGGACATATTAGAAATAAAAACATCCATATGTTAATAAACAGCATAAAATTAACTGAAGGTAAATTCCAGAATATTTTTTATATTTAAAGAACTGTTATAAAAGAAAAATGAAGACAAATTCCCACATAGATAAATAAGCAAAGAGTACCTAGTTGCCTAGAGGAACTCTTTGCAAAAGAGGAAACAAGTGGCTACTTAGCATATTAAAATGTTGATACTCACTAGAGTTAAATTTAAATTAAAAATCAGTGAGATATCATTTTTTATATCATCAAGTTAGCAAAGACTTTAAAAATAAACTTAATGTTGGCAAGGTTGTAGTAAGAGAGGAACTGCTGCTTCTATCATAAATTAGACTCTGGAAAGCAATGCAGTATATGTAAGGAGATGTAACTCAGTAATTTTCCTTGTAGCAATTGATCCAAAGGAAATAATAAGAGATAGAGACAAGGATATGTATGCAAAGGGTATCACTGAAGATTTATCCATAACAGTGAAAAATTGCACATTTTAAATGTTCGAAAGCAGAGTAATGCTTAAGCGATTTTTTGGCGTGTAGATGATCAGATATTACACAGGTATGAAAATGATTTTCTGGGGCGCCTGGGTGGCTCAGTCGTTAAGCATCTGCCTTTGGCTCAGGGCGTGATCCTGGGGTTCTGGGATTGAGCCCCACATCAGGCTCCCTGCTTTGCTGGGAGCCTGCTTCTTCCTCTTTCACTCCCCCTGCTTGTGTTCCCTCTCTCGCTGGGTGTCTCTCTCTCTGTCAAATAAATAAATAAAATCTTAAAAAAAAAAAAAAAGAAAATGATTTTCTAAAAATAACGACATAAAAAGTCCATATTATAATAAAATTGAAAAAGAAATTCAAAAACTAGTTACATAGAATAGTCCATATTATGTTAAAACATATAAAAGATGATAGAAATATAATCGAAAAATACATGGAAAGGTAATGTTTATTGTGCTTGGTTGGGGTTCTATCTAATGGTACTGAGACAAGGTAACCACAGGCACTTACTGAACTCTTACAGGTACTCACTGCACTAATCACATTGTATGGGTTATCTCCTCTATTTCTATAACAATCCTATTTAGCAAGTTCTATTATTTTGTCCATTTTATACATGAGACTTATATTAAGTGACTCATCCAAGGTTACACAGCTAGTAAGGAGTGAAAGAGAAATTCAAAACAGACATGTTTCTTTCTTTCTTTCTTTTTTTTTAAGATTATTTATTTATTTATTTAACAGAGAAAGAGAGAGAGAGAGAGAGAGAGAGCGCACACAAGGAGGGGGAGCAGCAGGCAGAGGGAGAAGGAGAAGAAGGCTTCCCACCAAACGGGGAGCCCGATGCGGGGCTCGATCCCAGAACCCTGGGATCACCTGAGCCAAAGGCAGATGCTCAACTGACTGAGCCACCCAGGCACCCTGACATATTTCTTTGCCATACAGGTATAATTTTTAATCATTATGTCAATTTGTATGAAGAAAGCATATCCAATTGAAATCTGATCTCATACTTTTTAATATATTCTAAATATATTATAGACTTAAACATTTTAAAAAACAGTAAGAAAAAAAATAAAACTGTACCCCTATTTTATACAACAAACAAAAGTCAACTCAAAATGTATTAACAACTTGAACATAAGACCTGAAACCATAAAACTCCTAGAAGAAAACATAGGGGTAAAATCCTTGACAGTGGTCTTAATGGTGATTTTTTTTTTTTAATTTGACACCAAAAGCAAAGGAAACAAAGCAAAAATAAATAAATGAGATTATATCAAACTAAAAAGCTTCTGTATAGCAAATAAAGCATCAATGAAATGAAAAGGCAACCTACTAATGGGAGAAATATTTTGCAAATCACATACCTAATAATGGGTCAATATCCAAAATTTATAAAGAATTCATTCAACTCAACAGCAAAAACAAACAAATAAAACAAAGCAAAACAATTTTAAAACGGGCAAAGGAAATCCTCAGTTTGTTTCCCAGGGTCCATAGTTTCTCATGGTTCATCTCCCTCTTTGATTTCTGCCCCATTCAGATATCCCTCCCTTCCCCTAATGTCCTCCATGCTATTGCTTATGTTCCACATATGAGTGAAACCATATGATAATTGTCTTTCTCTGCTTGACTTACTTTACTAAGCACAACAGGGTGATGGATATTAAGGAGGGTATGAGTTTTGATGAGCACTGGGTGTTATATGCAACTAATGAATCATTGAACACTACATCAAAAACTAATGATGTACTATTGAGTGACTGAACATAATAAAAATAAAAATAAAATGGACAAAGGAACTGAATAGATGTTTTTCTAAAGAAAACATACAAATGGCCAACAGGTTCATGAAAAGGTGCTAATCAGTATCATTAACCATCAGAGAAATGCAAATCAAAACCACAACGAGATATGGACTCACACCTATTAGAATAGCTATCCTCAAGTAGACAGAAGTTAACAAGTGTTGGGCAGGATGTGGTAAAAAGGGGAACCCTAGCACACTATTGACAGGAGTGTGAATTCGTGCAGCCTCTATGGAAAACATAAAAATTTAAAATAGAACTACCATATGAACCAGCAATCTCACTTCTGGGTCTATACCCAGATAAAATGAAAACAGAATATCAGAGATATGTGCAATCCATTTTCGCTGCAGCTTTATTCACTATAGCTAAGATATGGAAACAACCTAAGCATCCATTAATGAATGAATGGATAAAGAAGATGTAGTATATGTATATAACGGAATATTATCCAACCATAGGAAGAAGGAAATTCTAACATTTGCAACAACATGTGTGGAACTTAAAGGCATCATGCTAAGTGAAATGAGCCAGCCAGAAAAAGACAAATACTGAATCATATCACTTACATGTAAATCTTTTTTTTTTTTAATGTTATACAAACAGCAAATAGAAAAGTGATTAGTTGAGGGTGGGGGAGATAGTGAGAGGGTGGTAAAATGCTACAAACTTTCAGCTGTAAGATGAATAAGGTCTGAGGATCTAACAAATTATAGTTAACAACACTGTATCAAATAATTGAAATTTGCTGAGAGTAGAACTTAAATGTTCTCTTCTTACATACACAAAAAGATAAATATATGAGGTGATGAATGGGTTAACTAGATGGAGGATAATCTTATACACATATTTATTTATATAAAATCATCACATTGTATAATTTAAATATCTTACAATTTTGTCAATTATATCTCAAAGCTGAAAGTTTTTAAAAAGCAATAAGCTAATAGAATAGATAGAATTTCATGCTTATCCCAATGGTATTAAGAAAATGACATTTTATGTTTCAAGGCTAAAGAAGAAATAGTCATTGACCATTCACAGGATGAAACAAATGTATCCTGGATTATATATGTTAAGGAAAATAAACATAAAATAAGAAAAAATAATGGAATATACTGTTATCATAAGTATAACAAATATACGTTTGGCTTCTAAAATATGTAAGGGTTCTATTTGGATCCAAAGTGTAAACAACTTTAATGGATAAATAGTCAAAGAACTATTCATTCATTTAATCATTTAACAAACATTTATCACCTTATATGTGCTAGGCACTGAGAATAGACAAAGAGTTATGAACACTAAACAAATACCTTTAAAAGTTTAGATCGCTAATAAATTAGCAAAAAGATTAAGAACACAGGAGGTATTATATCACCCTGTTATACAAGAAAAATCTCTTTAATTGGCAGAAGCCTAATATCTACAGGGTTGTTGGGAGTGAGTAAACTCCTACATGACTGGTGGTTCTGCAAATTGGAGCAGTATTTTGGATGAACTGGTTGACAACTCATGATACAAATAATAAAAAATCATAATATTCTTTTACTGAGTAAGACCGTTTTTTAAGACTTTATAGGAATAATGCAAGAAGGGAGAAAAGCCTTTATGTGCAAAAATGCTTATAACTGTATTATATGTATAACTTAAAACTGAAAAAAAAGTATCCAAATGACCAAGTGTGAGCAAATTGCTAGGCAGATAGTGCTATGTTAAATTAGAGGAATGCTGTATTGCCATTAGAATGGCAAATACAAGAAGTATACAGAAACTGAGAATGAATGACATAACTGAAAAAACTTGGAAGACAGTTTGCATGCTTGGAGCTGTAAAAATTAAGCCATGTGATAGTCATAATAGGCACATTATACTCTAAAATGTTTGTATACAGAGAGAGAAACTTGGGTTTTTCATTTTTTCTTCTTGATATGATTGACCTAGAGACCCTGTAACACAGTAGAAGCTGATAGAACACATGAGTACAAATACAGGGTTAGAATCAAGCAGACTTTTATTCAAATGCAAATTGCCACTACTTTGAATATGTTTCTAGAAAGAATCCTCTCGTCTTTCTCATTAATGTTAAGAGATTGTTGGGCCCTTTCATCATTGCAATGAACAGTGGATTTACCAATGGATGGAAAGACAATAACCATCCTAAAATTTAAGCCAAAATATGTTTGATGACTTAGGTAGCAATGCCATTTAAACGCATGGTCCTGTTTTATTCTATAAAATCACAAAGAGATCATAATGAATTCTGTAACATGAATTACAGTAGTAGGATTAATCATGAGTGAAAATGATTACATCAAGAACAAGAGAGAAAGGGAAAGGGGAAAGTAAATTATGTCTTCCTTAGTTCAGCTTCTTAGAATTTAGTCATTTCCACTCTCAGTCCTCTAAATGAACAACTGAGTTCCTTGGAGAATATTTTGAATAATCAAATAGTAAAAACTCTTTAAATATATTGCTCAGTTTCTGTATAGTTCTTGATTTTTTTTTCTTATTGTCTCAGGCTCAACTCTTTCTGATTCTTCTCATACTCACACAAGTAGAACTAGAAAGTACAAGAAGTGAAGTGCTTTTTATTTCAAAACCCACTATTACAGTTTTATGCTAGTTTGTTTCCTCACAAGATAATTTACTCCATGAGTCAAGAAAGATGCTTTCTGACCTTTAGTATCTCTAGAACCTAGCTCAGAGGCTCACACAGAGTGCACTCAGTAAAGGTTTATGGAGACTGAGACTTCTAGAAGTCACAAGGAAATTTACTTGGTTTTCATTATCCAAGAAATGCTTATTCGTATTCCTCAGAGGAAGCAAAACTTGTCTTGCACTTGTCCAGCATGAACATAGACTATTCAGGGCCATCTCAACAGACACTTATTAAAGATGTTTGCATCTCTCAGAAGGCAATAGTCTTAAAGAAGAGGCTGCCAAGGAAAGCAGGTAGAAAAGTTTTGATAAAAGAAGCAATGATAAAGTACCTACTATGAGCAACACCTACTCCTAGCCCTGACTAGTTCATTTAGACTTGCACAGCTCTGTCCATTTCCTTACTCCACAATTCTTTTTGTTCTCATTAAATAAATTCAAGGGAAATATACAAGATAGTGGTCCACCTTATATGTGATCCATAATACTGAAAATAGCAAAGTAAAAACAGAACATTGTTGTAATAACACATATAATGTACCTATATCAAGCCTAAACTGAGATTTCCCTTGTTAGTTTCACCATTTCCAGTGATTTTCTTAATCAGTTACAAATAAATCAACAATTTACTTCCATCTCTTTCTTCACAGAGTATGATTTTATTTTTTCTTTATGACACTAATACAAATTCATTAATCTTATTTTCAAATGACTTTGACATTTGTTTTAGAGCAAACAATAAAAATAATAAAAAAAATTTCCAGAAGAGGTATCCTGGTAGATGTATATGGAAAGATCTCTTTTGAATTCTGATACACTAATATCAGTATTCTTTTCTCTATCTGTAGGCATAACATCTTCTGTCATAAAACTTGGTACTTTTCACAAACTAAATCCCATGAAGTTCTTTTTTTTTTTTTTAGAAGACTCTTCTCTAATGAATAATAAGAAGTGTACTTCCTAGTTACAATAGTTCCTGTAGATTGAACTTGGCTAATGATATTATATATTATTTTCCTGTATTTTGTTTCTCAAATGGGTAGATTACTTTTGCCTATGAAGAACCACTTGTCATTTAAGCAATCCAGACTTTTCATGAGCCATTTAAAAAAAATGAAACAGGGGTGCCTGGGTGGCACAGCGGTTAAGCGTCTGCCTTCGGCTCAGGGCGTGATCCCGGCGCTACGGGATCGAGCCCCACATCAGGCTCCTCCGCTAGGAGCCAGGTTCTTCCTCTCCCACTCCCCCTGCTTGTGTTCCCTCTCTCGCTGGCTGGTCTCTATCTCTGTTGAATAAATAAATAAATAAAATCTTAAAAAAAAAAAAAAAAGAAACAGCTTTGATCTGGTAAAAATAATATATATATATATATATAATTTTGAAGTAACTTTTGATGGCCATTAGACCACAGAAAATCCTCGTGAGTTTTGAGTAGGAATCATAGAACATAACGTAGATCAGTAATATTATCTGATAAGCTGACTTTGCACAAAAATGCACACCTAATGCATTTTCCACAAATTCTGGGATCATTTATATTATCACACATTTCTAAGTTTAAAAATTTTGAGAAAAATATTGTGCCAAGGAGGATAAGATTTATAGACCCAACCCCAAATGAACACCTGCGCCTTTCCTAGTAATATGAAAATGCGCCCTGCTCATTCATGCCTCTACCTTTGAACATACAGTATCCTTTTCTAGACCATGTTTTACGTCCTTTTTTAGTTGACTCCAACTGATTCTTGATATTTCACTTTAGGTGTTAGCCTGATTTAGCTTATCCTATGTCCAATAGCATTCTGCTGATTTATTATAACAGGTTTTCTTCTGTTCTCAACTATTTCATCTCTTAGGGCCAAAGCTCCTAAAGGCAAGTGGTCTCCTCCTCACACTCCCAATTTAGGCACATCTAGCGCATAGGAAAGTACGTAGCCCACACATATCAGTTTGCTAGGGCTGCCGTAACAAAGTACCACAAACAGGGTGGCTTAAACAGCAAAAACTGATTGTCTTACAGTTCTGGAAGCTGGAAGTCTAGGATCAAGGACTCGGCAGGTTTGGTTCCTTCTAAGGACTGTGAGGGATCTTTTCCCAGTCTATCTAAATGGCTTGTAAATGGCCAAGTTCATTTTCATGTGGTGTTCTTCTTGTATCTCCATATCATCTTCCCTCTGTACGTATCTCTGTGCCCAAACATCTTTGTTAAGACGTCAGTCACGTTGGGTTAGGGTCAACCCTAATGATTGCACTTGAGCTTGGATGCTTTCTGGAAAGACTCTTTCTCCAAAAAAGGTCACACTCTGAGGTACTGGGAATTAGGATTTCAACATAGGAAATTTAGTGCGATACAATTAAACAAAAAACATCACAAGAGATATTTGTCAAATCAGTGAGTGCATGGAAGAGCACTTATAGAACTTATCAAATTTGTTTTAATAAGCCAACGTATACATTTTCCTCCAAAGACTGCACTTTTAGAGCAAAATTCATATCCCATTCATGCTTGAATCTGTAGTGCTTAGCATAAACACCAACAGATAATTGGTTCAAAATGCTTTGTTAAATGAGTGATAAATACAAATCATATAAAAGTGTTTTCTGTAAAAATGCCTCTGGAAGAATGTTTTATATGGGTCTTAGCTAATGCTCTGTTCAATTATTTTTGCTGATCATTGCAAATTGTATAGTTCCCAGAGTTGTAATGCCTTAGGCAATTTGAAAAAGATACTGTATGTCATTCAGAAGCTGGAAGTCTAAATATTTCCATGACTTAAATACCGTGTTTGCCTTATTAAAAATCAGCTCTCATCTATGATTTTGTGTCATTTCCATACTGCGTGCTTTTTTTTCTGATTTATCAAAACACAGTGCTAAAAATAAAATGTAAACTGACTTTCAGTGGAACCTGCCAGAGAGATAGAAAAGTGTCTTCAGACGTAAATAGAAAGATAATGAAAAGTGGAGAGCCTGAGTGTGGAGTGGGGGAGAAAGAACTTCAGGTGATGGTGTTGTCTGATTCAGTATGACCACCTCAATTATCATCAGGATGAGGAAGGTGAGTGTAATGTTAATTAGTTTCACAGTTTCTCTAATTCAGGGTGTATAATCAGCACCAGTAGTAATAAAACAAGTAGAGACAAAGCTCTACTGTTCTCTGGAGAAACTTATGAACTTAAGTAATCTAATAAGACAAACATGGGCTAATTGTACTTACTGGAAAGAAGACAGCCAGCCTGGGTAATAACCAGAGTTACACAAGGAATGGGAAGGGCTATGGTCCATTTGTATCTAAGTTAACAAATTGTTTTCATGATGTAGCCACAAAGCATTTTTCTAGACACTTATTAGTTATATGGATTGAACCAATTTTACTATTGAGTTATTTTGTGAGTAAAGATAGGAAGAATGAAGGGGAGGTAAACAGAAGGGGGAATGAACCATGAGAGACTGTGGACTCAGGAAACAAACTGAGGGCTTCAGAGGGGTGGGGGTGGGGGACTGGGATAGGCCAGTGATGGGTATTAAGGAGGGCACATATTGCATGGAGCACTGGGTGTTATACGCAACTAATGAATCATGAAATATTACATCAAAAACTAAGGATATACCGTATGGTGACTAACATAACATAATAAAAAAATTATTATAAAAAGAAATGTTACAGAGCAAAATCCAAAATAACAAGGCTTTGGTGAAGTTTTGTTTGAAGAGATTTAAATTTAAAAGGTCTTTTATGGGGCACCTGGGTGGCACAGTGGTTAAGCGTCTGCCTTCGGCTCAGGGCGTGATCCCGGCGTTGTGGGATCAAGCCCCACATCAGGCTCCTCTGCTATGAGACTGCTTCTTCCTCTCCCACTCCCCCTGCTTGTGTTCCCTCTCTCGCTGGCTGTCTCTATCTCTGTCAAATAAATAAATAAATAAAATCTTTACAAAAAAAATAAAGTCTTTGATATTTACCCAGTAGTTAACTATTTCTGCCATTCTTGATTCTTTTGTGTAGATCCAGATTGATAACCTGGTTTAACTTTTCCTGTGCTGGGTGATTTGGCGTGTGTGTGTGTGTGTGTGTGTGTGTGTGTGCTCAGCATTCCCATGCATTTATTTTTAATTCATCAAATTTGAGATAATTTTAGATTCATAGAAAAATTGCAAAAATAGAGAGTTTCAGTAAAACTTTCACCTAGGTTTCCCTTATGTTAACCTCTTATAACAATAAAACAATTATCAAAACTAAGACACTCACATTGGTTACATTAACTAAACTATAGATTTTATTTGAATCTTATATGAGTTTTTGCTGTAATGTCATTTTTCTGTTTCAGGATCTAATCACAATTCCAAATTCCATTACTTGTCATGTCTCCTTAATGTCCTCCAATCTATGACAGTTTCTCAGTCTTTCCTTATTTGTGACCTTGATACTTTGGATAGTAGTGATCTATTATTTTGAAGACAGTCTCAGTTTGGGTTTGTCTGATGTTTTCGCATGAAGTTATGCATTATTGGGAAGGACAACACAGAGATGATATGTCCTTCTTTGTGCATCATATCAGGGGATAGATGATGTCTCTATTTATTACTGGTGATCTTGACCTTGATCACTGACTAAGGTGGCATCTGCTGGCTTTTTCCATTGTAAAATTACTGTTTTCCCCTTTGTAATGAATATTGGGGGAGAGGTACTTGGAAACTATGCAAATGCCATGTTTTGCTTAAATTCTTGCCCACTAACTACCCCGTGACAGTGATGAAATCTCATTCTTCCATGTTTTAATGGGAATTCTTTCTATTCTGTCTCATTTGTTTTTTATTTATTTGTTCAGTTACTTCTTCATATTAGTATAAACTCATGGGTCTTTATTTGGAAGCTATAATCCAATATTACTGTTATTTATTTGCTCAGCTTGTTCTAGCTTTGGCCACTGGGAACTGTTTCAGTTGGCTCTTAGGCCCAGAAGACTTCCTTTAATATGTATTGTAGTGTAAGTCTACCAATGATGAATTTTTTCAGCTTTTGTATATATGAGAAAGTCTTACTTTTAAGGCTGCTTTTATGATTTCTGGTTCTAAGTAATTTGGCTATGGTATGCTTTTGTGTAGTTTTCTTCATATTTTCTTTTGCTTTGGGTTTGTTGAACCTCTTGAATCTGTGGGTTTATAATTTTCATCAAATTCAGAAATTTCCACTGTATTTATTTTCATATTTTTATCCCCTTTCTTTTCTTCCAGAGACTCTAATTATGCATATAACAGGATGTATGAAGTTGTTCAACAGCTAATTGATGTTTCATTATTTTTTTAAATTTCTGTCTTTAGATAATTTTTGTTGCTATATCTTTGTGTTCACTAAATTATTTATATATATATATATATATATAATTTCCATGTCTCAGTCTTTCATCTGGCTTCTTGAACAAATGAAATACAGTCATAATAACTACTTTAGTGTCCTTTTCTACTAATCCTATCATCAGTCTCATTTTTGTATAGAATTTGATTTTTCTTATAATTATGGGTTGTATTTTATGCTTCTCTGCCTAACTGGTAATTTTTAATTGATGCCAAATACTGTAAGTTTTAAATTTTGGGGTGCTGAGTATTTTTGTATTCCTATAAATACTCTTGAACTTCTTTTCTGGGATATAGTTCAGTTACTTGGAAAGAGTTTGATCTTCTTTCTCCTGCTTTTTACTGTTTTAGGGAGAACCAGAAGAACATTTAGTTAGTGCAAATTTTGCCCCACTACTGAGGTAAAACCTTCCGAATACTAACCCAAAGCTCCATAAATTATGTGATTTTCCACTATGGCTGGTATGAACAAGCCCTATTACCAGTTGTGTGTGATCACTGGAAAATGTTTCCTTTAATTCCTTCAAATACTTCTTTCTTGGGTAAATCCTCACATGAATGCACTGATCAGTCCTCAGATGAAGACTCAAAGGGGATCCTCTGCTTATCTCCAGAGCCCTTGCTTTGTTGTGCTGTCTCTTTCCTGTTATTCTGCTCATTCAGTTCAACTCTTTTTGGTCTCCTTGGATCCTAGTTCAACCTCCTAAACCTAGGGAGACTGGCTGAAGGGCTCCAAATGGGTTCTCCTCTGTGCCGTTATTTGGAAACTCTCTCTAGGTAGTAATTTAGCGCAATTGTAGGACTTTCCTTGTACGTCTTCTGTCTTTCAGGGATCACTATCCTTTCTTGCATTATGTCCAATGTCTTAAAATCCACCGTTTCCTATATTTTAATTTGGTTCCTAGTAGTTTTAAGACAGTAAATCAGGTCTTTATAATTTTATCTTGGCCAGAATCAGTAATTATGCGATAGCTAAGTAACATTTTTGTGAAAAAGTTAAAAAATAAATCTGTACAATGAAATATAGGCTATGTAAGGGAAAAAAAAAAAAACCTCCTCCTTGTTATGAGGCTTTTATATGTCAAGTTAATGTATGTTACTGCTGATGTCAGCATATACATTCTTTCAGTGACCCTGCCCTGAAATAAATTTGAATTTTCCATCATAATTTCTCTTCTTTCCTATTCCCCTTCTAACATTGGAAGAATTTGGTCTTTGCTAGACTTGTTCCTAGGACTTCTGTAATATAAAATTAGAATAAGCTGTATGTTCAACAAGTATTTATTGTGTGTCTGTTCTGTGCCAGGCACTGTTCTGGGCATGTGAGACACATCAAGTGAATAAAAGAGAAAATATTCCTGCCCTCGTGGAGTCTTTATTCAACAATGAGAAACCAACATTAATCAATGAACACAGAAAATAAGTGAACTGTAGGGGTGCCTGGCTGGCTCAGTTGCTAGAGCATGAGACCCAATCTTGGGATTGTGAGTTTGAGCTCCACGTTGGGTGTAGAGATTACTTAAGAAAGAAAATCTTTTTGTTTTTAATAATTCTTATTTTGTTATATTAGTCACCATACAGTACATCCCCAGTTAAAAAAGAAAATCTTAAAAAAATAAGTAAATGTATATCATGGTAAAAAGAAATGTGCATATCAGAGAAATAATAAACAAAGGCAGAAAATTACATCAACATCCTTAATAAAGAGTTGGGGAAGAAGGGAGGGAATAGAAGCATAGTCTGGGGGAGTTGGGGATTTATTTTGAGGGAGGTTATTCAGCCATTGAGGGATGTAGCAATTTGTGGAGAAGAGAAAAGAGGCTGAAGAAGAGTTGCTGAACATTCCAACTAAAAGCAATAGAATGCACATTCTTCTCAAGTCCACATGGACCATTTTCCAGAATAGATCATATGATAGACCACGCACCAAGTCTGAACAAATTTAAGGTTGAAATCATCAAGCACCTTTTCCAACCACTGTGATATGAAACTAGAAAGTAATTACAAGAAGAAAACTGGAAAATTCACAAACATGTGGTGACTAAACAACATACTGCTGAACGACGGACAACCAAAGGGTCAACAATAAATCAAAAGTAAAAAAAAAAAAAATACCTTGAGACAAATAAAAATGGAAATATAACATATCAAAACATATTGGATGAAGCAAACATAGTTCTAAGAGGGAAGTTCATAGTGATAAATGCCTACCTCAGGAAACAAGAAAAATCTCAAATAACCTAACTTTACACCTCAAGAAACTAGAAAAAGAATAAATGAAGTCAAAGTTAGTAGAAGGAAGGAAATAACAAAGATCAGAGCAGAAATAAATGGAATAGAGACTAAAAGACAATAGAAAAGATCAATGAATCCAAGAACTGGTTCTTTGAAAAGATAAAGTCAACAAACCTTTAGCTAGACTTACCTACAAAAAAAAAAAAAAAAAAAGTGAAAAAACCCAAATAAATAAAATCAAAAAAGAAAGAGATGTTACAACTGATACCATGAAAATACAAAAAAATCATAAAAGACTACTATAAAAAAGTATACACCAACAAATTGGACAACATAGAAGAAATGGATAAATTCCTAGAAACATGAAATCTTCCAGGACTGAATCATGAAGAAATAGAAAATCTGAATAGACCAATTACTGGAAAAAATAAATTAGCCGTTAAAAAAGTCCCTACATACTAACATCCAGTACCAGACAGTTTCACAGGTGACTTCTGCCAAATATTCAAAGAATTAATATAAATCCTTCTCAAACTCTTCCAAAAAGTAGAAGAGGAGAGAATACTTCCAACCTTGTTTTATGAGGCCAGAATTACCCTGATATCAAAACCAGACAAGGATACCACATGAAAGGAAAATTATGGGCCAATATCCCTGATGTATATAGATGCAAAACTCCTCAAAAGTTAGCCAACTGAATTCAACAGTTTATGAAAATATGAATCAAGTGGGATTTATCACAGGGATGCAAGGATGATTGAACATTTACAAAGCAATCAGTGTGATACACCACATTAACAGAATGAAGGATAAAAATCATATGATCATCTCAATAGATGCAAAAAAAGCATTTGACAAAATTCAACATCAGTTTGTGATAAAAACTCTTTAAAAAAGTACATGTCGAGGGAACATACGTCAGCATTATAAAGACAAGCATTATATATGACAAGCCCACAGCTAACATCATACTGAACCGAAGGCTTTCCCTCTAGGATCAAGAATAAGACAAGGATGCCCACCCTCACCACTTTTATTCAACATAATATTGGAAGTTCTAGCCAGAGCAGTTAGTCAAAAAAGGGAGATACAAGGCCCTGGATTGGATAGGAACAAGTGAAATCATCCCTGTTTTCAGTTGGCATAATACTATATATAGAAATCCCTGAAGACTCCACCAAAAAACTTTTAGAACTAATAAATGAATTTGGTAAAGTTGCAGGATATAAAGTCATATATCTGATAAAAGGCTAAAACCCAAATTATATAAGGAGCTCATACACCTTGATAACATAAAAGCAAACAGTCTGATTTTTAAAAGTGGGCAAAAGTTCTGTATAGACATTTTTCCAGAGAAAAAATATAGATAACAAACAAATGTGAAAAGATGCTCAACATCTTTAGTCATCAGGGAAATGCAAACCAAAACCACAATGAGATTATTACCTCATACCCATTAGAATGGCTATCCTTCAAAAGACAAGAAATTAAAAGCATGGGTGAGGATGTGGAAGAGGGAACCCTTATGCACTGGTGTTGGGAAAGTTAACTGGTACAGCCACCATGGAAAATACAAAAAATTATAAATAGAACTACCATATGAACCAGCAATCCACTTCTGGGTATTAATCAAAAAAAGAGAGAGAGAGAGGCAGAAAAAAGAAAACGCTAACTTGAAAAGATATATGCACCCCTATGTTCACTGCAGCATTATTTATACTATCTAAGATATAGACACAACCTAAGAGCCCACTGACCAATTAAAGAAAGAAATTGTGATATATAAACATACATGTATAATGAAATATTATTAAGCCATAAAAAAGAATGAAATATTGCCATTTGCAACAACATGGGTAGATCTTGAGGGCATTATGTTAAGTGAGATAAGTAAGACAAGAAAGACAAATACTGAATGATCATTTATATGTAGAATCTAAAAAAAAAAAAACAAGTACAGAAACAAGCTCATCAATACAGAGAGAGCAGATTGGTGGTTGCTGAAGGTAGTTGGTAAGGGTGGTTAAGGGAGTCAAACATTCAAACTTCCGGTTATACAATAAACGTGCACTGGGAATGTAATGCTCAGCCTGGTGAATATAATAGGAAATGCTCTGTCACATAATTGCAAGTTGCTAAGAGAATAAATCTTAGAAGTTCTTTTCACAAGAAAAATATTCTGTAACTATGTATGGTGATGGGTTTTAGCTACTCATTATGGTGATTGTTTTGCAATATATACATAGATTGAATCACTATGTCGTACACCTGAAACTAGAATAATGTATGCCAATTATACTCAATTTAAAAAAAGGGGGAGTTGCTAGATATATTGAACTGGACTGCCTTAAATTTCTCTGAAAGATTCAGAGATTATTTTATGACACTTCAAATGCTAGAATAGTCTTCCTTGAAAGTTATTTCATGTTGATTCCAGAAAAGTGAAGGGCCCTAGTTTATATGCAAGCTACTTATAGGTTGACATATTTTGTTACACTTAAGGAATATATTTTATTTTTGTTTTGTAAATGAGGGAACTAAAGCTCGAGGATTTTAAGATCTTGTCCAACTAGTAAGTGATAGTTAGAGCTGGAATCCAAGTGGACATGTTGCAAAAGCCAACGCTTTTGCTTTTATACAAAATTATTCTTAATCTTATTTATGATGTAACATCGGTACATTATAATGGAGGGTGTACAAACATGTTTCCATGATCTGTGATCTAAGTATGTCTCCGGATTCTCTAGACCACTTCTAGATGCTATAGTGACCCCCGAGTCTCTCCAAAATGTTTGTTGGTTTGCAGCTTAGAAGTTTTAGGTAAAGTAATTTTTTTCACAGAAATAATATGAAATAAAGCAAAGGTCAGCTAACTGTAGCTAATGGGCTAAATCCAGTCAGCCACATGCTTTTGTAAATAAAGTTTTATTGGAATATAACTGAGCCTATTTGTTTTCTTATTTTCTATGGCGGTTTTCAGTAGATGAGTACTTGTGATAGAGACTTTATAGCCTGTAAGCCTAAAATGTATTGTCTGTCACTTTACAGAAAAAAGGTTGCTAACCCCTGAATAGAGGACCTTACTTCTATAAGGTCTTAATAGTTCTCAAATGTAGGACTTCAGGTTTATGCTGATTCTCCAGTCTGGGAGATTAATTAGGTAATTTCCTTACTGCTACATCTTGAGGAATAAGAATTCTTAGCAGCTCATCCCCAGTCATAGCCCATCAGCAGGAAATACCCTCCAGCTTTCTTCTTAGAGGAGAGGAGTGCTGCTAGACTAACCGGCCATTACCACCCAATGTCTTCTGCCTTACTGAAAGAAGTTTGAAGAGGCAGTCAGAGGCCTCAAGAGTCATTGTTACTGTTGTTTTCTCCGTTTCTAGTATCTTCCATATTGAACGAACTAATTTTAAGAATGACAATTCCATGTTTGTTAGTTAGAATGTTTGGAATTAGATTTTCAATAATGTCTAAAATAAAAGCAAATAATAATATCACTAAGCACTTTATGTTGCCTAATTGAATATAGACCGCCTCTGATAAATAACACATTCTTATAAATAAAGCAGTTGTATGTAGAGTAAAGCAAAATTTCATATAGCAATCTTCAGCATTTTGGAAAAGAATATAGATTGACATTATAAAATGTTTATATGTTATTAAAAGATTGAGAAATATCTATTTTGGCAAAAAACATTTTAATTTTAATTTTTTAACCTTTTGTTTTGAATAAATTTTGGACTTATATAAAAGTGACAGAGCTTTTGTATTGTCATGCAGAGTTCTTGTATTCCGTCACCCAGCTTTTCCTAATGTGAAGAATTCACACAGCCATTGTACAATTATCAAAACCAGGAATTATCATCTGTATAATGCTATTAACTACAGAATTTATTCTAATTTCACTAGTTTGTCCTAGTGAGAATCTCTACTGAGAATCCTTTTTTTTTTCTGTTATAGGATCCCATCTTTCATTTAATCTCTAAAATGTGCAGTTCCTCAGGCTTTCCATGTCCTTCATGACCTTGACACTTTTGAAGAGCACTGGTCAGTTATTTTGACATAGATGTATTTGTTTTCTTTCGTAAGTGGCAAAATGAAATGATGGAAACCTGATGTTCCTCCCACTAGGAAAAGAAATAACCTGCAGGTCTTTGGGGAGCCCCAAAAGCAAATGACTAAGATATAAGTCCACTGGCGATTAGTGTCTGGAGGCTTTTTCCCCAGAGGAGAGCAAAAGGGGAAGAGATTGGAAAGCTGGTGGTCTCCCTAATATCTACTCTGGCGCATTCTCCAGTATATCTAGATGGTAAATCAGAAACCTACTTATATTCTGCATCTGAATTCAAAATCTCAGTACTGATCTGAATAAAAAATGGACAATATTCTCCTAAGACTGAAATATAATAATCTGATCAGAGAACAGTTCTGTCATTTGAAAAGAAGTTTGAGAATGCATGTGAAGATAATCAGATTTGCATGTTCAGAAAATGACCCATCTTATTAGATTCATTATTCCCAAATAAATGGTTAAGTTATTTAAACCACTATCCTTTTAAGAAGACTGAGATTTTTAAAATATCAATGATGATGAAGTATAGAGAGGTTTCCTCAAAGCATTGCAATCATACTACTATTGAGATGGGAAATGATTACTTATTATTAAAAAATAAATAATAGCCATGGAATTTTAAAACAATAAGTTATCATTAGAGAAAGACTGTTTCATAGAAAATAGACTATTAGGAAAATATTTTCAGGAAACTTTCCACATTCATTTAGTAAATTATTATCCCTTTGTTCACTGTGTATTAAAAAAAAGTCTAAATGACAAGGTTTTTTTCTAGCTTAATATATATAAAACAAATTGTTGCCTGAGGAAGCCTGTTTGCCTGGTAACAAACAACTTTGCATTTTGTGTAATTAATCTTAACCTGTCAGGTGATCAAATTCATTAATCAGCCACCTTCCTGCTGGAGAGCTGGACTTTTAGATGAAGAGAAAAACAAGATGATGTCACATCTGCATTGTTAATTTGCATTCCAGGTTGTCTGGAAAGAGATGTAGAGGAAGGAGAGCATAAAAGAAGAATTTCTTGAACAAAATTTTTTTATGCTATCCCATTCTCAGTGTTGGTCACAGACACTAAACAGATTTTTTTTAAAAAACCCATTCCGCTAGGCAACTGACAAATATGGAATTTACTCTGTTTAAGTGGAAGCTATAGTGAACCAGCAAATGCAGACTTTAAATGGGAATGATGAAATCTAAAAAGGAGGGACAAAGTATGCTAAAAGGAGTACGCACAGGAGTGTGAGAACTAGAAATTTCAGTTCGAGATGTGAACTAGAAGGGAATGGGAATGCAGTCATAAGTGAAAGTAAAAAATAGTTCTGCACTGAGCTTATGCATGTGTTCTAGAACAGCAGTTAGCTTATCACTGGTGATTAATTAGTTTAGAAGTCAGAACGTCCCAGTGCCATGTTACCACACTTTGAATGAAATACGATAAAATATTGTGCTAGCATGTCTTAGTGACAATAGCAAAACTGAATAAACTTAGAAGGTAAAGTAAAAAATTTCCTAAAACTTCACCTAAGTCAAAAAGATTAAGAAGTTTGTAAAGAAGTGAAATATATTTCTAAAACTATGCTAACATCTAGTATTTTTATTCAGACGCTAGGGATTTTTTTTAAAGCAGGCATTTAGGAAACACTTTTTTTTTTTTTTTTTTTTTTTAAGAAAGAGAGAGTACACGCAAGGGGGGGTGTGGGGCAGAGGGAGAGAATCTTAAGCAGGTTCCACACCCAGTGCAGAGTCCAACGCAGGGCTAGGTCACAACTCTGAGATCGTGACCTGAGCCTAAATCAAGAGTCGGTTGCTTAACTGACTGAGCCACCCAGGCACCCCAAGAAACACTTCTTTATTTTTTATTTTATTTCTTGGCTCTTTTTAATTTTGATTGCACTGTAGTTAATATGCAATGTTGTATTAGTTTCAGGTGTACAGTATTGCAGTTCAACAATTTCATGTATTACTTTGTGCTCATCAAGCTGCGTGTACTCTTAATACCATCGCCTATTTCATCCACACCCCACCTACCTCCCCTCTGGTGACCCTGTTTTTTCTCTATAGCTAAGGGTCTGTTTCTTGGTTTCTCTGTCTCTCTCGTTTTTCCCTTAGTTTGCTTTCGTTTCTTAAATTCCATAAATTAGTAAAATCCTATGGTATTTGTCCTTCTCCGACTGGCTTATTTTGCTTAGCATTTTATCCATGTTGTTGCAAATAGCAAGATTTTGTTCTGTTTTATGGCAATATAATATAATATAATATAATTAATATAATATATACACACCCCAGATGTGTACACACACACCACATCTTCTTTATCCATTTTTCTGTTGATGGACACTTAAACTGCTTCCATAATTTGGTTATTATAAATAATGCTGCAATAAACATAGAGAGTACATATATCCTTTCAAATTAGTGTTTTTGTATTCTTTGGGTAAATATATAGTAGTGTGATTACTAGATCATAAGGTGGTTCTATTTTTAATTATTTGAGGAACCTCCATACTGTCTTCCACAGTGGCTGCACCAGGTTCCATTCCCACCAACAGTGCAAGTGGGTTCCTTTTTCTCTACATCCTCACCAACACTTGCATCAAGAGTTTTTTGTTTTAGCCATTCCAACAGGTGTGAGGTGATATGTCATTGTAGTTTTAATTTGCATTTCCCTGATGATGAGTGGTGTTGAGCATCTTTTCATGTGTCTGTGGGCCATCTGGATGTCTTCTTTGAAAAAATGTTTACATCTTCTGCCCATTCTCAATTGGACTATTTGTTTGTGGGGTGTCAAGTTGTATAATATCTTTATATATTTTGGATACTAACCCTTTATCAGATTTGTTTGTCACTTGCAAACATTTTTTTCCCATTCAGTAGGTTGTCTTTTAGTTTTGTTGGTGTTTCTTTCACTGTGCAGAAGCTTTTTATTTTGACATAATCACAATAATTTATTTTTGTTTTAGTTTCCCTGGCTTTAGGAAAATATATCTAGAAAGATTTAGGTACAGCTGATGTCAAAGAAATTACTGCCTGTGCTTTCTTCTAGGATTTTTACAGTTTCAGGTCTCATATTTAGGTCTTTAATCAATTTTGAATTTATTTTTGTGTATGGTATAAGAAAGTGATCCAGTTTCTTTTCTTTTCTTTCTCTTTTTGCATGCTGCTGTCCAGTTTTCCCAACACCATTTGTTGAAGAGACTGTCTCCCCCCTCCCCATTGGATATTCTTTCCTGCTTCGTCAAAGATTAGTTGACCATATAGTTATGGGTTCATTTCTGGGTTTTCTGTTCTGTTCTGTTGATCTATGGGTCTATTTTTGTGCCAGTACCATACTGTTTTGATTACTATAGCTTTGTAATATAGCTTGAAGTCCAGAATTGTGATGCCTCTAGGTTTGCTTTTCTTTTTCAAGGTTGCTTTAGCTGTTTGGGGTCTTTTTTGGTTCCATGCAAATTTTAGGATTGTTTGTTCTCACTCTGTGAAAAATGCTGTTGGTGTTTTGACAGGGATTGCCTTACATATGTCGATTTCTTTGAGTGGTATAGACATGTTTATAATATTTGTTCTTCCAATCCATGAGCATGCAATGTCTTTCCATTTCTTTTCTTTAATTTTTTAAAAGATTTTATTTATTTATTTTGACAGAGAGAGAGAGAGAGAGAGGGAGAGAGCACAAGCAGGGGGAGCAGCAGACAGAGGGAGAGGGAGAAGCTGGGAGTCTGATGTGGGTCTTGATCCCAGGACCCTGGGATCATGACCTAAGCCAAAGGCAGTCACTGAACGGACTGAGCCACCCAGGCGCCCCTATCTTTCCATCTCTTTGTGTCATCTTTATGTTCCCAGGAATTTATCAATTTCTTCTAGGTTGTCATATAATTTTGGCATATATTTTTCACAATATTCTCTTACAATCTTTTGTATTTCTGTGGTGTTGATTATTTCTCCTCTTTCATTTCTGATTTTGTTTTGTTGAGTCCTTTCTCTCTCTTTCTCTTTCTCTTTGATGAATCTAGCTAGAGGTTTATCAATTTTGTTGATCTTTCCAAAGAACTGCTCTTTATTTCCTTGATCTCTTCTATTGTTTTCTTAGTTTCTATATCACTTATTTCCACTTTAATCTTTAATATTTCCTTCCTTTTGCTGGATTTTGGTTTTGTTTGTTCTGCTTTTTCTAGCTCCTTTAGGTAGAAGTTAGGTTGTTTATTTGAGATTTTTTTCTTGCTTTTTGAGATAGGCCTGTATTGCTATAAACTTACCTCTTAGAACTGCTTTTGCTGCATCCCAAAGATTTTGGACCCAATATTGTGTTTTCATTTCCATTCATCTCCATGTATTTTTTATTTCCTCTCCTATTCATTATTTAGTAGCATGTTATTTAACCTCCATGTATTTGTGCTCTTTCCAGATTTTCTTGTTGTTGATTTCTAATTAATCGCATTGTGGTCAGAAAAGATGCATGGTATAACTTTGATCTTTTTGAAATTGTTGAGACTTGTTTTGTGGCCTAATATGTGACCTATTCTGGAGAATGTTCCATGTGTACTTGAAAAGAATGTGTATTCTGCTGTTTTAGGATGGAATGTTCTGAATTTATCTGTTAAGTCCATCTGTTCTGATGTGTCATTCAAAGACACTGTTTCGTTACTGATTTTCTGTTTAGGGTGGTAAAGGCCCCTACTATTATTGTATTACTATTGATTAGTTCCTTTATATTCATTATTAACTGTCTTATGTATTTAGGTACTCCCATATTGGGTGCATAAATATTTATAATTGTTATGTCTTCTTGTTGGATTATCTCCTTTATTATTTATAGTGCCCTTTGTCTCTTGTTAGTCTTTGTTTTAAAGTCTATTTTCTCTAAGTATTGTTACCCTAACTTTCTTTTAAACTCCATTTGCATGACTAATGTTTCCCCATCCCCTCACTTTCAATCTGCATATGTCTTTAGGTCTGAAAGGAGTCTCTTATAGGCAGCATATACATGGAACTTGTTTTCTTATTTATTCCATCACCCTATGTCTTTTGATTGGAGCATCTAGTAAATTTACATTCAAAGTAATTATTGATAGGTATGTATTTATTGCCATTTTTTGTGGTTGTTTTTGTAGATCTCCATTCCTTCCTTCCCTTACTGTCTTCTCTCACCATAAGTTGGGTTTCTTTAGTGACATACTTGGATACTTGGATTCCTTTCTCTTTATTTTTTGCATATCTATTACTGGTTTTGGATTTGTGGTTACCATTATGTTTGTATATAACATCTTCTGCATATAACTATTTATATTAAGTTGATGGTCACTTAAATTTGAACCCATTCATTACTCCTCTCCTTCCCACATTTTAGGTATATGGTGCATACTTTACATCCTTCTATTTTGTTAGTCCCTTGACTGATTTTTACAGATATACTTAGTTTTAATGCTTTTGTGCTTCCTACATTTCTTACTCCTACTATGGTCTTTCTTTTCCATTCAGAATTCCCTTTAACTTTTCTTGTAGGGCTGGTTTATTGGTCATGAAGTCCTTTGGGGGGGGGGTACTCTTTATCTCTCCTTTCATTCTAAATGATAGCCTAGATGCATAGAATATTCTTGGCTGCAGATTTTTTTCTTTTCAGCATTTTGTATACATCATGCCACTCTCTTCTCTCGTACAAAGTTTCTGCTGACAATCTTATGGGGTTTTCCTTGTATGGAACTCTTCTCTTCCTGCTCTTATAATTTTTTTCTATATCATTACTTTTTGCCATTTTAATCACTATGTGTCTTTGTGTGAACCTCCTTAGGTTGAATTTGTTGGAGGATCTCTGTGCCTCATGGATCTGAATTTCATTTCCCAGATTTGGAAATTTTTCAGCTATTATTTTTACAAATAAATTTTCTGCCCCCTTTTCTCACCCTTCTCCTTCTGAGACACCTATAATGTAAATGTTACTACATTTGATGGAGTCACTAATTTCTCCATCTATTCTCGTTTTGCATAATTTTCCCCTCATCTGCTCAGCTTGATTACTTTCCATTGCTCTGTCCTCCACGTCACTGATTCGTTCTTGTGCTTCTTCCAGTCTGCTATTTATTCCATCTAGCATATTTTAAATTTCAATTATTGTGTTTGTCATCTCTGACTGTTTGGTTTTTTATCACTTTTTACGTATTTCACTGATACCCTCCACTCTTTTCTGAAGTCCAGTGAGTATCTTTATGATCATTACTTTAAATTCTCTATCAAGCATATTACTTCTGTATGTTTTGCTTAGGTCTCTTGCTGTAATTTTTTCTTGTTGTTTCATTTGGGAGATATTCCTCTGTCTTCTCATTTTGTCTAACTGTGGGTCCGTTTCTGTGTGTTTGGAAAGTCAGCTGCTGTCCCCTAGTCTCTAAAGTAGTAGGTGGGGTATACAATTTTAACAAGATGGTGCTGGTCCTCTGCCAGAGGGGATTGACCTCTGCTGCCCAGTCCAGGGCTGGCTGAGATGATCCACAAAGCATGCATGCATGGGGGTTGCAGTGCCAGTAAGTTTTGTGCACAGTCCTCTTCAACAGGGGCTGGGTAGCTGCTGCTGAGACCTGGCTGTCTGGGGCTTCTCCACCACACACCGGAGGGAGGGGCATACAGCCTTAAGAAGGTACACATGTCCTCACAGGAGGTGACTAGCCACCACTTCCAGGATCTAGGCCCTAGGAAGCACAGAAAGCACCCAGTTGAGAGATGTAGTGTTGGCAAGGTTTGTGCTGGTCTTCTTGGGAGGGAACTCACAGTGCTGGGACTGAGGAAGGCCTGAATGGAGGGGACAGGGCATGGTGTAAGCAATTTAGGTAGTGAATGCCAGCTTTGCACTGGTTCTCCTAGATGGCTGTGTGTTTATGCTGGGAGTTAGGGAAACGAAATGGTGGTTGCCAGCTCCTTTGTTCCTAGAGATGTCCCTCAGTGAAACTTGCCCCTCTTGAAATGCTGTGCAATTCATAATTAACCCTTTAGTATGTGCCAGGTGTTTTTCAAACTGTTGCTTCTCTGCTCTGTCTCTGCAACTCTGTGTTGTGCTGTCTCTTTAAGGACAGGGCCTCAGCTTCCTCTGCCCTCCTGGCTCTCCCAGAGATGAGCCCACTGATTTTTAAATTTCTAGCTTTAAGTCTCACTGGTTGTAGGAAGTCACAAACTTCAGCTTCTCTGGTTTTCAAAGCCAAATGTTATGGAAATTCATCTTCCCCAGGGGGGCTCCCCAATGTGATAGTCTATTTTCTCTCCCCTCTCTGCACCTTAAGCATCCCTCCCTGAGACAGTCTCAAGGTCCATTTACCTCCAGACCATGTGTCTGCACTTCCTCCATTTTTGATGAGGCCTCTTCTCTACATTTAGTTGTGGAGTTTGTTCTGTCAGTCTTCAGGTTGTTTTCTGGGTTATTTACACACATTGGTGTGTAATTATATCTGTGGGAGGAGGTGAGCTTAGGGTCCTCTTACTCCACCATCTTCTTTGGAAGTCCTCTAGGAAATAGTTTTTTAAATAACCAGTTTTAAAGGAAACACTTGATAGATATGTTTATATAAAGACAATCTACTTATTAATTAGGAGAAAAACCTAATGTAGAGAATTTTTTTTTTCTTTTTAGGTCAAAATGTCATTTTGAAATCTGGAGGGGAAGATACAAAAGAAGAAATCTTTGAATAGTTTTATAAATTGACAGACAAATAAATTCAGAAAATTCTTAGTTTTCTCAAGTTGTATGTCCCAGTTAGAGGATATTTTGGTGGGTTTTCCATGGAAATTAGTAAACTGATAGATAAGTTCAACTGGCCTTTGTTTGTGATCCTTTTTTGTCTGTCACTAACATGTGCAAGTTCTTTTGAAGTGACTGGCGATTTTTTTTTTTTTTTTTTTGTCTCTTAACTGAAGAGATTCAATTTCTTCTATAATAGAAAATCATTGCCTTCTGCCTATAACTAGTTTCTCAGTTAATCAAGTTATTTTTTCTTGGGATTTTAAGCTGGTAACATATTTATTTGCCAAGTTTTATGACTCAAGGAAGGTGACAGACCAACTAGCACAATTATAACTTAGGTGATGTCATTTATAATCAATACCATCTAACATCAAATGAGCTATTTAATGGGTATCCACAAAATGGCTTCAAAGTAATCAAATAATTCTTTTCTTTCTGACAATAACAAAACCAAGTTGTGTATAATCAGGAAAGGCCATATGGTTCATCTCCTGATCAAAAATTGGAATTTTCTGGGGCGCCTGGGTGGCACAGTGGTTAAGCGTCTGCCTTCGGCTCAGGACGTGATCCCGGCGTTATGGGATCAAGCCCCACATCAGGCTCTTCTGCTATGAGCCTGCTTCTTCCTCTCCCACTCCCCCTGCTTGTGTTCCCTCTCTTGCTGGCTGTCTCTATCTCTGTCGAATAAATAAATAAAATCTTTAAAAAAAAATTGGAATTTTCTGTGTCATGTAGAACATAACTGGACTGTGTATGGTGTGTGTAGGGTTTTTTGTCTATATCCTAGCATAGAGCCGCTTATTTCCAGGTATATTAAACAAATTCTTCAACAACGACAATAAAAATAGATCAGCTAATTTTGCTAACTTCCTAACAAGTGTCAGGAGCATGTTCAGAGCTGGGGATATAGAGAAATTAATATATTAACCTTGCCTAGCAGATACTTTGTTTACAAATGTGAATTTCATATCTGTAACACCAGAGACTGGGTAAACTGTTCTGTTAATTCAGTGTTATGTAGTGAGGGAGAAGCTATAATGTTAATTACTTTAGTAGAAACAGCAACCTATCATACAATCTAAGTGTGTTGTATTAGACTTCGATGTTATGTAATTATTATTTCAAGAAGCCTATTGCATGATCTTTGATATGCAGGGGTCATAGATTCAAATATGAATCTACGTAATTATTATAATCAGTGACACAGAGGGAATACCAATGCTAGAGAAAGAAAAATGAATAGAGAAAATTCTTTATTTCTTTAATTTCAGGGGATACCAAGGCTATGTCCATAGAAATTAGAGCAAAGTTGATACTATTTCTAGTGTGACACTTTCGTAAAGCTCAAAGTTTTTAGTTTAGAATTTGGTCCATATTTTGCTTCCCTTAATGTTTTTGGCACTTGAAAAAATAAATTATATACCACCTTACTCTTGCTAAAACTTTGCCTCATTTCCTCATTTTTCTAAACTTTGAATTTGTCAGAATATATTGTGTCATTGGTTGAGTTTGGTTAAAATTCGTCCCATACCATTTCCTTTATTCATTATCTCATATGTAGATGATGACTTTATGAGTGACTTTAAGTTCCTTTCTCCATTTTGGGAACATTTTCTATCCCTTACAAGAATTTTAACGTAGTACATGGAAGTCATTTCAGGAAGGCTACTTTAATTAAGTCTAATCTTAGAAATAACCTTATGCTCTAGTATTATAAGCATTAAATTTAACATTTCCAAGCCCTCTCTAGAATGGAAATATTACAAACATGTAGTCAGAAAATGTATAAATTATCTAATAAAATGGTTCTCTAGGTACCAAATACTGGAGAGAGAGAGAGAGACACACACAGACAGACAGACAGACAGAGATTCTTTCTCTTTCTGTTATGTAGAGGATGTGAATGAGAAGAGCCCGCAACAAGGGAAATATTGCTCCCCATCTGTTCTATCATTGGAACTTAGGATAATAGAAACAGGCAAGAAAAACACAGAGAAAGAGAGCACAGTCACTAGCATTTTAAGGAAATAAGCCCCTGGCGTCTACTTTGGTTAGATTTGGTATGAGTAAATATGTTCAAGCCCTCATCAAGAAATCAGAATTATAGGAAACAAAGACACAGTGGCAGGTAGGGAATTTTTTTTCCCTCATCCTTCTTTTATCTCTTGTTATTACAAGATTTTGAAGTTACAAGGGGAAAAGCACCAGACAGTGACTGAGAATCCATTGTGCTATGGTGATGTGACCTTGGAGCCAGACAAACCCGAGTTCAATTTGAGTTCTGTCTCACTTTTGTGTAACTGTGTGTAAGCTTCCATTGGCCATGCATTCTGATATTCATATCCTTTTGTAGTTCCTAATTATACTATCTCTGGCTTGTTCATGTGATTTTCCTTGGCCAATGGGACAGAAACAGAGTCTTCATATGCCCTTGAACATTGGGGCTTTCCCCTCTAGTATCCACCGACCCCCCCTTGCCCCGCACACACACACAAAGAAGGCCGAATCTAGTTATATGGCGGAACCATGTGGATGTTCAGCCCCCACTGCCATTTGACTGCAACCATTTAGGACCCCAAGCAGAATAGCAGGAGGAACTACGTGCTGAGCTTAGTTCAATCCATAGAAGCGTGAGCATTAATAAATAATTATTGTTTTAAGTCACAACATCTGGAGCTAGTTTGCTACGAAGCAATATGTAACTAAAACTACAACCCTGATCAAATGACTTAACTTCTTTGAGTAAGCAAAGATTATGGCTTTACATTTAATCGATGAAGAAGGAAACCAACCTGGGCCTCAGTTACTTTAAGTTGTATCATTGTTTTATCATGCCTGTTCTTGTTTAACTGTTTAGAGAAATAGAAATGTGAAGGGTCACTTTCATAAGAACTTGACTTGAGGCCACTTTTTTCCTGGTGGTTCTCCTGAAACAACTTTACCTACATTTTGAAATCTGAGTTGGAAGCATTATTCAAAAAATGGTCACCAACTCAACATTTGTTGATGAAAGTGTCAAACATGGCTCCTACCTTTATGGGAATTTGTAATCTAACAGGAAATTTGGGCATTAAAGGAAAATACTTAGAAATAGATGTAACAACTTATGGTATGTACTGCCTTTGGTTAGACAAAACTAGGATAAAGTTTTATTCTTCTCCCACTGCTGACATTAAATACATTCTCTTACATCACTCTTCCACAGTCATTGGTAGCATCTCAGGCAGATCCGTAAATTTTATGTCTCTTTCAGCTAGAATAGTTTCATTTTAGACATTAGAAAGTCAAAATCTCAAATCCAATTCAAAACCTCACATACAATCTCATATACAATACAATATTTCTCCTTCTTTACTCACTCATCTGTCTTTTTCTATTTACTCTGCTGTTCTGGGTCTTCCCAGGTCTGGGTTATGGAAGAGAAAATTTGAAGGGGAGGGTTAATGTCTTCAGTGACTAGGACTATTCTAACTGAGCCATTGGTGTCTTCTGTTATAAAGATGCTTTTCTCCAAAGAAGATTTTGGTTGCCTCTTCCAGGAACTAATACGGACCTCTTGAGCATCCTGCTTCCTGCTCCTGTCAAAAGTGTCAGGTGTAGCTCCTTTGGCTTTCAGAGACCCGAAGTCTTATTGTCCAGGACCCCACATTTATACGAAAACATAGGCCTGTACTTTGGCTTTTTAATCACCACCTTATAACTCTGATTTCAGTTCACATTGTTTTTGTTTCTTTTGCTTATCAATAGAAATGTCTTATTTCTAAAGGAAAAGCAACTTCTTTAAATATATTTTACTCATATTTTAGTTTTATTTCTGTACTTAGGGCCTTCAGAGTGCTAATTCTCGTTAATCTTGGAAATTATCAAATGGTCTTTTCAGTCCTTATTTGACTTGTGGAAGAAACTCTACTTCCTTATAAAGAAAGAAGAGAATCTTTGTTCAGTGAGTCTTAAAATCTTTTTTTCCTTTTTAATTTATTTTATTCCTTTTCTTTTTTACCCCTAGAGTTTGGCGATAAGGGCTGATGGTTGAAGAATTAACATGAACACCTTTCAGTAAGTCTTGCAAGTCTCTTGAGAGTGTGGGGATTCAGTTCTATTCTCAGTTTTAGACTTCAGTTGAAATGTCCAGGTAAGTACCATTAAACATCACTTTATATTGTATTTAAGTATCAGAAAGGTTCTGTGAAATATTGTAATGATAAAGCCTTAATTTATATTGTGAGGCCAGCAAAATTCTTTTTGGAGATGTAAGATTTGATCTGAGAACAGAAAGGTGATTTAGAGTTATCCAGGGAAAAACGGGGTGAGGAAATAACTGCACAGGGCCATTTTAATGTGGAAGAAGATGATATGAATTACATTTTATAGAAACATCTCAGGTTGCTCAACAGAGAAGAAATTTAGGCAGTATTTACAAATGGGAGACTTTTTCAATTGTCCAGACTAGAGGTATAAGAGTGTTGGTGCAATGGACATGAAGACAACTGGTTGGATTCAAGGAATATCCCATATGCAGAGTTGGAGAGACACACAATGGAATGGAAGTGGGAATAAAGAGGAATGTATGTTTGGAATAACACTCAACTTTTGGAATTCAGCAGTGGATAGATGAAGTTGCCATTTACTGAGAAGACCAAAATAGGAAGGAAGCAGTAGGGGGAGGGTCGTGAGAGACTGAAAATTTGGTTGGAGAGGGCTGTGAATCATACAAATGATGGATTTCCAAGCCTAGAGAAAAGAGTTAGGATTGGAAATGAGAATATGAGGCCATAAATATATCCTGAGTGATTCTAGTATTTATTATTTGGGTGAGAGGAGCTGGCAAAACCAGCTGAGAATTAACCATTAGATGGAATGAAGGAAAACCAGGATAATGGTATGGAGCTAAGAGGGCAAAAGAATAGGATGCTGTTAATTGGGCTCAGTGAATTGGAAGTCAGGAATGGCCTATGGGGAGCTGGCTGGCTGGATGGAGGTAGAGGAAGCCATAGTCTTAGTGACTGGAGATTTGGACACTGCAGTACCACAGCCGTGGCAATTTCTTTCTGACTCTAAATGATGAAGAGTGTAAATCAGAAGGGAAACTTAGACCCTTAATAAATGTTACAGAATGGATTCACTGACTGAGATAATAGATCCTGAAAGATCAAGGACCATCTCTATTTTACATTTTCTCTTCTGACTGCCCTTTAAATACAAGTTGTATTTGTTAAAACACACATAGTGATTTTTGTTTCTCTTTGTGTGTAGGATGTTAGTGGTGGGCTGGAAAAGTAGCACAGCTTGTTAAATGTCTACTAAATGTCAATAAAAGGTAAAATGGGTTTTTCTAGGTCTTATATACATGATGTTCATTTGTCCGGCTACTTCTCAACCACAGAGAAAAGCATATGCCTCAGTGTCTCCCTTTATTTGCCCAGAAAGATGAGTGGGAGTATTACAGTGGCTACCATTCCCCAAATTAATTGAACACATTATATAACTACAAGAAAATTGATCCACTGTCCTGGTCTCTAAACTAGGAAAGAGATCCTGAGCACTTGTCATTGAATGGCTTGTCATTGCTTTAAAGGCATGGCAGGGTCACAAAAACAAAATTAGCTACACAAAACCAAAAGAAAAAAATCAAAATAATTCTGTAGAATCCTTTAGTTAATGTGCAAAACTGAGTCAGAAATAACATTGTGTTTTCTCAGTGTCTCTGCCCGAAAACATAGTGATGAATGAAAATCCTGGCCCAGAATTGTGATTGAAGTTGTGAAAAATCTGGGATATATCTTATGGTTATGATTCTTTTAGTTTTTATAGGTCTAAAGAGACAGTTTCATGTTTTGTCTTATCTTCTCTTGTTTCGCAGAATTACTACAGTTGTTTCATGTCCTCAAATATTTCTTTTAGTTGCTTTGGTGGTCCAGTCATGTCATGTGTCTAGTTTTAAAGGCAAGTTGAACTAGACATCTGACTAGATAAGTTGTGAGCAAAATTATTCCCCATGTATTTCATTTCATACAATTACCCTTTGTCTTCTTCTGGTTGCTCTTGACTGAGGTACCTAATTCTGTAGCATGGCTACTTCTCTTTCAAGAAGTCCCCTGTGGGACTAGGTCTGCCCATGTGCTGATATAGAGACTTTGGAAGCAGATAGACTTTGGTCTTCCACTCTGCTAGCTAACGATCTCAGTCAAGTTACTTAATTTCTCAAAACTTTTTTATCTGTGACATGGGAATAATAGTCATTATGAGATAACTCATATAGTTGCTGTGGAAACTTAATGATTTGTAAGAAAGCAATTTATAAACCATATAGGAATAAGGACTTTTTAGTTATTATAATTAAAAGAAATAATTCTCATGGTACAGTATATAGCATATGACGATCAGCTTGACCAATGATTTGAACACCACCTGCACCAATTACAAGTTGTGGCAAATTACTTAATGGTCTTTGTTATTTGATGTCCTTTGCCTAACATGTAAATCGGTATACTATTAGCTGCCCCGTAAGACTACTGAGATGTTTAAATGAGATTATGAATGGTATGTATGGCTGCATTATATAATTCTACCTATCATGTGAATATATATGATGTTCTGGGTCAAAGTAATATATCTTGGCCTCCTTTTGGAGCATGCACGGTACTCTATTACCAATTCCAGTGTTTAAACACTTCTTCCTTGATTCTAGGGCATGGCTCCACTGGAGACAATTTATCCATATTGTCCCAGAAGGAAAAATATCAAACTTTTGTTTTACTAGCACTGGTACCACTACTATTTGTACAGGGTGGCTTCGTTCTAAAGGAGATCTCTTTCAGATACGCCATCTTAAATAATGTAAAAGAATCATAAGCATTCCGTAGGAAGTCAATTAGTGACAAACTTAGGAGAATGTTGCCATGTCCCTCAAATAACATGTGTGGTACTTTGTCTATGTATAGGACAATCATCTTAAATAAGCAAGTATGTAGTCATTAATGACATATACTCTTTCCATACAGTGTGTTTGTTTCTCTCTGCTGTAGCTGAAAAAGTGACAGGGAATCACTTGGGCTGAAATCACTGTTAAGGCATGAAAATTATCCCCTCAATTTTTCTACCATCACCCTACCCCTAAAAACAAAAGAAAGGGGGGGGAGAATTATTCTTCCAGGGAATGACCCTTGTTGGAGGCAATCCAACCATCTTCAGCAAGGGACAGCATTAAAGTTTTGTGATGAGAGATTACAGGAAAGGGACTGGTTAACTTGGAAAGCAATCTCCTATGACTCCCTTGGAGGAGAATGTGGGACACTGTGACTGGATGTAAACAGTTTCACCCCTTTTAATTTTCTGGGGCTATAAAGGAAAGCAGTCAACTGTATCCCAGTTGAGTTTTCAGAGTCTGGAAAGAGAGAAAACCGTGAAGGTTCTTCAAGGGCAGACACTCAAGCTAATCTGACCCAGTGCCCGTGAGGAGAATGACTGTGTGCTTAACTAGGGGCAGGCAATAAAGCTTGGTTCCTGAGGCATGCAGCAGGGACAGCTGGGTGAGCAACCACTGAGGGAACAGTCTCCGTAGAGGAGGCTCCTATAACGGGCAGAGCCAGTGTGTCCTGGGAGCCTCCTGGGAGCCAGGCCAGGGAGACTTGGCTTCAACTCCCATCAAACAGCAGGTCAAATGATGGTGGACCAGCCTTCAATAGTGACACCATGTGGCAATGGGCCTTCTCTCAATTTGGCAACTGGGCAGTTAGACATTTGTAATTTAATTTGATGAAAAATAAGGAATTATAAAGTATTTGCACCTTAAAGCTGTAAAGTAGTTCTTACCAGTTTCCAAGATTTCCAGCTGTTTAGACAAGCTCTTAATTGCTTGGAGGTTCTAGCTTATCTCTCATAAAATTATTTTATGCCAAAAAACTTCATTATTACCCTAAGCAGTTAAAACTAGCTTCTATATTTAGGGTTTTTTTTTCTTTTCAAAAATGGAATTTGGACTAAACTGAGTTGTTCAGTTGGGCAAGTATATGATTAATTACAATGTGAATAAGATGTGATTTTATTTAATCTCAACACAAGGAGCATTTTCTAAAACTGTAGAATATCTGCATATATTGGTTTAGCTCAATCTCCAAAATGTGAGGAAAGACATTATAGGAAACAAAGTAGACATAACTATATCACATGCCTGAAAGGGGGCAAAGTGGGGAAAAGATATGAGAGACAAGTTTCTCTTTTAATGGTTTAAGTAAAGAGGAAACATTTACAGAGACAAAATTCTCTGCTTCCTTACCAACAATTCAACTGTTGAGTGACTGAATTAGTATTACAAACCTGTATCAGCTGACAAAACCTATATCAACTTACTTTTTAAAGAAAGTGACAAATGCTTTTCATGACATAGGGAAGGGAACTGGTGAGAATTCAGTTACAGAGCAGATCAGGTCGATCTATCCTTTCAAAGATAAGTAAAGAGAAAAATAAAGACGATCAATAAAAAAAAATGTTGCAGGTGAATTCAGAGCAAATACAAATGTTTGAGAAAGCAATTTTAATTCTCAAGAAAATTAATGAAAATAGCACATACATGTTCATAGCAGCACCATTCACATTAGCCAGGGGGTAGAAGCAACCCAAATATCCATCATGGATTGATGGATAAACAGATGTGGTAGATACACTCAATGGGATTTTATTCGTCTTTTAAAAGAAAGGAAGATCTGATGCATGCAACAACATGGATGAATCTTGGGGATATTATGTGACGTGAAATAAGCAAGTCACAAAAAGCCAAATACTGTATATGATTACACTTATATGAGGTATCTAAAGTAGTCAAAGTTATAGAAACAGAAAGTAGACTGGTAATTGCTAGGAACTGGAGGGAGGGGTAAGAGAGAGCTGGGTTTTTTTTTTTTATTATTATTAACTCATTTAATTCCCCATGAGGTATTATCAATCCTCCATTCATTTTTTATAATAATTTTTATTATGTTAGTCATCATACAGTACATCCCTAGTTTTTGATGTAAAGTTCCATGATTCATTACTTGCGTATAACACCCAGTGCACCATACAATACGTGCCCTCCTTAATACCCATCACCAGCCTATCCCATTCCCCCACCCCCCTCCCCTCTGAAGCCCTCAGTTTGTTTCCCAGAGTCCATAGTCTCTCATGGTTCATTCCTCCTTCTGTTTATCCCCCTTTCTTCTTCCCTTTCTTCTCCTACTGATCTTCCTACTTCTTATGTTCCATAAATGAGTGAAACCATATGATAATTGTCTTTCTCTGCTTGGCTTATTTCGCTTTGCATTATCTCCTCCAGTCCCGTCCATGTTGCTGCAAATGTGAGACATCGTTCTTTTTGATAGCTGAGTAATATTCCATTGTATATATGGACCACATCTTCTTAATCCAGTCATCTGTTGAAGGGCATCTCCGCTCCTTCCACGATTTAGCTATTGTGGACAATGCTGCTATGAACATTGGGGTGCATATGGCCCTTCTCTTCACTACATCTGTCTCTTTGGGGTAAATACCCAGTAGTGCAATTGCTGGGTCATAGGGTAGCTCAATTTTTAACTTTTTAAGGGACCTCCACACTGTTTTCCAGAGTGGCTGTACCAACTTGCATTTCCACCAACAGTGTAAGAGGGATCCCCTTTCTCCACATCCTCTCCAACATTTGTTGTTTCCTGCCTTGTCCATTTTTGCCATTCTAAGTGGCGTAAGGTGGTATCTCAATGTGGTTTTGATTTGAATTTCCCTGATGGCTAATGATTTTGAACATTTTTTCATGTGTCTGTCAGCCATTTGTATGTCTTCATTGGAAAAGTGTCTATTCATATCTTCCCATTTTTTGATTTGATTTGATTATTTGTTTCTCATGTATTGAGTTTGAGAAGTTCTTTGTAGATCTTGGATACCAGTCTTTTATCTGTAGCATCATTTGCAAATATCTTCTCCCATTCCGTGGGCTGCCTCTTAGTTTTTTTGACTGTTTCCTTGGCTGTGCAGAAGCATTTTATCTTGATGAAGTCCCACAAGTTCATTTTATCTTTTGTTTCTCTTGCCTTTGGAGATGTGTCATGAAAAAAGTTGCTGTGGCCGATGTCAAAGAGGTTGTTGCCTATGTTCTCCTCTAGGATTTTGATGGATTCCTGTCTCATATCGAGGTCTTTCATCCATTTGGAGTTTATCTTTGTGTATGGTGTGAGAGAGTGGTCAAGTTTCCTTCTTTTGCATGTAGCTGTCCAATTTTCCCAGCACCATTTATCGAAGAGACTGTCTTTTTTCCACTGGATGTTTTTTCCTGCTTTGTCAAAGTTTAGTTGCCCAAAGAGCCGAGGGTCCATTTCTGGGTTCTCTATTCTGTTCCACTGGTCTATGTGTCTGTTTTTGTGCCGGTACCATGCTGTCTTTGTGATCACAGCTTTGTAGTATAGCTTGAAATCCGACAATGTGATGTCCCCAGCTTTGTTTTTCCTTTTCAACGATTCCTTGGTGTTTCGGGGCCTTTTCTGGTTCCACACAAATTTAAGGACTGTTTGTTCCAGTCCTTCGAAAGATGTCATTGGTGTTTTGATCAGGATGGCATGGAAAGTGTATATTGCTGTGGGTAGCATAGACATTTTAACTATGTTAATATGTTTACTGTGTCAGATACAGAAGAAAATGATGTTTGAGGGTAGAGGCATGACCTAAAATCTATATTCCTAGCCAAGGTGAATGTGAACCAACCCCCAAGACATATTGTGGAAATGTTTGTGGATTTAAACATGCATCAAAACTCAGTTCTGGTGTTCTAATTATCCCATGCTAGCAATGATTAAATACATGAATTTGTGTTAAATGCAGTGATATAGTAGCAGAGAAAATAGTTTCTGATTTAAAAAGAAATTCCCCAAATCTTAGAATAAATTAATAGTGTACTTCTGCCTTCAAAAAGAAATAAATGAGACCAATGCTTGTTTCAAAAATATTCCGTATTTATCAGTATAGGGGAAAAATATTTTCGAAAAAATTGAGTGAACATTTTAGGTCCCTCTGAGCCCCGCAATAATGAATTACAAAGATACTGAGTGAGCAGGTAGATTCAGAAATTTTTTGGATTTGAATATATGACCTGAGCTAATATTTATAAATGTTTAAAATATTATTTTTGACTTAATAGAATAGCAAATTATAAGATAATCTCCTAAGTGGTAGATAATTCATCTGTCTACATAGCATTTGTTGATATGATTTTGCTATTCCTGACACTCTTT
>NW_024424008.1:32522200-32613112 GCF_017311325.1 Ursus maritimus
GAGTGAAGTTCTCCTGAAGCCAATCAGGAAAACTGGACAAAATCTGAGTAGTAAGAATGTTTAAAGAAGCTATGCTTCACAGATAATGAGAAATGGACCAAATGAGGATTATTTACTATGGAAAGAAGAAAGGTTATTGTCATCTCTAAGGTAAAACCAAGAAAAGCTAAATGAAGTAAAACAATACAATTTGTCTTTGCTAGGAAACTGTCCTAGAGAGAAGTGCACAGGTGGATACAGGTACCTCTTTGAATGAAAAAAATATCTAGAACAACAACAAAAGATCCCAGAAAACACCATGGAGGACAGATGGACACTTAAGTTCAGCATTCCAAAATATTTTGTTTTATTTTATGTTGATCACTGTTAATTCTTTATGAGAGTTTTATGGGTTCCTAACTTCTAACATTTTGAGGCTATTCAAAAAGATGAGTGAATCTTCACCAGGGTTGGTGATGGTTTGGGTGGAGGCTGGTGAGGGATGAAGGACAGGATATATCAAAAAGAACTGCTTGAAAAGGAAGCAAGATACCCAATTGTACAATGAAGAGCATGTTTTCCCCACATTTCCTCCTGACAGAAAGCCTTGACTACTGCCAAAGGCAGGTCACTGTTCAAAATCTATCAAGAGTTTAATCCCATATGTCATCTCCTATGCCCATAAATTTTGGAACCTGAAATGAGGTTGGCTTTGGATAAGAAATTGAAAAATCCTGGGTCATAAAACTACTGTCAGTATAGTCTTCCAAGAACACAGGATGCAATTATAACTTTGAGAAGAGGGGTTTGGGGGTAGAAAAGATGAAGAGTCAAAGTTGAGATTTCAATCTGTTTTCCTTAAACTTGAAAGACATGTAATTCTAAAAGCAGACTTCTTTCACTAGGAAAGGTATTTATTAAAGGGGTGGGAAGGAGAGAAAAGATAGATAGATAGATAGATAGATAGATAGATAATAATAGATAGATAATAGACAGATGGAAGGAAGAATAGGAAAGAAGGAGGGAGGGAGGGAAGGAAGAAAGAGGAAGGAAGGAAGGAAGGAAGGAAGGAAGGAAGGAAGGAAGGAAGGAAGGAAGGAAGGAAGGAAGGAAAGAAGGAGCGAGCAACGAGCAACAAGTAGGGGAATGGTCATAGGCCAAGGGCTATCATTGTTCACAGAATTGGAATAACTTTTTTTGAAATGGAGCTTTAACTAATGGGTAGAATGAATCATGGTGTCATTCTCTGACCTTTAATTAGCACAGGGGAATGTGATAATAACTACTGAGGGTTAGCCCAGCTCCTGTCTCCTTTAATACAATTCTCTTAGTTGCATATACAACCCTTCATAGATAAGATATGCCCCAAATAACCACCTTATTTAGCTGATAAGGCAAAGCAGAGTATAACTTAGAGGATAATATTTTAATACAATTGTATCATAAATAGTTCAACTGTAGTATATGACACATACTTTAGTGGAAGTGCTAAGGGAGCCTAAATATATAAAAATGTATGTATGCAAAAAAGTACTTTCTCTTAAAAATAGTCACTTTAAAAGATAATACACTTATTCTAATGATGCTGCCATTGTTTGGAACATATTTTTTAAATTCAAATGTAGAAGTATATTCAGAACTTAAGCTAAAATCTTTAAATTGGTATGTATGCGTATATGAATTTCACCCCTCCTATCCTTTGAAACCCACAATTTATCTGGATTGGGGGGCTGGGGGATTTCTTCACAACCCCTTCTCCAGAAATCTCTCATTAAGTTCTTCACATGCTTTTAAATGCCTCACTTTTCACTCTGTTTGCCTTTGTATCCCCAGTGGCAGTCTTGATTTGTCTTTACATCCCCAATGTCTAGTATAGTTCCTGATAAATAAATATTTAATGAACACATTTTGAGTGAATAAATTATTTGATCTTGTCATTAAAAATGGGCAACCATCACTCAAGACCCACATATAAAACTACTCTGCCATTCAACCTGAAAAGTGAAATTATGTTTTCCTAATCAGGTGAAATAAAGTTATAAAACAGATTTTCCTTTATGGCTTGTCATGGCAATTCCAAATATAAATTTCAAGTATATTTTGAGCATTGTTGGTTGCTGCATGTGGGCTCCCTGGAAGCAAATGCTGACATAGGGCACTATCTTATAAGGATTATCTTAGTAAGGATCAGTATCTGTGAAAGGAAGTGTGGAGTAAGAGAGAGCAGGATAGGGGCAGACTAAGAAATCAAACTGAGATGAAGACCTGGCAAAGTCTTGGCCAACGGCCAACTAGATGGGGGGCTCTGGACAGATAAACATCTATTAGAGTGTACCATATAGGGCTGAAGAATCAGTAGACCCATCTTGCTCAGTCACATAAGGCAGGCTGGCCTTGGAAGGGCATAATCTTGGGCTAGGCCAGTGCAGCTGGGGCCAACCCAAAGGAACCGACAGTGTGCTGATCTTACTCCCTACAGCTGGACAGCAAGTCCTTGCTTCTGAAGAAATCTGGGTAACTCATCTCCATGTCTCCCCCATTAGCTTTATTTCACCAGCAAAAAAGTAGGTTGTGTGAATTAAAGGAGAACGTGTGTATAAAGTGCTGAGCATAGCATCTACCATAGTAAGCACAGTACTCTACTGATTATTATCAAAGTCTACAGTTTGGCTAGAATAAATACTTTCCTTTATCCCTTGAATTGAGTCTCATTTCATGAAGCATTTAAAGGTGTCCTTCAGAACTGTGGAAAGAATGCCGATTATCTTGCATCAGCTTTGTCCCTCACCCTACTAGATAACTGTCAGGAATGTAAAGTCAGAGACTTGCTTCAGTTCTGCCACTTAGACAAGAATTTCAGAAAGTTATTTTCTCTAGGTAGCAGTCTCTTCTTTCATTGAAGGTGCTTGCCACCTTTTCCTTAAAGTTATAACGATGATGAGAAATATATTTGAAATGCCTAGTGTAGGACCAGGCAGACATTTTGTACCAATGAATAGAAAATATTTTAATGATTTTCATTCTTATTTCACGCATGTGATTCTAAAATGCAATATGATACCATAGAGTGTTGTACTGTCCTAAAGGTCCTCTGTGCTCCACCTATTCATCCCCCCCAACCCCTGGAAACCACCGATCTTTTTACTGTCTCCATAGATTTGCCTTTTCCAGGATGTCATCTAGTTGAAATCAATACAACAGTTGGCCTTTTCGGAATGTCTTCTTTCCTTTAGAAAGATGCGTAATGGCTCCTCCATGTCTTTCCTTGGCTTCTTTGTGGTGCTGAATGATATGCCCTTGTTTGGATGGGCCACGTTCTTCATTCACCTACTGAAGCACATCTTGGTTGCTTCCAGGTTTTGATAATTATGAATAAAACTGCTATAATCATCCGTGTGCAGATTTTTGTGTGGATGTAAGTTTGTTACTCCTTTGGGTAAATACCAAGGAATGCAACTGCTGGATATTATGGTATGGATATGTTTAGTTTTGTAAGAAACTGCCAAACTGCCTTCCAAAGTGGCTGTACCATTTTGCTTTCCCGCCAGCAATAAATGAGAGTTCTTGCTGCTTCACATCATTGCCAGCATTTGGTGTCGCCAGTGTTCTGGAATTTGGCCATTCTAATAGCAGTGCGGTGGGATCTCATTGTTGTTTTGATTTGCATTTCTCTGATGACATATGATGTGGTGTGTCTTTTCACATACTCATTTGCCATCTGTATATCTTCCTTGGTGATATGTCTGTTAAAGTCTTTGGCCCATTTTTTAATCAGATTGTTTGTTTTTGCCGGCCTCTTTCTATCATTTATAATTTTCACAACAAACCTTTCCGTTGGGGATTATAATTATCATTTCAAAATGTTAAATATTTTTCCTAGTCACTGGGGTCTGAGTCAGTTTAACCCTTGCTCTTTTGAATCTGTGCGCGAAGTTCTTTGTCCTCTGCCCTGATGAGTCTTACAAGAAACTGACCAACAAAAGTGCCTTGAAAAGTACAATTGAGATTGGCCAAGCCTTTGTGAATTCTTATTCTGATGTTTCACCCTCCATATGCAATGAAGACATTTTGGTCTGCTGGGAACCTTGTGTTATTGGCTCCTAGTGGGCTTTAATGATCCTTCTGCTCAGACTAGGAAACACAAACATGCAGACTGTGCTCTAAAAAAATGCCACTGGGAGTCAGGCTGGAGTTCGGTGCTTCCAGAAGAAGCAAAACAGCTGTTGCAACCCTGCAGCTTGGGGCAGTGAAACAGAGTTATCAGAGCTGTCAGTGAGCCCCACGAGCTCTGCATTCATGGCCTCGCTTCCCACACTGTGCCTCCTCATCTCGGAGGCTTTATTATGATGATGGTTCTATGTCTAGTGAGCCCAAAGAGCATAAGGGAGATTACTGTATGAGGCACTAAAGGTATAGAGGACTTATCCCTCAGAGGACCATTTCAAGGGTTTTGAGTTTTGACCCTCCGGATGCTTTAAAAATAATCCAGGGATTTAGAAAGTCTGAAAACAGAGTTGTGCTCAAGATAACAGTACAGTACACAACGTCTTCCATTTATCACAAAAGACAGCAAGAGGTCAGGGCATATTCTCACCTCCAAAGTACAGATTTGGGTCTACCAAAGATAGTTCATGGCTGGAGTTTTGAAAGTGTCTGGTGTCACAGAATCATTACATTTTTAAAGAGAGAGAGAGGGAGAGAGGGAGAGCAAGCAAGAGAAAACTTCTAAAAAGAAACTTGATCCTCTGCAGGGCAGTGAATGACAGTTTAATATTTTGTGTAAAGTAATCTGCAATAAAGCAAATTCATGGTATTTTTGCAATAAAAAATAATTGTAATAGGCAATCTTTCTTATTAAGAATAAGAATAATGAGGAAATGTGCATGTAGTAGGTTTGAATGAATCACTGAGGGAAGGTAGTCAATGTAATTTTTATGCAGTTAATATTTATCAGTGTATTTTTTTTCCCCAATGCAACACTGCTTGAATCATTGTTTTTACATGTAACTTTCAATGGCATTTGGGATTTGGTGTGCAAAAATATGCTAAAGAAGAAAGTGTGATTCGTATATTGATGTAAAAAGAAAAAGTAAGAAATAGTCTGAGTTTTTTTTAATTCACTTACATATTTATTAAAAGTAATTTTACTTTGCCAAAACCTAGATCCTATTTTCACTAGTAAAATACCATGTCTCCCGAAAACAACTATTTAAAAACCTGGTTAGGGTCACCTGGGTGGCTCAGTCAGTTAAGCGCCTGACTCTTTAATTGCACTCGCTCACACTGTCTCTCTCTCAAATAAATAACTCTTAAAAAAAAAAACTAGTTATAAGTGCATATAACAAGTATAAATCAAGTAATGAAAATTAAGAAACGACTTACATTTCAAATATATAATTATTGTGGCTACAGAGAGGAAAAATTCTCCAAATTAGACTCCTAGAAATATATACACTGAGAAGCATTCATGTCGTAGAACTTATAGGAAATTTCTTCCAAGAGATCTAAAATCCCAGGAGGTACCATACTTTCATATATCTAATAGATATTAGGAACACACTGTTTTTGTTTTAAGATAATTTTTAAAGTTTACAGTATTTTACAGATTTCAAATTTTTTTTTAAAGATTTTATTTATTTATTTGACAGAGAGAGAGACAGCCAGCGAGAGAGGGAACACAAGCAGGGGGAGTGGGAGAGGTAGAAGCAGGCTCATAGTGGAGCAGGGAGCCCAATGTGGGGCTCGATCCCAGAATCCTGGGATCACGCCCTGAGCTGAAGGCAGACGCTTAATGACTGAGCCACCCAGGCGCCCCTATAGATTTCAGTTTTTAAAAGAATAGTTCAATGTATACCGGTACGTACATCGTTTACTTTAGTTCAATAATTACTAATAAATTGCTAGGTTTGCTTTAGCTCTCACATCCATTTTATTACTCTTATGTACATATATTCATACTCTTTTTTACTGAACCACTTCAAAGCAAGTTGCAGACATCAGGATCCCTCACCCCTAAGTGTTTCAGGGTGTTATCTCCTAAGAACAAGAATATTCTCTTACATGAACACAATACAAAAATACACTCACTAAGCCAATTCAAAAAGTCATACCAATTGTCCACATAAAATCCTTAATGTCTTTAAAAAATTGATATGTAATCAAAAGCACTAATTCAATTTATTCTCATTTTCTTCTAACAGGAATTCTATATTGGTAGGTGTGTTCTTTTCAGTGCTTCGCATTTAGAAGGCATATGATTCTTCCTAGCAATATTATTTTGATCACTTAATTAAAGTAGTGTCTGATATGTATGTGTCTATTACATGTATATATTCTTTTCCATTTTAAAGATAACTTTTTCCATTTGCAGTTTAGGAAATGATTTGTGATACTTTGGGGTATATAAATATCCTGTTTGCCAACAAACTTCCACCAATGTAAAGGAGTTTGATCATTTAGGGATAAATACTTTCATATTCCTCATGGATATTGTTAAAGTTCCCTCAATATGGGTTCATACTATTTTGCACTCCAGAGATGGCGAAGAGCACAGCCTCCCCAGCAAAGTATATTCTCAAGCTTTTGCTATTTGTGAATCTGATTAGTGAGAAATGGTTCATCGGTGTAATTTGTTTCCAAGGATCAGCTTTATTGCTTGTAAAATCTGATTGAACTACGTGACTTGGGTCTGTAGCCAGAGCGTGCTAGAGCCATTGGTTCTCAAGAGCTAATAATGCATGTCTTCCCAACTCCATATTCAGTGGCATCATTTTGGTTGCTGGAAGTCGGCCATAGTGGGACTACTTACTCTGTGGAAGTTAGAAAATATTACAGTTCAGAGCTCCCCTTATCCCCAGAAATCCACCTTTTAAGCAGCTACGTGTCCAAATGGACTTCCTCACACTCCTTAACCTCCACCCTCAGCCTAAACCTGGGGACCTGCCTGTGGGGAGAATGGAGTCAGCAGCCATCTGAGACGAGGATGGTGATGTGAGGCATACGTTGGGGAGAACAGAGAGCCCATGAGAGGAAGGGTCCCCTTTACAAGTGACATATTACCCTCCCCAGATAGAAAAATGTAGATGACTGACTGTCAGTCTCTTGCCATTTTAGCAACTACATACATCATTCTTACCTCTGTGGGGAGAAGCCATTGAAAAGCAGAGAGGGTAATTAGTAGTTTCTACTGATTATCTTCACGAAAATAGAAGTTTCTATTTTACTGGCTGATGGGATCACAGAGAGAGTGAGTGTGCAGTTTTCCCTCCACTCTTTTATGTTGTTCTTTTATCATGTTTCCTTTTTCCAATATAACAGATGAAGAACCTTATGTTCACAAGAAATTAAGTGGCTGTTTTGAAAGCCCATCAAATTTAGGACAAATCTAGGGCTAGAATTTTGAACTCTGGTATTCTAACATAACAGTGGTGGAAGAGAGTATAGAGCTCACTAGGTCAAACCTCTCATGTTACAAATGGAGCAAGTACACCACTGAGCTGACATGTTACTTGCCCGAGAACAGATACCAGGGAGGTGACAGGGCCAGAGTTATAAACACAGGTCTTCTGACTTCTAGCTCGGGGATCTTTCTAGTGCCCGAAGGTATCACTGGTCTACATACGTAATTTTTGTGATCTTGGCTTCTGAGTGGGCTCTGGGGATTCCAGTCTAGCAACCACGAAGGAAAATTAAATGATAATAACGTTCCCTCGCATTCTTGTAAAAATCAAAAGACATCAGAGTGAAAAAACAAAACAAAACAAAAGCCTAGGCATGACATCCAGACCAGTTAAGATTGGAATATCTGAAAGGGAGAGTCCATCACTGATCTATTTTTTTAAATGTATTTAATTCATGATTTCATTTGAAAGGAGTAAAACTTACATTTTTGATGTAGAGTTCTGTGGTTTTGACAAATTCATCCAATCAGTAAACTACTGCCACAAAGGCTCATGATGTAACCTTTAAAGCAACCACTACCCCAAATCTCAGCCTCTGGCAACCACAGATTTATTTTCTGTTCCTACAGTTTTGCCTTTCACAGATACTACATGAAAGGAATCATGCAGTACGTAGCCTTTTGTGTCTAGCTTCTTTTACTTACAACAATGCATACATATTGTTGCATGTATCAGTGATTTCCTTTTTGTTGCTCAGTATGTATGACTGAACTACATTTTGTTTATCCACTTACTGTTGAAGGATATGTTGGGTTGTTTTCACTTGGGAGTAATTATGAATAAAGCCATGATAAACATTCATATACAAGTTACTCCTTTCAGGTAACTACATAGAGTGTAATTGCTGGATATGATAAGTAAAGGCTTAGCATTATAAGACAATAGTAAATTGTTTTCCACAGTGTCTGTAGCATTTTGCGTTTGCACCAGTACGATGAGAGGTTCTTCCCTAACATTTTGTATTGTCAAGTTTTCTTCTTTAATGTGTCCATTCTAATAAGTTGCTTTTCCTTAGTGCCTAGTGATGTTGAGCTTCTTTTCATGTGCCTGTTTGCCACCCATGTATTTTCTTTGATGAAATACCTGTTCAAATCCTTTTTTGGCTTTTTAATTAATTTATTTTTTTTATTTTCTTGTTATTGAATTGAAAGGTTTGTGTATATTCTGGGTAAAAGCCCTTTATCAGATATGTGTTTGGCAAATATTTTCTCATATTTTGTAGCCTTCACTCTTAATTCTTAACCATGTTTTCAACAGGTACTTAAATTTTGATGGAGTCCAATTTATACATTTTTTTTCTTTTATGGATTGTGATCTGGGTGTCATATCCAAGAAATATTTGCCTAATCCAGTGTCACAAATATTTAATCTTATGGTTTATTCCAGACACTTGAAATTTTTAGGTGTTAGGCTTTGGTCTATAATCAACATTGAGTTAATTTTTGTATAAGATAAGAAGTATGGATTGACTTTTTGTTTATTCTTCCTTCCTTCCTCCCTCCCTCCTTCTTTCCCTCCTTCCCTCCTTCCATCCTCACAGAGCTGTCAAATTGCTCCAGTGAAATTTGTTGAAAAGATTATCCTTCCTCCATTGAATTGCCATTTTTTAAAAATTAACAATCAATTAACCATATATGTGTGGGTCTATGACTGGACTCTCTTCTGCTCCATTTCAATATGTACCTAGACTTCTGCAAATAATACACTGTCAGAATTGCTATGTAGATTTGTATTAGATTTATATTAAATCTTTAAATAGGGTAGTTAAGTCTTCCAAAGTAATTCTTTATTTTTAAAGTTATTTTAAATACTCTAAGAGCTTTACTTTTCCAAATAAATTTTGTAATAATTTTATGACAAAAAAGGCTTTCTAGATAACGATTGGGATTGTATTGAAACTATAGATCAGTTTGAGAGATGTGGTACCTAATTATTTGTGTCAACTTGGCTGAGATGAACATTTAGATTGGTAGACTTCAAGTAAAGCAAATGGTTCTCCATAATATGGGTGGGCCTCATCTGATTACCTGAAGGCCTGACTAAAATAAAAGCATGAATTCGCCCAAGCAAGAAGGAATTCTGCCAGTAGTCAGTCTTTGGACTGGAACTGCAACACTGGACTTCCCTAGGTCTCAAAAATACCTACCTATCTTCTATACTTTGGATTTGCCAGCCTCCATAATTGCATGAGTCGACTCCTTTTTAAAGATTTTATTTATTTATTTATTTGAGAAAGAGAGTACATGAGCAGGGGAGGGGCAGAGAGAGAGGGAGAGAGAGGGAATCTCTAGCAGACTCCTCACTGAGCACAGAGCCCAATGCAGGGCTCAATACCATGACCTGAGATCATGACCTGAGCCCAAATCAAGAGTCTTACTCTCAACCAACTGAGCCACCCATGAGTCAAAAATCTCAATCTCTCTCTCTCCTTCTCTCTCATTCTCTCTACACAGGAGTGCACACACACACATTAATCCTTTTGTCTCTCTGAAGAACCCTAATACAAGAAATTAACATCTTAAAAATATGATTTCTTCCAAACCATGAATACAATAATTCTCTCAATTTTCTTGCCTTTGATATCCTTACCCTTGCTTTGTTGTTTCTGGTATTCATATCTGGCACATATTTTGTTAGATTCATATCCAAGTATTTCATTGTTTTGGTGCTATTTTAAGTGGTATGCTTTCCTTAATTTTAATATCTAATTGTTTGTTGCTAGTGTATAGAAAAACAATTTGTCTATATAGACCTTGAAACTTGCAACTTGGATGTATTATTCTATGAGTTTTTTTGTTTTTGTTTTTGTTTTTGTTTTTTTTGTAAATTCCATGGGATTTTCTATGTAGATAATCATGTCACCCACAGATAAAGATGTTTTTATTCCTCCCTTTGCAACCTGCCTGAATTCTCATTCTTTTTGTTGTCTTAACATGTAGCTAAGACTTCCAGTAAGATGTTTAATGGAGGTGATGGAAAAGAATATCTTGGCCTTATTCTTGATCTTAGGAGGACAACATTTAGCATTTAGTTATTGAATATCATGTTAGCTATCACATATTGTGGATGTGTTTTTTTTGTTTGTTTGTTTCTTAAATTCCACATATGAGTGAAATCATGTGGTATTTGTCTTTCTCTGACTGTCATTTCATTTAGCATTATACACTCTACTTCCATCCCTGTAGCTGCAAATGGCAGGATTTCATTGTTTTTTAATGATTGAATAATATCCCACTATGTATATATACCACATCTTCTTTATCCATTCTTCTGTCAGTAGACACTTGGGATGCTTCCATGATTTGGCTTTTTTAAGTAATGCTTCAATAAACATAGGGGTGCATATATCTTTTTGAATTATTATGGATGTGTTTTGTAACATTAAGGAAATCTCTTCCATTCTTTTTTTTTTTTAAAGATTATTTATTTATTTGAGAGAAAGAGAGAGAGCACAAGCAGGGGTAGGGGTAGAGGGAGAGGGAGAAGCAGACTCCTTAGTGAGCAGGGAACTAGACGTAAGGCTGGATCCCAGGACCCTAAGATCGTGACCCGAGCCAAAGCCAGACCCTTAACTGATAGAGCCACCCACGCACCCCAAATCTCTTCCATTCTTATTTTATTCAGTGTGTGTATGCATGTGTTTTATCATGAATGGATGTTGAATTTCATTAAATTATATTTCTGTGTGATGAAATGATTATAAATACAAATTTATTTATTTGTAAGATGAGTTATATTGATTGAGTTTTGAAACAACTTCGCTTTTCTAGGAAAACCCCATTTGTTCATGACATTAAAGTTATGTTTGTTGGATTGGTTTGCTAATAATCAGTTGAGAAAATTTGCCTTTTTATTCATGAGGGATTTGGGTATATAGTCAGTGTCCTTTAATTTGTAAAGTCATGGCTGATTTTGTTATCAGGAAAATACTGGCCTCATAAAACAAATTAGGAAATGTTTTAATCTTTTCTGTTTTCTAGGTGAGTTTGGCTTAATTGGTGTAATTTCTTCCTTAAGTATTTGGCAGATTTGCAAGTAAAATCATCTGGGAGTTTTATTTTATTTTAAGATTTATTTATCTTAGAGAGAGAAAACACGAGTTGGGGGGGCAGAGGGAGAGGGGGAGAGAATCCTCAAGCAGACTCCCTGATTAGTGAAGAGCCGAACATGGGACTCGACCCCAGGACCCCGAGATCATGACCTGAGTTGGAATCAAGAGTTGGACGCACAACTGACTGAGCCACCTGGGTGTCCTTCATCTGGGAGTTGTTTTTTTGTTGTTGGAATGTTTTTAAGTACATATTTACTTCACTTAATAAGTATAGGATTATTCATATTATAAATCTTTTCTTTGAATGAGTTTTTATAGCTTATGTCCTGCTAGATATTGGCTTAGTTTATCTGTGTGAATTAATGGTCACGGAATTGTTAGTATTCCCTAATCAGAGCTTTTTAATGTCTGCAGGATCTGTTTTGACATTCCCTCTTTCATTCCTAAAATTGATAATCGTTGTCTTCTCTCATTTTTTTTTCCTTTGTCAGTCTGGTTAGAGGTTTATGAATTTTATCAATTTCTTCAAAAAACTGGTTTCATTGATTTTCTCTACTTTTTAAAATTTTTAATTATATTATTTTCTGTTCTTTATAATTTCCTTCCTTCTGCGTGCTTTGCATTTAATTTGTCTTCTGCTATTTTCTCAAGTTTGAATTATTTCTAATATAAGCACTTAACGCTATACATAGCTCTTGAAGCACTATTTTAGCTATATCCCACACAATTTGGTGTGTTCTATTCTCATTTTTTTCAGTTCAAAATATTTTCTAATTTCCTTTGACACTTCCTTTTTGACACATGAATTATTTAAGAATGTGTGTTTTATGTCTAAATACTTAGAAAATTTTTAGATATTTTTATGTTACTGATATCTAGATAAATTATGTCATGGTCAGAAAATATACTTTGCATAATTTTAATTATTTTTAATTTATTCAGGTTTGTACTATAGCCCAGAATATTGTCAGTTTTGGTAAATATTCCAGGTGCACTTGAGAATAAGGTATATTCTGTGGCTGGATTGTTCTGTAAATATTAATGAGGTCAAGGTGATTAATAATGCTGTTTATGTGTTTCTATCCTTGCTGATGTTCTGTCAACTTGTTTTATTACTGAGAGAAGTGTTGACGCCTCCAACTATATTTGTGGATTTGTGGATTTCTCCTTTGAGTTCTTTTGGCTTCATATATTTTGAAACTCTGTTGCTAGGTACACACCTATTCAGGGTTGCTGTGTCTTCTTGTTGCATTGAACCCTTTATCATTATGCAAAGTATTTCTTTGTTGCTGGTAATTTTCCTTGTTCTGAAGTCTCCTTTATCTGATATTAATCTAGGCATTCCAACTTTCTTTTGATTATTGATTATTATTCACTTTATTATTTTAATTTTTACTCGTCTATTTAAAGTAGATTTATATAGACAGGTAGATATTCTTTTTAATCCAATCTGACAGCCTATTTTATTGTTGTATTTAAAACACTTAGATTTAATTCGTGATATGGTTTAAAATTTTACTTTTTGCTGTTGTTCTCTCCAATTTTAATAGTTCTGTTTTCCTTTTTCTGACTTCTTTTTTAAATTTTGAGTGTTTTAGGGCACCTGGTGGCTCAGTAGGTTAAGCATCCAGCTCTTGATTTAGACTCAGGCCATGGAGATGGAGCCCATGTCAGCCTCCCTGCTCAGCGTGGGCGAGTCTACTTGAGATTCTCTCTCCCTCTTCCTCTGTACCTCCCCCCACTCACACTCTCTCTTTCTCTTTCTAAATAAATAAATAAACAAAATTTTTAACAAAAGAAAAGAAAAATTTTGAGTATTTTAGTACATTTTAATTTATTTATTGGTTTTTGGCTTTATCTATTTTTATCATTGATTGATGAATTACAATACACATATTTAAACTTCCACAGTCTATTTAGAGTTAACATTTTATCAATTTTATCGATAAAATGTAGATGTCTTATAATCCATAGGTCCCTTAACAACCCCTCATATTATAGTTATCATATAAATTCCATCTACATACCTTAAAAATGTTACCAGAAAGCATTACAACTTATACATTCTGATCTCATACATATTTTAAAGAACTTAAGAGGAGAAAATAGACTTTTATATTTTTTTCAGATATTTAGCATTTCTAATGCTTGCCTTTCATTCTTGATATTCTATGTTTCCCTTTTGGATCATTTAGTTTTGTCCTGAAGAACTCTCTTTAGTATTTCTTTTACAGAAGGTCTACTGACTAAAAGTTCTCTTAGTTTTCTGTCATCTGAGGATATCTTTATTTTTCCTTCATTCCCGAAAGGTATTTTCTTTGAGTTTAGAATTCTGGGTTGACATTTTTTTTTTTCAGTACTTTAAAGATATTATTTCACTTCTAGGTTCTTGGTAAGAAATCCCATAGTTTTCAAATTGTCTTCCCCTATATGTAATGTATCACTTTTATCTAGTGCTTTCAAGATATTTTTCTTTGTCTTTGTTTTTTAAGTATCTGAGCAAAATTTATCTCTATTTTATCCTGTTTTGTGTGTGTCGAGCTTCTTGAATCTTTAAATGTAGATCCTTCACCAAGTTTGAAATGTTTTCAAACACTATTTCTTCACTCATTTTTATGTACACCAATTTCTCCTTTCGTTCAGGGACATTAATGACATTATACTATAGTTCTTTGGCTTTCTTTATTTAGATAAAGATTAGATAATTTCTATTGACCTACTTTCAATTCCGCTTACTGTTTTTTTCTGTCATTTCCATTCTGTTATTTAAACCCATCCTATTGTTATTTTTTTTTATTTTGTTATATAAGAAATTGTACTTTTCAGTACAAAAGTTTCTGATTGGTTCTTTTAAAAATCATTTTTATTCCTTTTAGGAACTTCTATTCTTCCCAGTTATTTCAAATGTATTTTCCTTTACTTCATGAAGCATAGTTTTCATAGCTGCTTTAAAGCTTTTGTCTAAATTTGATGCACTGAGTTGTGTTCCTCCAAAATTCAAGCATCAAAACCCTAACCTCCAATGTGACTTTTTTGGGAATAGGCCCTTTCGGGAGGTAATTAGGTTAAATAAGGTCGTAAGGGTGGGGCCCTACTTTGATAGGACTGGTGTCCTAGTAATTAATAGGAAGAGACAGCAGAGATTTCTATTTCTCTGCGTACATGCAGATGAAAGGCCATTTAGGGATACAGTTAAAGGCAGCCATCTACAAGCCGGGAAGAGATGCCTAGACACCAACTTCAGCAGCACCTTGATCTTGGATGAGTAGGCTCTGGAATTGTGAGAAAATAAACTCTTATTCTTAAGCTGCCCATGCTGTTATGACAACCCTAGCAGACTAGTATACTGATAATTCCCCATTTGCATTATCTCAGGGGTAGCATCTGTTGATTGACTTTTCCTCCAAGAATTAGTAAAATGTCTTTGGTTCTTCATGTGTCGAATTTTTTTATAATGTATTCTGGACACTTCAAATTTATGTTGTGTAGGCTCTGAAACCTTTTAAAATGCTCTGGAGAGTTTCATCATTCAATAGCATCTTGAGAATTTCAGTGTTGAATATACTGGCCTTGATGATTATATATTATATTATATATAATATAATATATGTATTATATTATATATATTATACCCAAGAAACTTGTCTTGATGTTGAGTTCACATGATAGGAACAAAACTTTGACCTATATTGTACAATTTTGCTTGATGTGGTTAAGTGAAGTTGATAGATATTTTAGGAAAAAAAGACTCTTCCTCTATCCAAATTACCTTTCCTTCCATTACTGGCATCTGGTAGATTGGGACCAAAGGAAGTTTCGGTAATTTGAGATAAATACATTTCACAATGATTTTGCAAGATCGGTTGTTTTGACTAATTACTTTTTAAAATATGTGTACATTCCCTAAGACATAAGTAGAATAATATATTTATATATAATTTAAAAATAAATTCCTTTTGTGGTAAATAACACAAATGTATTTCTCAAAAATATGTTAAATTCTGTCACTTGTAGCAGCATAATGTTTATGGTATATAATATGGTATTTTTTTGATTTATGTAATAGAAAATATTTTAAAATCCTATAGGCTTTGAAAAAGTCATTTTTGCTGTCAGGATTATTGGTAAGTAGTGTATTTGAAAATCGGTATTTATTTTATCTGATATTAAATTATCTAGAAAATAAGTTCTTTGATATCAATAAAGTAAGCTTTTTTTCCTAAAAGAAATGGTTTTTAAAATGTGGTTATTGCCAATAATAACTGGCATTAACATAATTTTCCAAGGATCTAGGTTTTTGTTCTGTAAACTGAAAGTTTTGCTATTTGTGAAGTCTCTAGCACTTAATACATATCAAAATCTCAGCATTAGCTGCAGAGTTATGAGAGTAAAGTCCAGTAAGCTGTCAACAAATTCTTTGCTTGTAGCTAATATAAATTAACAAATAGGACAAGAACAAGTATTTTAACCCTTACACAAATTCCCTACCATTCCAAATTACACTGTATTAACAGAACATCAGATTGCAGTGGCTTAAAGGCCAAATTGCCTATAGTCTGTAGAACTCACGCTACTGAAGACCAAGGCAGAGGAAAGCCTGTTCGTACATTCAACAAAGTGGCTTAGGAATGACTAGATTGTGTGTGTGTGTGTGTGTGTGTGTGTGTGCTCGCTCGCGTGCGCATGCACACATACACGCACCCGTGTAGAACAAAATAGGCAATCTAATTCCATAGAATTCAATAAGCCTTTGGAATGCAAATTTCAACTGTCAAATCTTAATTAAAAAGTACCAGTCAGCACTATTTAAAAATTGGAAGAGAACTAAGTGGTGGGTTGTTGGAAAATGTGCAACTTGCCTTCTAAATAGAGTAGGTAGGCTGACAGGTATATAATTAACATCACATCAAGTGAGGGACAGGAAGCCCACTGTAGTTCCTTGAAGGGAGGAGCTTCAGCAATTTTCAAGGCAGGGAAAAAGGTTCTTCAATCAGAGTTAATTTATAATTCCTTTTATTTCTACAGAGAATCTACTTTTTTTTAAATTGAACTTCCCTGAACCTTAGAAAGCAGTGACATTTGCAGAGTTGAGGTTTTATTCTAAGAGGCTAATATTAACATAAACGTTTAGGCGCCTTGTGTCAATTAGAACACTTTCTCAGTCTTATTGGACTTTTGGTATCTTTGGGTCACAGCGCTCTTCATCTCAACATTTTTTTTTTTTACTATATTGTTTCAATCCTACATAAGAAGGTAAACTAGGCACCTGTCATTTGGAAAAAAGAGAGGTTTCAGTCCTTAGTGTTCTTCCTATGGAGAGAATTAAAATTCACAAGAACTAAAACACATTTTGGACATTGATATTTTTACCAGGAAAGTGTAATCTCCTAGGCTGAAACTAGTTTGGAGAGGGCAGTAAAAAAATTTCCTTGTTCATAATTTCCTTTAGAATTGTTCACTAGTGTGAAATTTTCTAAGGAGAATATTCATGAGAAAAAATTTCTTCAGAATGAGATCATTACTTAACCCACCCTACAAAGCAAGATTAAAATTACTTCTGAAAGAAGTCTTGCAACAGGTAGGTCAGAGGTAGGAACTCCTTAGAAAAAGACTGGGAGAACTAGTTCACTTAAGAAAGTGAGTGGATTTGGATTCTAAGTATGGGATATTGATAGGTGAGATTTGGAATAAGTAGGAACTGTGCAGGCACAGAGGAAGAAGGTGGATATAACACTAAACACACTGATTTCTATTGGACACACTGGAAATTCAGGGTTCCTACAGGGTAGAAAGATCTATGAACATCTGTTTTAGAATAGTGCTTTTGCTTTCTGACTTTATTGCCTGTATTTCCAGCACGTACAGAGAATTTTGAGAACTAGCAACTTAGATATACAAAATTTCAGTTTCTGATTGCAATTCATAGCTAAGGAAGGCAAACCTTTTCTCAGTTCTTTGTGGTACATGCTGTCAACTTGGCCCATTCTGGTGATGACACCTATTCAGTTATCCACCAACATGGAGTCACTCATGATAGTGCTGATCCTTATTGTGTTTATATTTGAAATATAAACACAAAACAAAACACAGACAATAATAAGCTCACAACTGGGCTGCTTTATCTTTCCATTTCTCTTGCATTTTAAAAAATTAAAGCTTTAATGTAGAGCAAATAATAAATGACTCTTGTTTATTTTAAGCTCTTGCTGTGGACAATGAGAGAGGAAAAAAATCACAGTGTGGTACCTCCAGCTGCTAATTCCTACACACTTCATTAATTACTCAGAATTCAGAGAAGCAGGATATTTAATTAGATTCTCAAATGCAAAAAAATAACATTCAGCCACCATGCAAATACATATCATAGTTGCAGCTGGAACATTTTTTGACAGGAACCCTGTAGACAGTAAAATGTCAAGTAAAGCAAACCTTTGACAAAATGAAGTCAATGTGTATAACTGCCAATGCAGCCTAAAATTGAGGAATGTATCCACAACAAAGAGCCATGTGTAGTAAAATATCATTTGATTTTGGGGATCCTTCGGACTTGCTCGGGCTGAGTCTGGGGATAGCTACTATCACTCCATTTATATCTGGATGTTCATCAATCTGTCTTTGGGATAACCATGCATTCCTCATTTTCCTTCCATAGAGTTGAGATTTTCAATGAGGCGTGGATCAGGTAGTTCATTTGGTCAGGCTTTTCAAAAATTTCTCGACCTCTAACTTTCAGGATCTTAGTCATGCTCTTGATGGCAGGCACCATGGTGGAGAAGGAGTGTTGTCAAACTTTTGTATTGAGAATATGTTCTGGGGTAAACTTGATCTGTGTCACTTCTCCAGTTGTAAATAGTTCTCCAGAGTTTCTTGAAGTGGGCAGGGAAGGGCAGTGTAGTCCATTCAGCCATTCATTCATGAGGCCAATCAGCCAATCACTGGTTCATTCAACAAGTATGTACTAAATATTAATGCGTGTCGGGCACTATGCTTGGTTCTGGTGCTTGGTTCTGGTGAAAATGATGAAAGAGAAAAGATGATCCTTGCCATTGGAGATCTTAGAATTTTTTGAGAGAAGGAAACAATTGAGATATGATAGATAGATTTCCAGGCAATTAACAATGTTATGTGATAAATGCTCTGAATCTGTGAGGAGGCAGTGGTACAGGATATTCTGAGTATAAGGGAAGATGCCTAACCCAGATTTGGAGGGTGTGTGTGTGTGTGTACGTGTGTGTATTATGAGGCTAGGTGTTGCTAGGGAGGGTTTTCAAAGATTAAGTTAGGGCCTGAGGAAAAAGTAAGAAATAGCCATTGAAAGATGGAGGAGGGAGAAATGTGGTCCAGGCAGTGCAAATAGAATTTTTAATGTCCTGAATGTAAAAGAAAAGAGGACATGGGGCGCTTGGGTGGCTCAGTTTGTTATCTGCCTTTGACTCAGGTAATGATCTCAGGGTCCTGGGATCAAGCCCCGCATCAGGCTCCCTGCTGAGCAGGGAGTCTGCTTCTCCCTCTCCCTCTGCCACTCCCCCCACTCATGCTCTCTCTCTCTCTCTCAAATAAATAAATAAAATCTTTTAAAAAGATTAAAAAAAGAAAAGATGACATGTTTTTTACCACTTTATAATCAGTAAAGTCAAATTTAGCTGGTAACTAAATATATATTGAATAAAACTGAGACAAATTAGCATTTAAAATGGTAACCAAAAAAGGCCCATATCCCTCTAAAATATCTTGAAAAATGCTGACATCTTTATAGAATATCTCCTGTGGCCACTGAATAGGGTATGTATAAACTATTTTACACATTTAAACTTCCTAAAATTCCTCTTGACCTATTTCTCTGCCTCTCATCCATCTTCCCTTTCTTTCCTTTAAAAATTTTCACCTGTTTCTCTTGCCCACTAACCTAAGTAACTTTAGCCTTTCTAGACTTCTGTGAATTCCTTGTACTTAGATCAGTGAGCAAGTATCCCAAGTATAGACTTCTGAAGTACTGGGAGAGAATAGATAGGAATATACAAGTAAGGTATTCTGAATGGACTCATTCTTTTATGAGACACTAACAATCTAGGGAGATGTACTGACTTATGGTCCTCGTATATTGAGTGCTGATTGCATGCATCCCAAGAGTTGATTGTATTTATTCCCAAAACTTTAATGGAAATTGTAATGTAATTACATAATTTAATTGATAAGAGGATTTGTTCCTTTGTTTGTGTATTGCCCCCGGCATGTAAATAAGGACTGACAAGCGATCATGGAATTTACTAGTAGGACGTTGTTTCATGTGAGTGATGGGAGTGAACACCAGACTGTAGTAAGTTCATGCCTGACTGTCAGACAGGGAGCAGAGACCGTGGGAATAAACAACTCGTTCAACAAAATGGGTGTGGAGGACAGGAAAGGTAGGTAGAGCAGTGTTTAGAGGTGATGTGGGGTCATGAGAGCATTTTTATCATTAAATGACAGACTTAAGAATGTTCAATTCTGATTAAAAAAAAAAAAAGGACCCTAAAGAGACAGAAAGGAAGACACTGGGAAAGGAAATGACAATCACGAGAATGTCCAAGTGGAAAGGTTTGGTGGAAAGATCATAGTCTTTGGAATCATGTACATCTAAATTTAGTAAAAGGCTCTGTGGCCAATACCCATTGTTACATCATTTAACCTCTCACAGACTTAGTTTTTCAAAATCTGACAATATGGGCAAAACCTGCTGTGTATTATGAAGGTTAAATAAAACATGGCGGGTTACCAGATATTATATTTAATTATTTGTATATATCTGTTGCTTTTAATAATTTAAGTTCAAGAAGGTTGAAACTTTTTTTTGGATAACTGTTATATCCACAAGGACGAGAACAGTACCTTCTTTGATAAATATTTGCCGGATAAATAAATGAACAAACAAATCAATGTATACACATTAGTTCCTTAAATTCTTGTCATGGAACAAGGACAAAAAAGAAAGAAAAAGGAAAGGTGGCTGACTTTACTACCCTATCACAAAAGTGAAATAGAAATCCACTATGGCTTTCCTTCTAAAGGGCTACATTTCTGAAATCTAATATTTTTAATTTTATTATTGAGTGTATACCTTGGTGACCTATGGAGAGACAGTACTTGCAGATGTGGGTCATTTATACTTTAGCATAATAACCATTTTGGATCAAGTTTGTAATTTGGGTTAGGTGAGAAGGTGACTTGGTTCATGAAAAAAGTAGTACCTCTGAATGGAGAAAAATGGCAGAAAATAGATAAACTATATGTTTAAAACAATTCCTTCCTACAGAGTCCTCAAGACGCTTCAGTAGCAAAGCCAGGCCTAGAGAGAAGAAAAAAAAAATGAAAAGTACAAAATAGCTCATATTGCTTTTGTCTAAAATTTTATGAAATTTAGAGAATCTGTTGTAATTTTCACTCAGTATTTCATTCCTACTGCTTTCAGAATGCTGATCTACTTATGTACCAACATTGGGCATATATGAATTCACATTCCGCTAAAGTCGGCACAGTTATTCTTATTTTAAAGATTGGATGAATAGGATTCTGGAAGGTAAAATGCAATGCCTAAAGTCACCCAGGTAGTCAGTTGAGAGTCCTGTATTCAAACTCAGACCTCCCAATGGCATAGTCTTCTTTCCACTATTAGAAGTTTGTTTTCAATATCTGAGTGTCAAAAATAGATAGTTACTGTTGGTGATACCAAAGACATAATTCAATATAGTTCTAGCCTCGGGGAGATGAGAGTACATTACTTCTCAAAATATTACTTTGTAGAAGAGCCTTTGTAAACTCTGACAATGGTTACATAAGAGTAACTTGTTGATTTAGTCCTGATTTTGGGGATCAAGTTTGAAAACTAGAGAAGCTAAAATTATGGAAAGTTTTTATAAGCTATTCGGGAAAGCAAAATTGCTTTTAAAAAGGACTTTCCTTGTTTAATAAGTCTTAGGCTTTTTTTTCTTCCCTAAAGAAATTCAGGTAAGACAAAAGACAGTTCTCATGGACTTGGAATGTGTGTGTGTGTGTGTGTGTGTGTGTATCTGTGACAGAAACTATTTTTATAATTCACATCCTACTGGAAAAAAGACTTTGTATTTAGTACTTATTATTCAGTAATATTTTAATTGACTCATAAATAGTAAAGTAACTGTGAAATTCCTTTACCCTAAAGTACAACACAAAGTGTCATAAAGTCATCAACCAGTAAATACTCACAAGAAAAACAATGAAATAAAAGATACGTAGTTTTAGGATATTTGATTTTTCCTACACCAAACACTTAGACAATTAGAGAATTTTGAAAATTAATAAAACTTACTTTTAATAAAAGTTGTGTAATTGTGGAGGCGCCTGAGTGGCTCAGTCCGTTGAGCGTCTGCCTTTGGCTCAGGCCATGATCCTGGGGTCCTGGGGTGGAGTCCCGCATCACGACTCCCTGCTCATCGGGGAGCCTGCTTCTCCCTCTCCCTCTGACTGCTGCTCCCCCTGCTTGTGCTCTCTCCCTCTCTTGCTCTCTCTCAACTAAATAAAAATAATAAAAATCTTTTTAAAAAATTGTGTAATTGTGTAAGTCAATGAAAGAAAGACAGTTATCATATGATCTCACTGTATATGGAATTTAAGAAAGAAAACCGAGGATCATAGGGGAAGAGAGGAAAAATAAAACAAGATGAAATCAGAAAGGGAAACAAATCATAAGAGACTCTTAATCATAGGAAACAAACTGAGGGTTGCTGGAGGGGAGGGAGGTGGAGGGATGCGGTAATTGGGTGATGGACATGAAGGAGGGCATGTGATGGAAAGAGCACTGATAATAAGACTGATGAATCACAGACCTCTACCTCTGAAAGCAATAATACATTTTATGTTAATTAATTGAATTTAAATTTTTTTTTAAAGTTTAAAAAATTGTGTAAATAGGAAACAATGGGGGGAGCTTGGGTGGTTCAGTCAATTAAGCGTTTGCCTTCAGCTAGGGTCAGGATCTCTGGGTCCTGAGATGGAGCCCTGGCATTGGACTTCCTGCTCAGTGGGGGATCTGCTTCTCCCTCTCCCTCTGCTCCTCCCCCCTGCTCATTCTCTCTCTCAAATAAATAAATAAAATCTTTAAAAGAAGGAAAGAAAGAAAGAAAGAAAGAAAGAAAGAAAGAAAGAAAGAAAGAGAAAGAAAGAAAGAAAGAAGAAAGAAAGAGTGGAAGATTTTTCCCCTTATTTCTTGAGCTAAGTGAGCTGGAAACATGCTGGCCTGAAAAAAAAAAATAATAAAGAAAAGAGGCTACCTCTAAGAGTAAACTCTAATGAATTATTCAAAGACACATCGATTCAGTTGCATGTGAAAGTCTCCAAGGGAATTAGAAAGCCCTTGGCCTCACATGTGCTAAGTTGCCTTTCCTGGGTAAAAAAATTAATGCATTTACAGAGTCAGTATGCTTTCATATTCAGTCATTAAAGCAGCAATTACTTTATGATAGGCCGATACTTATGAGAAACAAGGAAATCAGGTAATGATGTGAATAGATCTCTTAAATGAGCGTTCTCGATATTTTTGGCTTCTGGGTCATTTCTTGCCCCTTAACCAGAGTCCTCTGAAGTAGGCTCCTCATTCTTGTATCCTATGGTGACAGGCTCCCAGCATCTGGCATGGTGCTCGGCATACATATATTTATAGATACGTGGCCATCCCAGTCACCTCTAGTTCCTGAAATTGGGTACCTGGAGTTGCTTTATCTTGGTTCTTTTTCCGCCTTCTCTGCTCTTCAAGAGTATCTTATCTCTTGAAAATATTACCCAAAGTAATATTCCATTCTAACTCCCTCCTTTGGAGGTTTCAGCCATTCCATGGTATCAGCGGAATGGATTGGGGTGGATGGTTCGCTGTGATATTTAACCTTCTGTATTTCTCACTTTCATGGGTCACTTTCAAGATCCCAAACAGAATTTTGCATTTGCAGTATTCCTTTACTTTTCTTAAAGATGATAAGTTTCAGGTCCCACAGCACCTGGATCTGTTCATAATTCTTTTTTCAACATCTTCTCGGAGTTCTGTACGCTGCTAGCGTTCACTAACTTCTCGTATTTAGTATGATTAAAACCAGCTGTTCTTCCTGCAAACTGCTCCCCACACCCACTTACCTGTTTCTATGAAGGGCGATAACAGAGCTCTCCGTCATCCTGAGAGAAAAACGGAGAGTAGAGAAGAAATACTCCCTCATCCTCATCCCATATTTACAGTTAATAAGCCCTGTCAATCTTCATTTAGTTCAGACCCCGCCATTTCTATTAATGCCATCCCAATTCAGGTTCTTGTTACCACTTCCCACCTTCTCCGCTGCTAACACTCTCTCTATTTTAACCTTTGTTATAGCAGGAGGTCTCCTGGCTTCTTCTTGAGCCCTGCCCTGGTCCTGCCTCAGAGTCTATTTTCACAATATCTGTCGTAGTTATTTTCTGAAAGCATAACAATTTCTTTAAAATGTAATTATTTTCTTTAAACATAATTATTTCTTTAAAACATGTTTATTCATTTAAAACATAAGTAAGATTATGTCAGTTCTCTGCAGAAGCCTTCCAATAGCTCCCCATTTCCCTCCGAGCAAAAGATAGTCTTCACATGTGCTGTAAAACCCTATTCAATCTTACCAATTCTCCTCCAATATCTTGCTTTCTGCTTCTCTTAAATCACCTTATTCCAGCTGTGCTAGCTTCCTGTTTCTGCCCTGAATATTCTGGTACCCTTCAGACTGAAGTTCTCTCCCCAGATTGTTCCTCTTCCTGGGACATGTTTCCAGATATCCACATCACCTACTCATTTAAGGTTTTCCTCAAATGTCCCCTTCTCGATGACGCCTACTGTGATTTATTTAAAATTATGACTCCCCCCATTTCCCATCTCATATGTCTGATATTCTTTCCCTGTTTGTTTTTTTTCCCCCAAATCATTTAACACCTCTTCACACACTGTATCATTTACTTATTTATTTTTGCTTTGTTTATTGTCTGCCTCCTGCTCCTTGAATGTAAGCTCGATGAGGTCAGGGATTGTGTTCTGTTTCTTTACTTCTGTACTCTGCTCACCCTGAAGAGTTCCTGGCAGGTAGTAGAGGATGGGTAAATGGGGTTTTTTGAGTATATTAATTACTTCAGGCCTGGACTTTTGCAATAATAATTTAACGAGCTCCCTGCCTCGTATCTCTTACTTTTCTCTTCCAGACTCCATTCTGTGGTAAATTAATTGTTCTAGAGATCGACTCTATCCATATAATTTTGCTGAAACCCTTCAAAAGTTTCAAATTTCTCATCATAAAAAGTCCAACTTCTTGGCATGCTAGTCGCACCCTCACACATGGCTTTCAAGCTTTCTTTCCAGGCTTCCTTACTGTGATTCACCAACGATAACTTCTACCTGACTCTTCAACCCCAAATATTCCTATTTCCTGGCATTTCGTTTTGCTCATTTTTATCCCTCATTGCAGGTCCCTAACCTATACCCGACCATGGAAATATTATTTGTACTTTGAGAATACCTAGTCTAAAAAACAAATGCAAACCCTCACATCAGCTCAACTATCAGTGTTCTTTCAAGTATGAAGGTATATATATTAGAAACACATTTCTTAAATAACCACTTGTTTAGTAAATTTCTTTTTGTCATGTTGGCTTTTATTTTTCCTTTTTATTTTAATTTTGCAACTCTTAGGACCTGAATGATGAATGATCAGACAAATACTCCTACTCCCATCAGCATGCCATCAGTTTCAGGCTCTGAGAAAAATGAAGTGGAAATATTAAAATATTAATACATTAACATTTATACACGAAACATTTATTATTAACTATAATGATATTTCTTCAAAAATTGTCATGTACATAGAAAAATCCCGTTACATTCAAACAAGCTGTGGGATGTCCAGTGCATGTATTAGTAGTCTAACAGTTGCTTTAGTGCTATTGGGAAATGTAAAGCATTCACTCTGTTATTCTTTAATTTATTTAAAAGTTCACATTTAACTTTCAGAGATTATGGAATACTCAACTTCTTTATGTCTTTTTTTAAAGACTTTATTAATTTATTTAAGAGAGAGAGAGAGAGAGTGCAAGCCTGGGGAGGTGGTGGGGAGGGGTGGAAGTAGGCTCCTCACTGAGCAGGGAGCCCGAGGATGACATGGGGCTCGATCTCAGGATCCTGGGACCATGACCCAGCTGAAGGCAGATGCTTAACTGACTGAGCCACCCAAGAGCCCCAACTTCTTTCTGTCTTAATCAAAATTACTAAATATATGCTACCAGTAAGAGTTTGTAAAAGCTATTTACCAATAATTGTGTTTTCCTTAAAGCAGGTATTTTAGAGAGTTGTATAAAATGATTCTAAAGAAATTATTTTATTAGGAATAATTAACAAGGAATTGAAGGAATTTTTAGTTTGTTTCAGTGTTTTCATAAAACTAACAAAGGTTTGGAATGTTTTCTTAGACTGGTTTGGATCTCAGATTTTCCCTAACATATATAATAGTGAAGTTTTAGGTTTAAATGTTATATGCAAACAATGAATCATGGATCACTACATCAAAAACTAATGATGTACTGTACGGTGACTAACATAACATAAAATTAAAAAAAAAATAAATGTACAAAACAAACAGGAAAACCAAGCCAGAAACAAAAACAAAAACACAAAACAAAATTCTAGCTATTGAAGTTAAAGTGCTTTTTGTGGTGAACTGATTTTTTAATCAGGTTTGCAGGGAAGAATTCAAATTGACCTTTATTTGTTGTATAAAAACACGGACTCTGCTATTTAATAAGAAAATAAACTTGAAAAAGTAAAGGTTAATCTAATGTTCTAAGCCTTAATGGTCAAATCAGACTAATTTCACAACTGATTCCATCAATTATGCAAAAATTCCTCAACAAAAGATATGAGTAGGGGAAAAAATAAAGAAAGCAACCAGAAACCACTTGATTCCATGGCTACATTTAAGCTTGAACTCCAAGAATATTAATATCAGAATAGTCTAACTCACAATCACTTGGAGGCAGGAAAAGTGGGCTGACATTTGTTAAACTACTTAGAAGAATATTTGAAATATCATTAAGAACTGGAATAATGCCAGGCAATTGAGGGAAAGCAGACAGGGTGCAGAACTTCAAACAGAAGAGAGTAATCAGAGAGATGTGATATGTGTGATGTCAGTACTTATTTTTTTCTTTAAGTCCCAGATATTGAAAGGAAATCTATAAACAGCCAGAGAACACGGACTCAGTAATATGGCTATACGGACTTACAAAAAATAAGGGATGCCAAACATCGTGTCTGTTTGCGGAAGGACAAAGCTAGTAGCCTTGTGAAATACAATCTGTGTTTTATTGGGGCAGTACTTGAAGCATTTAGTGGAGTGTCCCAGAAAAGTTAGTGTTCCAACCTATTTCACGCCGGCTTGGATATGAACACTGTCACATCATTCGGCGTGCTGGCTGAGCCCGTGCAAAGGAAGAGGCGGTAATAAATGGGAGTGCGTCCAGTTGCGAGGAAGTGGCTAGTAGGGGCTGCAGGAGCTTTGGCATGAGGTCAGGTTTTATTTTCCATCTTTATTAATCATCTCCAGGGGGGAATAAATTGCCTGCTAATGAAATTTGCAGATAGCACTAAATTTTGAGGTGTTGCCAAACACGGTTAACAAAGGAGAAATAAATATAAATGGACTTAAGCATGCTATTTATCATTTATTTGGATTTAATCAAAATTGCTCCCAGGATACATTTATAACCGATTCCCACAAATTAAATTTTAGAGGAAGAAATCTCCATCACACAGCAAGACAAATGGGCTGATGGTAGGCTCGCCGTCTACATTCTGCTAGGTTAAAAGAAAAAGGTTATTCTTAGTGAAAATGCACGGTTCAGAGTGTCCTCTTTCCATGTCCATTGAATGCCAATTTCAAAAGTGGGCAAATTTCCAAGCTTTGAAGAAATCTCGGTTTTAAGAATTGAGCTAAAGCACAGGGATTAAGGATTGCATATATATTCCCTTCATCTTTTTCTAATTTGGCCACACCCAGAAAACATTCCCTGGAGTCCTCTTGAGGGAGTGATTTGTTTTGTTTTGTTTTGTTTTTTCCTCTTCATGTCCTGTATCAACACAGGACCTGCAGGTAAGGTGGGGATTCACATTGCTCCTTATTGCTGTTTCAATTGACCTGCTCTATAAAAACAACAACAAACAAACAAAAACAAAAACAAGAACAAAACAACGAACAAATAAATAGAAAAATATACAGAGACAGACACACATACATGCATGCATACATACATACATAAAATACTAGCTCCTTTAAAGTTTATGCTACCAGAGATTTCAGTTACCTATGATCTCGTATTCATGCCCTCTTTCATGGAAATTGCAATACTTTACTAGATGTTTCCTCATTATCACTATATCCGTTGCAATCTCAATATCCATTAATGCAACACTCTGAATAATTAGTTCCTTGATATCCAATTTCTGATGATCCCTTTGCTCACCCATTCCCAGCCACCTGCTCCTTGGTCATTCCCTGTTTATCATTAAGAATAGCTGTAGTGTTGCCCCCAAATCTTGATATTCTAGTTCCTTATTCTCTGATCTCTACTTCCTATCTTTATAGTTCTCCAATTCTAATAATTATTCCACTCACAACGTGACTTCTGATCACTTGGCCCCTTCTACTTTTTTATTTTCTATTACTTTATGTTCTCCTTTTCTTTTTGTGTACCTTAAGCTTCATATGTCTATTACTATATTTATTCCCTACCATAATTCTCAACTTGCTTATTCCTCTGTCCTTTGCTTTTTGCTTCGTAAAATCTCAACCTGGTTTAGTCCAATTATATTCCACATGGACATGGATACTTGTTGACTGATGCCACTTTACACTCATGACCATTAAAATGAAGGATGCCCTTAGCACTATTTAGTAATATAATTGCATTTCACTAGCCATTTTATTATCTACTTTCTGAGAAGGCTATTGTACACCTTCTTCTGGCTTCTCAAACTTCTTTATTTTTTAATTTCTTAATCAAGTGCACATCTAGTTTTTTTTAATTCCATGGAGAAAAATACAATCAGAAGATAATCTAACTTCTCACTACCAAATATGCTAACCTACTTAAAACTGTTCCCACAAACTCTGCTTTCCTTCCTGTTAGAAGAAATGAACTGTTCCTGTCCAGTTCAAACCTTTCCCTTCTGCACTGATCTAATCCTTGCCACCCACAGCAGGACTTTGCCCCAGGAATCTCCTAATGTCCTGCTTTATCAATGGTCTGCCTCCACTTGGTCACTGCCATCATCGTAAAGATTGTTTAAGTAACACCCAACAAAAAAACAATGCAAGACAAAATGTTCCTTTAACTCCCGGTCCTATAACTACTGTGCCATGTCTCTGTTCTCCTTCATAGCAAATCTCCAAACATTCTCTTCCTTTTCTGCGTCTGCTTCTTCAGTTTCCTTACTGTCTTTGACCCACATCAATTAGTCTTTCAACCTCACTACTTTCCTGAAATCTCATTTGTCAAAGTCATCAAGAAATGTGATATTGCCAAATCCAGTGGTTAATCTCAGTTCTCATTTTACTCAATTTTTCAGTAGCATTTAACATTGTCGATCAAAAAAAAAAATATTCTGGGGAAAAAAATTATTCTCCTATCCTCTCCTATATTTTCTTCTCTTGGCCATCCAATCTCTCAGTAGGAGCCATTGGTCTTCTTCAGGTTTCTAAATTTTTTAATGCCCTTGTCCCCTAAAACTTAGTTCTCAACCACTTTTCGTCTGCCTCTATAAACTCTCATTAAACGGTCTCACTGAATCCTGTGGTTTTAAGTATCACGTACATACTGAAGATTCCAATATTTGATTTTTCCTCCAGACACACCTCACTTTCAGTATTTTCAATCTCAATTAATGTACTATTATTTGCACTAATTTCAGATTCCTGATCTTCAATCACACATCTAATCTAGTAGTTAAGTCCTTTCAACTGTACACTCTCTATATATTCCATTTTTGTCTTTGTACTTTTCATGCAAACAGGGAGGGGAGAGAAGGGGCAGAGGGAGAGGGAGAGAGAATCTTTTTTTTTTTTTTAAGATTTTATTTATTTATTTGACAGAGATAGAGACAGCCAGCGAGAGAGGGAACACAAGCAGGGGGAATGGGAGAGGAAGAAGCAGGCTCATAGCGGAAGAGCCTGATGTGGGGCTCGATCCCATAACGCCGGGATCACGCCCTGAGCCGAAGGCAGACGCTTAACCTCTGTGCCACCCAGGTGCCCCGGGAGAGAGAATCTTAAGCAGGCTCCATCTCAGGACCCTAAGGACCCCTAGGTGGGACTCGATCTCAGGACCCTGAGATCATGACCTGAACCAAATCAAGAGTCAGATGTTTAACCAACTGAGCCACCCAGGTGCCCTCCCTTTTTACTTTTTATTAAACACAATCTCAGACTTGTGGAAATATTGTAAGAATAGTGTATGTATCCTTTTAGATTTCACAGATGTGAATATTATATATTACATTATATATATATATATATATATATATAATATGCATAATTCTTTTTTCTCTATTCATTGAAAGTAAGTTGAAGGCACATACCATTTTAACCCTAAATACTTCAATGTGTTTTCTATAAACACAGTTAGTGATGCTCAGATGTCCCATTACTGGTTATGTTAATTTGAGTAATGTGTCTCCCAGGTTACTCCATTATAAAGATACTATATTTCTATGTGTAATTAATAAGGATATTGAGAGGAGATATGTAAATATGTTGTTGCTCCAAAAACTTGCTCCCACTAGTTTTAACATCCATTGATGATTCTCACCTACACTGACTATTATTATGGTGGTGGTTGTGGTAGAGAGAGTAATGTCCTTACCTCCATGATGTTCATATCAAAATCACTGGAACCTATGAATATGTTAAGTAACATGGCAAAGGTGAATCAAGGTTGCAGATCAGCTGACCTTAAATTAAGGAGAATTATCTGGATTATGTGAGGGGACTGAAATTAATCAGAAGGGTCCTTAAAAGTGGATCAGTGAGACAGAAGGGAGTCAGTCACAAGGAGATAGGACTGTGAAAGGTCTTGTGAGACATGTGAGAAGTAATTGATTCAGTTTTAATAGCTTTGAAGATGGAGGAAGAGGGCTATGAGAAGAGATATGGCAGCATCTGAAATCTGGAAAAGGTGGGGAAAAAAAAAAAAAAAGGATTCTTTCCCAAGAGTCTTCAGAAAAACCCAACCCTCCAGACACATTGGTTTTAGCTTGGAGTTACTGCTGTCAGACCTCTGACCTACAGGACTGTAAGATAATACATTTACATTGTTTTAAGCCATCAAGTTTGCGGTAATTTATTAGAGTAGCAAAGAGAAAATGAATATAGTTTCCAAATGGCAAACCTTTCTTTTTTGCTACCTTTATTAGTTAGTTTTTTACTGTAAGGAAGAGCTTACCTGTATTGATTAATTGATTGGTTTTTGTCAATGTGGACTCATGAATTATTTTATTCAATAGATTATTATCCTTTATTATAATTAACTTACTTTGACGTTCAGATTGTTCCAAATCGGCCTGCTATAGTCCCTTCAAACTGTCTGTGATGACCTTTGATAATTCCCTATCACTTTTTGAATACTTTCTCACTTTACGGCACAACAAGATGTTCTAGGCTAATTTTATATTTTCTATGTCCCAGTCTTGGAATCAGCCATTTCTTAAAAGCACCCTGCTTCCTTTTGTGTGTGTGTGTGTGTGTATGTGTGTGTGAGAAAGAGAGGAAGAGAGGAGGGGCAGAGGAAGAGGGAGAGAGAGAATCTTAAGTAGGTTCCATGCTCAGCATGAAGCCCCACACAGGGCTCCATGACCCTGAGATCATGACCTGAGTCGAAATCAAGAGTTGGTTGCTTAACTGACTGAGCCACCCAGATGCCCCAAGGCACATTGGTTCCTTTTCATTGAAAATTGTATTTAGAAAGCAAGATCTCATCACTAGGTATCCTCATTGCTAGTAGTCTGTTTCTTTGCCATCTCGGCAGACAGATTTACTATCTATCTATCTATCTATCTATCTATCTATCTATTATCTATCTATCTATCTATCATCTATCTATCATCTATCTATCTATCTATCTATCTATCATCTATCCATCCATCCAACCACCATCATCTGTCATCTGCCTCCTATTAAAATCCTGCATTCACATGAGTTTACACTGATAATTCCAATTAATATTCAAAACCACAAGGTTTCTTCTATCCTTTTGCCTTTTTGTATTTATGATTTACTTCTCTGTCAATGAGAAACCTGGTTTATATTTCCACAATGTATTTATTTATTTTCTCAGTCCTCTAAAACAGAGAGAGTAGTTTATTTTTTTTATTAAAAGCAGGAGGAGGATTTAATGGAATAATTAAAATAGACTTTATATTTTTATTTGCAGATTGCATAAAACTGCTCACAGTAATTGACAGACACTGAATAGTTTGGTTGGCAACTTTATGTTGCCCAGAATTATTTGTTTTCATATTTTGGTTAATTAGTTTGGAAAATGGTTAGGGCTTATTTTTTAACAATGTATACTTTAAACCATTTTTTAAAAATAATTTTTTATTATATTATGTTAGTCACCATACAGTACATCCCTGGTTTTTGATGTAAAGTTCGATGATTCATTAGTGTGTATAACACCCAGTGCACCATGCAATACGTGCCCTCCTTACTACCCATCACCAGCCTATCCCATTCCCCCACCACCTCCCCTCTGAAGCCCTCAGGTTGTTTCTCAGAGTCCGTAGTCTCTCATGCTTCACTCCCCCCTCTGCTTACCCTCCCTTTCTTTATCCCTTTCTTCCCCTACCGATCTTCCTAGTTCTTATGTTCCATAGATGAGAGAAACCATATGATAATTGTCTTTCTCTGCTTGACTTATTTCACTTAGCATTATCTCCTCCAGTGCCGTCCATGTTGCAGCAAATGTTGAGAAATCGTTCTTTTTGATGGCTGGGTAATAATGGACCACATCTTCTTAATCCAGTCATCTGTTGAAGGGCATCACGGCTCCTTCCACGATTTAGCTATTGTGGACAGAGCTGCTATGAACATTGAGGTGCATATGGCCCTTCTCTTCACTACGTCTGTATCTTTTGGGTAAATACCCAGTAGTGCAATGGCTGGATTATAGGGTAGCTCAATTTTTAACTTTTTAAGGGACCTCCACACTGTTTTCCAGAGAGAGTAGTTTAGAAATTGCTAAGCCATGACTTTGTAAAGGTGAAGTCTGTTAACAATGTTACTTTCAGTTCTTTGTGTCTTGAGCCTGAACAATATAGTTCAAATACTGTCCTCAAAAGTTACTTGGATTAATTCTTCCCTCCATGCAGGTAAGCGCAGTTCTATAATTCATTGGAAATATAATTCATATTATTTGTTCCTTTTTATATTCCACTTCAGAATTTTCCCTTATCAATGTTTATTTTATTCATTTTGGTTTTGGAATATGAAGTATTAACATGATTCCAAAAGTCATATATACAAAATGGTATATTTGGATAAGTCATTCTTACCCCCATTCTCCTATCCTTTCTTCACAATTATTGCCAACTCCCTATAGGTAATAATCAATCTCTTTATGCTCTGGCTCCTCTCTCTTACATTTCCTTATGTATTGATGAACAAATAAAGGTATAAGTTTTAATTCTTTTTTAACAGACTTACTGAGATGTAATTCACATACCATACAAAGCATACAGTGCAAAGGATTTTAGTATATTCATAGAATTTTGCAAATGTTACCACCATTTAATTTTAGAACATTTCTATCTCCCTTGAAAGAAATCACATACCCATTAGCAGTAACTCCCCAGCCCCTCTTCCCAGGCTTAGACAACCACAGTATCACATTATCTTAATTGCTGTAACTTTATGGTAAGTTTTGACACTGGGACGTGTGAGTCCTCCAACTTTTCTTTCTTTTCTAAGATTAAATGGCCTGTTCTGGGTCCTTGCATTGCCATATGAATTTTACAATCAGGCAGTTAATTTCTGTAAAAACAAATCAGATTGTTAACTGATAATGTATAGAAAGAAACTGTTTTTTATATATTGATCTTTTATCCTTGCTGAACATGTTTATTAGTTTGAATAGTGTTTATTTTTTATTATTTTATTTTATAATTTTTTTTATTATGTTATGTTAGTCACCATACAGTATATTCTTAGTTTTTGATGCAGTGTTCCATGATTCATTATTTCTGTATAACACCCAGTGCACCATGCAATACATGCCCTCCTTAATACCCATAACCGGCCAGTTTGAATAGTGTTTAATTTATATTGTGGATTCCTTAGGATTTTCTGAATACAAGATCATGTCCTCCGCAGATAGAAAGGTTCTTACTTCCTCCTTTTTATTAAGGATGCCTTCAATTTTTTTTCTTGCCAAATTGTCTTGCCTGAAAGCACAGGTTCAATGTTGAATTGGAGTAACAAAAGCAGACATCCTGGTCTTCTTTCTGATCTTTTGGGAAAGCATTCAGACTTTCACCATTAAGTATGATGCTAGCAGTGGGTTTTTATAAGTGCTCTTCCCTTCTATTTATAATGTTTTTTAGTGTTTTCATCATGAAAGGATTTGCATTTTATCAAATGCTTCTGCAACTTTTGAGATTATTGTGTTTCTTCCCCTTGTCTATTGATACAATTTAATGAATTAATCAATTTTGGGATGTTAAACCAACTTGGCATTCCAGGCATAAGTCCTACTTGCTCACAGTATACTGCTTTTCACTGCATACCATAAGTTGTGGTATATTGCCTTCTTGTCATCTACCTCAAAGTATCTTTTAATTTCCATCAAACTTTCTATGTAACTGGATTATGTTTGCTGGCCTCATAAAGTGAGTTAAGAAGTGTTTCCTGCTATTTTTTTTTTTTTTTTGTATATTTTGAAAGAGTTTTTGGAGAATTGATTCTTTGAATGATTTGTAAAATTCACCAGCGAAGCCATGTTGGCCTGAGCTTAGCTTTGTAGGAAATTTTAAGTTACTAATTCAATATGTTAGTCATTATATATCCATTTAGATTTTCTGTTTCTTCTTGAATAAGTTTCAGTAGTTTATGGGATTTAAGGTTTTTTTTTTTTTTTTAATTCCAGTCAGTTAACATACAGTGTAATGTTAGTTCCAGGTTTACAGTATAGTAATTCAACACTTCCATACAACACCCTGTGCTTATCACAATAAGTGCCCTCCCTAATCCCCACCACCTATTTAACCCATCCCCCCAATGACCTCCCCTCTGGTAACCATCAGTTTGTTCTCTACAGTTAAGAGTCTATTTCTTTGTTTGCCTCTCTCTCTCTCTTTTCCCCCTTTGCTCATTTGCTCTGTTTCTTAAATTCCACATATGAGTGAAATCATATGGTATTTGTCTCACTGCTTTATCCATTCATCAGTTGATGGACACTTGGGCTCTCTCCATAATTTGGCTATTGTAGACAATGCTACTAAAAACATCAGCGTGCATGTAACCCTTTGAATTAGTATTTTTGTATTCTTGGGTAAATACCTAGTAGTGTAATTGCTGGATCATAGGGTAGTTCTATTTTTAACTTTTTGAGGATCCTCCATACTGTTTTCCAGAATGGCTGCACCAGTTTGCAATCTATATATTAAATGCAATCCCTATCAAAATACCCACACCATTTTTCACAGAGCCAGAACAAACAATCCTAAAATTTATGTAGAACCACAGAAGGCCACAAATAGCCAAAGCAATCCTGAAAAAGGAAAACAAAACTGGAGGCATCACAATTCTGGACTTCAAGTTATATCACAAAGTTTTAATGGTCAAAACAGTATGGTACTGGCACAAAAATAGACACATAGATCAATAGACCAGAATAGAAAACGCAGAAATGAACCCACAACTGTGTGGTCAGTTTATCTTCAAGAAAGCAGGAAAGAATATACGATGGGAAAAAGAGTCTCTTCAAAAGTGATGTAGGGAAAACTGGACAGCAACATGCAAAAGGATGAAACTGAACCACTTTCTTATACCAAATACAAAAATAAATGGATACAAAAAATGGATAAAGACCTAAACATGATACCTGAAACCATAAAAATCCTGGAGGAGAACACAGGCAGTAACCTCTTTGACATCAGCCATAGCAACTTCTTTCTAGATATGTCTCCTGAGGCAAGGAAAACAAAAGCAAAAATAAACTATTGGAACCTCATTAAAATAGACAGCTTCTGCATAGCAAAGTAAACAAGCAACAAAACTAAAAGGCAGCCTACTTAGTGGGAGAAGATATTTGCAAATGGCACACCTGATAAAGGGTTAGTATCCAAAATATATAAAGAACTTATAAAACTCAACACCCAAAAAACAAACAATCTAATTAAAAAAACGGGCAGAAGACATGAACAGACATTTCTCCAAAGACATACAGATGGCCAACAGACACATGAAGAGATACTCAACATCACTCATCATCAGGGAAATGCAAATCAAAACTACAATGAGGTGTAATGTCATACCTGTCAGGATGGCTAAAATCAATAACCCAAGAAACAACAGGTGTTAGCAAGGATGTGAAGAAAGGGGAACCCTTATGCACTGTTAGTGGTTTGTGTTTTTTTTAAAGAAATTTGTTAATTTCTTCCAGATTATCTAGCTTGTTGCCATACATTTCATGATATTCCCTTTAAATATTCTTGTGTATATGCAAGGTCAGTAGTGATGTCCTCTCTTCTATTTCTGACTTTAAGAATTTGAGTCTTTATTTTTTCTCTATTAGTCTAGCTAGTTTGTCAATGTTATTAATCTTTTTAAAGAAACATTTCTTTTATTGATTTTCTCTATTGTTTTTCTTTTCTCTATTGAGTTTTCTTTCACTGAAGGTTTTATTGTATCTTTTCTTCCTGTGCTAAGTTTAATTTGCTCTTTTCGTTTGTTTGTTTCTTAAGGTAGAAGATTGATTATTGATTTAAGATATGTCTTCCTTTTTAAATATAAGTAGCAGTTATAAATTTTCATTTACGTATTTTTTCACCATAAGTTTTGGTATGATGAATTTTTGTGCACATTTATCTCAAAGTATTTTCTAATTTCCATCATGATGTTTTTCTTTGATAGTTATTATATAGTGTGTTGCTTAATTTCCTATATACTTATTAATTTCTCAAATTTTCTTCTGTTATTTACTTTTAATTTAATTCTACTGTTGTCAGAGAACATTCTTTATATAATGTCAAGCCTCTTAAATGAACTGAGGCTTGTTTTATGGCCTAGAACATGATCTGTCTTGGAGAATATCCCTTGTGCACTTGAGAAGACTGAATTCTCCTGATTTGTGGGAGTGTTCTGTAGATGTCTGTTAAGTCTATTTGGTTTACACCATTATCAAGTACTCTACAGCATTGTTGATGTTCGGCCTAGCAGTTTTCATCCATTATTAGGAGTGTGATATTAAAACCTCTAATACTATTGTGACTTGTCATTTCTCTTCTCATTTCTCTCACTTTTTGCTTCATATACATTTGGTGCCTTGTTATTAGGTACAGATACATTTAAAGTTACTATGAAATTACTTACAGATTCACCTTTTATCATAATAAAATATCCATCTTTATTTCTAGTAATATCTTTCTTTTGTTGTAAAGTCTATTTTTTCTGATTATGAGTATAGCCACTCAGATCCCTTATGATTGTTGTTTGCTTAGAGTACCTTTTTCCATATTTTCCATTCAATCTTTTGTACTTCTGAACATACAGTTTGTCTCCTATTGAGAAAAAAATTGTTTTGTTTGTTTTGCTAAATAGAGTTTATTTCTATTTAAAAATGTTCAAGAGATTTTTAAAAAGACCCAAAGGCCCAAATATGTCCAGGTTTAATAAAAAGATTATACTAAGGCAGTGTCTCTTGGATTCTCCATTGATAAAGCCTCAATTTGATCCTGGTTAATTATACACCCCAGCAATTTTTCTAGTAGTGTTCTTTAATCTTCTCTAATCTTTCCTAGAGAGATCACAGAGTTGGATATTATTATTTATTTGTTTTTATAGCCTGACAGTCTCTTCCTTTTGATTTGATTATTTAATTCATTTGCAGCTCGTAATATTATTGATACAGTTTGCTTTACATCTACCATTTTATCCTTTCTGAATTGATAGGTACACGTGTATTTTTTTATTTAAACTTCTTCTTCATAAAGTTAGCATATTCCAGTTACTTTCTTTTTCAATTAACAACATGTATTCTGTATATTTTAAGTTTGACTGCTTTTCATGACTTCCTTCACTATTCCCCTGCTCCATACACCACTATCATGTCTTAATGAGTATTGCTCTTAGTACAGCAATAGCATCTTAACTGGTCTATCAAGCAGTCAAAATGATATATTTTAAATTTAATATCTTCCTATCATGTTCAGACGAAGATTAAAAACCCTTTCCCATAATTTTTCTAGTCCCACATGACGGTGTAGGTCTGCCTTGTATCACTCTAACCTATTCCATGTCACTTAACCTAGCTGGTTTTGTTGTTGTTGTTGTTGTTTTTACCTTGAATAGAATAAAAACAGTATCCTTATTATTTCTTTTTTTTTAAAGATTTTATTTATTTATTCGACAGAGATAGAGACAGCCAGTGAGAGAGGGAACACAAGCAGAGAGAGTGGGAGAGGAAGAAGCAGGCTCATAGCAGAGGAGCCCAATGTGGGGTTTGATCCCATAACGCCGGGATCACGCCCTGAGCCGAGGGCAGATGCCCAACCGCTGTGCCACCCAGGCGCCCCCTTATTATTTCTTTATGCATTACCTGGAATATTCTTACCCTAGATCTTCTCATGGATTACCCCTACTTCATTTGGATCTAACCTCCTCAATGAGCTCTTCCCAATCCCGCCGTGACTCCTAAAAACCAGGTCAATATTATTGGCTTCAAATTTTTTTCTAAATAGCACTTAACAAAGTTTTACACAATATTATTGTAATTATCTCCCATTTGAAAGTAAAGTCCTGTAGAATAGGGCTTTCTTTTATTTGCTGCTGTATTTCCTGAATCTAAAAGATGCCTGGTATGAAGAGTGGGTAATAAATGTTTTTTATTTAATGAACATGCAAATAAATTTATATATATATATATATATATATATATATATGAAAATTAAAACTGGTTTCACCAGGGATGTCCATACAGAAAATCGGGAGGGTACTGTATCTATATATTACACTTCTTATGTCTCAAGAACCTAAAGAGAATCACAATAAGCTGAATAAGCAATTAATTTTTTATCTAAAAAATTCAATATTCCTAATTACTCTATTATATTTATGTCAATTTAATTGTAATTGTGGACAAATAAAACAATTTAATTTGATACTGGACACAGTTCTTGGTCTCTTTACTATCATCACTTGTATTGCCATCCTTCTAAATTTTTCTTTTTTTTTAAACCAGGGAGGGCTGGAAAGGAATGACTTGATAAATATGTTGTTTTGGCTTTGGCTGGCAAGGTATATACAGAATACACATGACCAAAAGAATTCAAAACTTCTTGTGATGCATGTGATTTTTTGGCAAGATGCTGTAGAAGAGGATCTTAGAAAGATGTAGATGACCTATTTATTATATTTATTTCCTAGAACTATCTCTTTGGAAAATATAAAGAAGCTTTCTGTCATAGGAAGAACATTTTTATCTATTTCTTACATAGACATATAATTGTTCTGCATTACATTTTTACCCCATCCCTGTGGTAGACAAGGATGCACAGTTTATAAGGTGATTAATTGTTGACTTGAAAAGTTGATTGGGAGTAATCATTTTAACTTTACAAAATTAATTACAAAAATTGTTCTGATTAATTCATCAGATATTTCCTTTGATAATTTTCATGAATCTCTCAACAAGGAATTGTATTTCAGAGATGAAACTACATGACTGGTATTATAAAGGTAGAAATTATTGGCGAAGAAAAGGGAGTAGACCACTACAATGAAATAACTATATTCAAATATGTGTCCTGGTCTATGTTACTTTATCTTTATACCTGCAGTCTAAAGCTTGCTAATTCTTGGTTTTCTACTTTGGAAGCAAGGTTGGCTGGGAGAATTTTTTCTGGCCAGGAACAGTCTATATTTAAGCTTTTTTCAGAAGGCTCACAAGAAATTAAAAAAGAGGAGGAAGGTATAATTTTGCCAATAAATTAGGATGGGAAAGATGGAGAATGAGGAGTAAACAGTAACAAATGATGGCCACATGCATTCTCTTATACTGGGAAATATAACTATAATATTAATTAATGTAAATATAACTTCTTTCCTTTTATATAACTTCTTTATATATTTACAAATATAAATATAACTTTCTTTAATTTATTTTCCTTTTTAAAGGATTTTTTCCCCCTTTTCTGAATTAGGACAAGTATTTTGCCTAAGGAAAAAATATGAAATAAAGTTGTTCTTTATTCATATACTTTCTTTACTTTCTCCTCCCCTTTTAGGCCTCTCTGTCTTGAATGGCTTCTTACTCTCTTTGCCACTTCATTAATCAAAACTTGCTCTCAGGAAAGGAGTTGACAAATACATTCACACTAAGCGAAGAATAATAAATAGTATCCTAACCATTGTTACCCATTTCCAGACATTATCATCAATCTTGATAATTTTTATCGCTCATGCTGGCTGTGTCATCAAAATCCTTTTCAATTGAATGCATCAGGCAAAATGTATCAATTGCTCATAGTTAGTGTTAAGGAAAAAACCTATTCCCTAATCTTGCACTAAAATACAATTAAATTCTAAAACTAAATGACATCTTTTACTTGAGGTATCTTGAATTTTAAATGAAAGAAAAAGCCTTCATCTCTTATAGATGATTATCATGTGATAAGGAGGGGATAGAGACATACTTTCAAGATAAGGAGCTGCCACTCTTCCTGAGCATTGAACAATGGACACTCCTCCTGTTAATACATTCATTAAAATCTATAATACTGTCCCATGAATTCCTCATGTGTTTCTCTGGTTAGTTTATATATGTAGGTCTGGCTTTCTTCTCTAGTTGCAAGCTCCTTGATGATAGGAGCCATTGTTGCTGATCTCTTTATCCTCCTTGGCCTCAAGTCCTAGGATGAGTTTAATAAATGCATTTTATCTTTGACAGGATCTCATATTTAACTAAGTCCATGAAAGATAGACCCAAGTTTGAATAGCTAGTCAACATTTTATTGTAGGTATGGTCAGAAGGAAAAGAGCCAGCAGATTTAGTTTATACTTTCTGCTCGCAAGTGATATAAATCTAATTGAACTAATTTAAGCAGGAAAAAAAATAAGTTGTTCTCATAACTAGTTAAAAAAACTTTATGTGGCTTTCTGGATCCAGGCATGACTGTTTTATAGGTTCAAGAAAGTTATAGTTCTCTCTGTTTGTCTTTTCTCCATCTTGATCTATTGTTTTCTTTCTTTTATGGACTCTTGTCCCTATTGCAGTTGGCAGCAAAGATAAATTCTGGGACGCTGTATTCATAGAAAATCTAAACGGATATGGGATTTTCTTAGTGTAAATTCAGACCTTTTGGATTACAACTGGCTGGATGTCTCTGAAGTCTACTGCACTAGAAATGATTATTATTCTCATGCAACAGATGTAAAAAGTAAAAGAGGGGCAACATTATATGTGACTATTGGGATATAGAACGCGTTCCTTGATGTTACTCTGAATGTAGCTATAATTTGTCAGGTGAGAAACACAAGCATTAATGACCGGGATTTAGTAGGTTTGAATCAGGAAACACCGTTATGCCAACACCATTTGGGGTCTTCAGAAACTGGTGAGACTATTCTTATTTATTTCAAAAAATAGAGAAGAGTTACAAAACATGATTTCCTAGGAATATAATATAAATAAGACAGACATGGACACTGCTCTTGCAGAGCTTAAATTTTGCAGGTTGATTTAGACAAGTAGGAAGGCATTTCTAATAGTGTGGTAAGTGCTGTGATGAGAGAAGAAGGTATTCAGGGTACACATGCGAAGGAATGCTAATCTAAATATCCACTGTGCCATTCAGGATATGAAGATAGATAGCACTGGAAAGATATAGAAACAATGGGTGAGTCAGTAAGTCATTTCTCAAGAGAAATATTTTGAAAAGCATCCTTAATTACTTGTATATTTGATATCACTTCTATTAAATAGTTAATTGTCAGAATCCTTGAAGCAATCACCCTGTTTTCTAAGGATATTTCCCTCCATCAGCTGCCACCACCATATATGTAACTCATTGATACAATAAAAAGGATATATTTCCTGCTCTCTTTTTGGTTCTCATTGGGTTCAACTCAAGGATTCTGAATGGAAGGCAGGAGAGCAGCTCTTAAAACAGTGAAAGGCAATCTATACCAAACCTAGTCCTGTATAGTATAAAAAAAATCCTTGAAAAAGTTTGTCAGGTTAGGCCCTGGTTGTGAAAGAAGGGAAGTCAAACAGATATGGAAAGACAACAACTTTGAAGCTAGATAGAGCTGGTGACAAATCCCAGTTATGCTGTGTAAGGGCTGGCATTTTTTCCCCCTGAGACTCAGTTTCTTTATCTGAAGAAAGGTAATAACATTCATCTTGCAGGATTTAGACAACAAGGGCCAAACACCTGGTACATAGTGAATGCTTAATAAATAGTGGTTTAGTCCTTGATTGCTAATAAGTAGTGATAGTTTCTGAGGCATAGGACTAATTATCAGTATCTTATATTTGTGTAATATTTGGCAGTTAATAAATAAGTAATAATTTATTGACTTTCTAACATAGGTCAGGCTTTGTAGTTACTTTGTTTACATTTATTTTCTTATGTAGTCTTCAAATATCCACTGGGTATTTGGTATAGAAGATAAATACTAATCTCTTGATTTTAAAATAAGAATAAATGAAATTCCACTTGAGGAAGAATAGAGAATCCATGTGGTCCAATGAGGTCAAGCAGATCTGTGTTTGAAATATAGCTCTAGAACTCAATACCCTCATGACCTCCCAAAGCACTTAACACAGAATTAGGAACGAATGAAGTCACCGTATTTTTTATTATTCTTACTCTAAATATTGTAAGTCAAATAATCTGGGCTTCTGTGGAATACTGAGTATTACATAAGGGACATGAAGATATTTAACCAAAATGCATAGGCTATAATCGAGGCTTAATAATTATTAATTATCTTTTCCTTACTTCATAATCCAAGGAGGACCTAGCCCAGGATTATTGGACAAAAAAATAAAATGGAATTTGGATAATGAGTATAATCTAGAGAGTTCAGTCCCTAAAGTTGATTGGTGAAGAAAGCTTTCACAAATATTTAGCCTGTGTTTCGTGGGCAATTGATTAGCCTTCTGCTTTATTTCTTATGTCTTAAAATAGCTTAGCATAAAACATCTGGCCTAATAAGCAGGGCTGTGGAAAAAATCCAAAGAGCTAATTTTATTTCACTAGCTCTCCTAAGGGTTGTCAAGAAAGTTCAGGGTAGGTAATACGTAGAGAATGTTGTATTAGGATTATTTCACAGTTGAAATAGAGACTTTGAAGTTTCTGTCAGTATATTTCAACTCAAACGTCCTTCAAAAGCATCAAAAAGCCAGGATGTTCTGCAGCGAGCTAATAGCTAGCCCTCCAACATACATGTTCACATGCACACATATACATGGTGTTAGGTCTCAATTGTTGGCAGTGTCTCATTATTCTCGGAGATAGCGTCACAGAATTCATATGTAGAATCTAAGATCCCGTGCACCACACACCTAGAAGCATTAATGAATTCTGCCATGTAAGGAAGCTTGTTCTCCAAGAAACAAATAGCCTAATAATAATATTTATAACAATAGCTCTAGTTTATTGGCTGATTTCTATGTTCCATCAGAATATAAAATTCTCATGCACGCCATCTTACAGATAAGGAAACCAAGACTGAGAAAGGTTTACATAAAAACTCCTCAGAATTACATAGCAACTGAGTAAACATGAATTCAAATATATACTGCCTGAATCCAGAGCCAGATCTCTTACCTTCTTCATTCATAGCAGGAGGGAAGCAAGACTGTTCCTTGGGGGAGTTTCAGTGATTAGTAGTCAAGCGTTGACTAATTGTTTTCTCCTTTGATTCTTCTATTCCATTCAGTTAGTCCATTAACTGTGGGCTAGTGACGCAAGTATGAACTCCTTAAGGTTTTCCTTAATATTGTCCTAACCTGTGTTTCCAAAAACTTCCAATATTCCCGTGCCTGCATGCAATTGTTAAATCGGATTGTTTATTGTTCTCAGAACCTACTATGGCCTTTCATATTTTCATATATATAATTTTTGCTGGTGATATTCCCTGTGCCTGAATTCTGTCATTCTATTGGCTAAACTTTTAACTGTTTCTCAAGCATCAGGTTAAATTCTCCCTTTTCTAAGAAGCCTTGCCTGAACCCTAGAATCGGATGTTATCTCGCTGATTGTAACGCTTATGGCTTTTAACATTACTGTGCTCCATATTATGAGCATTAGTGAAGTATATAAGTCCTGAAAATCCTCATTTGATATTTCATTAACCACTTATTAGGCAAATTATTTCCTTTTTCTGAGCCTCCATATCTTCTTACATGTATGTAATATTATCAACTGTAACAGGCTGTTTAGAGAGATGAAACTCATTTTTTCCCTATAAAATCTATTAGCCGTTTCTTTGGTTCTCAACCAGAAGCAGTGCTGCCTCTCTAGGTGATAACTGGAAATGTGTATGGGTCTGCCTGAAAGCAGAAAGAAGCTAGGCATATTCTTGCAACATAAGACCAGTGTGGCTGGAGCATGATCAAGGAAGAGGGGAGAGGTGTAGCATGACATGAAAATACTGAGTAGATCATGTATTTTCTTCTAAAGTCATGAAATAATGTCTAAATGGCATAAAAACATTGAGATAGTATTTTCTGATTTAAATACTGATTATTTTTCTTATGTGAATGGTTGATTAAAGGAAACCATTATAATAATTCAGATAAAAGATGTCATACCTAGACCAGTGTGGCGTCTGTGGAGATGAGGAGAAGTGTGTGGCTCTGGACATACAATATTTTGAAGGTAGGTGTAAAGGATATGGCAGTGGATGAAGAGGATGTGTGAAGTATAGGAAAATGAAAAATTAAGAATGGCTCCTGAGAGGCTGCAATATACTGAGGTTGGGCGCACACAGGCACCAAAAGTTGTAGTGAGAACGTAAAATGATGGGCTTTGGGTATCTCTCTCTTTTTTTTTTAAGAGAGAAGGCGAGGGGGGGGAGGGGGAAGGGGGGGGGGGGGGGGGGGGGGGGTAGGAGAGGAAGAAGCAGGCTCCCAGCAGAGGAGCCTGATGTGGGGCTCGATCCCAGACCGCCGAGATCACATCCTGAGCCGAAGGCAGACACTTAATGACTGAGCCACCCAGGCGCCCCAGGCTTTGGGTATCGTAAGTTGAAGTCATATTATAGTAAATTTGGATGTGTAAATTATATGGTTGGATATCAGTTGGTTCTAAAAGGAGAGATCAAGGCTATATATAAAATGTGCAAGCTAGCATATTTAAAACCTAGTGAGAGTGTAGACAAAGAAAAATAAAATATCCCAGATTGAGTCCTAGAGCCATTCAGCATTCAGAAATAGAATAGAGAAAAAGAGTCAGCACAGGATATTTCGAAAGATCAGCCACAGTAAAATGGAGGAAAGAAAGAGAAGGAATGTCACAAAGGTCTAGAGATGAAAGTGTTTCAAGAAGGATGGCATGGTCAGCTCCCCTGAAAGCTACTCAGTGGTCAAATAAGATGAGTGCAGGAAGTGACTATTGCGTTCATCAACGTGATATCCTTAACAAAAAGCATTTCCTAGAGAGCGATGGAGATAGGGCTTTGTTGCAACTAGTTAAAAGGTGATTGGGAATAGGAGCTCTGAAATGATGACAGATGAAGGTGACATGAAAAACATTTAGAAATGCCTAACTTCCTGAAGTTATATGTATGACAGTATTTTTAAAGCATAGGTGATCTCCTGAAAAGATCAGAAGAAATCAAATGCCAGTGATGAACTGAGAACTGAATCACAGTGTGGTCAAGGCAAGAAGTGATACTGATGTTGCCCTTTGGGATGTAATAATTGCCAGTAACATAGCAGTTTGAGTTGAAAAGGCAGGGAGAAGGGGCACCTGGGTGGCTCAGTAGTTGAGCGTCTGCCTTTGGCTCAGGGCATGATCCGTGTTCTGGGATCCAGCCCCACCCACATCAGGCTCCTCTGCTGGGAGCCTGCTTCTTCCTCTCCCACTCCCCCTGCTTCTCTCTCTCTCACTGGCTGTCTCTGTGTCAAATAAATAAATAAAATCTTAAAAAAAAAAAAAAAAAGAAAAGGCAGGGAAAATAATTTGGGTCCCTATGTTCAGTGAGATGATACTGAAATGCAGGTAAGTCTAGTGCATGAAGGACTGCATTTCTGTGAAAGAACTATGTGATAAAAATAGACCTACCATGGGGCACCCGAGTGGCTTAATCTGCCTCTTGATCTCCACTCAGGTCTTGATCTCAGGGTCATGAATTCATGGGTTGTGTTCCACGTCCCTTGTTGAGCTCCACCCCCACGTTGGGCTCCAGGCCGAGTGTGGAGCCTACTTTAAAATGAAATGAAATAAAATAATAAAATAAAATGCCCCGTTTCTTTTTGCTTTTGCATGAAAAAAAAAAAAAGTCTCCCCAGAGAAATCAAAATCAAAGGCAGATATTTCACATGGGTTTTATACGACACAAACAACCCAGATTAACGTAAATGTTAACATAAACACCAGAGATACCCGTTTCATGTCTGGAAGGAGCAAACGTTAGAAACACAAAAACAATGTTGAAAATCCAGGTTGCAAGAGAATTCTTCAGCAGAAGGGGTGAGCAGACACTACAAAGATGAGTTCATAATTTTATAAACGGGGAGGATGGCTGTATTAACTTCTAAGAACACAGTATCATATAATTAATTTATCATCAAGTAGAGATTGCAGAAGGAGTGTATTTAAAAAGATTAAATATCATTCCTTCTCTAGAAAAATGAAGAAGCACTCTCTGAAAATTCCTCAAACTATGGATTTTTTTTTTCATGCTTGAAAAACTCAAAAGATCTTTTTAAATCTATGGCTGTCTTTGGAATAAAAGGGAATTTTCATGGAGCAACACAAAGAAAGATAGGTGAAACCAGATTGGTAAACTAGCACTAAAGCTCTTAGTGGTGAAACATTTTAAAATATCAAGGTTTTTTAGCCTCAACATTTTATTATAAAAGATTTTGAATATATGGAAAAGGTAAACAGGAAACACTTATATCCCCACCACCCTGGGTGGTGCCATTAACATATATAATCCTTATTTTCCCACATATCCATCCATCCATTTTCTCCCTGTCCATCATTCCATCTTATTTTTGATGCACGTGGAAGTAAATTGCAAACATCAGTACACTTCACCCTAAATATTTCAGAATATGTATCATTAACTAAAACTCAATATTTTTACAGCTACTTTTTTTCTGTAAACTTTACATTCAAGGGAATTCATAAATCTCAAACCAAGTTTTGGCAAAAGCATACAACTATGAAACCCAGCCCCTAATAGAATATAGAATATTATGTTACTGTTATCTCAGAAAGTTCTCTCATGACTTTTCCCAATAAAGCTTGCCACCCACCCTCCAAATCCCGAGAGGAAACAACTTTCTTGATTTTTTTTTTCTCACCATAGAATATGTTATATAAATGGAATTTCATTGTATGTACTTTGCTGTGGAATAATTCTTCCACTCGTCATAAGTATATTTGAGATTCATCCATATTATTGTATGTACCCATCATTCATTTCCTTTTATTCAAAGTAGTATTTCATTGTATGAAAATATTATGAACTGTCTGCTTATTTCTTTTTATCCAGAGTTTCATACACTAGTGCTATCAAACATTCAAAAACAAGTAACCTCATTTTACATAAACCGTTTCACAAAGTAGAAAAATAGAAAAGGGAACACTTCATAAATATGTTACCGCAACTAGACGAGAACTATTTGAGAAAGGAAAATCATATTCGATGTTGCTTATAAATTTTGATGGAAAAATATTTCTTAAAATATTAGCAAGTATAAGCCAACAACTTATAACAAAAGAAACAAGCTAGCAGTTCAATCACTTGAACACATACCCAGAAACCGTCAGTACCAAGTGGAGTTTAACATAGGAATTTGAGGGCCATTTAACCTTGGGAAATATATATTAGGGCAATTCAGCACATTTGTAGATGGAGAGGGGGTAAATACTGCATCGTCATCATGATTATTGCCAAAAAAAAATGTGTTTGATAAAATTTAGTATTCATCCATGATAAAGCAAACAAAACCAAAAATCTTTTAGCAAGCAAGGCGTAATTTGGCATAGCTGTCTACAGAAGTATCTATAATCACAAAATTGATGTATATCATTCTTAGGTATGTTTTTGTACTTCTACTTTATTAATATATGTCCACACACAGGATACAGTATTGTTTTTATGTTCAATGTTTACATGAAAGGCAATATTTTCCTAGTTTTTGTAATTTGCTCTTTTTTTTTTAATTTGGTATTATGGATTTATCCATGGTGATATCTGTAGTATGGTTCATTTGTTTTAACTCATGTGTAATATTCCATTGTGTGAATCAGACATAGGATATTTATAAATTCGATTGAGGGACAGATAGGGGATTTGTGTTTGTTATGGAGAGATGTGGCAGACATCCTTGGATACAGCTCCTTAATGCACAATTTTCATCCAAGTAGAATTGCTAGGTGGACAGTTTAGGCATTTTCAACTCTTCATCTAGTGCCAATATGCTCTACGAGGTATAACAATAAGTTGATACAGCCATCAGCAATAAATAAGCATCCTTTTCCCCATATCCTCACTCAAATTTAATCATTTTTAATAATTAAAAAAAAACTGGGAATGAGACTGTTTTCTGTAATGTTTACATTTGCATTTTTTTATGATTGCTAATAAGATTTACGTGGGTTTTGTTGATGAGTTGAGTTCCTAACAGAATGCTTATTCATAAATTTCATCTATTTTTAAAAAGTGAGCTATTCATTTGTCATTTATTTGAATGAAATCTTGCTGTATGTTGTATTAAAATATTTTGTTGCCTCTGTGATTTCTCATATCTGCAGCTTAACATTTTATTTTGCTTCTCCTGTCTTTTGTCAAATAGAGTATTTCATTTTCAAATGGCCAGATATATTAGTCTTTTCTGTTATGGTTTATGCTTTATTTTTAAAGAAATATTTTTTTTCTATCCTGGGGTCATGAAGATATTTTATCATATTTTCTAAAACTTCTAAGTTTTTTCTTTGTAAAAACTATAAAAATGATACTAAAATAACTCTGTAACATAGGAACTATTTTCCTGAGTGGTAAGAGTACTAAAGCATCGTGACATGATGACTTGTCACAGCCGCACAAAGGCAGCATTGGGACCAAAGTCTAAAACTGCTGTTTCTAAACCCAGGTGTAGTTTCACTGTGTAACACCATGGGGAGTGTAAAATATCTTCTCCTTAGAAATACTTTGCATGATACATCTGAGACTCCTAGACTTAGCATTTTATACCAATGTAATGCAGCATTAATGATGGGCAGCTCAGGTGTTTTGACAATCTTGAAAAATGTCTCTTTAGGGGTAGATGGGGAAGGAAGAAGTCAGAATGCATTTTATACCCTTATTCATACCACATTAGCTATTTTTACCTTATAATGATAATTGATTTTATAATACAATTGCTATGTACAACACAGTAAGCACACTTAATTTATCTCATTTAAACTGCATAATAATCCTATGGTAGATAGTTTCACTAGCCGCAGTGAGAAAACAACCAAGAAACAGAAAGGTGAAGCAGCTAGCCCATGTCACACAGCAAAGCTAGAATTCAAATTCAGGCAGTCTGGCTTCAGAACTCGTTCTTGTAACAAGTGTATTGTGCTGACTCTTTTGTATCTTGGATTCTGCTTTCTTAGAAGACTTTTCCTTAAAAAAAAAAAATAAGTAAACATGTAAATTTCCATGTTTCCACTAATTCCAATTTCCACTAATAATCCATGTTTGTTAGATAAGAATTAAAAAATACAGATACATATAAATAAACTTTCTACTATCCCATTATTCAGGGATAGTTATGTTAATATGCTTCATATTTAACAGTGTAAATTTTCTCTCACAATGTATCATGAACCTCACCAGTACCACTGAACAATTTTTTTTTCAAATGTTTAAGAATAAAGGCTGGGGGCCCCCCGGGTGGCTCAGTCTGTTAAGCATCCCACTCTTGATCTCGACTTAGGTCATGATCTCAGGGTCATGGGACCAAGTCCCACACTGGGCTCTGGCTCAGTGGGGAGTCTGCTTGAGATTCTGTCTCTCCCTCTTCCTCCGCCTCTCTCCCTACTTGTGCTCTCTCTCTTTTTTCTCTCTCTAAATAGATAGGTAGGTAGGTAGGTAGGTAGGTAGATAGATAGATAGATAGATGATAGATAGATAGATGATAGGTAGGTAGATAGATAGATGAAATCTTTAAAACAAAAGAATGAAGGCTGGTTGGAAATTTCAAAGATGGATATCAGACATTTCATGGTAATAGTAACTAACTTATGGGGGATATTTAAGGTGTATGTTATGATATCTGATAACTGGAATGTTTGTATACATATTTTCGGCTCTTCCTGGCTTCATGAAACATGTATCCATTGTGATTAGATTTGGTCACTTATAATTAGAAAACCTGAAATCCAGAGGTTGAAGCATTACAGATTTGACTAATACTATCTATCTCATATGGTTGTTGCAAAGACTAAATAGATAATTATTAGAACAGATTTAGTGCAGTGGTTGTCATATAGCTTGCTATGATTACTGTTGAATATTATTATCATTGCTCTAAAATCACCTGATATTATTACCAGATTAGATGGATTATTTTTTGTTGTCAACCTTTGTGTCTGAGCATCTTTCTGAACATCACAATTCAGTATTAAATTCAAAGGGAACCAGGATCTTCTCCAAAAAATAAATGCTGCCCTTGAAATTAAAAAGAAAAAAAAATGGAAAGGAAAAAATACTCACTTGGTAAAAGCATCTAAAAGAATCTTTTCTCCTCTCTTTGATTTGTTAAAGTTGCTTGAGATTCAAATATTCACTCCTGATGTACCTGTTGTGCCTGTAAAATTCAGCAGTATTCAAAATGAACAATTATTAAGACTAGGTGAGTCTCCATTAGAAGAAGACACAGGTATCTTACCAGTGGTCTTCTCTCCACCACTACCACAGTGCCCAACAAAACTAAAGAGAGCCCAGGATGAATAAAGCTCTGAATTTTGATAATAATATTAAACTTGCAAGGTTGTCAGGTTTCCATAAGAGTAATTAAGTAGGACAGACACTAGAATGGGTGATGGAACAGGCTATTCAAAGAAAAACTATTATATGTTTAAAGACTCTCTTTATAATGATTGTAGCAGGTTTAAAAACAGACCAAGCTGGATGAAAGTATTAAAATACTCGGAAAATTATCAAAGAAAAGAAATCAGTGCCTCAGATGTCTGGGATTTCAAGATAAAAATACACTGGAGATAGAGAGCAGCCATTTGAGAAAAAGAGCTATGAAAAGGAGAAGCACCCTAAATAATAATAATGTAGTACTTTTTCCCCAAAGCATTTGGTAAATAGATATGAAAAATGTTTTGATCACATAATTCTAGCAGCAGAATTCATCAGGCATTTAACCATTTAAAGTCCATACAGAGGACATTTAAATGCTGAAATAATGAAGTGTAATTAAGTAATTTTTAAAAAATAAGTAGAATTGACTACATAACCCCAAAGGTATTTTTTTATTTCTTGAATTTATGATTTGGACAATATGTATTGTGGAAATTTCATTTGTTACATCATTTTCTTGATTGTGTGACCTTTGGTCAGCTTTTCTGTATCTTGCTTTCCTTATCCCAAATAAGCAATATATGTAAAGAAACTTTGTAAACAGTAAGGTACATTATAAAAGTAGGTTGTTGTGTCTAAGACTGATCTGGACCCTGTATAGAGAGGCTAAATAACACTTACACACGTTGTACACCTAAGAACTTGTTAAAAAATTAGGGTCAGCATTTTTTTTTAAATGTCATTTATTTATTTGATAGAGAGAGAGAGAACCAGGAGGGGGTGTGGCAGGCAGAGGGAGAGGGAGAAGTGGGCTCTCCACAGAGCAGGGAGACTGTTGCGGGGCTCAATCCCAGGACCCTGGGATCATGACTTGAGCTGAAGGCAGACACTTATCCAACTGAGCCACCCAGGCGCCCCCTTCTAACCATTTTATCTAACCATTTATATCCCCTCACCCAACAATGTCGTATATGTTCCTTTCCTATTTTATTTTTTCTCTGCAGCACTTGAGGGTTTATTTAAGTAAACTAAAAATTGGTTTTTATTGTTATATAAGTTATCAAAGCAGTCTGTGCACTAACATGTTCCAAGTTCTACTTTCTTGTTCCAATATTTGGAAGAGCTATTTCATCAACTCGGCAGGTGTCTATACAAATTATGTACTGATCCAAGGAAATGGGGGAATACATTGTTTATTACCTGTCTTCTCTGCTTTGAGGGCAAGAATGTTTGTCTATTTTATTCTCTGTTGTATCTCTAATGCTTAGAACATGGTGCATGGCACATAGGAGGCACTCAATATACATTTATAGAATGACTTATCAACAGAGTTATTGAAAAGAAAGGAAATTTTATCATTATATGCTTAAGATGGCTTCAAAATTTGTGACTGCTACATTAATATCAGTACATAGTTTTCATGGTTGCTCATGATGGGTAAAATTCACTTCAGCCTAAGAACGTTTATCGTTATTGAGCACTACTATATACCAGGTACTATTCCAGGTGTTTTATAAAATGATCTCATTAATCCTTATAGCAATCTGCCAAGTAGGTATCAGAATACACATTTTATAGATGAAAACTCTGAGGCTAGAGCCTCTAAATAATCAAGGTCACATAATTGGTAAGTGACAGAACCAATATTTGAAATCAGGCTTCTCTGTTGTTACCTGATACATTTCAATAAGACTAGAGCTATTTAAAGGATCTGGCTCTAACTCCACGCTATTAGGGACATACTTCTAGAAAGGAGCATAAGGTGTGATATCTGCTCTCAAGGAGCAAATGAGGATAAATACTCCTTATAGTTTATCTGCATTTCACCAATGGAGAGGGATTGCAGCCATTTTTTAACTAAATAGCTTTCAGGGACAGAGGCTATTGGGTTTTGAAACAATGAGTCCATATTTAGGTTGGCCTAAATAACCATATTTAGAAGAAAGGTATATTTTAGGCAAATTAAATACTTAACATGTTATGTCAATGGAAGAGAACATGTGGTAGATTGCATTATTGGTCTCAGTTCTTCAACCCTCCCTTTCTCCATGCCCTTTGTCATGAAACTTTGTAGTTCCTCTAACTAAAGGAGCAGAAACTCTCTCTCCATCCCTTGAGTTGGGATTTCCTACATGCCTTGCTTTGACCAACAAAATGAGATAGAAGTGACAATGTTCTAGCTTTGAGCTCAAACCTTAAAAGACCTCATATGAAACTTGACCACTCTCTCACACCATACACAAAGATAAACTCCAAATGGTTGGAAGACCTCGATGTGAGACAGGAATCCATCAAAATCATAGAGGAGAACATAGGCTGTAACCTCTTCAGCATCAGCCACAGCAACTTAGTGGTTCATCAGTTGCATATAACACCCATTGTTCCTTACATCAAGTTCCCTCCTTAATGCCCACCACCCAGGTACCCCATCTCCCACCCGCCTCAGTTTGTTACCTGTAGTTAAGAGTCTCTTATGGTTTGCCTCCATCTCTGTTTTTATCTTATTTTATTTTTCCTTCTCTTCCCCTATGTTCATCTGTTTTGTTTCTTAAATCCCACATATGAGTAAAATCATATGGTATTTTTCTTTCTCTGACTGACATATTTCACTTAGCATACCCTCTAGTTCCATCCATGTTGTTGCAAATGGCAAGATTTCATCCTTTTTGATGGCTGAGTAATATTCCACGAGATAGATGATAGATGATGATAGATAGATAGATAGATGATAGATAGATGATAGATACAACATCTTCTTTATCCATTCATCTGACAATAGAAATCTGCACTTTTTCCATATTTTGGCTTTTGTGGATATTGCTACTATAAACATTGGGATGCACGTGCCCCTTTAAATCACCATTTTAGTATCATTTGGATAAATACCTTGAAGTGCAATTGCTGGATTGTACAGTAGTTCTATTTTTAACTTTTTGAGGAACCTCCATACTGTTTTCCAGAGTGGCTGCACCAGTTTGCATTCCCACGAATAGTATAAGAGGGTTCCTTTCTCTGCATCCTCACCAGCATCTCTTGTTTTTTGACTTGTTAATTTTAGCCATTCTGACTGGTATCCCACGTGGTTTTGATTTGTATTTCCCTGATGCCAAGATGTTGAGCACTTTTTCGTGTGTCTGTTCGCCATTTGGATGTCCTCTTTGCAGAAATGTCTGTGTATTCTGCCCATTTCTTGACTAGATTATGTTTTTTGGGTGTTGAGTTTGGTAAGTTCTTTATAGGTTTTGGATACTAGTCCTTTATCTGATAAGACATTTGCAAATCTCTTCTCCCATTCCATAGGCTGCCTTTTAGTTTTGTTGACTGTTTCCTTTGCCATGTGGAAGCTTTTTACCCTGAAGAAGTCCCAATAATTCATTTTTGCTTTTGTTTCCCTTGCCTCCAGGGATGTGTTTAGTAGGAAATTGCCACGGCCAAGGTCACAGAGGTTACTGCCTGGGTTCTCCTCAGGATTTTGATGGATTCCTGTCTCAAATTTAGGTCTTTCATCCATTTTGAAGATATTTTTGTGTATGGTGTAAGAAAGTGGTCCAGTTTCATTTTTTCTACATGTGACTGTCCAGTTTTCCCAACACCATTTGTTGAGAGACTATCTTTTTTCCATTGGATATTCTTTCCTACTTTGTCGAAGATGAGTTGACTTTTTAAAATTTATTTATTTATTTATTTATTTATTTATTTGAGAGAGAGAGAAAGAGCTGGAGCAGAGGGAGGAACATAGTGGGAGGGAGAGGAAGAGGGAAAGAATCTTGAATAGATTCTGCACTCAGTGCAGAGCCCAACGTGGGGCTTGATCTCATGACCCTGAGATCATGACCTGAGCCAAAACCAAGACTTGACTGCTGAACTGACTAAGCCACCCAGGTGCCCCATGACAGGTCAAGTTTTAAGAACAGACTTTAACTGTTCAATATACTTGTACGTCAGTGAACTGAATGCAATATATACCTGATGGAACAAATATGTACAATTATGGTTACTGCACATTGCCATAACCAGCTATGAATAAAAAGGATTAGAAGCAGATTAAATAACTTCTAAATATATAGTTTAAAATCTCATTGATGAAAAATACTGAAGGAAAAATGATTCAAGGTAAAACTAATCAACATCTCAGAAATGTCTGATTTTTATTATGAAGAACAGAATACAAGTAACATGATATAATTGGGAGAGAATCCTTATTAATTTTTCCTGGTGACTTTGAAAGGCCATAAAATAGTACAGTAAGAAACCATGGGACATTAAAGTTAAAACTTGACAGTGCAGATTCTAATAAAGCTTTTCATATAAACACATACATGCACACATATTCAGAGGACTAATGTATTTCCCCTTGAAGATTTATTTAAGTAAAAGTTGATGTTTATTTTCAAGTAAGTTACCAAAGCAGTCTATAACATGTTCCAAAGTCTGTTTTATCTGTTCCATTATTTGGAAGGCCTATTTCATCAAAGTGTGGTAGGTAGCCAAAGAAAGCACATTCGGAGGGGAGGGGAAATAGATCATTTTGGAATAAGAGCAAGGTGAAAATGTAACACTGGACAGGGATGCTAACTTCTAGGTGAGAACCTAGAAGGTAAGCATTAGCTTCTAGATCATGAGGAAGGTATCTTAGGTGTATATATCGTGCTTTTTTTCTTTTAAGTAATAAGCAATTTTTATTTTTTATTTTCTAGGTTGAATACTTTGGTATTTATTTATTTATTGTTTTGTTTTATTATGTTCAATTAGCTAGTATATAGTACATCATTAGTTTTTGATGTAGTGTTCAATGATTCATTAGTTGCATATAACACCAGTGCTCGTCACCACATGTTCCCTCCCTAATGTCCATCACCCAGTTACCGCATCCTCCCACCCCCTCCTTTCTGTAACCCTCAGTTTGGTTCCCAGAGTCCAGAGTGTGTATATATCTTATGTATATATCTTATGTTTTGAAGACGTACAGGAAGATCCTGTCTTGGATGTTCATTTATGAGAATGGCTAAGAGAGTTATCAACTGTTCAGTGATGTTTTGAAGAACCACCTTTAAAGGTTTTTTTGTTTTGTTTTGTTTTGTTTTTTGTTGTTTGTTTGTTTGTTTTTGAGAAAGAGAGAGAGAATGGGAGGGAGAGGGAGAAAGAATCTGAAGCAGGCTCCACACAGAGCTCAGAGCCAGACTCAGGGCTCAATCCCACAACCATGAGATGATGACCTGATGCAAAACCAAGAGTCAGATGCTTAAACACCTGAGCCACCCAGGTGCCCCAAGAACCACCTTTAGAGAAGCCTGTATCTTGACAGATATTCTTCAGCATCGGATCATGTTTAGCCTGCATTTTATCCTCCCCACCCCCTTTTTCTACACAGTAGATGGAAATAAAGTACAAAAATAGTATGTAATTTCCAATTCTGTCTTAATCATTTATCGGTTAATGTGGACTTTGGATAATCATTAAGTTCTTATGGCTTTAGGTAAACATTTTAAAATAGTAGCTGTTGTTTGTTTACATGTTTTATGTATATTATTATACAGAATATAGTCTTCACAATAATGCTATGAAGTAGGTAATATTAGCTCCATTTTAGAACTGAGATGCAGAGAAGTAAGGGACTTGCCTGAAGTCACCAGCAAGGGGCTGTGAGTCTGGAATTTGAAAGCAGGACTATGCAATCTCAACCCAGTTCTATCACCTGTTACTCATGAGGAGATTAGACGATTTGTAGGGAAGCACCAGGTCTGAAATTGTCAAAAAGAGGCTTGTAGAGAACTGTTCTATGTAGCAATAAAAGGTATTGTTTTCTTCAACTAAGCTACCCTATGTGCAAACACTGCAGTGGAATCCAGGTGGACAGGATGCAGTTCCTGCCTATCAAAGCCTTCTAGAAACAGTAAAAATAAGGTCACATTCATAAGTAAAATGTTTTAGATTCCAATGGTTGCCATAAAGGATAAAAACAAACAAATTTGAAGATTAAAAAGAGGGAGAGATCATGTTTGATGGAGGGAGAATCAGGAAAGTCTTAAAAAGGAGGGCCCTTTTCAGAGAGGGCCTTAGAGAATAAAGAGGGCTGAAGCAAAGTTATTGCTACTGGTGGTTGTGAGAGAGGGTGTGATGAAGAAATCTCTTAGCGAAGGAATAGTTTAAGCAAAATGTAAGACAGGAGAAAAGTACTGCATATTTTAAAAGTAGAAAGTCTTGTCATTTTATCAGTGCTTAGAGAAAGCATAGCAGGGTTTATGGAATGAATTGGAATGTGGGTTGATATCATGTCACTTAGGACTTTAAATGGCATTTTTAGCAATTTAGATTATTCATTGGTCCAGTGGTTCTCATATTTGGGTGAGCATCAGAATCGTCTCCAGGGCTTGTAGAAACATAGATTGCTAGGCCCCACCCCTGAGTTTCTGATTGAGCAGAGCTAGAGTAGAATCTGAGAATTTGCATTTCTGTTAAGTTCCCAGGACACTGATGCTACTGGTCTGGGAACGACAGTTTGAGAACCACTGAAATAGGCAACAGTAATCCAGAAAAGGCTTTGAGCAAGGGAATAACTAGATCCGGGAGACGCTTTACCAAAGTCAATATTTTTGTAGGATAGATTCTAGCGAGAAAGGTTACTTTAGCTAATCGCTGGACATAAAGTCTCAATCATGCAATATACGTAAGTTCTAGAGATCTGTGCATTGTCCCTTAGTTAAAAATACTTTATTTTACACTTAAATTTTTGTTAAGAGTTTGGTCTTGTGTTAGGCATTCTTTACACAATAAGATAAAATTTAAAAAATAAAGAAAGTGTACTCTAGTTTAAGAGGCTACTACAATACTACAGGAAGTAGTTGATTGGGGTTTTAACAATATCAGTGAAGAGAAAAATAAAATACTCAGAGTTTTCCAATTTTATCCCCATCCATCTTTACTTCAGCCCTTCTCTACATCCCCATGAGAATCTGAAAAGTGAAAAGCTTATGTAGTTCTAAGAAAGTAAACTATAAAAAACAAATATGAATCCTTTTATGCAGTCCACTTTAAAGAAATATGCATAGCCACAGTAACCCTTGCTATAATACCACTAAAGGTATTAAATTATCTGAAGAGAGAAAGTACACAGGCAAGAACACTCTTGGTTAGCGGTCATGGAGCTCAAAAACAGGAGAGCCACAGAGTCAAAGCTGGCACAACCTCCCAAGGTCTGACCGGGGACAGTTTCTAGTTTCCTGTCAGGTATCTCTCCAAAATGGATATGGATATATGTTCTCTGCAAGCTACATTTTTTTCTCATATTCAAAGAATACATTAACATTCAGAGTTGAGATTTTATCTCTTGCTGTTAACTATACTCAAATAAAAATTTTAAATTTATCTCTTGAGTGTTGCCTGGGGGCTCGGTCAGTTAAGTGTCTGCCTTCAACTCAGGTCGTGATCCCAGGGTCCTGGGATTGAGCCCCACGTCAGACTCCCTGCTCAGTGGGGAGCCTGCTTCTCCCTCTTCCTCTTCCTCTGCCCCTCTCTCCCCACTCATGTTCTCTCTCTCTCTCTGTGTGTGTCTCAAATAAACAAAATAAAATCTTAAAAAAATGAAATAAATTTATCTCTTGAGACAAGGCCACAGTGAAAAGACCGGAAGAGAAAACCAAGCCAGTGACAGAGAAAGGCATGAGGTCTTTTGGGAGGAACCAAGTGACCAACTACACACTCTGAACAAGTTCTATGGGATCAAATGTAAGCGGTCCTATGACTGGGGACTCGAGATGACAGGTTAGATTTTGGACTCTGCGAACCTTGCATTACCTAATTTGTATGCACAGGCAAATTCCTGCTATTCATTGTTTGTGATTGGCTTAACAAAATTCAACCCAGAGAAAATTAATTTAGTGATATTAAGTAAAATAGCAAAGTAAAAGGGAAGACGGAAGTAGACTACATGAGAAAATCAATGCCAGGAACATAGCGTATTAAATTCAGTTCTTATTTGTTTGCCTTTTTCAGACGAAGTTAGGAAGAAGTAGAACTGTCTGTCCTGTGCCATCTAATACAGTCTTGCCATATTGCTATTTGTGAATGTGTTTAGCATACCAATTTGCTCAATAAATTTAGAATTTAGAGAGAGCACAAGCTGTCTGTCCTCTGGTTTGAGAGTTACAATGTAACAAGGACTTTCTCTCTAGAGAAGCAGATCAAAAAGCAAGAAACCCATCCCAAACTGGATTTTGTGAGATCAGAAGAATGAAATGTGTAGGAAGAGGTCAGGGACTGTGTAAATCCTGGGATTAGGTTTTAAAGTGAATACAACAACACAGCGCCCAGCCGTGAAAGAGACAGGGGACTAGGTAGTTATGGCGATACTCTGAATCTATTGCCAAATGTTGAGAGAGTGAAAAAAGAACAGGGAAATGTAATCCTGTTGTGTCTGTCCTGAGAGTTTGAGAATATAAATCATCTGAAACTTACTCTGGTGAAATACAATCTAAGGCCCTAATCACCTGAAATTCCTGTCACTAGGTTCAAGGGGAAACTTAGCTGTCAGTATCTCCAAAAACCCCATTCTAATTGTTTAGATCTTTTCTTTAAAAAGACCAGAAACCAAGGGAAGGACCAAGATCTCTCTCAGATTCTACTCTCAAAAAAGGAGCATTCACAAGTGGCCAAGAAATCTTCATTAGTTCAGCAAAATATTTAACACATAATTTTGTACGATTTGGGCTAGATATTAGATATATTGTTGTAAATTATTTTTAAGTGCAGAAGGAGATAGAATGTTAGATACATAATTGTTAGGTACTCAAAGTTATGAAAAGTGACATTAGAAAAAAGTTTCAACAAAAATGTTAGAGCAACATAATCTAGTTTTGGAAGCTCAGGAAACCTTCTATGGAGAGCAACTTAAAGTTTGTCATTGAAGGATGGACAGTGATCAACTAGGTAAATGGATCTGTAAAGAGCATTCCGGGTGAGACAACATCATACATCCGGGCTCTAAAGTAGAAAGTAACTTGATATATCCAAGGAACTGAAAGAAAGTAGCTATAGTTACAAATACAGTAGAAGTGATGTAAAATAAGGGAGGCAGAGAAGAAAGCAATTTGTAAGGAGCTGAAGAGCAAATAAATATGGAGTCTGTGTGTGTGTGTGTGTGTGTGTGTGTGTGTGTGTGTGTTGGAGTATCTAGATAGAGTTACATGTATATATGCATATATGTCAAATATTTATTATATATTATGTTAAATATAATACTCATAAATATTATTATTATAAAGATAACCTTGGTTATTGGCCTTCGTGTCTTTTCTACAACTTCTAACAGAAATAGTTTTGAAACTGGATATGTCTTTGTGATATTCATCAGGACTGTTCACAAACACTAGTGTTTCCCTCCCTTCCTATGTAGGATTGCACATCCGGGGACCCTTGAAGTTAGGCAAGGCCTCATGACTTACTTTGTCCTACACCATGTGAGTGGGACTATGGTTGTCACTTACGAAGATGCATGAAGGGCCACTGTGTAATCAACCACATCCGCTTGCCCTGCTACAGCAATCGTGAAAGCTTGTATAGAAATGGGTCCTCCATCAGCTGATCATCAAATGCTGGTTAATTTTTATGATCATTTTATTCTCCTCTAATGTAACATGGACATTTGGAGAATTCTTATCACTGCATAATTGGCTTTCAAAAAGAAAATCAATCAAATGGAGGGAATGCCACGAATGGCAAAGTAAGTAAGAAGTAAAACACGCCCTTCTCTTGTAGACGCTAGAAACCAGCTGCTCCTCCTAATTCAGCAGACAGAAATTCCCGTGTGCTGCCTATATACTCAAGAGCAATGGTTTGCAAAAGAGATGAACGTTGGTGTGTTGTAGTCATTTGCAAGCTAAATCATCAATAATTTGTTGTGGATAATACAGTAGTGAGATTTGTAAAACATTGACTTAAAATAATTAGAATGGATTCAGAATCATTCCTTTTAACTTGTATTCATCATACTTCCCTGAATTGAGAATGAAGAGTATATGGGAATGTGGTTTGTCTGAAGCCACATCTGTGCATCGCCCACCAGGTCAGGTTCCCTGGAGAACAGCTAGGGTTCTAGTTAGATGTATAACCATGAACCGGTTGCTTATTCCCTCTGAGTCTGTTTCCTCACTTACTAAATAGTGATAACGCTACCAGCCTACTTTCCAACAAGGGAAGCTCAGTGTACACTACAGGATAATAGACACAGTAGTTACGTATAAATAGGAAAGCTCTACACATGTGACAGTTATTATTGCTAAATAAGTACAGAACTACCACTTGTACTAAGTACAATCAGGAGATAGAAATCAAAGTGCAAATGTGCCTTCAAACTTTTCTAGTTGTGAATATAAGTTGTACGCAGGTTAAGAGATGTCTAATAAACTGAGACAGGCTGCTAGGTTATAAAGGCCAGGCTAGTGTAGGCACTCCAGAATTCCAAGGCAGGGGAGGGAATTGTAGAGTAAGGACCCAGGAAAGGTTTCACCAAGGAGAAAAAAAATTGGAATTGGGCCTTGACTGCTAGGGAGGATTCAGAAATGTGGCCAGGCAGGAGCATGACATCATGAAATGTCTGGAATGGCATCCTCACTCTTGTCTACACTGCCGCCGTTGATATCCAGCTTCACATATCTTACAGAAAGATGCTCTTAAATTGACAGTGTAATTATTGCAGTCTTAATGCAAAAATGAGAAACACCAATTGTGGCTGCAAGGGATATTTGTTGAGTACTAGAAGTATGGCAGAAAAGGATGCAAATTACAAGAGATAGGGCAAAATAGAAATGACATTTATTGAGTGCCAATTCAGGGCTAAGCACTAGTAGACATTTTGCATATATATCATCTCATTACCAGAAAACCTTGCAAGGTGGATATTATTTTCCTTGACATAGAAATGAAGAGACTGGGGCCCAGAAAGCTTAAATCAATTTTTCAAGATGTTATAGCATAGACATGGTAAAGACAAGATGTTTACCAACACATATCCAATTGCAAAGCCTTAGGTGCATTTACCAGACTGTTGTTCCTTCCCTCAGAGATTTTTCAAGCTACTGGTAATGGGAGTGAGAACAGTGGGGGTAAAAGTTATACACAACAAATCGCCTATGACAATACCACATAGGCGATACTTAAATTAGGATAGAAACTCTAATGGAGATGGAGTTAAAATATAAGGAGATGCACTTATCTTGGTAGGATGAGGTCCAGGGCAGGTAGAACGAGCAGCTTATTTATGTCATGAAAGACTCTGTTTATTTTCATCTCTGCCTCGTGAACCTCAGATGGCTCCAGATGTCAGTCACATGGAACAATGGATAGAGGGAAAATAAGGGATTCTTTCTTCCTGTGATTCAGTCTTAACAGCAACGGAACTTTCCCCTCAGACTTGCCAACAGCTATTCCTTCTTGTCTTATTGCCGGTAAGTGGGTCACATGCCCACTCCTGCCTCAGTGTAGGTAGGAGGGATGGGCTGTCTTAGTAACACTAGCAACATTGACTGAGCACTTACTAGCTGCAGACAGTGTTCTGTGTGCTTCACACGGATTTACTTCTCCAAAAGCTCTATGATGTTGCTGTTATTATTACTCACCGCTTTCAAGCTGAAGAAACTAAGAAAGAAAGAGGTTAAATAATTTTCTCAAAGTCAGGAAACGAGCATGTGAATCAGGCAGGTCAAGTAGTCGAATCTGTACTCAGTCTCTGTACTGTATTGCTGCATGTCGTTCTACCCTTAGTCTAAACAGACCGCTTCTAGAGCTGGAAGTGAGGTCGGTGTCATTGGGATGCTTGGTTACAGGTAAGGAAGATTAAACAAACAAACAAAACCCCAAAACCTAAAACTAAACAAAAAAACCTGAGGTATTACCAGAAGAAGGAAGGACATATGCTTTGAGAGATCTGCAGATAAAGAGATTCTTCTATTTCTGAGATAGTGAAGATATTACTGAGGAGAAGGCATGGGACTTTTTTCTTTCTTTCTTTTTTAATGTAGTTTTTTTAAATTTTTTTAAAGATTTTGTTTATTTATTTGTCAGAGAGAGAGAGAGCACAAGCAAGGGGAGCAGCAGGCAGAGGGAGAAGCAGACTCCCTGCTGAGCAGGGAGCCTGATGTGGGGCTCAATCCCAGGACCCCGGGATCACGACCTGAGCCAAAGGCAGACGCTTACCTGACTTAGACACTCAGGTGCCCCCAAACTTAATTTTTATGGCAACCATATAGTTATTTCTGCTTATCATTCCCATTTTACAAACGAGAAAACACAGAATTTAGAAAAGTTAAGGCCCAAAATACACAACTGGAAAATAGTGGGACTAAGATTCAAACCCGGTTCTGACTCTGAAGTTTAGCTCTTCTAAATGACATTAGATTTCATATATGATGTACATATAGGAACCTGAGAAAGGGAATCCCCATGATTCAGTGCAAGCAGCAGCCCTGCATCAATTCATGGTTATAAACTCAATTGACCATCTAGGCAGACATCCATGTAAATTCATTTTCAAACCTCCTGACCTACCCACAATCAATAAAAGTAAATTTGAAAATCTTTTTTATCTCATCATGTGATCCAAATTAAATGATTCACCTGTCTGTCTCTAAGCTTGTAAAGATGAGTAGAAATCAGGACTTCAGTAAAACTTGGGGTGTCTTTCCCTTCTCCATCCTTTAACTGTTGCCAGGGCTAAGAGTCCAGTCTTGCTGCGGACACTGACCTTCTTTAAATCCACTTTTGTTGTATTCACAAAGAGTAGCATTGCTTTGAAAGGCTCAAAGCCTGGGCCATGCTAGTCCACAGATTGCCTGTCGACAGATTTTAAGTAATTATAGCAGGTAAGCTGTCTGGCTCCATTACAGACATTTAATGGTGGGCAAATAAATATTTTTATAACTTTGGTGTTACTTTTGATGTTGAAACCAAAATCCACAAAAATCTTTGGGTACCATATGCTAAGTGCTGTCAAAGTGAAGAAAAATTGTCAGTCTCTTTGTAGTTCTAACTGTCACTTACACGGTAGGCTATAAAGTGGGGTATGTGCAACTTGGAATTTAACTTTAGTGGACATTCCTCTCATTTTAAATGGCATATGAATACAAATGACAGTAATGAAATGGCCATTAGTGCTGATCTCCAGATTAACGAATCAGTTTCACATCTGTTAGAATTTTTTGAATAGTCAACTTAAATCCTTTTAATGGTTACTTAATTAAAGGGAATTAGAACTTTAGCAATATGGCAATTTAATTTAAAAAATGGGAGAGAAGTGTCACAGCTACATCTTTCATTCATTTTAATTTGAGAAAATGTATTATCTTCTCAGAGAGTATCAAAGAGGAGCTGAAAAGCATTTTTCCCAAAAGAAAAGTGGGTTATAATAATATGATTCACAAAGTTGCCTCATAGTCAGTTGTCATTTAGTCAATGTTATTAACTTGGTTTTATAATAGCTTAAGGAGGTAGATTCTCAGAGTAATTCAATCAGTAAGAGCAAGTTCTTTAACCCCTGTTACAACAAATCTCTTCTATTGATTTTTAGGGCATGTGGCAAATGAGGAGAAACGCAAAGCAATTATAATGCTATATGGAATATCAGACCTTACAAGCAGTCGGAGCTGGGAGATCATGTTTGTGCATTCATTGCTATATAAGCTTTCTAGTCTATCCATTTCAAGAGTTATTAGGGTATGTAAGGTACTACTTCTAAATGTCACCCACAATTTTAAGCCCTATATCTTCTCATTTCTCGGAAGACAACATATGTTGCAGGTCCAGTTTCCCAGCTGCACTGGCACCCCTCTGAATGGTATGCAGGGTCAAGGGCTCAAAACATTTGCTACCGTCTTTGTTTGAACTATGTTCAAAGGTACATCAGAATTTCTTTAAATTCAAATACCAAAAACCCAAGAATAGACAATGCCCATTTTTCAAGATGTTAGCCTGGTTTTTTGGATGAGAGTTATTTTTATGTGACTGACAAAAATATATCTACCTTTTCTACTCCTAACCATGTCTATGCTTTTTTAAAAAAAATCTGGTTAGTGATTCAGTGCTTTTAAAGGGAAGCAGGAGTTTCACTCCTGGAGGCTGGGAGATAATCAAGGACAGAAAGAAATAAGGATTACAAAGCTCTTGGGGGCTAAGAGACAATGAAAACAAGAAATGAACAAGGAACAAAATAGATCTGGGATCTTCTAGGATTCTCCTTTCAAATCCAGTGTATCTTATTTAAAAAAAAAATCTGCTGCCAATTTCATCTAAATTTATTTAAATATTTGATATTAAATTTCTCCCCTAAGATGAAACCATGATCTGTTGTGTTTAAAGGAAAACAGGGAGACTGGGATACCTAGAGCAGCAGGTGAGTAAAGGATGTGGAAATGAAGTTGGGAAGGAAGCGGGAACCAGGTAATAGTAGGACCAAGCCTACTAAGGACTGTAGACTTCTTTCTATCCTAACAGAGACTCATAGGGGGCTTTAAGCAAGTGGATGACGTGATTTAATGTTTAATTATCTAAAATTTTATTATATATTTTATATGAAAATATCCAAATACACGCAAAAGAGGAGAGAAGAATGCATTGAACACCCATATACCTGTCAGTCATATTTAACAATTGTTAAGAAGTTGTCATACTTAACAATTCTATCTATCCATCTCATTTTTGGTGCTGTTTTATTTATTTATTTATTTATTTATTTATTTATTTATTTATTTATTTCTGAAATAAATGCAAATCCCAGATCTCATATCACTTCTCCTTGCTGAGTATGTAGCTCTAAAAGCTATTATTCCACTCAGCCAAGTTAGTGTTTCTTTGGTATGTGTACTATTGCGTTGAGATTTAACTTCCTTTTTAAAATATACTCTCCTCCAGCTACGATATTGTACTGAGATTTCAAACCCATTACACGCATTGTATTTGACTATTATTTCTCTTTAATCTCCTTTAATTTAGAGCAGTGTCGCTCTCTCTCCTGCCACCATCCTATTTTCAGCGTGCCATCAATGTATTGAATGTATATGGTCATTTTTGCTAAAGAATGTCTCACAGGAAGGCTTTGTCTGCTTGTTTCATTGTGATGTCACTTGTTTCTCCTTTCTTTCTCTTTTCTTTTTTTCTTCCTTTTTAAAATTTTCTACCTAGAAGTTAGCTGAAGAGTCTTGATTGGATTTTTTTCAAATGAATGAGGCTGTGTACTTCAGATTGCATCCCAGCATGGGGCACAGAATGTCAGGTCGCCCTACTATTAGTGAGGTTAAGATTGATCTGTGTGTTTGGGTGGTGACAGCCTTATCCCTTCATTGTGAAATTCTCTATCAAAATTTCATCTGATCATCCATTGATTGTTTTTGCCTAAATCAATTATTTCATTAGGGTGTGCTAAATGAGAGTTTTCTAATTCTGTCAGCCTTTCCATATTTATTAGCCTAGAATATGTACAAAAGAATTTTCTCTAAATACCAGATGCTATTGTTCCTTTTAAATACATTTTGTACAGGAAAAGCAAGATACATGTTGAAGATATTTTTCTTTAAATGACCATTTTTGGTGAAATGACCTTATTTCCTTCTTACCAGCAATGTTATCTCTTTCTTCATATCTTTCTCTCTTTCAAATATCAGTATATATGGATTTTATATGTATGGATATATAGATTAAAAATAGATTACAATGGATAATATATGGATTTCATATATTCAATATGCTTAAATCTATTGTAATAATTATTGTTTTTTGGTGCTGAAATTTTCTCAATTTTGTCCAATGAAAACCCCTTCGGTTAGGATATATACTTTTGTCCTTTCAATGCAACCTTGTTCTTCCTTGAAAGCTTGTTTGCTTCCTGGCACAATAACACGCTTCTTCTCATCTTCTGCATTTTCTGCCCCATCCTGGGTTAGCCAATCCTCCCAAGAAACTGAGTTCTTTTTAGTGAGGAATGATGGAGACCACTACCAGAGAGCAATAGATATATTTGTTGCTATGAGTTCATTATTGAATAGCTAGAAATAGGGGAAAAGTATTTTGAGAAAAATAATCAGAATTCATACTGGTATATCGGAATGAAATATGAAATAGTTTAATTTTATTTATTTTATTCTTATAACTTTCTTTTAACTAAGAAATACTGGTTCCAAATGATTTTAAATAATGATTTAATTTTCTTTATCCTACAATGTATAAAATAGTTTCAAAATAGCAATACTAATATTGCTACTTAAAAGAAGACTACTAAGTGCAGGCTAAGATTTCTTCCCAGCTCAACTTCTCCTTTGAATATTCCATTTTCCATACATGGTCAAAATACTGTGCCTCGAAGTCACTTTAAAAAATATTTTTTTACGTAGAATATTTCATCAACTTGATATATAATTAGGTTCATTCATTTCAGTGTGCTCTCACTTTTAGGGATTGCTTTTTTACTTCTCAGTTTAATTTTACTTTTGAAATTGTGTTATCTTTGGATTATTCTACAGTATGTTTAGAGGAATTTTGTTTCCATTGCTAATCCTTCCTCTTCCTTTGGGTAAATTTTTGTTATTTATACTCCCACTGTCAAATGCAAATATAAGGAAAGACATATATATATATTCATGCCATCCTTTTTCATTATATATGTATGGGGTCTTTCCATGTATATGGGTCTTTTTTATTCCTTTTACTGCTTCATGCTATTCCATTAGTATGGAATCAGTGGCAGTGTTGGCTTGTAATTTGATAGGATAATATATTGCAGGAGGGGTGGGGCAAGGGCAGAAGCAAGGAGACAGGTTACAAGGCTATAGCAATAGATTACATGCAGATAGCTGGACCAGGGTGATGGACTAGGTGGAGGTGATGAGAAGTGGTGAAAATTAGGAAATATTTTGAAGATGCAGCAATTTGGAGTTACTGATACCTTGGATATGCGATGAGAGAGGAAAGGGACAAATCCGCATTTTGTGCCCACACAAGACAGGGAAAGGTGTGCCACATACCAAAGTAGGAGCTGGTATGGACGTGGGGAATAGCAAATGTTCATTTTGGGACATATTATTTTGAGATGTGTTTTAGATGTGCAAGTGAAAATAATGTATAGATAATTAAATGTGTGAATTTGAAATTCAAGAGAGAAGTCTAGGATGGAGCATTAATAATTTAATTCTATCTTTGCATTTCCATTTAACATTGTGATTAAAATTTGAAGTTTCTTTCCTGCGGTTTTGGGTTAGATCTTGTCTCTAGCACTTACTATATGACCTTGAACAAATCACTAGCAACTGAAACCATGTGGAACATCTATAAATTGATGATAATAATAACACCTCAAAATTAATAATACAAAATTATATATATAAAATACTTAGCATAGTGTCTAGCATTTTATATACTTTTTTTTTTTTTTTAAGAGAGAGAGAGCATACTTGAGCAGGCAGAGAGGCAGAGGGAGAAGGAAAATCTTAAGCAGGTTTCACACCCAGCACAGAGCCCAATGCAGGCCTCCATCTCATGACCCCGAGATCACACCTGAGCTGAAATCAGGAGTCTGACATTTAACCAAATGAGTCACCCAGGCATTCCTTTTTTTATTTGTTTGTTTTTTAAGTAGGCTCCATGTCCAGTATGGAGCCCAACATGGGGCTTGAACTTAGGATCCTGAGATCAAGACCTGAGCCAAGATCCAGAGTCAGATGCTTAACTGACTAAGCCACTCAGGCACCCCGAGCATTTTATATACTTTTAATTAATGTTGGATAGTATTATTTTTTATTATTCACTCTTCAGGGCAACCCCCAGATTTATAAATTAATTCAGCACATGTTATTTTACTTCTTTGTCCACTTTTTGTGTGTCTGTTAACGATCTGCTGGGTTATGGCAACATAACTATATATATCACAGCCCTGGCCTTTAAGAACCTCATAGTATCACTATTCCCATATTATAATTGGAGAATTTGACTCAAAGAAAGACTTGCACTTGTTTAAATAATAAGTTAGTGGAGTACTACTTTCTCCTTCCAGACATGCTTTGAACAAATTTGACCAAGCAACAATTGATGAAATCTAGGAGTAAATTTCAATAAAAACTAAATCTGATTATATTTTCATTTTTTTTCCTGAAAAAAAGAAAAGGTATAGTCCTTCTACTCAGAATACTGAACTTGCATATTGATTTACAGAATCCAACAAATGTGTATGAAGGCCTTGCCTTTCTGATCACATCTCAATCCAGTGGTAGCGCATGTGATAAATCAATTGTCAGCTCAAATGGACAGGGGGATCACACATAAATGGTGAGCAGGTGAAAGCTAGAAAGCAATGGGCTGAACAAACCTTTACTTGGAATTTGCTTTAAATGCCTTAAAGAAGACTGGGTGAAGTGCTGAAAGGGAAGGGGGCTGATTTCTTCAATCACACAAGAAGGAAACAGACATGAAGTGATGAAAAAAGAGAGAATATTTGCAAATAGAAGGGAAGGAGCTCTTTGTGCTTGACTTTTATATATATGTATTCTCTCAGTAATACTAAGGACAATTGTATTTATAGACAGGAAACTGAGGCTTTAGAGACGATAAACAACTTGCCCAGAATCACTCAGCTAATACATGAAGAAGTCCAGATTCTCAGTCTTTGTCCACATAGTTACTACGAGACTCTCGCTCTATCACACTGCACTGCAAGTCCATAAAGGATTCAGAGCTGAATGATTTCTGGCTTTTGGTGTCTTTTCTTTTACTTCAGAGTAGCCATTCATTCCATTTTGTTGTAGGGAAAGATTCTAACTTAGAATGAACATCACTGTCTGTTGAAAATTAAATATATATTTCCCTGATTAGTCTTCAAATCAACTCAATAAAGTAAAACGGATTTTCCCTTAAAAATGAGGAAATCATGGCTTAGACATTAAGTAATTTGTCCAAGTTCTTACAGGTCACCCGGCAATTAAGGGAGCAGGAATTCTTTCTCAGATTTACTGAATCTAAGCATCATACTTTTCCTCATCCGACAGACCTCTCATGCCAGAGGCCAAATGAATTTGAGCAAAGTCAGCTTTTTATGACTTAGTTTCTGATTCCCTTTCTGCTTCTTATTTATCTTTTATGATGATACTAAAGCATCATTTTTATAAAGTCCCTTAAGAATGATCTGGCCAAGTTATTTACTCCCCCCGTGTGCTCCTATGGCAAATTGTCTATAATGGCTATTCTCCTATCTCCCCGAATTCTGGCGTAATAATCTGTCTTCCACACTAGACTGAGTTACTCAAGGTCAAGAGGTTGCCTAACATACCTTTGGAACTTGAACACACTAAGTAATTTATCTCTAGAATCAAAACATCATTGTTACTTAGAAGGCTATATTTTTCGCTGTTTTGCAGTTTAAGAACAAAATAAAAGCCTCTGTTTGGTATGATGAGTGAGTGAAGCAGGAGATAACAGGATGCATTTAGGGTAAAGAGATATAAAGCAACTTAAAATGCAATTGCATGGTGCACCTGGGTGGTTCAGTTGGTTAAGTGTCTGCCTTTGGCCCAGGTCATGATCCCCGGGTACTGGGATCGAGCCCTACATCAGGCTCTCTTCTCAGCAGGAAGCCTGCTTCTCCCTCTCCCTCTGCCTGCTCCTCTGCTTGTGCTCTCTCTCTCTCTCTCTCTGTCAAATAAATAAATAAAATTAAAAAAAATACATTTGCAATGATGGAATCCCATGTGCAAAAGGGGAAAAAATTAAAAACAGAGCCTCATGGTTTACAAACTAGTGATGTTTTTGGCTCAGGTGAATATTGATGATTTTGCTTCAAGCATTGACTGGAATGTAGAGATAACGGAGATGATGAGGTAACCCGGGTGCCGATATATATTTTTTAATTAAGAGCAAAGGATTGGTTAAAGATAAGAAGAGAAGAAAGAAACTGGTATAAAAGATTATTTTATAGTGTATGGGGAATAGCTGAATGGATCCTCAAAGCCTGCCCTGAGGATCTGATGCTGCAGATCAAAAGAGATAAGAGGTTTTCCGGTTGAAACATACAGATGGGTGAGACTGACTTCAGAGACCTCAGCAGGGGAGATTAGAGAGAAGGGAGCACCAAGGAGCCCAGAATATCTAAGCTCTTCTGAGAGAATGTGGAGTTGGAAAGACTTAAAGGCTTAGGAAGGAGTTCCTATACAGTACATGCTGCCAAAGGGAGCCCACAAAAACTAGGATGGATACAATGTGGTAACATTTTACTTGAGGGACAGCTTGGTGTAATAGACAGGATATAGACTTAGGAATCCCCTTGACCTCACTGAAATCTCTGTTTCGTCTCTTACTACTTACTTTCTGGGAGGCAAGGGGCAAGCAGAGGACCTGCTCAGTGGTTCTTTTAGAAGTATAGATGACACAATTCATGTGGAAAACATTACTTAGTATCTAGCACGTTTCTCTTCCTTCCACTCTCTGCACTTGTGTTTCTTTGTGTGGTATTAAAGCTCTCTCCTTCTGGGGTGCCTGGGTGGCTCAGTTGTTACGCGTCTGACTTTGGCTCAGGGCATGATCCCAGAGTCCTGGGATTGGGCCCTGCATCGGGCTCCCTGCTCCACTGGGAGCCTGCTTCTTCCTCTCCCACTCCCCTGCTTATGTTCCCTGTCTCACTGGCTGTCTCTCTCTCTGTCAAATAAAGTAATAAAATCTTTTAAAAAAATTAAATAGAGCTCTCTCCTTCTTATCTTAGTACAAGTATAGTCATAGGAACAGATATTGGCATCTATTAGGGTAATACAAGAAAGATGAGATAACAAAAAGGAAATGATGTAATAAATTATCAATAGAAAAATATAGAGGCAGTTTGAAAAAACATGTCAGAGCAGATAGTTTTTAGAATTATTTTACTGGTAAGAGAAGAAAACTGGAATTTAGGTTCTCACAGTGGGACAATGGTACACAAATGACTAAATCCTTCTCTTCTTTAGTCTTCTGGTTTTTGTGTATGTGGAATGAATACAATAACAACTGGACATCTGTATAAAAACTTGAGGGAAGGTGGAATGTATAAGTCCATTAAAGAAGTTTAAACCCAAAACCGTTGAATTATTGGTCTTTATCAAATTAAAACTGAACAGGCTAGGTATGACTACTAGAACTCTGTTGTATTGATTTTCTAACCCCAAAATTCAGATTGCCACACATTTACAGGTGAGTTAATTTACTAGCTAGATAAATAAAATATCTAAATCATTCTCCTGTTATTAATGAGTAGGGAGCTAGACATAATACCTGAATACAACTAATTTAAATTCTTCCAAACAAAACAAATTATTCATTAAGACATCAGTGTTGTTATTAATCAAACATTGCCATAGAAATTCCTTTTAAATGACACTTAAATCAATAACAAATATAACATTAATAAACTCATAAATAATATTTATAAACATAAATTTATAAAATATTATTATGGTCATTATTAATCACAGTGCTAAAGTTATTTTTTATTAAGTACCACATTTGATATTCTCAACAATCCTGAAAATTGGTAGTGTGACCTCACTATTCATATTTAACAAACGGGAAAAAAATGATGCTCAGAATAGATTATTGGCTCTGAAAGAGGTCGTAAAATGAAAAAACAGAACCAGGACTTGAACCAGAAAATGTCAAACCTGTTGTCCTCCTGGCTAAACTGAGCTTTGAATAGATACATTCGGCACAGGCTGTTTGGGGCTTCTGTGTATCACAGTGTGAAATGCGACTAATAGGATCTGGCCTTTGAATTTCCGGTCATTAGAAACTATAAACCTAAGTCTCTTCCGGGCCATTGTTCCTAATTAAGTTCCTGTATTACTTTGCCAGGGCTGCCATAACAAATTAAAACGGAGGGTGTGGCTTAAATAATGGAAATTAACTTTCTCACAGTTCTGGAGGTTAGAAGTGCGAGACCAAGGTGTTGGCTGCGTTGGGTTCTACTAAGTCCTCTCCTGGCTTTTCGGCAGCTCTCTTCCTGGGGTCTTGTTTCTGTGAGAGTCTGTGTCTTAGTCTCCTCTTCATTAAAGACACCGATTATATTGGATTAGGGCCCATTCACATGACCTCATTTTACCTTAATTTCTTCTTTAAAGGCCCTGTCTCTAAATATGGTCATATTTCAAGTTACTGGGAGTTAAGGCTTCAGTACAGGAATTTGGTGAAGACACAATTAGTCCTTCCCCCTTCCCCCCCCCAATTTGATTAATCAGTAAATGAAATATAACATTGTGTTAGTTTTAGGTGTACAGCCTAATAATCTTATATGTGTGTATGTTGTGAAATGACAACCACAATAACTTTTGTTAGCATCCATCACCACACACAGTTACAATTCCCTTTTCTTGTGATGAAACCTTTAAGATCTATCTTTTTAGTAACTTTCAAATATTCCATAGAGTGATGTTAACTATAGTCACCTGGGTATGTTACATACCCAGAACTTATTTAGCTTATAACTGAAAGTTTGAAACTTTTAATAGCTCTTGCCCACTTAGCCCACACACACCCCCACCTCCCACTTCTGACAAACACCAATCTGATCTCTGTATCTAGGAGTTTGTGTGTTTATTTGTTTAGATTCCACATATAAGAGAGATCATACAACACATGTTTTCCTCTGGCTTATTTTACTTAGCATAATGCCCTCAAGGCCCAACCATGTTTTAGCAATTGGTAGGCTCTCCTTCTTTTTTTACACTTGAAACATAAACACAAATTCATAAAATACTATATTTAATATACTTTATATAAAATATAATTCATGTATTATATAAATTATATATGTGTGTATAATTATTTAATGTATATAATATACCCACTATGTAATTTTAATATCTATTTAATGTATATAATATATATTAAATGTATAGTGTGGAAATATATATAGATATAATTTATATAATTGGTATGTATAACTGATACAATATTGATTCATCCATCAATGGATACTCATGCTCTTTGATACTTCCCATTGTTTCTATATCTTTGCTATTATAAATAATGCTGGAATGAACACAAGTGTGCAGATACCTATTTGAGATAGCGATTTTGTTTCCTTCAGACATATACCCAGAAGTGGAATTGTTGGATCATATGGTAGTCCTATTTTTAATGTTTTCAGGAAACTCCATACCCTTTTCCATATTGGCTGCACCAGTTTACATCCTCACTAACATAGCACAAGGATTCCCTTTTCTCCATATTCTCAACACTTGTTATCTTTTGTCTTTTTGATGATATCCATTCTAAAAGGTGTGAGTGAGGTAACATCATGGTTTTGATTTGCATTTACCTGGTGATTGGGGGATGCTGAGCATTTTTTCTAGTACTTCTTGGTCATTTGTATGTCTTTGGAAGAATGTCTATTTGGTTCCTCTGCCTATTTTTTAACTCCACGATTTGTTTGCTATTGAGTTATATGAGTTCTTTACATATGTTAGATATTAACATCTTATCAGATATATAATTTGGAATTACACTCTCCAAATCTACAGGTTGTTTTTCATTTTGTTGATGGTTTCATGTGTCATGCAAAAGTTTTTTTATTTTAATGTAGCACCACTTACTTATTTTTGTTGTTGTTTCCTTTGTTTTTGGTATCAAATGCCAAAAAAAATCATTACCAAGACTGATGTAAAGGTGCTTACCCTTTATGTTTTCTTCTAGGAATTTTAAGGTTTCAGGTGTTATGCTCAAGTCCTTATTCCATTTTGAGTTTGATTTTTGTATGGTATAAGATGGGGTCTAGTTTCATTGTTTTGCATGTAACTGTTGAGTTTTTCCAACACCATCTATTGAAAAGAATATAATTTCTCCACTGTATGTAATTGGCTCCTTTATCATAAATTAATTACCCAAATTACTATAGTTTTGTAAATATAGTTTGAAATCAGGAAATATGATGTCTTCAACTTTGCTCAGCTTTCTCAAGATTGCTTGCAAGAAGTAATATTGTTAAAATGGCCATGCTACCTAAAGCAATCTACAGATTCAATGCAATCTCTATCAAAATTCTAATGGCATGTTTCACAGAAAGAGAAAAAAATAATCCTAAAATGTTTCTTACTGTTCTTTTTTCTATGATGTAAATATTGATCTACTTATGGTGTCCCATAAATCCCTTAAGTATCTTTTTCATTGTTTTTTTTCCTTTCTGCTCTTCTGTTTGGTTCATTTCCACTGCCCTATCTGAGTTGGCTGACCCTTTCTTCCCCTTGATCTAGTGTGATATTAAATCCTTTGTTGAATTTTTCAATTCAGCTATTATATTCTTCAGCTCTATGATTTCTGTTTGGTACTTATATTTTCTATCTCTTTGTTGAAATTCTCACTTTGTTCATACATTGTTCTCCTGACTTTGTTGAGCATATTTATGCCCATTATTTTTAACTCTTTATTAGGTAATCACTTAACACCATTTCATTAAAGCTATTCAGCTTTGCCCTAGCTCTTGGTGGTCTCTTAAACCTTTGTGATTGCCCAAGCAACTTTTATGATTTTAGTGGCTCCCAGTAGCTGAAGGTGAACCAAAATCTATCAGTGTCCCAAAAGGGAAGATCTCAGCACTTAGATACAGATTGATTGGAAGCTGGTCCGTCAGCAAGCAGTATGTATGTATGTATTTAAGAGAGAGAGAGAGAGAAGGAGAGAGTACAAGCAGGGATAGTGGCAGAGGGCGAGGTAGAAACAGGGAGCCCAATACGGGGCTCCATCCCAGGATCTTGGGATCATGACCTGAGCCGAAGGCAGGCACTTAACTGACTGAGCCATGCAGGCACCTCAGCAAGCAGCTTTTAAAGAATGTGAGTAAACCTCTTTAAGGAAAAGATTGGGGTTGGGTATTTTGGGCTGCTGCTTCACTCTGAGCCCTTGAGGTATAGACATGGAGAATCTTTGTGAGCCCATTATGAGCTATTTCTTTGTTTTCCATAGTCTAGTTGGTTTCATGGAAGCAAGCCCTATTGGCTTTCAGAGCTAAGTGTTTTGAGGGCCCATCCCTCTGGTAGAAGTCTTCAAAGTTGGAGTGCTAGATGTTGGGTTCAAACCCTTAACTCTTCAGGGTGAAGCTGGGAGTAGTGAGTTCTCTTCCAGTTGTATGTCACAATGCCAGGCTTGTGGTTTGTGGAGAGATTGTGTCTCAGCCTCTCCTACCAGCTTTGATGTGTGTGTGTGTGTGTGTGTGTGTGTGTGTGTGTGTGTGTATTTTCTCATTTGCTTGATGTGTAGGAGTCTCTCAGCCATTTTCTGTTTTTCCTCTGGGAGGAATTGTTCCATATATATCTGTAGATTCAGTGAGCCCATGGGATGGGGGTAGGTGATTTCAGGAGTCTCCTATATTGCCATCTTAGACTAGAACACCTGCCCCAGCTTTTCTTTCCTGTATTTCAGTAAAGCTCATTTATCTACCACTTGCCATGTGATAGGTTAGCTCTTGGTTGTGTGATGGGAAACCTCCACATAAGAAGTGGTCAGAGATAAACTGAACCAAAGGGGAAAAGAAATTTAATGCAGAGGAATTTAAGATTAATAGCACAGCCATAAGAACCAATTTAGATTCTGGTCCCAAAGAATGAGTTGATAGAGTCTTAAAGTTCATTGAGTTGTAAGGAAGAGAAACCCAAATAACCTAACTTAAAGAAACACAGGGATTTAAGGAAAATGCTACATCTTTTATTCAATTATTGATTTATTCATTTAACAATTATTTAAGGAGGTCCTACCATAAGCATTATCCTAGGTGGCAAGGAATACAAAAGGAAACAAAGCATACAAAATCCCTACCCTTATGGAGATGACAGTGAAAGAATGGAAAGGAGAAGGGAATAAAAACAAGTATATTAAATGTTTGGTACATGAGGTGGTGAAAGGTATTATAGGGAAAAATAAAGTAAGGAAGGAGAACAGGTGATGGATGAATAAGGGTGACCACTATTGAGGTAGCCAATTCTCCTGGTTTGCCTGGAACTGAGGGAGATACTGAAATGTAATGCTAAAATAGGATAGTCTCAGGCAAATAAGGATGATTGGACCTGCTGCTAATTCAGGAAGTATTTTAACAGGAAGTATTGGTAAGAAGTAGTCTCTGAGAAAGAACATTTGACTAAAGACTTGTAGGAGGTGAGGGGTGATTCAGGTGTATCTAAGAGAAGGTGACTCCAGGCAGAAAAAAAAGGAAATTCTAGGACCTTGAGGAAGATAAATGCATGATGTGATTCAGAAATAGCAAGAGGGCTAGAGTAGCTGGAGTCGAGGAAGTCAGGAGGAAGAGTGATAGGAAATGAGATAAAAAAGAATGACCAAGGATGGAGTCACAAAAGACCTTGTAGGTCAATGAAAGACAATGACTTTTACTATGAGCAATAGTGGAGAACTACTGGGGGATTTTAAGGCAAATCTTGTCATAACCTGACTTAAATTTTAAAAGAATCATTCTTGAAGCTACAGAGAATAAACTTCAGAGGGCAGGGTGTAAACAGAGAAAGTTAGGGAGCTATTATAGTATTTCAGGCAAGAAATGATGGCAGTTCAGGGCAGAGGGAAGTGGAGAGCTGTGGTGTTGTTTGTATTTTTATTTGTAAATTAATAGATACTGCTGTTGGATGGATGTGGACCATAAGAGAAAGGGAGGAGTGAAAGGAAACTAGTTTTTATAACATTAGTGGCGATATTGAATGTAGGAGTTAGAGAATGAATCTGTAATTCAGGGCAGAAATATAAATTTCTATAAATATATAGAAATATCCTCTACATTGACAGGAATAAAGAGCATGTGCACGGGTATGAGATGTGGAGATGGGAGTTTATGGAAGTTCTTTTGTAATTGTTTCTAATATTTTAGGTTGTGGGAAGAAAGATTATCTGAGAGTGAGGATAGAGGATATGAGAACAGAGACTGGAGGTTTGAGGAGATAGAATGTATAAAATCATCACATTGAGGTTGCAAGAGTAGATGGTCCAGGGAAAGGTAGCAAGATTGTTGGGCAGTATTAACGCTCCCTTGCAATCAGAGATCACTATACTAAAACAGATTCAGACAGCATGGATGTGAGTTTTTGTCTAGGTACTTTTCAGCTGCATGGTATTAAACCTGGAATAGCTGGGAAATCAGATTTAAAAACGTTTGAAGTTTCAACAAAATGAGTATGGCAAAGTTAGAGAGAGGTAAGGAGGTGAGAAAATAAACAAGGGGCTTATTGTTTAATGATAGACCTTGGGATTTAGCAGGGCCAAAGGGAAATGAGAGGAAATTGAGAATGTTAAGAAGGTGGTAGGAAGAGTAGGTTACAGGCTTCAGTGTGGTGGAATGGTTACTAAAGTGAGGGAACAGAAGGCAATGTATATATGAGATATATCACAGATTTCGAGAGACTCAAAAGGGCCTCTGATATACTGGGAGTCAGATACGAGAAAGCTTACCCCCTCTGAGTTTTTGAAATTGCATAGTTTCTCATTTCTATTTCTCTTTGCATGCCTGTTTCATTCTTTGCTTTGTCTCTGGAGAGTTACTTTCTCTTCTGTGGTGTATCTATTGTTATACCAAACCCAGCACTACGTGGAGTCCCAGTTCTAAAGTCCTAATGAGTCTGTGGGAGAGAGAATATGTTTTGCCTGACTTGGCTTGGGCCCTCTTCCCATCAGTTGATACCAGGGGTGTGGTATCATACATCCCACTATCATTCAGCAGGTGTAATGAGAACTGACTTTTGAGAAGGGAGCACAAGTAAACTTTTTAATGAAATGGTGTAGAGGCTAGAAAGAAATAATTATTAGAGGAAGCGGTTGACATATTGTAAAAGTCAATGGGGCATTAAATTAAGTTAATGGACTAGTTTCCGACCAGGGTGACTGAGAGGAAGGGAGCTATGGTTTTACTATCATACTGAGTCTTCAAGATAGTGGTCCTTTGCCATAGCTTGGTTGAAAATGAGTCGACATTTCCTGTGGATTTTTAAGTAACCTAAGGCACACTTGTCTTAGTCTTTGCTCTTCCATATCTTACTTTTTAGGGCTTGTCTCAAGTTCCACCCTTAAGTTTCATTTTCCTGACTNTTCCGATTCATATGATTTCCTGAGCCCTGTGTAATATATGATGTCTGTACCACTTCTTTAAATCTTAATCCAGTGCAATGTGTCATTGTACTTTAGTCTTCATTGTTTCTCATGTATTTCTCTTATTCTTAAGTAGATGGTAGTTTCCTTAAGAAAAGGAAACTTATTTTTCTTTGCATCCTATACAATTCAATGAATAGTAATATATATTAAGCACCTTTTATATGTCCGTACTGAGCTACACATTTAGATTCAATTGAAATCAATGAGTAACCACTTACTTTAAACACACACACACACACACACACACACACACACACACACACAAACACACAACTACAGATATAAGACACTATAAGAACCACAATGGAATATATGAAAATGAAGAAGATATAATATATATATATAGTACCCTCCAAGACCTTTCATATAATAGAGGCTCTCATATAACTTAAGATAAAAAATGACTACTTATTAGAAACCATGGTGAACAGGGAAAGTCTTAAATCTGGCATTGGACATGTGATTAGGGAAGAGGAGCATTTTATTTTTTTTAATTTTATTTTATTAAAGATTTTTTTAATTTATTGGACAGAGAGAGACACAGCAACAGAGGGAACACCAGCAGGGAGAGTGGGAGAGGAAGAAGCAGGCTTCCCGCTGAGCAGGGAGCCCGACGTGGGGCTCAATCCCAGGACTCTGGGATCGTGACCTGAGCTGAAGGCAGACACTTAATGACTGAGCCACCCAGTAGCCCCAAGAGGAGCATTTTAAAATGAGATAAGATGGTTGAGCAAACCTCTTATCAGAAAGATATCCAGGCACGAATTTATGGAATTCTTGAATGCAATATAAAATATCTGGGACTTTCTTCTCTAAACACTTAGAGCCACCAGTGGATTTTGAACAGTGGGGTACAATGATCAGAACGGTGCACAGGATGAGCTCAAAGTAATTGATAATTATCTGGTAGTTTTAAGATGAAAGGTACAATTTTGTGAGTGAAATACTGAGGAAAACAGACTCAGTGATAAACAGCACAGGGAATACAGGTGAGATTTTACTTTAAATCTTGATCTCAGCAAGACTTTCATATATTTCCTATATGGCATTGGCATCCATATACTAAGGAAATTTAATTAAGAAATGTAATATAATAAAAAAGAGATCATGGTGAAAATCTTGGGTTTGAATTCTTGCATCAGCCTTTATTAACTGTGAAGTTGGCCAAGTTACTCTATTCTCATTACCATAATTTCCCCATCTGGATAACCTTTCCTGGATTAAAATCACAGTTCTGTCACTTATGAGCTATAATATTGAGATATTTCTTAACCTTTTTGTGCCTCAGTTTCTCCAACACTAAAATAATCATTAAAATAGCATATACCTCATAGCACATACCTCACTGTAAGAATTAAACATGCAAACATGTAAAACAATTAGAATATGACCAATACATGAGAAACACTCAATATTACTTATTATAATCTGTGCTATTGAGATGAATGTCTCCTTTCACAGGGCTGCTGAACAGGCATATGTGGTGTCTGTGGTATGGTGGGTGTTAAATAAACATTAGGTCAATTTGAATTTGAATCCGGATGAAGCACATTTTCTCATTCTCCTCCCTGGATAAGCAGGATGGCAGGACATGGATTTGGGCTGAAGAGGTCCCAGAGGTCAGGGTCAGGATCTACTGGATGCATGGTCTGGATAAAAGGTGTAAAGCTGAGACAGTGACACAGAGAGAAACAAAAAATAAAGAGAGACAGATAGTACAGAGTGATCAGAGAGATAGCATCTTGATTTCAGATAAAGGGATATGCTTCAAAATTACTGCATCACAAAAAGGTTTTGAAGGATAAGAGAGATTAAGATAGAGATGGAGAAAGAGAGGGAGACAGAGAAGAGCAATTCTTTAGTTTACTGGCTTGTATCTGCTTAGACCTTTAAGACACAGACATGAGGGAGATATCGTTGACCAAATATTTGGTCAGTGAGTGTCCAATAGCGTGTTCAGCTGTTGGGAAAGGGGAAGAGTTTTGGTTGTTTTGTTTTGTTTTGTTTGTTTGCTTGTTTTGTTTTTTATCTTTTGAACGTTAGTTTTATTTATTTTTTATAATAATATTTTTTATTATATTATGTTAGTCACCATACAGTACATCCCTAGTTTTTGATGCAAAGTTCCATGATTCATTACTTGCGTATAACACCCAGTGCACCACGCAATACGTGCCCTCCTTAATACCCATCACCAGCCTATTCTATTCCCCTCCACCCCCTCCCCTCTGAAGCCCTCAGTTTGTTTCCCAGAGTCCATAGTCTCTCATGGAGACGAGCTTTTTGATTAACTCTTTTTCCAAAGAAGCAGATGGAGGTGGGGAGCTCCCATGTCCCTCCTGAGAAGGAAATGGTGTTGAAGACACTTCTGATCTCTCTACCTTTGTTGATTTCCTCCTTTCTACCAAGGAGGAATGATATTTCTGATTGATGAAATTGGAGCAGAGGTAAACTAATCCTGGACTTTTGGGTCTTGCTTCTTTTGTCTGGGACCTATTTTATTCAGATGGATTCAGTTCATCCTCACTATTCCTGCTTATCATAGTTGGCCATCCATAACCCCCCATGCACCTTGCACCAGACACAGACATCAGTGAGGAGGCCACACTTCCACGGTTGCACTGTCTTTGATCCACTTCAGTGAGGAAGGAATTACAGTGTCCTCCAATACTGCTTTCTTAGGAAACCTTCACTTCAGGTTATAAGACTGACATTTCATTGTAACTCCTGTGTAGTTTCGGTTTCTATTTATCCAAATTTCCTATCTCATGGCACCATATGTTGGGGTTTAGAGTGTTAATTAATCAAACCCTTCCACTACTATCACCACCTACTGATTTAATCAGTTTGAGATGAGTCAGAGATGGGAGTGGAGAATGAGACCTGAATTCTTCCTGATGCTCTTCTCTCCTAGGCATGAACAAGTTATTGCCCTTTGAGGGGAAAAAAAAAGTGTGGGTGTGTGTGGGAGATGAAGGATTAGAATAAGTGTCATTCCTCAACAAGAACCAATTTGAAATTATGGTGCCTGAATGTCACATATAGGTATAACTTTAAGTTCCTTATCTAACCCTATAGTTCTAAAATATTGAAATTAAAATCCAAATTATCCACTAACTGCAATAAACCTAATGTAATTTGAATGGGCTGGAGACAGCACAGGAATTAATTTTAAAATGTTCAAAAGATGCCTATTTATCTTTTTATGTACTAATCAATAGAGACATTTTATGTCCTCCTATTCTCTAAAAATAAAGTCGTGTTCATAGAGAGATGCCAGAGAGCAAATTGATCAAAGGCTAACAACAAAAAGAATTGATAAATATAAATGCACCTTGTTGGGCTCTCTGGGTGGGTGTCATGAGACTTGTATTAGATCCAATTTAATTAGCAGCTTGACTCTCTCTCAAAATGGTGTAAATAGTATGGGAAATTTGCAAATTAGGCCAATTTGAGAGATACAGCACATACTAAGAAAAATAGATAAATTGATCAGAAAAGGAAGTAGGAAAATGACTGCAGAATAAAGAAATTAAATGGAAATATTCATCAGACTGCACAGAGTATAAGACTAATTATTTTAATAGATTGAGAGAGATTCTATAAAGGAAAATTGTTAGAATTTCTCTAGATGGCAAACATGGCCTTTAATTTGTGAACTTTTTACAAAATTCTGTCTAATTAAAGCTTTCTTATTCAGTTTTTTAAAAACAGCTTAATTGAGATATAATTCATATTCCATAATATTCACCCATTTAAAGTGTACACAGTGGTTTTTAGTATATTCACAAAATAGTGAGACCATTACCACAATCTACTTTTGCCTAATTTTCATCACTCCTAAAAGAAACCCTGTACCCATCCCCTGAAAACCATTAATCGGCTTTCTATTTCTATGAATTTGCCTATTCTGGACATTACACATTAATGAGATCACATAATATGTGGTGTTTTCTGGCTAGTTTCTTTCACTTAGCATAATGTTTGTGTGACTCATCATGTTATGTAAGCAGTACTTTCATTACAATTTGTGTGGGTGGGTATACCACATACTCTGTATCCATTTATCAGCTGATGAACAATTGGGCCGTTTCCATGTTTTTGCTATTTTAAACACACAGCTATAAATATTCATGTACACATTTTTCTGTGGACACATGCTTTGACTTCTCTTGGGTATATACTTAGAACTGGATTTGCTGGTTCGTATGCTAATACCATGTTAACATTTTGCAGAACTGCCACATTGGTTTCCAAAGCAGTTGCACAATATTATATTTCCAGAACCAGTGTATGAGGGTTCCATTGTCTCCACATCCTTACCAGTACTTCGTATTGTCTTTTTTTTTTATTATAACCATCCTAGTGGTTATGAAATGGTATCTCATTGAGGGTTTGATTTACCTGTCCCTGATGACTAATGATGTTGAAGCTGTTTTCATGCATTTGTCTGCTGTCTGTACATACTTCTAGTGAACTTTGTCTTCAGATTCTTTGCTCGTTTTTAAAAGAGGGTCATTTCTCTGCATATTATTGAGTTGTAAATGTTCTTTATATATATATTTTTTTTTACTAAATCCCTTATCAGATATACAATTTGAAAATATTTTCTCCCATTTTGTGGGCTGTATATTCACTTTCTTGAAGGCATTGTTTCAGCCAAAAAGTTGTACATTTTGAAGTCCAATTTATTTTCTTTTTCTTTTTTCTTTTATTTATTTATTTATTTATTTATTTATTTAAAGATTTTATTTATTCGACAGAGATAGAGACAGCCAGCGAGAGAGGGAACACAAGCAGGGGGAGTGGGAGAGGAAGAAGCAGGCTCATAGCGGAAGAGCCTGATGTGGGGCTCGATCCCATAACGCCAGGATCATGCCCTGAGCCGAAGGCAGACGCTTAACCGCTGTGCCACCCAGGCTCCCCTATTTTTTTCTTTTTAGATTTTATCTATTTTTTATTTGAGAGAGAGGCAAAGAGAGTGAGCATGAGTGGGCGGAGGAGCAGAGGGAAAGGGACAAGCAGACTCCATGCTGAGTGTGGAGGTGTGGAGCCCAACCCGGGGCTTGATCTCATGGCCCTGAGATAATGACATAAGCCAAAGTTAAGAGTCAGATGCCTAACCAATGAGCCACCCAGGGGCCCCTTTTTCTTTTTATTACTTGGTGTCATACATAAAAAAATATTGTCTAACACAAGGTCACAAAGATTTATGCCTACATTTTTTCATAGACTTTTATAGTTTTAGCTCATACATTTATGTTGGATCCATTTCAAGTTAAATTTTGTCTATGGTATAGGTGGGAGTCCAATTTTTTTTTTTCCATATGGATATCCCATTGTTCCAGTGCCATTGAAAGACCATTCTCTCCTCATTGAATTGTCTTGGTACTTTTGTCAAAAATCAATTGACTGTAAATATAAAGGGTTATTTTTAGACTTGCATTTGTATCCCACTGATATTTCCATCTTGATATACCAGGGAGATAGAACATATTACTGAAATAACAGTGATAACAGGGATAATGGATAATAATGGGATAGAAAATACTCATGTCTATCCTTAATGCCAGTACCTTGATTGATTGCTATAGCTTTTTAGCGGGTTTGGAAATCATAATTAAAATCTTCAACGTTTTTCCTTTTTTTCAAGATTTCTTTGACTATCTGGGTCCTTTGAGGTTTTTTTTTTTTAATTTTATATAGTTGATACACAAAGTTACATTAGTTTCAGGTGTCCAACATAGTGATTTAACAAGTTTATACATTGTTCTATGTTCACCATAAGTGTAACTACCATCTGTCCCGATACATTGTTATCACAATATCATTGTATTCCTTATGTTGTGTCCTTTATTCCCTGACTCATTCATTCCATAAGTGGAAACCTGTATCTTCCTCTCCTTTTCACCCATTTTGCCCAACCCCCCAGGCCCCCACCCCTCTGGCAACCATCAGTTTGCTCTCTGTACTTACAGGCCTGATTCTGCTTTTTGTCTGTTTATTCATCTGTTGTTATTATTGTTTTTAGATTCCACTTATGAGTGAAATCATGTGGCATTTGTCTTTCTCAGTCTGATATATTTCACTTAGCATAATACCCTCTAGGTCCCTTGCATTTTGATATGAATTTAAGAATCAGCTTATTGGCTCAACTGGCAGCAGGGGCAGTAAAATGTTGACTCCAGGATCCTACTAGGAAGCTGGTGGGCCTTCCTTGGTGCCAACCATGCCCCCATTCCATGAAGAGATGGTGGCGGTCAACAGCTACTTCCCCATGCCACCTGCACCCCTGCCATGGCCAGTCAGGGGCTGGTGACGGGCACAGATGGGAAGGGTGTGAATACTCCTGGTACTACGCCCAGCCAGTGCCCATCCCCAACACCAGTGCAACTGCTGTGCAGATGGTCTGTGTGCAGCAGCTGGTCTCTCTCTCTCTCTATATATATATAGAGAGAGAGATTATTGCCATTTTAACAATATTAAGTAAGACCTCCAATTCATCAACATATGTGTTTTTCATTTATTTATATATTTTTAAAACTACTTTCAATAATGTTGTGAAGTTTCAGTACACAAGCCTTATACTTCTTTTGTTAAATGCATTCTTAAATATGTTAATTTTGGATGCTTTTAAAAAGGAAACTTTTTTTATTCTATGTTTGAACGGTTTGTTGATATTTGTATATTGATCTCGTATCCTGCAACATTTCTTAATATTTTTTAGTTACTTTAAAGAGTCTGTGAGTTGCTTAGGATATTCTAAGTATGTAATCATGTCATTTGCAAATGCAGTTTTTTCCTTTCCAATGTGGATACATTTTAGTTATTTATTTTGCCTAATTGCCCTCTGTACTGGGTTGAATAGGTTCTTCTTCAAATTTCATGTCCACCAGCACCCCTGAATGTGATCTTATTTGGAAATAAGATCTTTGCAAACATAACTGGTTGGATAAGATGAGGACATACGGCCTTAGAGATCCTGAAGCCAAGGGTTGGTGTTCTTACAAAAAGGCCATGTGAAGAGACACAAACACAGAGACAGGGAAGAGGACCATGAGAAGATGGAGGAAGAAATTGCAGTGAAGCAGCTATAAGCCAAGGAAGCTAAAGATTGCTGGAAACTACCAGAAATGAGAAAGAGGCAAAGAAGGATTCTCCCCTACAGTCTTCAAAGAGAGCATGACCTTGCCAACTTGTTGACTTCTAGCCTCTTTAACTCTGAGAGAATACATTTCTGTTCTTTTAAGCCGCCCAATTTGTGATACTTTGTTGTGGCAACTTTGGGAAATTAATGCAGAATGGAAAAACATGGCTTTGGAGTCAGATTGACCTGAGGTGGTTTCCAGCAGTCTGTCACTAATTAGCTCTGAGTCACTGAGCAAATAATTTAAGTTTTTTGGTGCCCTTTTTGGTGCCATACTATGAAATGGGATTAAGGAAAACCACACATTGTGAAGTGTGAACTGGGTAATTTTATGATTAATACTAATAAATTTTTAAAATCTTATTTATCATTATTGTTGCAATTGTTGCTATTAAGTGAAACTGTGTGCTAGTGGAGTTTCTATCTAAAAAAGAATCCTAAAAGAAGTCAGTCAGTTCTCCTATTGAGAAAAATATCATAGACAGTTAACACATCAGTTTGACAATTTCCTCTATGTGCTTTTGGCTAAATTTGGATTCTCCTTCTTGATTATGAATAGTTTCATGCTCCTCTGATTATAAAATATAAATTAGACTAGGAGCGCCTGGGTGGCTCAGATGGTAAAGCATCTGCCTTCAGCTCAGGTCATGGTCTCTGTGGGTCCTGGGATCCAGCCCCACATTGGATTCCCTGCTCAGTGAGTAGTCTGCTTCTCGCTCTCCCTCTGCCTCTCCCCCTGCTCATGGTCTCTTTCTATCTCTCTATTTCAAACGAATAAATAAAATAAAAATATACAAATTAGACAATTCTACAGGGACAGATACTATGCTTAGTAAACATCCATCCCATCATGGATCCCATCTTCTACTTAGACGGTCACCTTCTCCCCACCTTATCGCTGGGATGACATCGCTTGACTCACCAAGAGTGCATTCTACAACATCAGTTGAAACTGCAGCATAGCTCTGACCATTCCAGAATGCAACGTAGCCAACATCATTAACAGGACAGGCTCTGCTTCTAACGGCTGCTTATTTTCTTCCTGTCAAGTTTACATTTCTTAGGGTGAGAAGCTAGGTGAGATGAAATAGAGCAGGCTTTTAGAAAGCTCTTGACAGATGGGTTCTCGGACTGTTTATAGCCTAGGAGGATCAATAGAAACCTGTCACACACACACACACACAATCCTGCTCCAGGTAATGAGCATTGACTAATACAATTTTATTTGTACCCCTGCAAAATGTTTCTGGCCAGAGGTCAGCATTTGTGGGCAAATACTTGCCTCTGGTATTTATTTTTTAGTAGAGGTTGTTGGACGGCTTACTAAAGGGAGATTATGAAACATTTAAAATGCATATACTGTCATTACCTCCTACCACTGCCCACCTCACACATATAAAATTCAAACATGTTCATTGAGAAATTCTTGCACTTCAAGAACAAGCACAGAACATGAACTCTGAAACCAGACAGATCTGGATGTTCCACTCACTAGCTGTGCGACCACTCAAAACCCCAATTTTCTGATTTACTGAATGGAAATTAATAGTATGAATCTCAGGGGCTTTTGCTGATTTTGTTTACAAGTTTATCTCCTCCTTTAGACTAAGCTCTGAGGAGAAGTCCTCTACATCTCCCACATCTAGAATAGTACTTAGTGTATGTTAAGCATTTCAAGTATGTGTTAAACATTCCACTCTTGCTGAATGAAAGATGGGCGATGCTTAAATTAGGTTTGCTTCTATATAGTATTTTGTTTTTATGAAGTTACTTCACTTCTCTCTGACTCTGTTTCCAAATATGAGAACTATAATAGGTAATGTACAAAATAATGTCTTAGGTCTTTGCCACTGTTAATATTCATGAAGTCACTGATTGTTCCTAGTGGGGGAAAAGGAGATGGTGCTTGTATATGATGGTTTCCTTATTTGGATTTAATTTCACAGCCATTGGACATTTTCCCCAATGCTTGCTCATTTGTATCCAAAGGCATGTGCTTAGCTGAGTAAAATGCCATCCAGCTGGGCATGTACTATTTAGAAGAACCTTAGATCTTTATTTGAAATGTCTTTCTGGAGACTAAGAGAGTCAAGGATGAGGAATACATCATCACTCACCACTTTGTCATGATATACATAGGCATTATCTCAATAGTTTTTACCTCATTTGCAGAATAATCACATTTCTTTGCATTTGGGGGGGGGGGGATCAGAGTGAGCCAAAGTGATATTGGCTTTAGGCAAAACATATGCTTTGTATTTATCAAAGTTTTCAGCAATACCTACGTAGTCTCTACTGATGATCCATTTTTAAGCTGTTCCTGATTATAGCATTTCTCCCTTTAATCCAAAGTATTTTAAGCATTGTATCATAAACACTACCTCTTTCCTCTCATCTTAGGCTGGAGGAGTCAGGAAACGGAAGTTCTAATATTTTCTTTTCCCATTTTGGAAGTTGGTCAATTCCAAGTTTATTTAAGGGAAAGCAAGATGAGGAAAGGTATATATTTTTCACACTGGCTAACAAAGATGTAATCTTGCCCCCTAATTGAGGATTCAGAGAGAAGGCTCTGTGGTGTCATGAGGTGTCATACATACAGGAAACAAGTGGCAGCTGGTTACTGTGGAGGTAGCTAATGTGCAAATTTGCTAATTAGAGAAATGCAAATTTTAAAGACATATTCTGCTATACCCTGGAGCCATATTGAAGCAATCAGTGTAGGAAGGGTCTTAAAAGGGCTCACCTTTGGGGGATCTTGGAGCCAAGAGATGTTTGGTTTACACTTACTGGTACACATTGAAACAGTAGCTACTGCTCTAGATGCAGAGGGTTTAAATACAGGAGTGATATAAGCTGTGAGAGTGAAGAGAGGAATCTGATGGACCTTTAACCTGGGTGGCACACTTGTGAAACTATTTGCGATCACGGCATCTCCCATATTGCTATCCTCTGCCCTGCCTTGATTTGATCTCAGCGCAAGACGCATGATGTGCTGGTGGTACCGGAAGGAAAATGGGTTAAACCAGGAGGAAAACAGGGTTTAAACTACTGATAGAGGGGCGCCTGGTTGGCTCAGTCAGTTAGGCATCTGCTTTCAGCTCAGGTCATGATCTCAGGGTCCTGGGATCAAGTCCCACATCAGGCTTCCTGCTCACTGGGGATTCTGCTTCTCCATCTCCTTCTGTCTCTCCCCATGCTTGAGTTCACTCTTTCTCTCTCAAATAAATAAATAAAATTAAAAAAAAATAAACTGCTAGAGGCACAAACAAATTTAAATAAACACTCAATTGTTTCTTGTTTTGTTTTGTTTTGGCCTGATGACCTGTAGATTTTTTTTCCCTTACTGAATTAACTGATTTTTAATTAAGTCAAATTAATTGTCTGTTTTTGACATATGTCTGCCTAAACCTCTGGGTTCTAGTGCTGAAGTCTTAACTTAAATTCACTGATTATCAGAATGTGGTCAGTTGTTCTTAATTTCAAGTTTCAAGATTCCATGGAGATTCCTGAGTTGACATGAGGAAATCTAGAAACCTTCCAGAATTTTAGGCAGTAATGTGTGTTAAAATGCATGTGCATTCTTCTGAATAGAAGGTCAATGGCTTCTGGTATATTTTTCATAAGGGCTGAACCTCAGCCTCCAAATTTAGGAAGTGTTAGTGTGGTCTCATCACTAATAAGGTTCAGGCAATCCTGAATGCGATGTCAGTCCAGTTCTCCTCAACTCTCTCATTTGCATTCACTGACGCAGGGTGTGCAGGAGGTCATGTGACTTACAATGTCTCATAAGCATAGATGTCAGGAATCACAAATCCCTGCTACCCTTATTGGATCCTATAGGAATGTTGTCTTTGCGGTAGAAGGCCCGCTGTGGGATGGCCTTACTTATCTAAGCAGAGACACGAGAGAGTTGAAGCGAGGCCTGACATTGCCCTGGAGAAGGAAAATAGTGCCTCCTCTCAGGGGCATTTCTCTGTTTCCTGTTTCTTTTTCTCTTTATTTTCACAGCACTCAATTCCAGAAGTGAAAGCATGTGTTGTTGTTGTTTGAGTATTTGTTTTAAGCAGAGGTAGACTAACCCCGAATCTACAACTTAAGGCAGTTTCCTTGTTTTGGCTCTACCGCCTGCTGACCCCACGACCTTGGCTGACTACTTACTTCATCCTGCTGTACCTCGGTCACCTGAGCTGTAAAATGAAGGTTCGCGTTCATGCTTTGTTTGCTTTCAGGGTTACTGGGAAGAGCAAGTGAGATTATTGTGAAAACTCCCTGTGAAAACTAAATTTTCTGGAAACATATGTGGATTATGTTTATTTCAGAACAGGCCTATTGTCAATTTTTTTTACATGGGTAGAGAAAACTATTAGAATGCTTGATTTTTATTAGTGAAATGGTATTTGGAAACTTGGCTTTTCACATATTTCTGCTGAAATAGAAAAGCTTACCTGGTGATGGGAGAGTAAGCATGATGATGGTTCACTGTTCATGTTCTGGTGGCTGGGAAAGGCAAGGCTCCCAGTTTGTTCTTAATTTTATGTATGTTTAGTTTTTTATATTATACTTATTTATATAGTTATATATAGTTTATATAATATATATAGTTATAGTTTATAT
>NW_024424008.1:32613118-32633797 GCF_017311325.1 Ursus maritimus
GTAGTGGATATATATATATATATATATATATATATATATTTCCAAAGCTAGTTCCTGTGGAGTTCAAGAGAAGCCTACAGCTTTGGCCTCTTGAGAAACGTTTCTTGAAAATTATCTATATGAAGAATTGGGAAAGCATTGCCAGCCCTGTTTAATTCCATCTCACAAGGTACCACATGATATTCTGAAAGGGGCTGCCCTCTTAGAGGAGAAAGTTTCACACAACTGTGAGTAGGCGTTGCTTGGCAGCTCCCTTAGTGAAGATCCATCGACCCAGCTTCCAACATGCTGGTCAGAAAAGTGAATTTACTGGTTCGTGCCCACTCAGCAGCTTTCTTTGGGCCTATTCTAAGGATTTAAGAAACCAAAGAGAGTTTCTTTTTTAACAGCATACTTGCATCTGTGTCATATAATCATAAAAATCTTGAAAGAAATGTATTGCATGCATTAGGTAAAAAGGAAGTAATAATTCAATTACTTCCCTTCTTTGTAACACTGTCTCAGCCATTTCCTTTATAAGATAGAGATACCTACATCTCATTAATTCAGAGGCTACTAATATATACTTGGCAATTATTGGCCTGAGTTATTCTGAAGCTTACCTTTGCACTATAAATGAAAGAAAGATATTGTCAAATAATAGGAAAAAATATATATATATAGGCCTCTGACCCCAGTTCCTGGCCAAAGCTTTCTAAAACCCTTGTAATTTCCTAAGTGATGAAAACACTCAGAGTATCTTTTGTTTTAATATTTAGGTCTTGACCCTGGTTCCTGACACAGAGCTCCTAAATCCCTCAGAATTTCCTGGGTGACAGGGCTGTCTTTTGTTCTAATGAAGTGGCTGTCCATGGGTTCCTGGATAGCTTAAGGATTGAGGCTGGTCACCAGAAAGACAAAGCCGTGATTAGAAGCTTGCAACTTTCAGCCTCATCTCCCATCTTCTGGGAAGGTAGGACTAGAGATTGAGTTAATGGTCAATAATGCCCACATGATGAAGCCTCCATGAAAATTCCAAAAGTAAAAGGTTCAGAGAGCTTCCTGGTTGGCGAACATATCTATGTGACAGAAGGATGACAGGTGACACACCCTAACTCCACAGGGACAGAAGTTTAAGAGCTCAGGACCCTTCTAGACCTTACCCGTGTATCTCCTCATCTGGCTCTTCATCTGTATGCTTTATCAAATAAATTGATACATGTTAGTAAGCATTTCCTTGATTTCTGTGTGCTATTCAAGCAAATGATTGAATCCAAGGAGGGAATTGTAGGAAACTCTGATTTGTAGCCAAGTCAAATAGAAGTTGTACGTAACACAGGGACCTACTACTTGCAACTGGCGTCTGAACTGGGCAGGGGGGATCTTTTGAGATTGACCCCTTAACCTGTGTTGACTTGCTGGACACCCAGCTGGTGTCCCAAAGAATTGTTTGGTGTGGGGAGGAAAAAACACACACATCTGGTGTCAGAAGTATTTTCTGTGTGTAAGTTAAGGAGGAAAACAGGAGTGTTTTTCCCAGACAGAAAACTTCAGCGTTTTATATGGCACAACAATAAAGCAAATCTTACATAGGATTTTATGATATGTTTTGAAAACAAGATCATAAGACTGCTTATTTCCAGATAAATATTAGTAGCACCAAGTAAATATGTCTTATCTATTAGAAAAGTCTAGGCTGGACTTCTGTTTATCAATTATTTGCAGTGCTAAGAAAATCCTGTTTCTTAAAGAAGAATTATGTGATTCATATTTTTTATTATTAAGACTGAGTTCCCTCCCAAACAGTAAGAATTAGCAAAGTTTGAAAAAGGGATTTTACAATGGAGATGAACAAAAACAGGATAATTTAATAAATTTCATCAAAATCTCACATCAAATACTAATACTAAACAAGACTAAGCCTTAAATAATGATAGGATAATTCCCTTTTGAACCACTGGATGCTGGTGTAAAGCAGAGCAGCTGTATATATAGTCCCATATACTGCTGTTCTAACTCAATATTTTGTGCTTTCTTTAAATGCTCTTAAAAAGAGCCTAATTAGACAGGTAAAGGATGAGAGGAGAGAGAGAGAGAGAGAGAGACTCAAAGGGCAAATGACTTGCCCAAGTCATCTAGACTCAGAATTGGTAAGACAAGGCTGTAAGTAAATTGTACTTCCCATATTAGTGGGTTAGTTCAGTAGAGTGTTAACAGCATTCTTGGAGTCAGGCAGATCTGTATCTAAATCTCTTCTACTTCTTAACAGCGATGTAATCTTAGAAGAAACATTACTTCTCCGTGCACTTCTGCTTTTTCCATCTGTAAAAAGTAGTTACTAATAAGAAACTGATGAATGTGGGGTAGATTAATAAAATAACATGCAAATGTCTCTGGCATACAGTAGCCTGTTGATAGATGTTTTTGAGGAGCAGTGTGGTGTACTGGAAAAAGCATGGGCATACTTTGGATTTGGAGAGATCTGACTTCCAGTTCTGACTGCCGATTTCCATGTTTGTGACCTTAGGCAAGTTTCTTCATCTCTCTGTAAACTATTTGTAAGATATGTGTTTATTTGGACAAAATAACATATACAAAGTGATACGTGTTGCCTGGCAGATGGTAGATAATACATAAATAGATGTTTTTATTATGCCAACCAGGTTGCCTGCATGCCCTCACCCTTAGTTTACAATAATAAAATCCTAGTACGTGTTGGTACAGAGCAGTGACCCGACACTTTCACATTTTAATGTAATTTAGAGAAATGGTTATCAATAATAGGAAACAAAGAGCAAGTTTTTTCTGGATTGATAAAGCTTAACCGTGTATTAGGTGAAGTCTGGAAACTGATTTCTTGTACCTCCATCAGGATTGTATTCCTGGATCTTATGATTTTCACCTGCCTTGGTCTTAGAACTTGAATTAGCTCAAATGGGATCCTGGCCTAAGATGTATATGGTGATGTCAGCCTTGATCCAGCGTTCATAGTCTCCGGAATTTCAATTTCATTTCCCCAAGTCAGTTGTAAACTTTACAGAATCATGGGATCATAGAAAGTCAGTGGCACTTTGGCCATGATAAATCTAACCATCACTGTCACGTCATTCCGGAGATGACTCCTTTGTGGAGATGCCTGGTAGTAATCTGTTATAATGACCTAAACACGTGAAACTTCTTGGCCAGTCCATCACGATGACATCACACCAGTCCTCTCTCTGAAATACTTCAAGGAGGTCACTTCTTCCCACTTACTCTTCACCTCAACCCTTCAGTTTTCTATTCCTTTAATACATTTTTTTAGGTTGAGTTTTGAGAGAAGTACATCATTAGCTTTTGATGTCATGTTCAATAATTCATCAGTTGCATATAACACCCAGTGCTCATCACATCACGTTGCCCTCCTTAATCCACATCACGTTGCCCTCCTTAATCCCATCACCCAGTTATCCCATCCCCCCACCCACCTCCCTTTCTGCAACCCTCAGGTTGTTTCCCAAGTTCAAGAGTCTCTCATGATTTGTCCCCCTCTCTGAATTCTTCCCATTCAGTTTTCCCTCCCTTCCCCTATGATCTTCTGTGCTATTTCTTAAATTCCTCATAGAAGTGAAACCATATGATAATCGTCTTTCTCTGATTGACTTATTTCACTTAGGATAATACCCTCCAGTTCCATCCATGTCAATGTAAATGGTAGATATTCATCCTTTCTGATGGCTGAGTAATATTCCATTGTATATATGAACCACATCTTTTTTATCCATTCATCTGTTGAAGAACATCTCAGCTCCTTCCAGTTTGGCTATTGTGGACATTGCTGCTGTTAGCATCGTATTTCCCTGATGACAAGTGATGTGGAGCATTTTTTCATGTGTCTGTTGGCCATTTGTATGTCTCCTTTGGAGAAGTGTCTGTTCATGTCTTCTGCCCATTTTTTGACTTTTTAATTTGTTTTTTGGGTGTTGAGTTTGAGAAGTTCTTTATAGGTCTTGGATACCAGCCCTTTATCTTATATGTCATTTGGAAATATCTTCTCCCATTCTATAGGTTGCCTTTTAGTTTTGTTGACTGTTTCCTTTGCTGTGCAGAAGCTTTTTATCTTGATGAAGTCCCAATAACTCATTTTTGCTTTTGTTTCCCTTGCCTTTTAGAGACGTGTCTTTCAAGAAGTTGCTGCAACCAAGGTAAAAGAGGTTGCTGCCTGTGTTCTCCTATCGGATTTTGATGGATTTCTGCCTCACATTTAGGACTTTCATCCATTTTGAGTTTATCTTTGTGTATGGTGTAAGATAATGGTCCAGTTTCATTCTTCTGCATTTTCCCAGCACTATTTTCTGAGTTTCTCTCTAAATGGAAGACTCCATGTTTGGCAATAAATACAGCCTATCTTAGGCATAGTATAGAATATCACTTCAAAATCATGCTTTGGAAACCTACAGTAAGTCTACATTAACTCTCAAAAAGCTTGTAGTGTTGTCGTAAAGAACTCACGCTTACATCTACCAACCTGCTAGTAGTTCCATTGTTAGCTTAATCGTTCTGGTCTATTCCAATCAGTCTATCATCTTGTGGTTTGTTTGAGTCATTTTGGGCATAACAGAAGGGCAAAATCCTTCTTCCTACAGTGTCTCCCATAGGTCTTTGTATGTCAATATACATATAGTGAGCACCTACCAGGTACCAGTCTCTGAGCTAAATCCTGGGGATTCAAAAATGGATTTAAGTTCCCTGCCCTCCAGGTTTCCTTGTTCTATAGAGAAGACACATAGGTAAATCGATCAACTGGTTGAGTGCTGTGATGGAGGTATGTGCATACAGAGTGGGAGTTGGTGGTGAGGAAATGCAGGCAGACCTGTCCTCCCAGAGGAGCTGAAGTAAATCTCTCTTTAACAGAGAGGATGGATTCTAGAATCAGTCTATTATTATTATTATTATTTATTTCTTTGACCCACATTCCTTCCATTTTTTGAAATACATTTTACACCCTTCTTTTGAAGACTTTTAGTTAAATAGGTAGATGGCTTTTAAGTTTTCTAAGCTGTGCTGCACTCTAATAAATACAATTTACATGAAATCCAGCATATGCATATGTGTTTTTTGTAAGTACATGTATACATTCACGTGATACGTTTATGTGTGAGGCACTCTAATTTTCCATTCCATTTTTAATTTTTCATTATGTTTAGTTAGCCAACATATCATAAGTTTTTGTTGTAATATTCAACGATTCATTAGTTGCATATAACATGCAGTCTCATTGTAACACATGCCCTCCCTAATACCCATTTTAATCTGTTCTGTTGTTAATAACAACCAAACGAGTGCTTATCACAACCCACTGAGTTTAATCTAATGATTGAAGGAAGGGCTGAGGTCTGTAGTTTGGACACACTGAAGAAAGTAATATGGCCAGTGTGCACAGTGTGGCAAGAGCCACAGTAAGAATCTATAAAGATGCCAAAGAAAACTAGAAGAGGGCAGCCTGATGAGCACATTGAGGGCAAAAAATGGGTTATGGTTGTAGTTTACAATATATCATTTAGCGTCAATTTGGATCTTACTAAGTGCTTGTTAAATTATCGAAGCTGGGTGAAGTTAGCATTACTTACTTTCAAATAACCCTTTTTCATGGCCATTGCTTCTTTTAGCTACGACAAAAGGGACAAACACAGGGTGCATTTGCCACCACACTTGCCTGATCATGGCAGACAACGTAATGACACCTCTTTCCTTTGAATCTCAGATTCTTTCCCACTATGATTTCTGGTGCACAGTGGGTTCACATATTGAGATGATATAAATTTGTTGTAAATTTAATTCCATTTTCCCACCAAATGGGACTGTTAAATTGTGAACATATTTTTGCTTTCCTGCTTCATAAAATGTGAGCACTCTAATCCCAGATGGCACATCCTCCAGAAACATATGGACAAGACAATTTAGAAGGAGTGCTCTTTCAGGAGCCGGTTCCACTTAGCTGAGGAGGCTGTGTGATTTTGCCAAGACCTTTCAAGCTACTCATTGAGGAGGGTGAGCAGGTCTTAGTCATGTCACCAAGGGATTGAAGAAAGTTTGACACAAAGCTCCTTCCTTAAAGGGTATGGATTTTCATAATTAGGGAAGGGCTGGGGTAGATTGAGGTGGGAAATTCCTGTTTCTACAACTGCAGGGCACAAAGATTTTGCAGCAAATATATAAGACGACTCTGTGCTTTCTCGTTTGGTTGGTTGGTTTTTGGTTTTGGTTTTTTGTATGTTTTTTGTTTTTGTTTTTTTGCTTCTCTACAACCAAAATAGGCTGTACTGGTCATTCCAGTCCATACTCACGGAGGACACTTGCAAGGAAGGAAAAGGACTAGATATTTACTTCTCACTTAGCACATCTAAGTGTTTGCATATATTTTTGCATATTAAGGGCCTTGTATTCAGGGTGGGGAGTCTTAGTAGGAAATACTTAACAGGTTAATGGGAGTCAAATGATGATAAGCTATGATAAGCCTTCAGATTTTTACCTGGCACTGGCTTTTGCTTCCCAGCATGTAATTTATAAATAAAAGTTCAATCGTCCCCTACTTTGTCACCAGAGGTAAGAAAGTCTCAAAGCAGGAGATACCGTAACTGTTTTTAGGAGCACAGCATCTCAATGCCTGTGAAAAACTAGGAATGAGTTACGTCTAAATATGCCTGACCATGCATAAGCAATCCATAATTAATAGAGTTGGAGCCAATTCAATTTTTAGCTTTCCCTTCACACACCGAGGTAACTCCTATGAATAAAGTCCCAGAGACAGAGCCAGAACATCTATCCTGATGTGTCTGACTCTGGTGCCTACAGTCTTTACACTGAGCTGTGGTGAGCGTTCTTTATAGCAACTGATACGTGCCAAGTAGTCAATAAGTGGTGCTCACATGAACGGACATTGGATTATTTCCTTGTATATTTCAGTGGACTATTTCCATGCATCCCTCCACCACCACCTACCGCCATTGTGTCTGCACTTCCAGTGGTTTCCTCTGGCATTCCCTTTCCTTTGGGGCCACTGGCAGCTGGAGCTGGGGCAGCTATTTATAATCCTTTATGTTGCTATGACACTGCCTCTTAGACTGATGGTCAGGACAGAGTCCCCGACATTTAGCTACATGCCAGATCAAACAGTCTGCTGGGGTGTTTTTCCAGGTCCCCCTAATCCGATAACTAGTATTTGTAGAAGATTTAAATCATGTTTGCATGGTTTAACAAGATGGGATCAGAAAAAAATGTTTTCGATACACAGTGGAAGTTTCAGTGGCTTACAAATCCAGCTTTTGTTTCCTTTCTGCCTTAAACAGAAGTTTAAGTCCACGTAGCACAGAGGCAATCGGCTAGGGAGAGTTACCGCGTACTCGCTACACTCTCAGCACTGCGCGTTATCACATACAGTATTTGACTTCATCCTTCTAATAATCATGAGATGTAGGTAATCTTATTTCCATGTTTCTGATAACAAAACAGAAATACAGAGACCTTAGCTCACTTGCCCATGGTCTTGCAGCTAATAAGAGGAAGAGCTGGGATTTGAACATAGATCCAAAATCCTGTTCAGACACAGCCTTTTATTTAAAACCCAGCTGCTGAAAAAGCCATGCTTATTCTTCTGTAAATTTCTCCCATCTGCTGAGAAGCTGGAGGATCACCTAGCCCAAACACTGTCTTATTACCAGCAAATAAATGTCAGGGTAAAGACCATGAAAGTCATCTGTTACCTTAGCCTTCAAGAAGTGCATTCACTCCCACCTGACAGCACTTTCCAACGATGCTGGGAAACAAATAGATTAGTGAGGCTGGAGTCTTAGGGGGTGCATAACCTTATGTTTCTGAGCATTTAACTGATTAAAATTCACAAAGAAAGACCTTATGGTGCCATCATTTTATCCAACTAACATCATCAGTATGGCTCAAGGGCTGTGGCTTTGTACAGTCACCCTCAGAGCGGTGAACATATGGTTTTACTTCTCTCTAAAGCCTCAGGGCATCTGACGGCACCTTTCACGGATAATGGATAAAGGCTGCCATACCAGTAGGTAACTTCTGTTCCATCAGTTTTGCCTTCGTGCCAAGAATGCTGAACAAATTTCAGGAGGTTTTGAACTGACCTCGGTCTATTCTGGCAACAGTAACACCCTCGCGATCAGCAGGGGAAAACGTTTCCTGTTAAACTGCGTTTTGGAATTCCTCTATACTTGTGTGAGCATCTTCAAGCAGGAGTCTCACAGTTAAGCTACAGTTGTAGTTGCCACATTTCTTTGAGCTGTTGCTTTGATTATGTTAGTTTGTTCCTTTTGATGCCTGTCCTACTGCTTCTGGATGAGAAACTATGTTTTGTTATAATAGCCTCAAAAACTATTGCGAGTGTATTTCAAGAGTACATCCAAAGAAAGTCAGATAATTGAAAATGTTTTTGCACATTATTTCCCAGGTTCCCTACAGAATCTAAACTATAAATAGCACCACTGTTTATTGGTGTCAATATCTTCCTAGCAATTAAGCGCAATTCTATCTAATCTGCATTCTATTGTCACTCATCTGAGAGGGTCAACATCTCCCTTCTGCTTTCCCCCAAGAACTCTCATAATGTTAAGAAATAGTGCTGTGGATTTGCCAAAGGCCTGGAAATCAACTAAATTCAATACAGAATTTTCACTTATTTTGAGGAGGAAACACATGGGCAGTTTTCATAACCTCAGCAGTTACCGTAGTATAATGAATGCAAAGAGCGTAGACTTTGAAACCAGATTGGGCTGAGTCCAAATTCAAACTCCGGTAGTTCTGGGTCATCTTTGCAAGTTATTTAATTTTCTGATCATTGATATTCTTATTTCCTCCCTTCTCTCTTGCTACATTTCATGAATTTAATAAACATTACCATAATTCGTACACTTACTCAGGTCCTCAAGTTAAGACTCACAGTTTACTTCCTTATGCCAGTCCTGCAGATCTGTGTTCAAGATCCATTCTGAACCTCACCTTTCCTTATCAGCTCTATTGCCAAAAACTCTAGTTAAGGCATCATCTTCTCTCACTTGGGCCACAGCCTCCTGCTTGGTCTCCCTGCTTTCACTTGTGTACCTTTCACAGTCTACGTTCCACCCATTATCACTCCACAGCCAGAGTGAACCTCGAAATTAAAATTAGATCATGTAATTCCTTAGCGGGAAGGCTTCCATTGGCTCACATTAAAACTCCATATTTTTTTTTACAGTGGCCCGAAAGACACCACATTATCTGGCCCTACTCTCTCTTTCCTCATCTCTTCCTACTTTTTGCCTTGACTACTCTGTTCCAAACAGCCTAGAATTTTTTTTTTCTTTTCAAATTTTTATTTAAAGTCTAGTTAGCTAACATACAGTGCAATATTGGTTTCAGAAGTAGAATTCAGTGATTCATCACTTATATACAACACCCAGTGCTCATCATAACAAGTACCCTCCTTGATACCCATCACCCCTTTAGCCCATCCCCCGTCCACCTCCCTCCATCAACCCTTAGTTTGTTCCCTATCATTAAGAGTCTCTTATGGTTTGTTTCCCCCTCTATTTTTTCCCCTTATCATGTGTTCATGTGTTTTGTTTCTTAAATTCCACATATGAATGAAATCATATGGTATTTGTCTTTCTCTGACTGACTTATTTTGCTTAGCATAATACACTCTAGCTCCAACCACGTCATTGTAGATGGAAAGATTTCATTCTTTCTGATGGCCAAGTAATATTTCATTATATATATATCTTTCCATAGTTTGGCTATTGTTGATAATGTTGCTATAAACATCGGGATGCTTGTACCCCTTCTAATCTGTATTTCTGTATCCTTTGGTTAAATACCTAGTAGTGCAATTGCTGGATGTTTCCCTTGCCTCCAGTTACATGTCTAGTAAGAAGTTGCTGCAGCTGAGGTCAAAGAAGTTGCTGCCTGAGTTCTCCTCCAGGATTTTAATGGTTTCCTGTCTCACATTTAGGTCTTTCATCCATTTTGAATTTATTTTTGTGTATAGTGCTAGAAAGTGGTCCAGTTTCAGTCTTCTGCATGTCACTGTCCAGTTTTCTCAACACAATTTATTAAAGAGACTCTTTTTTCCTTTTTTTTCTTTTTTTTGTAAGATTTTACTTATTTATTTGACGGAGAGAGAGACAGCCAGCGAGAGAGGGAACACAAGCAGGGGGAGTGGGAAAGGAAGATGCAGGCTCCCAGCAGAGCAGGGAGCCCAATGCGGGGCTTGATCCCAGGACCCTAGGATCATACCCTGAGCTGAAGGCTGATGCTTAAGGACTGAGCCACCCAGGCGCCCCCAGAGACTCTCTTTTTTTCTGTTGGATATTCTTTCCTGCTTTATCAAAGGCTAGTTGGCCATAGAGTTGTGGATCCATTTCTGGTTTTCTATTCTGTTCCATTGATCTACGTGTCTGTTTTTGTGCCAGTACGTACTGTCTTGGTGACTGTAGCTTTGTAATATAGCTTGAATTCTGGAATCATGATGTCCCCACCTTTGCTTTGCTTTTTCAAGATTGCTTTGGCTATTTGGGGTCTTTTGTCATTCCATACAAATTTTAGGATTCTTTGTTCTAGCTCTGTGGAAAACGCTGGTGGTATTTTGATAAGGAGTGCATTAAATATGTAAATTACTTTGGATAGTGCAGACATTTTAACAATGTTTGTTCTTCCAACCCATGGGCATGGAATATTTTTCCATTTCTTTGTGTCCTCTTCAATTTCTTTCATAAGTGTTCTATAGTTTTCAGAATACAGATCTTTTACCTCTTTGGTTAGGTTTATTCCTAGGTATCTTATGGTTTTTGGTGTAATTGCAGATGGGATAGATTCTTTGATTTCTCTTTCTGCTGTTTCATTATTGGTATATAGAAATGCAACAGATTTCTGTTGATTTTATATCCTGCAACTTTTCTGAACTCATGTATTAGTTCTAGCAATTTTTTGGTGGAATATTTCAGGTTTTCTACATAGAATATCAAGTCATCTGCAAAAGTGAAAGTTTGACTGCTTCCTTGGTGATTTGTATGCTTGTTTGTTTTTGTTTTTTGTTTTTTAGGGGTTTTTTGTTTGTTTGTTTGGTGAGGTTTTTTGTTTGTTTTGTTTTGATTTTGGTTTTGTTTTTGTTTTTGGTCTGATTGCTAAGGCTAAGACTTCCAGTACTATTTTAAATAGTAATGGTGAGAGTGAACATCCCTGTCTTGTTTCTGACCATAGAGGAAAAGTTGTCAGTTTTCCTTGTTGAGGATATTAGCTGTAGGTCTTTTGTATATGCTCTTTATGATGTTGAGGTATGTTCCAACTATCCCTAGTTTGTTGAGGGCTTTTATCAACAATGGAGGCTGTATTTTGTCAAATGCTTTTTCTGCATCCATTGCAAGGATCATGTGGTTCTTACCCTTTCTTTTATTAATGTGGTGTATCATGTTGATTGGTTTGCAAACAGTGAACCACCTCTGCAGCCCAGGAGTAAATCCCACTTGAGAGTGGTGAATAATTCTTTTAATGCACCAGTGCATTCAGTTTGCTAGTATCTTGTTGAGAACTTTTGCATCCATGTTCATCAGCAATATTAGCCTGTAATTCTCCTTTTTAGTGGAATCTTTGTCAGGTTTTGGAATTAAGGGCCAGATGGCTTCCCAGGGGAATTCTACCAGACATTTAAAGAAGAGTTAATACCTATTCATCTCAAATTGTTTCAAAAAATAGAAATGTAAGGAAAACTTCCAAACTCATTCTACAAGGCCATCATTGCCTAGAATTTTTGAATTTCCTGAAAATACCAAATTGACGCCCATCTCAGAACATTTGCTGTTGCTGTTCCCTCTACTGGGATTCCCTACCTCTGGATAGTTATGTTTTTGTACATTATTTCCCTTAATACTACTAAGGACTCAGAGAGCCCTCCTTTGAGCACCATATTTAAAATGGAACTTTTCCCCATCCTAAGTCTCTGTCCTATAACTCTGGTGGTAATTCTTCTTTTGATCACCACTACTGCCTCTATTTTGTATGTTTATATGTTTATGAGACTAGGGATTTTATTTACTTTGTTTGATGTTGAATCTTCAGTATTCAGAGAAGTATCTGCAAATAACAGGCAAACATTACATATTTATTGAATGAATAAATTAATAAATTAATGAATAAACTCCATATTTTCTAGAAATTATGTTGATAATTCCTCACTTACAGGATTGCTTTAAGGATTAGAGTTAAAATATAAGGCAACCAATCATGTCTGAAATAAATGATTGTTGCCACTAAAATTTGAAGTAACTAAATGATTTAAAGATTTTAATGATAAGTAGTACTTTTTGAGATTACAAGGAATGCGGTGAATATAAATAATATAATGAAGTGATGGGGATTTTGAATGTGAAAGTCCTGATGCAGACACAGCACCTCTCCTGTGAGATTATTGTAGAAAATTCATTTCATTATATTTTAGATTTATATACACATTAAAATTTTTGGACATATGCTAAATATGTAACATTCTTAGAACTATTTATAGCTTATTATTATTTATTCTTTTTGATTCATAAAGACATTCTGTAATCACCAAGTTGAGATTTGGGTGTGATTCACAGTGGCTATGGATACATTGTCTATAGACAGGGGAATTTAGTTATGTGATTATCTGATTTTGACTTTTTCAGTATTATTTACATTGGTAGAGCCACCCCCAGATTAATTTTAACTTAAATTTTTATCTAGAATTGCCATTTTATATATCCTCCAATTATTACATAATGATGCCACTTTGAAAGTAATTTTGAAAGAATTGAAAGCAAACACGCCCAAAGTCATATCTTTTACTTTTCCAATTGATTTCTTAGATATTTACATGTCCTTATTTGTGGAGTTTCACTGTGAAGGGTTTTGTGGCAAGCCTTATTTGGCAAGCCATGATGGCAAGCCATTCATCTCCTCAGAATTTCTGGGACTTAATCAGCCCAATGGTCTTGTTCATTGACACAGAACAGAAATTGTTATAAGACAGAGCATAATAACTGGAATATCCTTGTAGGCTTTACCCTGGTTGTTTTTGATCATGGTGGCCAGTGTCACTTTTGAAGTTCAGTCCAGCAGACACCACTGGAGGCTTTTCCACAGCTAACTTGAAGCCTTTCCTGGTCCTAGAATGTTCACACTCATTTGCTCAGTCACATCTGTGCCAAGGCAAGCCCCCTGAAAAACTGAGGAACTTTGAATGTCTGTACCACTCTTCCAATGCATTCCCCTTGACCTTTGCAGAAGAGGACTCTGTTGGAGCCAATAGCTCCTTTTCAGCAGACCTCCCTGGCTGTACTATGGAAGATGAGGCATTAAGTGTTCCAATGTGTCTCTCATGTGGTGAGAGCTAAGGACCCTCAGGGAGGGAGGGGCAGGGCAGGCTTTATATTAAGCCACAGAATTCCACTCCAACATTTCTTTTGAACTGTGTGTCTATTCACCTTAACATACATAACTGTACCCCTCAAGTGACTCTTTAAACATCAACATCTGTACCAAGCTACTCTTGATATAAAAGAGAGACAGAGAAAATGGCACTTAGTTGTATCTCATTACTGTGTGATCAATTTACAAGACAGACAAACCACCACCAACAACAAAATTTCTGTATGCATTTTTTGTGGTATTTTGTTTATACTGAAAAGTTATTCTTGGATGGAAAGTGTATCTTAAAACCATTGGTATTTTAGAATTTAGAAAATATCACATGTGCACAGAACAATGACCATGTAAAGTGAAGCTATTATTAGTATTTTGGTGCCAAACCTGAGAGATGAATAGGCAGAGCACAGAGGATTGTAGGGCAGTGAAAATACTGTGTGTGATATTCAGTGGTGAATGCATGTCGTTGTACATTTGTCCAAACCCATGAGAATGAGTGAAACCAAGAGTGAATCCTAAGGTTAACTATGGACTTTGGGGAATTATTTTGTGTTAATATAGGTTCATCCTTGGTAAAAAAATTAAAAGCACAATTCTGACAAGTAATGTTGATAATGGCCGTGAGTGTATGGGGACAGAGACATATATGGGAGATCTCTGTGCCTCCCACTCAGTTTTATTATAAACCTAAAAATGTCCCAACAAAATAAAGTTAAAAAAAAGGGAAAAAAGATGAAGATGGGTGGCTTTGACTTCCAGAGCAACTCAAAGGTATGGAGGCGATAGCCTTGTGCCCTGTGATCTTATCATGAAATAAGATTGTGCCCAGTATAAATTCTGGAATTCATCCAGTACAGATAAGACCTCTTTAGGAAGTCTCATGACATGCGCTTGATTGTGATTTATTCTTGTGGAGCGTGTGAGCTGAAGAAGCGAAAGTATTGAGCCATTCTGCTAGAGGCTTCCAATAACTAGGAAAGACAGGTTCAAATATTGGGATTATGCTTATTCCAAATACATTGCTGGAAGAATAGGATAAACTATGGATTTTTCCTACGGGGTTCCTATTGTATAGAATCTTCTTCTATTAATAAAAATAAATCAATAAATATATAATTTCATGTGATTCTTCTTTTACAATTGTATGTGGAAAAAAACTTCTCACTATATTGCAGGAACACTTTTTATAAACAATCAATAACAAGTATAATGAGATTTTTTTTTTAATCAAGAGAAGCTTTAAGCAAGGTTTTATTCTTCTTTTAGGAATCACTTGAATAACCCCCTCCTAGTTACAAACTGTAAAAACTGTAAGTAGCCACCCACTGTCTGAGAGATGGGGGCAATAGATCTATCTTTTATATTATGAAGGTTAACTTTTTGTTAATTCACGTAAGGAGTCCTGGACTACTTGCTGTAAGAAACTCTGGGGAAAAAGGGGCTGAGTCTGCTGTCCCCTGCCAGATTTGAACTTAAGAAAATCTGTGAAAGAAGACTAATGACCCATAAAGAAAGCTGTTTTCTATTAAATTAGACTTCTGAAGTTTATACTTTAGTTAGTTTTTAAAGATCATTTAAAATTAGGATGATAGCAGTAGTTGTCTCTGATTGTTGCGGGGATTAAATGAGATACTACATGTAAAGTCCTTAGAAAAGCACCTGAAAGTCCCTCTTGCTGAGATACTCAGAACTCACGACTTTTTCTTTTTTCAAGGACTATAACAGGAATCAGCCATTGGCATGTGGACCTCTTTCAGTGAATATTAATATTGTTATTATTTTTACTAGCCATCAAATTTTACAAAGTATAGTGAACGCTCTGATAAGCAAAATCCTTATTTATATTTTTTCTACAGTGGCATTGATGAGTCATTTGCATTTATTAAAGGAAGCAAGGGACATGGTGTGCCAATTTTGAAAAATATTTAAAAAATCAATTTCTAGTCTGTACTAGGTTCAGTCCATTCTTTTTCCTACTGGAATTTAAAGGAAGTGATTGGAGACATGTTTGAATATGAAATTACCCAATGGGCAAATTTTCATCCTATAAAGACATTAACAAAATCATCTATCTTCTAGTTCCCCAGCTAGGAAACTTCTAGCTAAACTTAGATTGTGATCTGTCCGAAAGCAACTGTTACCAGCATCCCATTTCTTGCTGTCTATGATACATACCTTTTCCTTTTCTATAAGCAATGATAAAATCTCTTGGTCATTGCCACTTAGATGTCTGTTTTAGATTGGAAGATATAAGATCACAGAATGTAAAAAAAAAAATGACTGCATACAACTTACAGGAGTAATACTTATTAAGCGTAAACAGTGCATGCAACTCACTCCCTTCTGGTGATACAAAGGTCAAGGAGATGAACAAAGTGACACAGGACACTTTTAACAGAAAGAATATAAATCAGCTCCGCTACTGCAGTTTATTTCCTAATGGTGAATTTTATGGCATTTTCCTCTTGTGGCTTTTCTTGACAATTTAATTTGGGGTTTCACCTAAGTCTCTACAAAGCTCTCCAAATGCCTGTATGTTTGCTGGCTCCTGAGTGTCACTAACAAAGTGTTTAGAGGAAGCAAAACCAACTGCCTTCTCACTTGATATGAAAAACCCACTTGTGACGATCTGGCTGGAAAGTCTCTTCCCCACACAGCTGTGCTAACAGATTGCTGATCAGTCAGTGACCTTTCTCACCAGAGCAGTTCAAAGCCTCCTTCCCAACTTTGCTTTTAATTTAATTATCATTTGAAGAGAGGAAAATCCTTTTATGCATCACTGAGAAAGAAACTATATCTTGGGACTGCAATGACAACGATCTTGCCCATTATAAGGCCTGAGAACTGTCTGATAAAAGCAAAACTTTGTTCCAGATCAGAGAAGCATTTAGTTAAAAAAAAAATTTTGGATTGGTCTTCAAATAATGCAGAACTTAGGTAGATTGAAAATAGGAAAAGCAAATGTTCTCTATGAATCACAGACCTTATTTGAGGCAACAAAATTTTTTGAGCTGATGGTTGGCCTTATTTTATTTGATTTTTGTAAAAAAAAAATTCTGTTTCATTCCAGTGTGAACCTTTTTATATTGCTTTCCCATGTGAACCAGGGCAGAAAGTATATCACAGTCTTATTTATTCTAACACTGAAACAGCATTTGTGAAAAAAAAAAAATGAGTAGGCAAGGCCGAGTGGTTTCTGATCAAGAGAGTGATAACGATGATATTTTCAAACTAGAAATTCCCTTTACCAACTTTGAATAGAACTCCCAAATTCGTAAGTTTCCCTCTGATCCCACTTTACTGTGGTCATCGGTGTGCGATAGCTGACTGATCTGACTCTCTACATTTAAATGAGTCACTGGCCCATTTCCATTACGAGTTCATCCCTGACCCTGACTTCTTCTCAAACTATGTCTTAAAAAATTGTACCTACTCTGCCTTCTGCTTCCCAATCTGCCTTTGCTGTCTTCCATTTCTGACCTCCTCAGTTTCTTTTAAATCACTATTGTTGATTTTGATTAAATGTATCTGCTTAGTATTTGCTTTCTATACACCAAGCATAATGATAGCCACCAGGGATACAAGAATGAGACATACCCTCTTCCCTTGACGTGTTTTGTCTCATGTAAAGATATGCAAAAAAAAAAAAAAAAATCATTTCAGTAAAGTGAGATTTTTTTTTTTTAAAGATTTTATTTATTTATTCAACAGGATAGAGATAGCCAGCGAGAGAGGGAACACAAGCAGGGGGAGTGGGAGAGGAAGAAGCAGGCTCACAGTGGAGGAGCCTGATGTGGGGCTCGATCCCGTAACGCCGGGATCACGCCCTGAGCCGAAGGCAGACGCTTAACCGCTGTGCCACCCAGGCGCCCCAGTAAAGTGAGATATTAATAGAAAGTTTCTCACAGGTTGATTTAGGGACTAAGGCTCCTTTCATCTTGCTGTTTTATTATCTCCAGGGTAGACTCCACCTCTAAATTCTTGGCTTCCACTGGTGGGTAGACAATGGAAGAGGCTGAAGAATTGCATGACATTTTTATGGGCTAGATCTTTTGTTAGGCACATTGATTTCATCCCCATTCACTGATGAGGACTTGCTCATGTGGCCATACCTGTCTAAGTCAGCTAGATATGTTAGTTTCCTATTGCCTGTATAACAAATTACCAGAAATTAAATGGCTTAACAGAATACAAACTTATTCTCTTTCAGTTTTAGAAGTCAGAGTCTGAAATCAGTTTCACTGGGCAAAATCAAGACTCTGAGGGAAGAAAAAAATTTCCTAATCTTTTTTTAGTTTCTAATGGTCACCTGTGTTCCTGAGCTTGTGGCCCTTTCCTTCTAGCAGTCTAACATCTTGCTTCCGTGCCTGTATCTTTGACTACTGATGTTTAATCCCCCACCTCTCTCTTATAAGGACCTTCATGAGTACATTGGGGCCAACTAATCTTCCAGAATAATCTCTCCAGCTTGAGATGCTCGACTTAATCACCTCTGCAAAATGCCCTTTATCTTGTAAAGTAACATATTCACAGGTTCTCGGGATTAGGACGTGGACATCTTTCTGCCATTAGTCAGCCCTACCATGAAAGGGAAAACTCTAGCTCTGTGCCCTGGGGGAGAAGGAAATTGGTTTTGTGAACAGTTTTACAGTTTTTGTAATAATAATAAAAATAAAGTCTATTGTATAGTGTGTACTTACTGTTTATGATACATTTCCTATATGGTATATCACTCTGTGTGTGTGTGTGTGTAATTGGCATACACACACACACACTAAACAGTTTATATGCAGTATATTAATTCACTGAACAACTTGTGAATAAAGTACTATTTATTTCTAATTTACTGAGGCAGAAAAGTGAGGCTTAGAGGATTTAAGTGCTTGCCCAAAGTCTTAAGGTTAGCGGTGAAGCTGGACTGAAACCCAGGTGTGCCTGACTCTAGAACTTAACCCTCTTCATCCCTCTCAGGCACTATCAACAGAGAATTAAACACAGGACACTGGTGAGGCATAAGAAGGAAACCATTAGCCCAAAGTAGAACTGTAGGAACAGCTGCACAGAAGTCTTAGGTGGTAGGACTGGTACTGATTCTCAGTTGCTGACCCTTAATTCCCTGGCACTGCAGTCTCTCCTTGTCTCTACATTTGTGTCTTTTTCCAGCTCTTCTGGAAACCTACTAGCTGATGTAACCACTTTCTTGTCATCTCCACCAGTTCTGGAATCTGTGATTCAAACAGTACCTTCACTCTTGTTATTCCGGCCCTAAAATGACCCCCGCACTGGAAAAGAAAAATTTATGACAAGATTCAGGTCAGGAAGAATTCCAAAGACAAAAATGCAGAGCAGGGATCTGGGCTAGCTTGGATAATCAGCATGTCCCTGGGTGCCTGTCACTGCAGCAGACCTTTCTGAGGCAGCCCAGCTTGGCACTGAGAGAAGGGTCTTCCAGCCTTTGGGACAGGTACCCTCCATGCTCTCCGCCTCACATTGCCCACATCAGAACTGTATTCCAGCGTCTCTTTAGCACAGAGATTTTGATTTGTGTCTTCCAATAAATCATGGCTTCTGTATGGACTCTCTCATTTGGCAGAAATTAAGTTAATATGCCAGCACATGGGTGACCCAGATGACCTATTTCTGTAAAACATCAAAGTGAGCCCTTGTGGTTTTGCACTAACAAGCACCAAGAAGTGGTAATCATTCTTTCTCTTACTTTTTCACAGTGACATCTGTTGACCTTTCCCTGACTTTCTCATAATGTCTATGTTATAGACAGAAGAAGATAGAATGATACAATTTAGCAAAATACGATTATTGGTGTCTCATTAAAAACATGAGACACCAAAAAGTCATTGTTTCAGGAGCCTTCCCATCCTCACTCAACAAAGATGACCTACAAGTTTAAAAAGCAGCAAACGTATTCAAAACTTCCACTGGTTTGAATTTATAGTGAGAAACTTTAGTTAGCTGATTAACAAAACTTGAAGTGATCAGCTCTTCTGAATGAGGTCTTTCAGAGGACACCACTGAAAACCATTTACGGACGAAGCCGTTGTAACATGGTGGGATGTGCAGGGGCCAGAGCCCTGTAACTTAAGGGTAAATTTTCATTCATGAATATATATTCAGCGTATACTCAAAAAGGACCTACTCTTTCCCAGACACCACGTTAGATGATCCAGGAAATCTGGTTTCATGAAATAGCTTTGTTAAGAATTAACAGTGCGACTTTGAGGAAACCACAACTTCCTAAGCCCCACAACATTCTGATCTCTGAAATGGGTATAATAGTAGTTGTCCAACCAACCTCAGAGTTGTGGTGAATTTAAAATAAGGTAATATATTTGACATCCCTTTGTGAATGACAACATCACTCCATAAGCATTTATTATTCATTTTAATATGATGAGCTTTACTTTCAATTCAAATATAGTGAGTGCATTTGCTTTTCAAAATTGATGAAAAGAAACTTACTTTCTTAGCAAAGATTCTATGAAAATAATCCTGCAATACTGATTGGTATGAAATTTTTGACATTAGTATCTTGATAACCTGTAGAGTAAGTCATTACAATGTATATGTCTTTCTGGGCTGAGAGGCACATTATGTACAATATTAGTGTTGCCAACACAGAAATACAATACTCATGAATATATAATGTGTAGCTATTCACCTCTGACATGTTTAAGTATATGCATGTTGAGTTTCCCAGCAAAATTGCAGAGAGTACAAATTATTTCAATTAAAAATAAACATGCTTTTCATGAAATTAATTACACGTTACATTTAGATTTAGACATTGCATGGTTGTAAACACAGCTATTAAAACTGCATTAGGAAAACTCAGTCTACCCAAATCACTCTCTACTATGTTTGAAACTTTGTATTAAAGAATCGATTAACTTTTATGTATTCACCAAATAATGCTGTTTATTAAAGCAGTGGCATTTTTATGTACATTTGATTGAAATTTCTAGGTAGGATACTGATTAATGGATTGGAAAAAAATTAAAAACTAAAAAAATATAAAAATATATATTAACAATCTCTAAATAAATGTGCAATATACCCATATCCACAAAATCATAAGATTGGAAATGACCATGGATTTAATGTTGCCTGAACTCCCCTTAAGTGTAACGATTCCCCTATTCTGACATACTTGCAAAGTGCTGACGAATCCATCCTTAAGGGGAGGTCACTACCACAAAGCAGCACATTCCATTGTGGGTAACGCCCTTTGTTGAGAGTTCTTTTTAATTAAAAAAAAAA
>NW_024424008.1:32633807-32698292 GCF_017311325.1 Ursus maritimus
AACACAATGGTAGGCTTAAGGATAAACAGAGATTAGAAGTGTATAGTTTTATCTTCCAGGAGTTTAGAAGCTAGATCAAAAATATGAAAAAAAATGTTGAATTTCTCAAGCAAATACTTTAATTTTGTTAACTCACAAGTGTGAAAATAATCATACAAAGGTAAAATTGTTTACTGATTTATAATTTATTGTATGCCTTCTTCCAAAGTATATTAGAAGTCACTTAAAATATAGTAGTAATTGTTTTTTTTTATTATGTTCAGTTAGCCAATGTATAAATACATCATTAGTTTTTGATGTAGTATTCAAGAAAAAAAAAAATATATATATATATAATTGTAATTGTCTGATTAGAGGATATGTGCAAGTTAATATGAATAGAACACAGTTTTCCTGAATTAAAAATTAACAATGAATTTGCAGAATATTGTTTTATATAAGAGATATTAAGTAGCATTTAGATGGTATTGAAAAAGAAAATACATCTTCCTTAAGTGACACACTGTTCTGCAGTGATTAGATTAGTTTTGACCAGTGGACAAAGTATGCAGAGCATTCAGAATAGTGCATGACACTTCACCTGCCAGAGTATAGAAAAATTATTTTTTATGGTAAATACTCCCCTAACTCAAATGACTTTTGAACAACTTAATACAGTTAAAGTGATTGGGAGAGAACAATATTTTAATTTAAATTATTGGTTCCAAATTTAAGTAATCTTAGGAAGACTATCCCCCTGTGTCTAAATTTTATGAGTTAAGGCAATATTACAGCTAGATATCTGACAATAGAAATTCACCTACAGTGAAGGTTTTGGGTTTTTTTTTTAGCAGTTTAATTTTGTGATTACTTAAAATCACTGAAGAAAGAATAAAGGCATATAACCTCTTTAAGAGGAATAACTGTAATTTATAATCTCTACAAATAGGTGTGAAGTAAGGGAGATTCCATTCTGACCATTATAGGTCGATAAAAATAGCCTCAATATGTGTGCTTATTTTATTATTTTATTTTTTCATTCAAATATAATTCATGTGCACTTATTAAAATTTTTGTTTGATCAATTATGATCTAATTCATTGTGACTCTTTTTTCCAAACACCTTTATTGAGATATAATTCATACATCATTCAATTCACCTATTTAAAGTGTACAACTCAATGGTTTTGAGTGCTTTCACAGAGTTGTGCAACTGCTACCACATTCTATTTTTAAAACATTTCATCTCCTCAAAAACAAACCCCGTACTCCCTAACAGTCACACGCCATCTTCCCTCTGAGCTCAAGACAAACAATAATCTACTATCTATATATAGACTTGCTTATTCTGGACATGACTTGTAAGTGTCCTTGTACAATATGTGAACTTTTGTAACTGGCTTCTTTCACTTATCATAATGTTTTCACGATGTACATATTCCTTTTTATTGATGAATAATATTCTATTGCATGATTGTATCACATTTTATCCATTGATCACTTGATGTCGCAAGTTTTGGCTATTAAGAATAATGCTGCTATAGACATTCACATATACATTTTTGTGTACACATATACTTACATTTATCTTGAGTGTATATCCAGAAGTGGAGTTGGATCATATGGTCACTCTATATTTAACATTTTGAGAAATGATCAAATAGTTTTTCAAGGGGGCTGTACCATTTTGTATTTCACCAGCCATATATAAGAATTTCAGTTTCTCCTGATCTTTACCAACCTGTTTTCTGTCCTTTTTTTAATATTAGTGATCCTAATGGATATGAAATATCTTACTGTGTTTAGAAATTGCTTTTATTTTTTTCATTTTTAAAAATTTTTATTATTGATATTTTATTATGTTACATTAGTCACCATACTGTACATCATTAGTTTTTGATGTAGTGTTCCATCATTCATTGTTTGAGTATAACACCCAGTGCTCCATGCAATACATGCTTTCTTTAATACCCATTATAAGGCTAACCCATCCCCCACCCCCCTCCCCTCTGCAACCCTCAGTTTGTTTCCTGGAGTCCATAGTCTCTCATGGTTTGTCTCCCTCTCTTATTCTCCCCCCTTCATTTTTCCCTTGCTTCTAATGTCCTCCATGCTATTCCTTATGTTCCACATATAAGTAAAACCAGATGATAATTGTCTTTCTCCGCTTGACTTATTTCACTTAACATAATCCCCTCCAGTTCCATCTATGTCGATGCAAATGGTGGGTATTCATCCTTTCTGATGGCTGAGTAATATTCCATTGTATATATGGACCACATCTTCTTTATCCATTCATCTGTTGAGGGCATCTTGGCTCTTCCACAGTTTGGCTATTGTGGACATTGCTGCTATGAACACTGGGGTGCATGTGGCCCTTCTTTTCACTACATCTGTATCTTTGGGGTAAATACTCAGTAGTGCAATTGCTGGATCATAGGGTAGCTCTATTTTTAACTTTTTGAGGAACCTCCACACTGTTTTCTAAAGTGGCTGCACCAGCTTGCATTCCCACCCACAGTGTAAGAGGGTTCCCCTTTCTCCATATCCTCTCCAACATTTGTTGTTTCTTGCCTTGTCAATTTTTGCTATTCTAACTGGTGTAAGGTAGTATCTCAGTGTGGTTTTGATTTGAATATCACTGATGACTAATGATGTTGAACATTTTTTCATGTGTCTGCTAGCCATTCATATGTCTTCTTTGGAGAAGTGTCTGTTCTTGTCTTCTGCCCATTTTGTGACTTGATTATTTGTTTTTTGGGTTTTGAGTTTGAGAAGTTCTTTATAGATCATGGATACCAGCCCTTTATCTGATATGTCATTTGCAAATACCTTCTCCCATTACATGGGTTGCCTCTTTGTTTTGTTGACTGTTTCCTTTGCTGTGCAGAAGCTTTTTATCTTGATGAAGTCCCAAAAGTTCATTTTTGCTTTTGTTTCCCCTGCCTTTGGAGACGTGTCATGAAAGAAGTTGCTGTGGCCAATGTCGAAAAGGTTACTGCTTACTTTCTCCTCTATGATTTTGATGGATTTCCATCTCACATCAAGGTCTTTCATCCATTTAGAGTTTATCTTTGTGTATGGTGTGATAGATTGGTCAAGTTTCATTCTTCTGTATATAGCTGTCCAATTTTCCCAGCACCATTTATTGAAGAGACTGTTTTTTTGCCATTGGATGTTTTTTCCCGCTTTGTCAAAGATTAGTTGACCATAGAGTTGAGGGTCCATTTCTGGAGTCTGTATTCTGTTCCATTGGTCTATGTGTCTGTTTTTGTGCCAGTACCATGCTGTCTTGGTGATCACAGCTTTGTAGTATAGCTTGAAATCAGGCAATGTGATCCTCCCAGCTTTGTTTTTCTTTTTTAACAGTTCCTTGGTGATTCTGGGTCTTTTCTGGTTCTGTACAAGTTTTAGGATTGTTTGTTCCAGCACTTTGAAAAAATGCCATTGGTATTTTGTTCGGGATGGTGTTGAAAGTATAGATTGCTCTGGGCAGCATAGATGTTTTAACAATGTTTATTCTTCTGATCCATGAGCATGGAATGTTTTTCCATCTTTTTGTGTCTTCTTCAATTTCTTTCATAAGTGTTCTGTAATTTCTCTTCGGTTAGGTTTATTCCAAGGTATCTTATGGTTTTTGATGCTATTGTTATTGAATGGATTCCCTAATTTCTCTTTTACAGTTACATTGTTAGTGTATAGGAAAGCAACTGATTACTGTGCATTGATTTTATATCCTGCCACATTACTGAATTGCTGTATGAGTTCTAGTAATTTGGGGTGGAGTCTTTTTGGTTTTCCACATAAAGCATCATGTCATCTGTGAAGAGAGAGAGTTTGACTTCTTCTTTGCCAATTTGAATACCCTTTATTTCTTTTTGTTGTCTGATTGCTGTTGCTAGGACTCCTAGTACTATGTTGAACAATAGTGGAGAGAGTGGGCATCCTTATCGTGTTCCTGATCTTAAGAGAAAAGCTCTCAGCTTTTCCCCATTGAGAATGATATTAAGCTGTGGGCTTAATAGATGGTTTTTATGAAATTGAGGAGTGTTCTCTCTATCCCTACACTCTGAAGAGTCTTAATCAGGAAAGGATGCTGTATTTTGTCAAGTGCTTTTTCTGCATCAATTGAGAGGATCATATGGTGCTTGTCTCTTCCCTTAGTAATGTGTTCTATCACATTGATTTGTGAGCGTTGAACCACCCTTGCATCCCAGGAATAAATCCCACCTGGTAGTGATAGATAATCCTTTTAATGTACTGTTGCATCATATTAGCTAGGATCTTGTTGAAAATTTTGGCATCCATATTCATCAGGGATATTGGTCTGTAATTCTCCTTTTTGATGGGGTCTTTGCTTAGTTTTGAAATCAAGGTAATGCTGGCCTCATAGAATGATTTTGGAGGTTTTCCTTCTGTTTCTATTTTTTGAAACAGTTTCAGGAGAATCAGTATTATTTCTTCTTTGAATGTTTGGTAGAATTCCCCTGGGAATCCATTGGGCCCTGGACTCCTGTTTTTGATCACCACTTCAATTTTGTTACTGGTTATTGGTCTATTCAGATTGCCAATTTCTTCCTGTTTCAGTCTTGGTAGTTTACAGGTTTCCAGGAAGGCATCCATTTCTTCCAGGTTGCTTAATTTATTGGTATACAATTGTTGATAATAATTTCTAATAATCGTTTGTATTTCCTTGGTGTTAGTCGTGATCTCTCCCCTTTCATTCATAATTTTATTAATTTGGGTACTTTCTTTTTTCTTTTGGATAAGTCTTGCCAGTGGTTTATTGATCTTATTAATTCTTTCAAGGAACCAGCTTCTAGTTTTGTTGATCCACTCTACTGTATTTCTGGTTTCTAATTCATTGATCTCTGCTCTAATCTTAATTATTTCTCTTCTTCTGCACGGCTTAGGATTTATTTGTTGTTCTTTCTCGTTCTTTAAGGTGTAAAGTTAATTTATGTATTTGGGATTTTTCTATTTTTTTGAAGGAGGCTTGGATGGCTATGTATTTTCCTTAAGACCACCTTTGCAGTATCCCATAGGTTTTGGACCAATGTGTTTTCGTTCTCATTGGTTTCCATGAATTATTTAAGTTCTTTGATTTCCTAGTTGACCCGAACATTCTTAAGCAGGATGGTCTTTAGCTTCCAAGTGTTTGAATTTCTTCCAAATTTTTTCTTGTGATTGAGTTCCAGTTTCAAAGCATTGTGGTCTGAGAATACGCAGGGAATAATCTCAATCTTTTGGTATCGGTTGAGACCTGATTTCTGACCCAAAATGTGGTCAATTCTGGAGAAAGTTCCATGTGCTTTCAAGAAGAATGAGTATTCTGTTGTTTTAGGGTGGAATGTTCTATATATATATCTATGAGGTCCATCTGGTCCAGTGTGTCATTCAAAGCACTTGTTTCTTTGTTGATTTTCTGCTTAGACAATCTGTCTATTGGTGAGAGTGGAGTGTTGAAGTCTCCTACTATTAACATATTATCAATATGTCTCTTTATTTTGGTTAACAGTTAGCTTATGTAGTTGGCTGCTCCCATGTAGGGGGCATAGATATTTACAATTGTTAGATCGTCTTGTTGGATAGACCCTTTAAGAATGTCTTTCTGTATCTCTTCGTACAGTCTTTAACTTAAAATCTAATTTGTCTGATATGAGAATTGCTACCCCAGCTTTCTTTTGAGGTCCGTTGGCATGAAAAATGGTTCTCCATCCCCTCACTTTCAGTCTGGAGGTAGCTTTAGGTTCAAAATGAGTCCCATATGAATGGGTCATGTCTTTTTATCCAATCTGCAACCCTGTGCCGTTTCATGGGAGCACTTAGTCCATTCATATTGAGAGTGATTATTGAAAGATATGATTTTATTGTCATCATGTTGCCTGTAAAGTCCTTGTTTCTATAGATTGTCTCTATAAATTTCTGTTCTGTATCACTCTTGGGGTCTTTCTCCTTTTATAGAACACCCTTAATATTTCTTGCAGGGTTGGTTTTGTGGTCACATATTCTTTCAGTTTCTTCCAGTCTTGGAAGATCCTTGTCTCTCCATCCATTCTGAATGACAGCCTTGCTGGATAAGGTATCCTTAACTGCATGTTCTTCTCATTTAGTACCCTGAATATGTCTTGCCAGCCCTTTCTGGCTTGCCAGGTCTCTGTAGATAGGTCTGACGTTATTCTGATGTTCCTCCCTCTGTACATAAGATATCTCTTCCCCCTCCCCACTTTCAAGATTGTTTCCTTGGATCTAAGATTTGCGAATTGTACTATTACATGTCGTGGCGTCAGTCTGTTGTCACTGATCTTGGAAAGGGTCCTCTATGCCTCTTGGATGTGAATGCTTGTTTCCTTCAGATTAAGGAAGTTCTCAGCTACAATTTGCTCAAATATGTCTTCCAGACCTCTCTCGCTCTCCACCCCCTCAGGGATCCCAATAATTCTGATATTAGAATGTTTCATTGAGTCATTAATCTCTCTCAGTTTGATGCCTTGGTTTTTAATCTGCTTTCTCAGGCCTCCTCGGTTTCCTTCTTTTCTATCATCGTATCCTCTAGCTCACTAATTCATTCTTCTGTCTCATTTACCCTGGCAGTCAGAGTATCCAGTTTAGACTGCATTTCATTCATAGCATTTTTAAGTTCGGCCTGATTAGATCTCATTTCTGCCCTTAGAGAGTCTATATTTTCTATATTGTCATTAATATTTTTCTCAAGCCTAGATATCACCTTCATAATTGTTACTCTGAAGTCTGTTCCTGACATCTTGGTTATATGAATATCCATTAGTTCTGTGGCAGAGGCCACAATCTCTGCTTCTTTTCTTTGTTGGGGCTTCCTCCTCTGTTGGGGAGTGGTTGAGGGAATGTACAGAGTCCAAAGTATTAACCATGACCCAAGCAAGATGCACCTGTTTTATAGGGACCTTAGGGTTATGGGATTCTTGTTCTTCCAGCCTGTCTTCAGGGGGAGGGCCTGCGCACTGTTGCTCAGGCAACCCTGTTTGGGCAGAGTTGCCCTGCCCCCTTTGTGGGGCAGGGAATGGGCTCAGTGAAAACTGGTTGTGGGGGCTTTTGTTCTCTGGTGTCTTTCCCTGGTAGTTTTCCAAGTCTCTTCTGAGAGTCAGAGCAGAAGTGACCATATCCAAACCTCTGTCTCAGAACAGAGAGATCACAGTCTGCTCTTCACTGAGCTCCCCAGACCACACTGCCTCTGTGTCTGTCTGCACTGCTAAAAACCGCAGTAGCCTGGCTTGTGCGCCCCACAGCTCCTCCCCAGTCCTCGCTCCCAGGGCCTTCTGATCTCTGACCTTTGTGCTTCTAACACCGCCAACTGCCCCTGGTTCACACGCAGGCCCATGCTCCTGAGCTCCCAGTTTCAGTCTGGTTTCCCCATGGCTGCCAGTCTGTGAGTCCCACCCGCTCCCCAGCGCAGGAGGCCTCTGCCTTCCCAGTGCCTGAGCACGGAGGCTCCCTCCCCCTTCCATGTATCTTCTGACATCATAGACTTTCGGCTACCTGCTTCACTTGAAACCAGCTGTCAGAGATATTCTGTTTATAGAGATCCAGATACATCTTCTTACATCTCAGACTGATTTCATAGGTGTTCAGAATGGTCTGGTAGATATCCAGCTCAGTTCAGGGGACCAGTTGAAATAGGGTGCCCTACTCCTCCACCATCTTTTTTCCCCAAAATTGCTTTTACTTAATGCTAATCATGCTGAGCAATTTTTTTTTCTTTGTAAGAGTTTTTGCTTATTCTAGACACAGGTCCCTTTCAGGTATGTGACACAAAAATATTTTCTCCTACTCTGTGCGTTTGACTTCTAAGTTTCTTGATGGTATCATTCTCAAAAATTTTTTTTTAATTTTTGTGAAGCCCTATTTATCCATTTTTTAAAAATTTTGTCATTTGTGCTTTTGGGGTCAGTTTTATGAATATTTTGCCTAATCTGAGGTCATGAATATTTACTTCTATGGGTTTTTTTAAAAGAGTTTTATTGTTTCATCTCCTGCATTTAGGTCGATGGCCCTTTTTTAAAGTTATATTTTGTATATGGGATATTATGTGTGAATATCCAGTTTTCACAGCAAAATTTCTTGAAAAGACTGTTATTTTCCCATTAAATTATTTCAGCACCCTTGCGGAAAATCAATTGACCATAAATACAAGAGTTTATTTTTGGATTCTAAATCCCATTCCTTTAGTCTATATACATATTCTTATGTTAGTACTACATGGTGTTGGCTAATGTGGATTGTAATAAATTTTAAAAACTGGAATCCTGAGTCCAATTTTGTTTTCATTTTTATGATTATTTTGGCTTTTCTAAAGTTTGCTAGAATTTCCTTATGAATTTTAATTATTGTTTTTTGCCAAAATAAAAGCCAACTAGCAGTTTGACAGGAATTGAGTTAAAGCTGTAGATCAGTTTAACAAATTTAAGGATTCTGATCCATGAACTGATAATGTGATTACATTGACTTAGGTCTTCTATATTTTTTAAATAGTATTTTGAAGTTTTTGGTGTAAAAGTCTTACATTTCTTTTGTTAAATTTATTCCTAAGTATTGTATTCTTTTGAGCCACCAAATCAGTAAAATCCTTTCCTTAATTTTATTGTCAGATTCCTCATTGTGAGGGTTTGGACATGCAACTAATTTTTCTGAAATGATCCTGCATCCTGAAAACTTACTGATCTTGTGTATTAGTAATAAATGTCCCACCACTTCAATGGATTCCTTAAAGTTTTCTATATACAAGCTCATTTCATTTGCAAATAGAGATAATTTGATTTCATCTTTTCTAATCTGGGTACTTAATTCTGTTTCTTGCCTTCCCAGGCTAGAACTTCCAGTAGAGTAAGTACTAGAAATGGCAGAATCACACATTCTTGTCTTCCAGATCTGAGGGTAAAAGTGTTCATTCAGCCTTCCACAATTACATATCATGATACATGTGTTTGTCAATATTGTTACTCTTCAGAAAAAGAAAAAAACCTTTTTTCTTTACCTAATTATCTGAGATTTATTATTATTATAGAATTTGTAGCTACAAATTTCTTTCTAAACACTACTGACAACAGTCTTTTATTAGTAGTATTATTCATCTCAAAGCATTTTCTAATTTCCCTTTGAATTCTTCTTGAACCTATTGGTTTTTTAGGAGTTTGGTGTTTTATTTACATACATTTTCTAATTTCTAAAATTTCCTTCTGTTAATGGTTTCTAATTTCATCCCATTGTGGTGAGCAAACAAAGTTTCTTTGAGTTTGATAATTTTTAATTTATGGAGACTTGTTTTACGGCCTTGTCAAATTTGGTCTATCCTGGAGAATGTTATGTATGTGCTGGAAGAGAATAAGGATCCTTCTCTTATTGGATGGAGGATTCTATGGGTTTCTCTTATGTCTTGTTGGTTTATAGTGGTTTTCAAATCTTCTATTTTCATATTTACCTTCTACTTAGTGATTCCATCTCTTATTGGGAATACGGGAAATGAAAGTCTCCAACTCATATGGTTGATTTGTCTATTTTCCCTTCAATTCTGTCACCTTTACTTCTTGTACTTTGGAGTTCTATTGTTTATACTTATTATATTTTCTGATTAATCTTTTTTCATAACAAAATGTCCTATTTTGTCTGTAGGAACATTTTTTTTGTTTAAATTTTGAAGTCTATTTTATCAGATGTTAGTACAGCCATCCCAACTCTGTTATGATGCTGCTTGTATGGTATATCTTTAAACATCCTTTACTTTGAACCTATCTGGACCTTTAAATCCAAAATGTGTCTCTTGTAGACATCATACTGTTGGATCCTATCTTTTTTATGAAGATTTATTTATTTATTTATTTATTTATTTATTTATTTAAGAAAGAGAGTGCACAGGGAAGGAGGGACAGAAGGAAAGGAAGAGAGAGATTCTCAAGCAGACTCCATGCCCAGTGCAGAGCTTGACGTGGGGCTTGATCTCATGATTCTGAGACCATGACCTGAGCCAAAATCAAGAGGGGTGCTTAACTGACTGAGCCACCCAGGTGCCCCTGTTGGATCCTATTGTTTAAACCAGTATGATGATCACTTCCTTTTGCTTTGGTTGTTTAGTCCATTTGTATTTGATGTTATTACTGATATTGCTACTTTGACACTTGATATTTTACACTTTGTTTTCTATATATTTGCATCTTTTTTCTTCCTTTATTGACCTCTTCTGCTTTCTTTTGCATTAAATGAATATTTTCTTATGTAACATTTTATTTTCTAAATGAGTTTTAAAGTTTTCTAGCATTTTTTCTAGAGGCTGCTCTATTGCTTACAGTATACACTTTTACTTATAAGAATCAATTTCAGAACATCCGGTGGAAAAAAGACAGTCTCTTCAATAAATGGTGCTGGAAAAATTGGACAGCTACATGCAAGAGAATGAAACTTGACCACTCTCTCACACATTATACAAGGATAAACTCCAAATGGATGAAAGACCTCAATGTGAGACAGGAATCCATCAAAATCCTAGAGGAGAACATAAGCAGCAACCTCTATGACATGGGCTAAAGCAACCTTTCTCATGACACATCTCCAAAGGCAAGAGAAACAAAAAATGAAATGAATCTGTGGGACTTCATCAAGATAAAAAGCTTCTGCACAACCAAGGGAACAGTCAAAAAAACTAAGAGGCAGCCCACGGAATGGGAGAATATATTTGCAAATGATGCTACAGATAAAAGACTGGTATCCAAGATCTACAAAGAATTTCTCAAACTCAATACACAAGAAACAAATAAACAAATCATAAAATGGGCAGAAGATATGAACAGACGCTTTTCCAATGAAGACATATAAATGGCTAAAAGACACATGAAAAAAATGTTCAACATCATTAGCCATCAGGGAAATTCAAATCAAAACCACACTAAGATACCACCTTACGCCAGTCAGAATGGCAAAAATTGACAAGGCAAGAAACAACAATTGCTGGAGAGGATGTGGAGAAAGGGGATCCCTCCTACATTGTTGGTGGGAATGCAAGTTGGTACAGCCACTCTGGAAAACAGTGTGGAGGTCCCTTAAAAAGTTAAAAATTGAGCTACCCTATGACCCAGCCATTGCACTACTGGGTATTTACCCCAAAGAGACAGACGTAGTGAAGAGAAGGGCCATATGCACCCCAATGTTCATAGCAGCATTGTCCACAATAGCTAAATCATGGAAGGAGCCGAGATGCCCTTCAACAGATGACTGGATTAAGAAGTTGTGGTCCATATATACAATGGAATATTACTCAGCTATCAGAAAGAACGAATTCTCAACATTTGCTGCAACGTGGACGGCACTGGAGGAGATAATGCTAAGTGAAATTTGTCAAGCAGAGAAAGACAACTATCATATGATTTCTCTCATCTACAGAACATAAGAACTAGGAAGATCGGTAGGGGAAGAAAGGGATAAAGAAAGGGGGGGTAATCAGAAGGGGGAATGAAGCATGAGAGACTATGGACTCTGAGAAACAAACTGAGGGCTTCAGAGGGGAGGGGCATGGGGGAATGGGATAGACTGGTGATGGGTAGTAAGGAGGGCACGTATTGCATGGTGCACTGGGTGTTATACGCAGCTAATGAATCATCGAACTTTACATCAGAAACCAGGGATGTACTGTATGGTGACTAACATAATATAATAAAAAAACATTAAAAAAAGAATCAATTTCAAATTAATATGAACTTAATTTCTGTGAGTTATAGAAACTTCATTTTTATACTGTTCTATTCACTCTTCCCACTTTTTGATACTACTATTGGTATACATATGCCATCTATATATGCTGAAAGTCCAACAATACACAGTTACAATTATTCCTTTGTATAATTTTGTGTCTTTTAAGAAAGTGGAGAGAAAAATGGGAAGCAAGTATACATTTATGGGCCATTTGTTACTGGCCTCCCTCATTACTGGTAGATCTTCTTCCTAATGAGTGGAGGCTCACTGGGGAAAATGACCTCCAGACCTCTCAACTGCGCTGCTAGGAATAGAACTTCTGCAACAGAGAGCTGGCAGCAAGGGTGAGGAGAGTGAGAAATACTGGCATTCTGTTTCCTCCTGCAAGAAACTGTAGCATTAAACTAGCCCTTTCTTGGCACATTTGACCAGAGGGAAACTTCTGTCACAGGAGGTTAGGGGGTGTGAAGTGAATGCATAGTAACCAAGACGTTGCAGACTTGCTCTTCTTAGCAAGATTTTAGAGATGTTCTCCAATAAACATTTCTCCATTTTCTGCATGCACTTAGGACTATTTCTAGAGACTTAAAGGATATCGTCTTTTGGGTTGTTGTTGTTGTTTTCAGTCATCAAGTAATCATGGTTGTTTTGCTGTGGAGAAGGTCTCTGTTCCAGGAGTCTTGCCTGAGAGTTATCTCTTTTGTTGACCCAATATGATTTGTGTGCAATTATGACTCCTAAATTTGCTTCTTTTCATTGGCAGATCCACAACTTGGGGTGTGTATGGTTGCCCACTTTTCCCAGGGTGACACTCCTGCTGTGTGGCTCCTCATATCTGTTTATTGAGTATCCCTTCTTTGCCATCCCTGTATCTTCCTTTTATATGACGTCACTTCCCTTGCTATATAAGCCTCTTTATCAATAAGCTCCTTCACTGTGCCTCATATATTTTTTTAGTTCACCATAATAAATATTTTGCTATGAATGAATTGCTATTTGTTGGTGTCTCTCTTCAGGTGTGGTGCCAAAATCTCATATCACACTCAAGGTGTGGTCCAAAAAACAAGGCAGAAAGTGGTCCTAACACCTCATTTTCTGTTAAAAAACATATTTGCATTCTCCTCTTGTGACTTCCTCTTTACACAGTTGACAAATAAGGCTGTATTGTTACCTAAGCAACACATTTCTTTTCTGTTTGCCATATCATATTCTTTCCCATATTTTCCTCTAACTTTTACTTATACAGTATTTTCAGAAAATAACCTCGATTATCTATCTACTACTTCAGAGTTTGTGGTAGTGGTAGTAGAGTCTCGGGATCATAGTGGTGGCCCCCCTTACCTGGTCAAGCTAAATATAGATATGTTCTTCCTTACCAAGCTAGTGCTGGCTTTTCCTCCCTAGTGCAGTTGCTTCGTTGACGGATGGCCAGTCAGACTTTTAAAAGGCCAACAAGTTTTGTTAACCTTGATTTTTGTTTTGTTTTGTTTTTTACATTACCTCCCATTCCTACAGCTCTCTTTCTCTTGTACTCATCTAGAATTGTCTTATATTACGTTAACAGAATGCGGCCCTCTCCAGGATGTTATCCAGGCCTGTGCTTTTCCTACACGGTCCCATGCCAGAAAATTGCATCTCATCCCCTCCTCCTACACTTCAATAGGTTATTTGCAACTAGTAGTTAAGATTAAAATGGTCTGATTTAATTAATTTATACTAGCTTGTGAATGAATAACAAATTCATCTCCTTCCAAATGGTGTTTGTTTGTTTACTTCTAACAAGTAAATAGCATATTAATAGTATTTAGGGGCTACTGGGGCATGTTTTATCATGGTGGCTTCTAGGTGTTTTTAAACTGTATCACAAAGGTGATAGGTTACTTCACACATACATAATTATAGTAGTAACAGTAATGATACTGCTGATGATAATTACTATTTCTCTGACACTTGCCGTTTTACAAAGTGCATTTGTCATTATTATTTCACTTGATCTTTAAAAATATCTTGTGAGGTAGGTATCATTATCATCACTTCCCTTTTACAAGTATATTTATTTGAAAATGAGTATGTGTCAAATAAAAGTGGCAGCCTTGCTCCAATTGTACTGTAGTCACAGGTAAAGAGCTCTGAATGACTTGGTTGAAATGATCTGCACTTCACCTATATTTCCTATATTGAAGAATTAGCTTCTCACTGAAGATTTTGAAAGACTGGTTGTAAAATGTTGCTATTCTGTAAGGAAAAGTGAATTGATTCATAAGTTCTCATTAGCAGCCAATTGATGCACTGCTGTCAGTGATTTTTTTTTTTTAAACATGGGGAAGAATCATGAAGGAGTGTCTAGTTGCCCCATAGTAAGAAATAAAATTAGTTGGTGAATAAAGTTTCAGGCTCACACACACCCTCCTCCAGTAGTTTCTGGAAACACCACAGCATTTCTGATGGCCCAGTTCCTAATTTCTTCTTCACCTGTGCAAAGACAGGATGGGAGTGAGAGGTGGGGAAAAAGGGAATGTGAAATGTTGAAAAAACTTTCTTTGGATAGTGTTAGAAAATAATATACATTACTTAAAGGTTTAAAAAAGAGAGAGAGATTGCAATATAACTATATTTTATCTCATAAAAACTTCTGTTCATACTGTTTTACTGGCAATAATTTATTCATTCATCAGTTTTAGGCTAGTGGTATAAATATTTATATAAGATTTAGTCACTATCCTCAACTAACCCATGGTCAAGGGTGGAGACTTGTAGCCAAATGATTCTGAGTGTTAGCAAGAGGCCTTGGTTAGAATTATTCAGTCCATTATTTTGTGTTTCTCCAAAAAAGTAATATACACATAGAGATATAGCAAGTATACTTTAGGGAATAAAAAAGGAATCTATGTATATTCCACACTATCTATACTCTATAATGAGCAAAATAAGCTTTTTGTTAGCCTTTGTACACTTGCACACTTGGAATAAATGTAAAATCAGAAGGGGCGTGCGTGTGTGTGTGTGTGTGTGTTTAGCTCTCAAATGCTTTGATTGATGGCCCATTTCTGCAAACATAGTTGGGATTTTAGGAATGTGCAGATGTGGACATGAGGTTTTCACTTAGCCAACTTGGAAATAAAGGTAAGAATGCCACTTTCCGAGATTTAGACCGTTAATTCAACTTATTATTGATAAGGTCAGATATATACATTTTCTTGCTGAAGGTACACAATGTCGCCAATATCCATAAGATTTTATCTTAATCTGATTGAAGTTATTGACTTGTCAGATGATTAAAACAAGCCCTGCTAATTAGAAGGGAGATTGGTCAATAATGACAGCACAGATAAAAGAAGGCTTGAGAGTCAGATGCTGCCAGATTCCATCAAAACACTATTTCATGAAAAAAAAAGGGGGGGGGCCAAGTAGGGCATAGTATGTTTTAGAAAGATTAACATTCATATCATGCATTCAGTCTGGAGAGTATGAATTAAGTTCTAACGCATTCTATGACTTCATAAAGTGTTCTACTTCTGTAATGAGAGCTTCTTAAATTAAGCATGATTATAACTTTTTTATCACTTCATTTCTGAATTGCTGGGGAATAATTTTCTTCGCTTTATTTTTCAAAATAATGTCCAAGATCCTTTGTGCCTCTCCTCCACCTGTTCCCCACTCCCCCACCCCCTGCTGCACTGCCTAAGGAGATATAATGATATAGGACTATAACACAATGAATTTATTGAACTCCTGAACTGATGAAAAGAAGAAGAATATTCACAATTTTGTCTGGATTTATAAAATGCCAAGCCCTCTGCTAAGCATTTTATATAAATTAGCTCATTTAATTTTTATCACAACCTTGATATAGGCATTATTATTTCCATTCTGTGGTGAGGTTAGCTAACCCGCCCAAGATCACAGTTATCAAATACCTAACATTGTATTTAAATCTAGATCTGTCCAACTCCAAAGCTCAAGATTTTAACCCAATGCTATGTAGATTTGGAATCTGCTTGTGATTTAAATTTCAAGAAGTTATTCGCAATAAACAATGATGATGACATATGTGCTGAATTCTCTCTTTGTTAGAACTCTGTCATACCTGCCCCCAGCCACAGTAATGGAGCCAGAAAAACAACATGGTGCTTGTTATCTCATGAGCTAGACTTTGGGGGGCATGGGTTCATCCTTTTAAATTAACTGTCTGAGTGCAAATGGAAATGTTCCTTGTGGTAAGAGAAATTAAAAATTATATATTTGAGTGCATGTAATAGACTTTATATCTAAGTACGTTCTTGGTTAAAATTTCACTGTAAGCAGAAAAATGCTTTTATGCCTTCCCCTTGGATTTAGGTATCTTTAAGTAGGAACTAGAATAAAAATACAATTTTTAGTTTATTTGGTCATTTAGATTCAGTTTTCTATATATATCAATTATGTATACATAATCAACATTTTATTGTGTTTTTTACATACTCTATCCTTTTGGGGGCTTTTTTTGTCTGCTTAGTCTTGTTACAAAAGAAAGGTTTTTAACACTTTCATCCATGATTGCAGATTTGCATATTTCTCATTGTAATCATCAATTTTTGTTTTATGTATATTGAATTTATGTGATTGTGTGCATACATAGGATAATGATATTTCTGTTGGATTAACTTCTTTTCATTATATAATCTCATCATTTACTTCTAACAATTTTTCTTGTATTTTGTCTGATAGCAGTATATCTGTATCATATTTGTTTTGAATACTTCTGTATGTTTAAGATGTGTCTTTTTTAAGCCTAATATGGTTTTTTATTTGTTTTTTGGGGGTTTGTTGTTGTTGTTGCTAATTTGTTAATCCAGTCTGACAATACTAGTTTTTAACTTGGAGTATTTAGTACATTTGTATTTAATGTAATTACTGCTCTAGTTGGGTTTATAGTTACCATTTTATTATTTATACACAATTGACCAATATGTTTCATAATTCTTTTTCTCTCCTTCTTAGCTTCCCTTAGATTAATCAAATATTTTTTATTTTGCTTTTTTTCCATATACTAATTTGTAACATATGCATTTTTATCATTTTTTAGTGGTTACTCTTGAGATTAAACATCTATCCATGACTCACTGGAGTCCAAACACAAATTATTACTTTACGACTTCCCCCAAAATGCAGAAATCTTAGGGCACTTTCACTGCCATCAATGTTAATGTTGTTGTGCGTTTTTAATTTTCATATATTTTCATCTCATAATGCATTACAATAATTGTTTTGTGCAGTCAAATTTTATTTTATTTTGTTTTATTTTATAAGTAGTTTAATGAGGTATAATCGATATCCCAAAAACAGCACATATTTAATGTGTGCAATTTCATTAGTTTGGCCATAGTCAAAACATCCATGATACCATCACCACAATCAAAGTAACAAACATACATATCCAACACCCCTTAAGGATTCCTTGTGTCCCTTTGTTTCTGTTTTTGTTTCAAAATTTATTTGAGTATTCATTTATATTTCCCAACATATTCACTATTCTTTTTTTTTGCTCTTCATGACTTCCTTTAATTCAGCATTTACCCCTGTGATTTTGTCTTTCCACATAAAAATTTTTTTTCTTTAATGTGTCTTATCATATAGGTTTATCAGTCACGAATTTTCTTGTTGTGTTCATCAGAAAACATCTTAATTCCACCTTTGCAGAATATTTTTACTGCGTGGAGTATTCTAAATTAGCAGTTATTTTCTTTTAAAATTGAAGGTATCATTATATATCTTATGACTTCTGTCATATATTTTGAGGAGCCAGCTGATCAGTATTTTTGTTCCTTCGAAGTTAAAATGTCTTTTCTTCTCTAGTTTTTAAATATTTTAGTTGAATTATACATATATAAAGAAAAATGCATATAACTTCATTTAGAATTTTTTTCTCTTTGTCTTTCATTTATAGCAGTTTAATTATGATATGCTGTCAAAAGTTCAGAAATAGCAAAAGTAAAAACGATGAATCACTGAAGTAGTAATTAGTAAGGGTTATTGTGCATACACCAAAAAGTTTGCAAACCAGCACTCGAAGCAAAACATGGAATGAGGCTCAGGGGTATATTGTTATAAAGCAGCTATTAGAGTGAAAAAGCAGTGACTGTTTATTCTTCACAGTGATTGGTCGTAATATTAACATTTTCTTAAATGATAGGGAATTGTTTAAGTTTTGCTTATGAATTCCAGGGGCATAAGCAAGAAATGATCCAAGACAAATTAATCTTGCAAAATAAGCTAAATTAAGTTTTGTTTGTATGTTTACACTGGTTTTGCCTGCTCACGGAATTTTCAAGACTGGTCTCTGTTATTTATTTTAACAATACTTTCTTTGGACATTCTCTCATTAGGCTGAGTATAACCAACCATAGAACATTATTCTAGGGTACCACTGTTACCCATTGATCTATCATAGCTGCTAACTTAGGAAATGAACAGGGAAGCTGCCTCCAACTCTTCCCTCCCAGGAACCCTGAGGGTGTTGGACAAATGGAGAGCACAGGTCCTGGCTGGGTTTGCCAACACCGTTGCTGAACAAACTTGGATAAACTCATCATAAGAGAAGCCAATGACTCAAGAGATGAAGGCTTAGAAAAGAGAAAGGAAAAAATTTATTTTGGGTGCTGGCACCCAGGGGAGGTGACAGGCTCAAGCCTTAACAACTGACCTCTCCATCTACAAGATGAACGCCTAGAAATTCATAGAGAGATGTTGGGGAGGAGGGTATACTCAAGAGAGCAGGCAGAGAGCACATGGTCGTATGTGGGGGTCCATATGTGTTCAGGCCATGGTATGGTCAGGGAAGGGGATGTGTGAGGTGTGGTCTTCTAGGCATTCCATTCTTATCAGGGCTTTTTCTGGTCTGGCCATTGGAATATTCCTGTCATTGTCAGTGCCTCAGGAAAGTGCAATAAGAAATAACTGTTGGGGTCTATAGCTGAGCAAGAGGGCTCACTGATACAACCATTGATGTAATCGGCCCAGGAATCACACATTCTCTGTTTCCATCAGTTGAGTTGTCAGGCTGAAGGGCCATGTAATCACTGTCTTCATGTCTTCATCATTTATATGATTATTGTTGGTTTCATCCAGATGTCTGATCCTTATGGATACCCATTGGCATCTGAGTAGCTGCTGACAGGCATTGAAAACACTCAACAGTATACAATGCACTGGTGAGGTGAATATGATGACTATAAAAAGAAAAACAGCCAAGGATTGGAAAATTCCCCAGAGCAGAGATTCCTAGGAGCCAACATTTAACCAATTAAATGACTCAGATGGGCGATAATTTTTGAAGTTATTTACATAGGCACAACATGATGTATCAGCAATCACATATCCTTGTGATTACTTAGGACAGGACAAAAATGAAAATATTTTATTTCAGAAGGTGGTAGTGCAGGTGAGCTGCCATGTAAATTAGACCCCTCTATGGTGTGAGCAATCATGTAATTTAATGAGAAGCATTTCTACGGAAACAAAAGAAAAACAGAGGCTATTAGTTCTGGCAAATTATAAATTCAGTTTCTGAGTTTGGAGAGCAGCCAGGTGAGAAAATTTCTAGATGTCAGGTTCAAAGTACCTTCAGATGGAGTGAGGGCAGGCAGTGGCAATCTGACAGATTTTTCTGGTTCACAGTGTGACTGTCTCTGGTGATCTTTCTGAGTGGCCACATGGCAACAGGCATGGAGATTGTCCATACATGAGCTGTTGCAGTGATTTCTCTGAAGTTAATTTCAAGGTGTCCAGCTCATCCATCTTGAGTTTTTGTCCTCACTTGAATATTAGCATCTCTTGATACCATTACAGTAAAAGTTTTCTAGTCATCTCAAACAGACGATTTCTGAATTTTATATAAGTTCATAGAAAAGGCATTTGTCACTAGCTACTCCATCACAGATGGAAGTGACAATACTAAAGCTTTGTGATCTCTCCATATATATAACTATATATATCCATATCTATAGATCTCTCTATATATATACACACACACATATAATTTTTAAATAGAACCCATGAGTCAATGTAATGTTATTTTAGTTGAATTTGAAAGCATTTATGAAGCCATTATATATGCAGAAATCTACTATGTAGTACATGCATATAGATGCATTAGATGTGGTCTCTCAATTCGAATTACTTATCAGTAACTATCAAAAGTTTAGATGTATACATTGATAAGTTCAGTGTAATGAAATTGTTGTAAGATGCACATATTTATTCGGAAGTAAAGGCATATAAATCTAGGCACATGGTACCATCAAGAATTTTAGGAAATAAATCCTTGACATAATGTTAACACTTCTGAATTTGACATTCCAAATGGGGAGACAGTGTAAGCAAAGATATGGAGGTATAAAATGGTTTGTGCAGAAGCCTGAGTAAGTTTCCTATTTTTGAAGATGATAGGTAGAGTGAGACATAATCAGAAACACAGAGAGAGAAGCATAAAGGTCATGGAATCTTCACCTGGTGTGCTTAACAACTTGGATATTTTTGTACATCATGGGAGTTTGACATATTTTTTAATGAAATATTTTCTGCTTAGAGACACCTACAAAGAAATCGCTATAAAGGGATTGATTACCAGAGAAATTGATCCATGTGTATAGGATCATAAGGTCATTCACTGGTAGACTTCAAATTAAATGATTTATTTTTGGAAAGAGTAGAACAATAATCTGACACGGAGAAGAAAGAACTGGAAATGCTTTGAGTAGCAAAATATAGTCAAAAAGAACAAAAAAGCTAGAATCAGGCAACCTGGGCCTGGGGAGTTATTTTGTTGTCTGTTCAGCTATGTGTGGGACATAAATAGATGAATGAGAGATAATTAGCTCCTTGTAGTAGTGATGATATTATTACTGTTATTGTTTATTTATCAGGTCTATAGAAGAGATGGAATGATCTAAGAGAGGAAGTATCATGGCTTTGAATTTCGATAAACGTAGGCCTGAAATTCAGCTTCACCACATCGCCGCTGTATGAGTTTGAAAACATTTAACTTTTTTGATCTTCTTTATCCCCACTCATTCATTCGTTTATCCATTCACTCATCCATTTGTTAGTGCATATATGAACACATGTGAAAATTTCCTGATTGACTTTCATGTGCAGTAACATCATTAGGAGCTTGTGTTAGGGTTCTCTAGAGAAACAGAACTGAGAAATGTAGAGATTTTAAGGAATTGGCTTGCACAGTTGTGGGAACTGGTGGTGTTAAAATTTGCTGGGCAGGCTAGCAGGTTGGAAATTCTGGTGTTGGACTTGATGCTGCAACCTTGAACCTGAAAGCAGTCTGGACACAGAGACAGTTTCTTTCTTTTTTTGGAGCCTCAGTCCTATCCCTTAAGACTTTCAACTGATTGGATGAGCCCATCCACATTATGGAGGATAATCTGTTTTCCTCAATTTTGCTGATTTAAATGTCAATCACATCTACAAAAATACCTTCACAATAACCTCAAGATTGGTATTTGACCAAACAACTGGACACCATAGCCCAGCCAAGTTGACAAATCAAAGAAACCATCACAGAGTTAGTTGCAAGACAGATGCAGCAACTGCTCTTGTGACACTTACATCCTAGAGAGAATAATTATATCCATCTGAATAGTTTGCTGTGTGATGAAATAAACTATTCCCTATAAATGAGTTGCACAGTAATTGACACAGTGGTGAGAAAAAATAATTTTCCCTCTGCCCTCCCAGTCTTGGCTGAGGACCCCTCTGCACCATAATAAAAAGATTAACAGGATAAAAACAAACAGAAAATAACATACGTACATGGGAGAGACACCGGAAAACTGAGTAACACCCAAAATGGCCCAAACCACCACCTTAAATATCATCTCCAGCTAAAGACAAAAGATGTTGTGAGGGTGTGGGCTGGAGGCCAGTTATGGGAGGTCACCAGGAAAGCAGAGTGACAAGTGTAGGTCTTTATACAGACTTAAGTCCTTGACTTCTCCATGGATAAGAGTTCCTAGAGAGTTAGTCATCTTTCTCTTCCTAGTACTGAGAGGGAGACAGCATTACAAACGGAGATTACCCTTATAAATGTAGGTGTTCCTTACAAAAGAGTAATTTCTGTTTTCAGAACTACTCCTGTTCCTTATAATTAACCAGCTCACAATAATCAGTACGCCAACAAAGCATATTCTGGGTGGCACGTTGTGTTCCCCTTCACAGCAAACATCAGTTTCCACCCTCCCACCTTCCTATCCACCTTGTACATACAGTTAATTTAGGATCCAAACGGGCATTGCTATTTAGTGGTTTCTAATAATGATAATAAGAAGTATGGTCATAATAATAGCCATTACTTAAAAAGAACTTACTGTGACAATCACTTTTCTAAATGCTTTATATTAATTAACAGTTAATCCTTACAACTATCCTCTAAAAATCATCTCCATTTCACAGATTTAGAAACTGAGGCACAGTGGCGTTATGCCACTAACCCAAGCTCATGCAGCAAGTAAGGGGAAGGGCTGGGATTTGGACCAAGAGTCCAACTTCTTTTGTTTATGGTAAAGGATTCAGGGAGAGAATAGCCTGGATGATGCTTGTTTTATTTGTTTCTTCAATGGCTTTGTCCTTTCTACCCTTCAAACTATAACTTAATATATCTCTTTAAGAGAAAGTTTTGCTATCCTTAGCATTTAATCTAATATGGAGTTTTTCTCCTATGCCCTTATTATTTCTATGTGAAAAAAAAAATCTTCCCCTTAATTCCCTAGTATCAATCTGAATTATTCAATTTTTATTTTTTATCTATTCCTATTCCTTACATCTATTTTCGGTCATGTAAGCTCCATAAAGGCAGGAAACAATTCACCTTATTCATCATTTTATACCCAGTACCTAGTAGTATAATGTCTGGAACAGCAGGTACTCAATTAAATATTTGGGAATTAATGAATGAAAACAGAAGAATTATTAAAAGAGAAACTTTGTACAACATATAAAGAAAGAAATATCACTGAAAATTTCAATCCTCCTTTCCAAATTTACATGAAGCAATCACAAATTTTAGGACAACAAATTGGAATTGTGCCACTTAGCAACTTTCCTGTTCAATGCAGTTCTTATAAGTGTAATTAAGGATCAATGAACCAAGTGTTTAAAAGGCAGCCAACTTAATTGCCACAATTGTATGATTTAGATGAATAATAAATGTGCTAATGACAGTATAATATTAAATATTCAACGTGGTTATCAAAAGTCAATTAAGAGATAATTGTAAATCAGTAAGCCACAAGTAATGAGAATAATCCTCCCTTTTGGAAAGGTTGTTGACAGGAAAAAGAATCCCAATTTTCTTGCTTTTCAGCATTTAATTTAATCATATAAAAAAGTATAGAAAATATTTAATTTAATTAGGTGGCAGAGCAGATTTCTACATTCTCAAAATTGGCATCGCCTTGTAGTTGCAAAGCAAATTTGACAACTCCAAGGGATTACAGCCTGGCCTTGTTGGTTTAAGGAATGGGTCTCAATAGTGAACCCTTCCTCATGCTTCTTTCTCAGCAAGACCACTGCAAGTATAGTTTCTTTAGTTTTCTTTCTCTGACTCTGTGCATTATCCCTCATATATTTCTGGGTTTCTGGTAGAGGATTTGCATTGTTCACAAACTTGAAGCAGGGTTGAGAAATACTGCCCTAACTATGGAATGAATATATGTAAAATGGCTAAAAATTCTATAATAAAAAAATATCTTATAGCATTCCAGCAGAGCATTTTGCCTTAATATCATTCTCATTTTCTCTTTTTCCTCTTTTTAAAAATTTAACATCATTTTAGTCAAGGAGCAGAGCAGTTTGAACTAGGGAAATTTTAAGATAGTTGAATGTACCAAAGTGAAGGATCACTCTATTAGAGTAATCTCTGTGAATAAAATTCAGAATATGCAAATTTGAATATCATTGGCAGTTTGGCACCAGACTGAACGCTAGTATAAATCAAAATTTTCTCTTTACTGTTTAAAAGACCTGAACTTGTTTTCCCTCAAATGTAAATAAATAATAGTAATAATAAAAGACACCCAAGAATCTCTTTGATACAATCTCATTAGTTTGACACTTAGCTAAGCAGCTTTGCTTAGGTCACTAGTATCGCCTATAGAATCTCAATTAATGAAAGCATGGTGGTTTTGCAACAAACAATTTGAAACTTGGGTGAGTTGTGAATTTGCAAAAACTTCTCTTTTCTTGGGTGTGACAACATACGACCCTTCCTGGTACACCTGCTGTACTCAAGAGATTGTGTCAAAAGCCTGCAAGAGACCAAGTCTCACATCCCCAGCATGATTACTAGGTTTCAGTTCCTTAGAGTCTCAAACTAACAAGGTCTTATTAAGCCAAGTCTTGGTAAAATTTCAATGTAAAAAAAAAAAAAAACCTTTTATATGCATTTGTTATGAAAGTCTCACTGAAATCTGTGAGATGGGTAAGAAAGGAGTAAGAGTCCGAGAGTTGGCAATGAAATTAACCCCATGGATTCTTGATTCTTGCCATACATTTTGGACAGAAAGGGATAAATAAATGCAACAAGTTTTTAACCTGAAAGATGGTTGCTAAAACACAGCCACACCCATAACAGGTGAGTTTAGATCAGCTAATTGGGCAAGGAATTCAGAAGGAAGCTATCATTCTTATATGTCCAAATGTAAAGCCCTGAATGGGCAGGGTCGGGCCCTAGTCACCTGTACCTAGTGACCATTATCAAAGATTACTTGGGTATCTAGCTAATTCAATGGGAAGTAAAAAGTAATCCAAGTCTTATGCCAAAATATAGGCTTAGATATAGAATTATGTTCTAAGGTTTGCTTCTTGTTATGTAGACATGGGGGGGATCAAGTTTGAGATATAGTATCTCTTATTTTAACAAGTTGCAACCAAAATCTAAAAAGCATAAAATAAATGTACGAATGTAAAATGCATTAAATTTAAAAAAAATAGCATCAGAAGAAAAAACACACTTACAAAACCTTGTTCTTTGGTGAATTTGCTACTGTCCAGATTTTGGCCCCTCCTTGCATCTCTGAAACTTGCTTTCCAGGATATGTGAAGTGGCTCTGTCTCCTAGTGGCATATATATAAAGCAAAAATGGAATTGCCTTCATTTATAATATATTCCCCTGGTCTTCAGATTAAGGATCTAAAGTTCCCTCTCCCTTATATATATTTGCCATCAAATTCAGATACAGTCTCAAACTCAGACTCAGGCGCAGTATCTATGGACAGAGCTTTTTCCCTCTGATTCTTTGTCCTTGGTTGCCATGGATGATTGACTCTGCTTGGTAATCACTGTTGGATGTGTTCAGGGAACACACAGTACTCACCTTGCAGTAATTTGTCTTGTTGCAATTTGGGAGTGGTACACTGAGTGGGCTAAGTGAGCTAAGTGTTTCTGAAATCAGACACCCTGGGTTTAAAAATCACCTCCATCACATACTAGCTATGCTATTTGGGGAAAAATTAGTTTCCAAGCCTCACTTTTCTAATCTTTAAATCTGGGGTTATAATGATATCCACCTTTAAGAATTTTGTGTGTAACAAATGATAGTTTGTTTGGTTTTTAAGTAAAAGTATTTAGTACATGGCTGGATGATAGCAAGCATTCAATATTAATTGTTTACATATCCTTGCACAAATAAATTATGCATTACTCATTTTATTTTCATAGGACAATGCTATTTAATTTTTTCCTAAGTTTTGGAAAACATCTCACAGTAGAAACCAAGTACTGGCAACAGTACTTCTTTGTGATCCTGAAAATAATTAATGACTTACTTGTATTTCAGTGAAATTAGATATTGCCTTGTATTGAATACATCTTCTGCATCTCCTCAAATTCTCTGTCATATCTGCCTTCCACACCCTTAGCCACTTACTTCCTCTTGACCTCTGCAAAGGCTTACAGATGCCAAGCCAACCCACAAGGTGTGTCTGCTGAGGACCACCAGCATCATGGCTGGAATTTCTGGATCTCCCCAGAACTTCTAGACATCTCAAGGAGACACTACACAGAAGATTTGACTTACTGAACCATTGCCAAAAGGTTATATAACCCTGAAATGAGCGTGAGGAAGTGTGGGATCTGATCTGTTAACTCCCTGTAGGGCAAACTTTGAGCAAGGGGAGACAGGAGTCAAACAAAATAGGCAGATGAATTCCCTCTCTCTTCTTCCTTCTGCTACACTGTTCTGAAGGGTGGTTCCTCTGTGATTTGCATATGATATCCTGAGGGGTTGAATGGATGCACTTGGATTTTTTGGTGGCTTGTCAAGAAGGAATGGCTGTCAGAGTAAGTTATTACCTTGCATTGCTTCTAATGCCTCGGCTCTCTTTTCTTTTTGTTGATCTGAAATTACACATCCCAAATACAGTATTAATATTTTAGCCTTGCTGTGGCTTTGTTTCTAGGGACCCTAAGCTAAGATATGCCTCCTTCTTCTCACCAATTCTAATTCATTCATTCATTCATTCATTCATTCATTCATTCATTTATTCATCTATTACAAAATCCATTACTTAGGTTATTTACATCACTGTGGCATGCACAATAAGAGATACCAAGGTGGGTAAATATGTTCCCTGGCTTTATGGAGATTACAGTCCAATAGTGGTGATTCTACAAGCATCTATATTAAAATTATAAAGTACTAAATGCCTTGAAAAGAGATATAAAGGTCAGAGTTTGAAGAGAGCAGTTTTAGCAGGGAGATCATAGAAATCAAATACTCTGCTGGTGACATTTGTTCTGAGACTTTTAGTTCAGGTAAATGTATCACTTTAGTGGAATCAATGTACAGATAAATAGGTTGATAACATAAGCTCTTCTTCCTCACTGACATGATTCACCATAGAAGAAAGGTTGAGAACTCAAGTGTTATTGTTGCTTCTAATGGTACCAAAACAATTATATTTAGTTTAAATACTTAAACAAATGGTTTTTGATACTCTTACATAAGCATATAATTGTGATAAAAATATAAATAAGCAAATAAAAAATAAGTAACGCTCATCATTCCACCAGTGTTAGCATTTCAGACATTTTTTTTTTTTTTGCATGAAATCTATTTGTAGTTTTTTAAAAATTGCATCATATTGGGGGTTCCTGGGTGGTTCAGTCAGTTAAGTGACCGACTCTTGATTTTGGTTCAGGCCATGATCTCAGGGTTGAAAGATGGAGCCCCATGACAGGCTCCATGCTCAGCATGGAGCCTGCTTAAGATTCTCTCTTTCCCTCTCCACCCCTCCCCCAGCTCACACTCACACACGCACTCTCTCTCCAAAAAAAAAAAAAAAAAAAAAAAAAGATCACATTAGATGTAAAATTTTGTCATTTTAGTATTATTTTACGGATTTTTTTCACATCAGTAATGCTGTAGTAACTTTATAATAATTGTATAGTTTATGTATTTAATCATTTCACTGTAGCACTATACCACTGTTTATTTATCAAAGCTTTCTCAGGGTCGTTTATTTTGTCTCAACCTTTTTTTTTTAAGATTTCATATTATGTTACAGTAAGCATTCCAAGTTGGTGAAATCTTTCTGCATAACCTTAATTATTTCCTTAGAGTAAAGTCTTAAAAGTACAATTGCGGTGTTTAAAGAGCACAGGCATTGTCATGACTTTTCTCAGTTGCTGTTCAATTGGCAACCAAAATATTATCTTATTATATGAGTTTACCAGACTATAAAATACTACCACTTTTCAGCACAGAAAATGGATTTTATACTTTAGAATATATATGTCATTTTGATTGGGAGATATTCATATCTCTAAATCAGAGATGACAATAACTATTTCATAATATTTTGTCAAGATTAAAAAAAGATATTGTAAGTGAAGATGTGATCGTTAATCTGATGTTTTTTAGAAAAGGATAGTAAAAATAGAAAAGATTGGGGGGGGGAAGACCTGACTATAGATAAAAGAGAGGGTTAAAAATGTATAAGAGAATAGCTTACAACTCCAAGATATTTCATTTCAACACTTAGAAGAAATGAATGATTTCCAAGCAAAGTAGAAATTATGAAATTTGACGCAAAAGTAGAAATATACAGTAGAAATATTATCCTAGAATAGATTTCAAAGTGATTAAAATCTATTCTTTAAAGGGCAATAGGATTTAGTAAAGCGTTTACTAAAAAGTTCTAGTTTCCTTTATTTTTTTAAAGATTTTATTTATTTATTTATTCGACACAGAGAGAGAGCAAGAGCACAAGCAGGGGGAGCAGCAGACAGAGGGAGAGAGAAGCAGACTCCCTGCTGAGCAGAGAGCCTGATCCCAGGACTCTGGGATGGATCTCGTGACCTGAGCCAAGCAGAGGCTTAACCAACTGAATAATCCAGGCACCCCTAAAAAGTCTTAGTTTCCTTCAAATAGCAGATGACATTCATATTTGAAAAACATTTTTTGGGCCATAGAAACAAGTGAGAAATTCCCAAGATCACTTTAAAAAGCCAGGATATCTTTAATAATAAAAGGTAAGGTATCACATAAAGGGAAATATATAAAACATCTTGTATTTGTACATAAATGAAGTTTAAATATAATATTAGAAAATACAACCCATCCATGTCTTAAGGATATTATACTATGGCAATATGAGTTTATTGCAGAAAATGTGATTCAATGTCAGTAAACCTCTCTTCATTATTCATTATAGCAACTGATTTAAAAAGAAAATAATTTGGTCATATGAATCAATGCTGAAAGGGAATTTGATAAAATTCAGCCATTATTTCTAATAACACTATAAGTAAAATATAAATGGAAGGAATTGCTACAATATTATAATATAATTTATCAAATTCCACAGCATGCATTATCACAGTGGTGAAACACTAAATCCATTTCAATAAAACATAAAACTATAAAGAGATGCCTAGTGATAGCATACTATTTAATATTGCCCTGTGAATATAATGAGTCAAACATGTAAAAGCTACTATAAATACTGGAAAAGGTAGGCGATATCTATTTTTTGTCAATATGATTGTATGTCTACATAACCAAGAGATTCCTAGTAACATTCTGCTAGCCTCATTTTTAAAAAATCTGTAAGGGAGCTAGATATGAGTTAAATATTTGTATAAAAGTGCTACTGACATGAGTAAACAAAAGGAATTTTATGAATAGGAACTATAAATTCCTATTAAAAAATAAACAACATATGAACTAAGATAAACATCTACTATCTCCTTGCTTAGCAAGACTTCATATTATAAATACATCAATTTTATGTAAATAGGATAAAATTTACCAAAGCTACAATTGGAACATTAACTTTTATATGAAAGAGTAATTTGCTGAAAAATAGTCAAAATTTTGAAGAACAATAATAGTGTTGCTATAATCAAATCAGTAGCTATAGGAAAGGGAATTCAGGAATAGATCAGAGTATATATTGCCCATTATAATTTTAATTTTCATTCCTCTTTTGAGTTTGTCTATGTCTTTCATGATTGTTGAGATTGTGATTTACCCTTCTGCGAATTGCCCTTCAAAATGGGATTTTCATTATCGTCTTGTTGATTTTCAAGAGTTTCTTATATGATGATTTAACTGTCTCTCTATAGACTTTATTGCAAATATCTTTTTACATTTATGATAGGTATAACAACATAATACTTCATACTAGCCACACTGAAAAAAATTAAAAAGAATTTCAATACCTACTACTGGCAGGATGTGGGTAAAAGAATACTCATATTTCTTACCTAAAGACAAATAGCTTTCAATAGTTATTAGAAAGTAAACTGGGAACATCTAATAAAATTATTAATAAGTACAGTTGACCCTTGAACAACATGGGCTTGTGCACTGGCCAACTTTTATGCAGTTTTTAAAAAATAAATACAGTACAGTACTATAAATGTATTTTCCTTATGATTTTCTTAATAATATTTTCTTTTCTCTAGCTTACTCTATTGTAAGAATACAGTATATAATATGTATTACATACAAAATATGTGTTAATTGACTGTTATGCTACCAGTAAGGCTTCTGGTCAACAGAAGACTATTAACTAAGTTTTATGTAAAATAAATAATGAGTGAGGTTTATGGTCAAATGGTGGGTGAAAATCTAACATATAAGTGTGGCGATCCAAATATAAATTACAAATTGATATAAGGAAATTGGCCTATGAAAAATAGAACTTGAACTGTCCAACAACTATGAAAATATTTAACCCTGTCTTAGAAGTGCTTCCTGATCTTTATTAAAAATTTTGCATTAATGCAAGTTTCAGGCAATTTCAATCATCACATCAAGAAACACACTTTCCTTGTTATTTTATCCATTCCAGAGAAAATACTAATGACAAGGTGACTACACTACTAACATCACCTGACACCAAAAGCTGACAAAAATTGCATGTAAAAAAATGAATATTGACAATCTATATGTAGATTTCACAATCCTACTTCAACTCCCATGGAATATTTACGGTTTTCTTAAATCTAAGTAGGATTTATTTCACAAAGGTAAAGGTAGTTAAATGAGGAAAGATGTCATTATAATTCATCACATTAATAATTAAGGGAGAAAACTAAAATTCAGAGATGCCTACAGGACATTTGATGATATTTAAAATCCCTTCTGAATTAAAAGATCTTCGTTAATTAGAAATAAGAGAATGTTATGGTAACATGGAAAAGAATACCAACAGAATACTTACACAAACCTAAGACATTATTTAAAGAAGAAACATTAGAGATGTTGTCATTAAAGTCAGAAACTGGTGACAGATTTCCAGCTGTCACTGCTTAAACTCCTAACAGAATGGCACCAAGACATTCCAATGTCATTTGGTCTTAGCAGATGTTACAGATACCTTTTATTATGTCTGCCAGCTTATCCAGTTTATAATAATTCCACTGAGAATTGTTTCCCTTCCTTCCCACATCTGTAGGACATAGAGGTGGGTCCTTGTGATGGACATACTCTATGATAACCTCCAGTGAATCATGCCCTTTTATTATCTCTGGAGTGATGGTGGAACCAATGCCTTGCTTCTAACTAATGGCAAGTATGATAGGATGTCACTCCCTTGATTAAGTTGTATTATATGGCAAAAGCGATGAGCTACCACTCTCTTGGGTATAAAATTTGTAATAAGACACCATCTTAGCTAGAGACACAGAGTCTCCTGCTGGCTTTGAAGAAGCACACGTCCACGTTGTGAACTCACGGAAACTGTTCGATAATAAGTGTGCATTATTTTAGGCCTCTAAACCTGCAGCAATTTGTTACACAGCACAGAAAATGAATATGGTCTCCAACAGCTATGTTTATGATATGTGGTAAGATACTAGGAGTAAAAGTGATCAGGGAAAGCGGTCCTTTCTTGGATGAATTTGGAATTGGGACTGAGACTTTTTAGTCTCAGTTTGGGCTTGTGTCTCGAGTAGAGGAGATTTAACAAAGGGGAGCTGTGAAGAAGTAATGTCTTCAAGTGGGGGCTGAGCAGGAGAAAAGCTAGTTTAGAGAAAGATAATAAGGTAGCAGAGACAGAGAGATTAGAAGTAGAAAAAGAATCCTTTCTGGCTTTTATGTAGCATTCCATTTCCTGATTTCATTTCTCTTGCTGTGGGCTAGCTGCATTTTCATCCTTGACTTTGCGACGATGATATATCCTTATATCCTTTTACTAAGAACCCCTCTTTTAAATATAGTGGCCTCAAGTTAGTATCTGCTGTATGCAATCAGAGTCTAAACTATTCAAGTCACGCACAAGGAAAGGAAATTTAAAACACTCTTGGTAACCAGTGGTACTATTTAGCAATACTATCTCCTGATTTTTAAAATTTTTTTTCTTTTCTTTTTTTTATCTCTGTAAGTTGAATTTATGTCCAGTTTACTTTGTAAAATTAGCCTTCTCTTCTCCATGCTAAATAATTCAGATTCACAATTTCAATTAACGAGCTGAAATCTTTAAGCGTCCAAAGGGGGAAAAATACATTTTATGGCTTTAAAACAAGCTATTTACCACAGTATAATTTCTACTTGGAATGACGTTAAAATGAAATTTGAGAATGGAGAGACAAGAGTAAATAGTATGTGAAAATAATGTTCTCTGCCTCCTATAATCTTACTTTTAAATTTGACTAAAATGAATTGGCAAAAAGTAGTACCACATGGATTAGTTGTTCAGTGAAGTCTTAAAATCAGTGAATAATGAGACAGGAAATGATATTCAGATTATGGGATGATATTAGCAAGGTCAACTTCAGAGAGAAAAAAAATGACATTGATTTCACACAGGATTCTAAATTGGAAGATAATATAAACAGCTATCACGAATCCAAAACAGCACGGCATGGCTGCCGACAATGTAAGGATGGGAAAGGAAAGCACCCAACACAAGGAAATGAATACCGATTGATCAAGGAAAACTGTATATGGTAACAGCTTTAAAATAAGATGTTGCTGGCGGATGAGCCTGACAACATAAGGCTGAGGAAACCTAAGAGGGACAGTATCACCAACCTTTCGAAATGATTGTTCTGGGGACGCCCGGGTAGCTCAGTCGGTTAAGCATCTGCTTTCAGCTCAGGTCACGATCTCAGGGTCCTGGGATCAAGCCCCGCATCAGTCTCCTTGCTCAGCAGAGAGTCTGCTTCTTCCTCTGCCTGCAGCTCCCTCTGCTTGTGCTGTCTCCCTCTCTGATAAATAAATAAAATCTTTAAAAAAAAAAATGATTGTTCCTTGGTGACCAGGTACTACGTGGGTGATTTCAGTAGCATTCTGGTAGAACTGTGGAAGCTGGCTCTTGGTGAGGAGGTGGGGACACCTAATCTATAGCCTTTGCTGATTTCCATGGTGGAAATAATCCCACCAAAGCCAATTTCAAGCTAACAATGTGAGGTCAGTAAGCATGGAGCTTGCATGAAACGTACATGATCAGCCTGAGCTGGCTCCGACACAGATCATTCCTCTGGGGGAGACTGTCTAGTTCTCAACGTTAGGGCCAGTGTGGGGCTCCTAACAAAACTCGTCAGATTTCTGTGTTAGAAACCTTACGATTCTCTGTCTATTCACAAAGAGGGAAGGTGGCGCGCCAGGCTGCTCTTGAGACGGCTTATGCCCATCGTATCTGTATGGCAGAAACAGTGTATAATTGTGTGCCACTGTGTATCAGGCTGCACTGAGTAACAGTATGAAAAAATATTAAATAATTTCTAAAGTTAATGAGACTCCCCCCCACACACACATATGATTAATCCAGAGTTTGTCGATATTTTTTGTGCATAGAGTCGTGTTCTGTAGGCCTGGAGTGGGGCATGTGAATCTGCACTTTAATCAGCTCTCCTACTCTCATTGATGAACAGGAAACACTCTTGAGGATCACTGGATTTCTAAGTGAAACTCTCCACCTTTACCAAGCATCTCCCTTTTCCAGGTGCTGTGCTAGACTCCTGGAGTCTAGAGATAAATGAGGAAGCATGGCACGTGGCAGAGCTTAATCTCTGTCTTTAGGATTACCTTAAATGTATTCTGAGTGTCACCATTTGGAGCCATGTGACCTCGAGTGATGAGTATATGGTGTTTGAGACCCCATTTCCTGATATGTCAAATATTACTTATACCTTTAGGCAAATGAGATAAATATGGAAACTGCTTAGTGCACTGTTCTGCACATTGAAGGAAACCCATGTTAATTTGCTTCTACACAAGGAACTCTCACACTATTTAAGGATGCAGTCAAATAAATCAACTATTAAAATTCAGATTGTATGTGGATGGAGCATAGAGAAAATCCATCTGACTGCGTCAAGGTAGGTCAAGTGGAGTTTCAGTGACAAGGTTTGTTTGAGCCAAATAAATCAGGGGAATAAAATTGAGGGAAGAGGGGCGCCTGGGTGGCTCAAGTGGTTAAGCATCTGCTTTCAGCTCAGGTCATGAGCCCAGGGTCCTGGGATGGAGTCCCATGTCGGTGGGCTCCCCGCTAAGCAGGGAGCCTGTTTCTCCCTCTGCCACTGCCCCTGCTCACGCTCTCTCTCACTCTCTCTCTCTCTCCTTCAAATAAATAAATAAAATCTTTAAAAAACAAATTGGGGGGAGACAAAAGGTAATGAAATCGAATGTAGGAATTTGTGAAGAATAAAGTGTTCAGGAAAGAATAAGTGGTTTGTTTTGCCCAGAGTATTGTAGTTCATTGGTTAGTGTTCGGGAAGGTGAAATCAAGAAACAGATACTTTTCATAACTTAAGGGTTTATGATAACAAAGCACCTGTTTTCCTCTTCACGATGAAAGGAAACTATTAAAGGACTTTAAACAGGAACATGTCATATAAAGCTTTGTGCAAGCTCCCTCTGGCTTCAAAGGAAGTCAAGGCACAATGAAGCCAGTTTGGATGCTACCATAACAGCCAAGGAAAGTAGTTGTCAGGCCTACACTAGGTAGGGTGGTGGCCAGTAAGGTTTGGTGAAGGGATAGGTCATGTAACAGCATGCTAAAACCAACTCCCACAGGCTCATGATAGCCTATTATTAAATTTGCACGTTTTTGCAAATTGGTTGTTAAATAGGACTATTAATAAAAGCTAAATTGTATGTCATATGTACTTGTAGTAGACTATATTGAAAGTAAAGGCAATAAACACTGAAAACTCATCATTTCCTTATTACTTTTTTTAACATTAACTATTTCCATTCTCATGAGACTGTTTACATCTATTTTATTCGTATGGCGAAAATACCATGCAATTGCACGCTGCGGTTGACCTCTGCATTCAGTGATGTCTCGTGGTAGCTTGGGATCAGTCATGGTGGGAGTATTTACACCACAGAAATCTGAAACCACTAGGAAGCAGGCTTGATGCATTGTTTTGTCATTTTTTTAGACTTAAGAAAGTGGTGAAAAAGCTGAACAATCCAGGTTAATCATAAAAGTATGCCTGCACCATCACATTGAAAATAGTACCAAAAAAATTGAGGAAATACGCTGCCGGTATTCTAGTTCAGCAAAGACAATTCTAGTCCAGCAAAGACATCACTCACATCATTTACTAATGAGTTACGTTACCACATATGCCTTATTTGCTTCACTTTTGTCTACATCATTAATACATATGAGAACATGAACCAGTATTTCTGAAAGAACTGCAATTGTTTATCTATTTTTCTCTGTTGCAACCACAGAATGGCTCTGCCTACAAAACTGCAGCAAAATCTGCTAAAGCATCAGAGAGACCTGACTGGCTGTGTGGGATTTCAATAGAGTAGTGTATATTTTGATTATTTGTAAATTACGTGTGATACATCCTCTATATTTACATAAAAGTACAATTTATAATAAACTTACGTACCTACATATAGACACACTTTTTTTTCATTGATCTTCTTGTTAACTATTTAACAGCCTACCCTTGGGATGGGAAAATGATTGCTGACAGGATTATGTGACTAGAGGATTATATGGCTAGAGGATTATATGGCTAGAGGAGGTGAAGAAAAGAGAGTGTGGTAACTCCAGTTTTATGATCAGGGTACAAAAGAACATGGTGGTGTCACTCACTGAGATCACAAACACATAGGGAGGGCCAGGAGCCATGGGGTAATTACAAAGGGAAATGTTCAATCTAAGAATTTTCCAAATTGAATTCTTGCCTATAAAGCTCCACTGATTTCAAGGTGTGTGAGTCTGAGTGTGCTATGGCTTCATGCTTCCTAGTTCCGGAGTCAGAGCTCCTGTGCCCTGCACGGAGTCCAAAGCTACCCCCGGGGAGCCATCATAGTGAAAGGAGAAGTTACTTGAGAGCACTGGAGTCTATGACCTTTTCATCTTTGTGTCCTGAGAAATAGTATCTTGCTACTTCCTCACTATTCTATGTTCCAGGTTGTGACACTCAAGAGAAACAGGAATAATTCATTGTAGTAAGCATGAGTGAGCATCTTAAACACAGATCTTTGTGATCTTTAGAGGCAAATTGAACCAAATACCCCAAGAATTTCATATTCCCCAAATGGTCCTTTTTCCTCCATTCCATTGATTCATTTAGAATAAATAGATTTATTTCAAATCAACAGGACTTTATTCATGCAAAACTAGATTAATACTAAACTTCAAAAGTGGAGAAATAATTTTTAAAAACCACGAACTGTCATTGGTAGAAAACATATTACTCTGTCCTATCTCTGGCTGTGTTTGGCTAAATCAGATTGCTCCTATCCTTTTACTATTACATAGATTTATTGCCAAAGTCTTTTTACCTCTTTTGTTTTTTCTTTCTGGACACGTTTTGTCACCTGTTTTATCCTCCTTGTGGATAGTGCATGTCTTGATAAAACCTTTTCAGCTAATTAGGTGGTACTGTGAGATGGTTTTCTGGATCATTTGTCTAAGACCTATGTCTGGATTGGCAGAAGGCCTGGATTTGTTAGATATCTCAGACTTGATCATTGTGTTTGTTTTTTTCATTTTGACAGGAGAGTACAAACTTTCAGTGTCACTTTGCTTTTATTCCCAGTGAGGGGTGTGTGTGTGTGTGTGTGTGTGTGTGTGTGTGTGTGATCCTACAAAATCATCTTTGGTGACTTAATTTGACTTAATTACTTGGATAGCCTTTAAAATCATGACATTTCTGGGCCCAAGATAGACTATAACAGGAGGAGGGAATTTCTTCCTTATGGAAGATCCTGGGAAAACAGGTGCATCACATGTAAATACCCTTGGAGAATAAGATTCTAATGTACTCACTGGTTCAGATTCAAAGATTTCTTTCTTTAGGTCAAAGCACTTTGGCCTCTTAGAAGGCACTTGTGTTGCCAGCTGCTTGTAATTGTCAGTCACCAAGATTGTAGGGAGAACCTATTCCTGGAATACAGCGCGGTTCTTTTCCAGATAACAAATTTCCTAGAACTCTGTATCCACGTCACTTCCACTTTACATTAAATGTTTAGTCTGTGTCGCTTCAGCCTTTTGGCTAAACCCCGCAGGAGTTGGCACAGGGAATCCCATTAATTGTCCATTTAATCTAATAGCCCTCTCTGGCAGAGGCCCATTTCTGCCGTTTCGGGAGCAGACAAAACATAAACCGTAATGCATCTGGCCAATTGGAGATTACAAGACTAAATTCGCTGAGAAAGGAAGAGTGGACTGAGACCTTTGCTCAGCCATTAAAAGGGACTGATTCATTTTTCCGGCACTTAAATGCATGCATGCACCTATTAGAGTGACATTGGGTATCTGCATACAACTTAAAAGTAGCACGAACATATCATTTCCTCGAGGAATTAAACCCATTACAAATAAACCCTTATTTCCATTTGTGATATATTTAAGCAAATTACAACAATCACACAAAACTAGTGGCATTTATATTAGGATCCGTCCTTACCCGTGCCTCGTGTCAGTCAGGAACTTGGTGATTCAAAGTGGTGTTGGTAGAGCAAAAGCCTCAGCATCACCTGGAAGCTAATTACAAATTCAGAAAACTGGCCCCCCCCTTAAATCTACAGAATCAGAATTGACATGGCAATGAGATCCCTGAGTGATGTGTATACACAGTCATGTTTAAGGAACACTGGTGCAGAGAATATAACTGGAAATAATATTTAAAAACAGTGATCACTGGTTCCCTACATTTTCAAAAAACTGAATAGATGTGTAATTGCCCAAATCCTCCCTAACTAGAATCATTTTTCATAGACACGAAAGTCCCTTTGTTTCTATGATCGCTAGGCCTCTCTTTATGTAAACAATACAAACATTCACCCTGCATTCTTCAAGTTACTGGAAGAATTAGATAAGCATGCTCCTATCTCTTCAGGCTTCTTTAATCTAGAACATTTCCTCCATCTTTCCTTGACTCCCATCATCTTGATAATTTGGAAGACTGTAGACCAACTATTTTGTGGAATGTCTTTCAGTTTTTGTTTGTCTGATATGTTCTCATAATTCAATGCACGTTATCTGTTTTTAGCAGAAATATTAAAGAAGCAATGCTATTTTTATGACATTATCTCAGGTGATATATGATTTCATATTGTCCCATTACTGGTGATGTTGACTTTGATCATTTAATTAAAATGGTATCTACTGGGATTCTCCACTATAAAATTACTCTTTTTTTTCCGTCTTGTAATTAGTATTTTGAGGAGAGATACTTTGAGACTGTGAAAAATATCCCATTCCTCAGCAACTTTCAATTTATTTATTAATATAAGTAGGGCTCATTTTATCCTATAAATAATAATCCATTACTATCATTATTTACTTTGAAGCTCCAATTTTCTCAACTGTACCCTGTGGGAACCATGGAGAAGGTGATGTCTGTATTCTTTTTTTTTTTTTTTTAAGATTTTATTTATTAGAGAGAGAGAGAGCATGAGCGGGAAGGAGGGAAGAGGGAGAAGCATACTCTCCATTGAGCAGGGAGCCTTATGCGGGACTCAGTCCCAGGACCCCAGGATCATGACCTGAGCAGAAGGCAGACACTTAACTCACTGAGCCACCCAGGCTCCCTGTATTCTTTTAGCATGTCCCTATCGTTCTTTGAGTGCTTCCTTACTTACGGGCATAATAAGATATTCCAGACTTATCTTGTATTTCTCCTCCCCCAGTCCCAGAGTCAGCTACTTCCCCAAGGGGCCATATATGGCCCTTGTATGGCCACCTCTTTCCGCTGTCCCCCATGTGGACATATTCATCATTCCTCTGAGGCTTTGACACCTCATACAGATGATTGCTGTATCTACTGCTGCCTTGTAGAGGTTCTTTCCACCCCGTATAGGCCTCCCCCTCCCATGTTAGGCTACCCTCCTACATAAATGCCTCTTCACTGTGTTCAGGCTCTAATAACCCACTCTGAATCACTACGGCTGCCATACCCCTGTAAGCATGTCTTTCTTTCTCTAACTGGGCTTTGACACACCAAGCTAGGCTACCCTTCCTTTCTGTGTGGACCCCTATCTTACTCAGATCCAGGTGATATGACCTGGACCTAATATTTTACTAAGGGAATAGAGAGAAAGGAAGGGTAGGGAAGCAAAGTGTCATGGTCAATATTATGTGTCAACTTGGTAAGGCTACAATTCCCACCTATTAAATTAAGCACAGGGTGCTTGGGTGGCTCAGTCATTTAAGCATCTGCCTGCGGCTAAGGTCATGATCCCTCAGTCCTGGGATCGAGTCCCACATCGAGCTCCTGGCTCAGCGGGGAGTCTGCTTCTCCCTCTACCCTTCCCTCCTGCTTGTGATCTCTCTCTCTCTCTCAAATAAATAAATAAAATCTTTAAAAAAATAAATAAATCAAGCACAAATCTAGAAGTTTCCATGAAAATATTTGTGATAGGATTAAAGTTCATGATCATTTTACTTCAAGTAAGGAAGATGATTCTACATAGTCTGTGTGGACCTGATTCAGTCACTTGAGAGACCTGATGAGTAGAGGTGAGGCTTCCCTGAGAAAAAGAAATTTTGCCTCTGGGCATCAGCTTCAGACCATGTTCCAGAGTACTAGCCTGCCCTTCTGGGTGGCCTGCCCTGTGTCTTTGGACTTTCCTCACCAGTCCCACAATCACACACACCCATTCCTTGCAATAAGTCTCTCAATATGTATCACTTACTGTCTCTTTTTCTCTGGTTTAACCCTGTCTGATACAGAAAAGAAAGGGGAAAGAAAACATATTATTATTTTAATGGAAAATCTCTGAGAAATGTTTAACTCTAATTTTCTGTTTCAACAAGGGAATGAAAAATAGAGCAGAAAAAATATATGGCATGAGAGTTTAAGTTAATCACGAGGAAAAATTTCCTTACAGTGAATATTAAAAATGAGAGCATGGTATGATTATCTGAGTCACTTAGCATCTAAACGGTGTCTCCTCAGAAAGGACTCATAGGACTTTCTTCCTGTGTCAGTATATTCATCTACAGCCTAGCTCCAAAAATTTCCTTTCATAATGAGTAATCTTCACTTTGAGTTCCAAAAGGTAAGTCAGAACACACTCTAAAAGCGAAAGGAAAATAATTTGAGGTAAAAGATTAAAGTAAAGACACATTTATACATGTAGCTGTAGTCAGTGTAATGTTCCATTCTGTGACTTTCTAACATTAGGCTCATATTGTCTTCTCTGTCTGGAATGCTTGTTCCTTGCTCCTCAGAGGACCGTCTTGGTCTCAACCTTTAAGTCTCAGTGTAATTCCTCTTTTTCCCAGAGGTTTTCTCTAAACCTCTCTCTCTTTCCTTTCCTTGTGTTAACTTATCTGAACCTATATTTATTTTATACTATTTCACATATCACAGTTTCTTTCCCTTTAAAAACACTGTCTTTACTTGTTTTCCCTCTTTCTCTCAACTGGGTTTTAAACTCCATTAGAAGAGGGTTCATATCTTTCCTGTTTCCTTTCATGGTTCCAGCAGCTAAGAGAGAGAATAGGTGTCTAGTAAGTATTTGCTAAATAAATGGACATCACTGTGTCATTGCTGCTTACCTGACCATGATCCCAACATCAAATTTTTGAAAAAAACCAGTTGCTACTAATCAGAGATTGGTATCTGCTGATTAGATGCTGTACCGTTTTAAGTCTCTAAATTCAAATAAAATTCAAGTCCACTTTTACCATTTCACTATCATTCAGTATAAAAGCAGTTGCTGCACTTTGGCATACCTGAGTAGGTGCTGGGGTATTCATCCATCAGTCAACAAGCATTTAGTAGTGGTGAGGTTTACTACTAACTGGACCACAAATACCGTGATGAATGAGTAAATCTCAGATTAGCTTCTCTCATAAGCTTGGCTCTAGAAGAGCCAGAGAACCATTACAAATATGTAATGAGCCAGACTGAAGTGGGGAAAAAATCCTACCCAGCTGTCTTGGATATATCATAAGCAGATAAAATATTACCACCCGTGTAAAGGAGATAATGGGAGACCAAATACCTGTCCTGAATTACTGACAAAACAAGACTTAAAAAAAAAATTGAAGTATAGTTGACACACAGTGTTACATTAGTTTCAAGTGTACAACGTTGTGATTCAACAGCTCACCACAAGTGTCACCATACAACATCATTGCAATACCATTGACTATATATTCCCTATGCTGTTCCTTTCATCCCCATGACTTTTTCATTGCATAACCAGAACCCTGTATCTACTACTCCCCTTCACTTATTTGGCCCATCCCCTACCACTGTCCCCCCTCAGTTTGTTCTCTGTATTTATGGGTCTGTTTGTGCTTTTTATTTAAAACACAAACAGACCCATTAGAAAAGCCTCTTTTCTAATATGCATCTGAGAATCGCACCCTACTAGAGACTGTATCTGTGAAAGATCCATTTCTACATGCTATGAAGCTTATTAAAAATCATATATATGTGTAAAAAATTATACCTATAAAATTATACATATATATGTATCTATATATGATGCTATTGGAAGTTAAGAATAGTATGGGTTATATATAATTAAAAATTACATATAACATAAAATGCATAAATTATATGTTTACATATCTAAGTATATAAATTATATATAAATTATCTGTGTGTATATATAACATATAAACATATATGTATATACATATAATATATACAAATGTATCTCCAGGGGTGTCTGGGTGGCTCAGTTGGTTGAGAGTTTGACTCTTGGATTCGGCTCAGGTTATGATCTCGGGATCATGAGATCGAGCCCTGTGTTAGGCTCTGCACTCTCAGCGTGGAGTCTGCTTGTGATTCTCTCTCCCTCTCCTTCTTCCCCTCCTGCCGTGCTCTCTCTCTCTCAAATAAATAAATAAATCTTTAAAAAAATGTGTCTCCGCATAATGTTGTTCGAAGTTAGGAGTATCACAGGTTCACCTTACTTCAGTCAACATAGACAATGAAGACTAAGGTGTTAGAGTCATTTTTTATCAGTTATAGTAATGCTTTCATAACATTTTCTTTATTTTTATTCCATAATAAAGAATAACCAAGAGTGTTTTTTCTCTGATTTCTAATCACTAAACCTATTAATTGATCATTATTGTTTATTTGACAAATTTCGTTGTATACTTTGTAAGTGACTCTCATTATAAATATCACTAGTCAGTGCTTATGTAAAGTAAAATAACCTGACTGATTAGGTTGGTAAATAACCTTTTATTTTTGGGGGGATAGGACATAACCATGGTATAAATCATATTGATCGTTTTGGCATGGTATTCCTTTGCTGATGTGGCCAAAACGTATTCACAGATGTCCTTAGATGGTGAGATACGTTTTACAAATATCTGAATAACGTACTGTGGAGACAATCAATTGAGTTTGTGAATGCTGTATTTTCTTTCCATGCAGATGTTCTGACTTTTTGGTGGAGAAATTTTTTGTTTTTGTTCTTGTTTTTCAAATAATGTGGTAAGTCACTAACGATGCAGTAACAACATGTTGTTCTTTTCCATGAATAAAGATTATGTTGAGATCATTTTTATATTAAAAAAACCGGTAAGGAGGCACAGTCTCATATTGGCCTTCATCTTAAAAGAAAAACTGTTTAACATAACTTTGATTCCAAACATGTGCTGGAAAATGGCAATAAATGATCACCATAACGTCTGGATATTTTTGTTACTAAATGCTTTTAAATACCTTGATAATTGATTAGATTCTTCAGTTTATATTTAAAAATTTAATGTTGTGAACACATATGTTATGAGCATATTGTTTACAGAACTAAAAAGGGGGTGCTCTTACAATAACTTAGCCTCCTGGTTTTTATTAATTATTATATTAATAAGTGGGTGTTTTAAAACACATGGGATTCCAAGAATGGTTTTATTGCCATTCCAATCTTTTTCACGTTTGTATTCAACTCACATACATAAACTGTAGAAATATTGAGAGTTTCTTCAAACCTACTTTGAGAAAGTAGACAGGCGGTTTTGATTTTTGTAGGGGATTTAAGTGGGCAAATATCCAAAACCATACGTACATATACATGTATATAGTCTGAAAACCCTCTATCTTTTATAGTTTCGTGTATATTTTTGTTTTTCTCTTATGATATCAAAGCTCTAACACTCCAACTCTTAATATCTTACATATAAATCATCACTAGAAATGAGAATCATAGATGTTGCGTGGCTTGAGCTCTTAAAAGATTCAGCTGTGTTTAACCAATTTTGATATGGAGGCATGTTTTGAGTTTGATTAGATTTAGTCATAACAGAAAAATATTGAAACATATAAATGAAAAATTGAGAACAGGAGATATTGAGGTATTTAGGATTCGAAGGGGCAATCAGCCTAAAGTATGTTTAGAACTGGCATACACAGCACCTCGTGAACGTGAGAACAGAGATGGGACGTGTGTGTTCTGGCTCAGGGTTCATGCTCTCTGAGACACTGAAACCAAAGAAAAGAATGTGGATGTCCGTATAAATCTGGGTGGAAGGAACTTGAAGAGACTATCTCCCCAAAGCCCTGTATTATGACAAGGTAGAAGTCTTTTACCCTCAATGCCATTTAGTCTCTTCATTTTGGTTGACCTGTAAATTACTGATGAACGTGCCTTGAATGTTCGCATGATGACAAGGGAATCATTTATTTTGTAAGTGGCACTGAAAATGTGCTGAAGCTTGCACGATGGAAACCAGCCAGTCAGCCGTTCTGTCCTGCTGAGTCAGTGGTATCAAGGACACAGGGTCTAACCCTCACACTTGGCTTCGCTGTAACCCTCTATCGGAACCGGGCCCATGGAGCATGCATCTCGGTCTTAGGAAACAAATCTTTCTTCTTCAAATGTCAGTATCTCATTAGACCTTGCATTGGTTCATTTTAGCGATGTTTCCCCCTAAACCCCTCCCTCCCGTGAGATGAAGTGGTTCACGGCCTCTGCAGTCTTAAAAATACAAGCTTGTAATTTGACTCCAGGTACACTGTGTGACTCTGGAACAAAGACTATTTGAACATGCATTTTTGTCATGTGGGATTTAAAGATCATAATAAAACTTGATAAAGATGTAGCTTTTAAGAGAGTAACAGGAATGTCCATGTTTCTTTAACACTCAGTTAGGAGGCTCCATCTGACCTCTAAAGGCCTTGGCTGCATTGTGGTGATGCTGAATTGTCAAAGACAGTCTAGCTCATCTCTCTCGTGTGCGGCTATGTTTTGGTAACGTGCACCATAGAGATGCTCTTCATATTGTTAGCAGAAGGTTTCTATCATTCCATTTCCTATCTTTTAGACAAAAACACATTCTGATTTAATAAGACAATTTTATGATGCGTATATTCAGAAAGACATGGGGAAGATTTTCAGGGTCTGTGTCAGATTGTACAAGTATATTGGCCTGCCTTTTTGTCATGAGAGAGACCCAATTAATTTCTGTGCACTGTAAACTAATTACAGTAATAAAAAGGATTCCCTTTTCTTATTGCCTTTCACAATATTATTCCCTCTCAGGAACTGTCCTGATTCTAATGCCAAAATCCTGCACCAGGCAAACCAGGAAGACTGATTGCTCTGTCTTACACAAAAGTACCTTCTTACGGTAGATAAATACCTAGAACACTAATAGTACTTCCAAAGTCTTCCCATCTTTACATCATTATGGTTGAATTAGTTGAATTTTGTCATTAGAACCACGTAATTACAATCACATATCCAAGTAGTATTATGATATTCCCTTGGTCTTCTTAGAAGTAATAATTTGCCTTTATTTACACTTGCATAATTTGCTATCCACATAGCCTTTTTTTAAATGCCATATCATTTTATTAAAGCTCTATTTTTAATGGGGAACCTCTGTTCCATAATCCTCTTCTTTCCTGAGTTGATCCACTTTCATGGTTTAATCAATCATTTACTTTCTGAAGCACAACACTCTTTTCTTAAAAGAAAAAGTACTATATATATAATATATATTACATATGATATGTAATATATATTACATATGATATGTAATATATATTACATATCATATGTAATATATATTATATATCATATATAATATATTACGTATTATATAATATATATTACATATCATATATAATATATATTACGTATTATATATAATATATATTACATATTATATATAATATACATATAAAATATACAAATATAAATAATAAATTACTATTTTATAAAATATTTATTTATTTATGTATTTCTGAGTTCATGGGAAAAAATCGAGAAATATTCTACCCTCATAATGAGTAGATATTCTGGCTTAGCATAGTATTCAAGGTTGAAGTTTCTCTGCCTTCAGAATTTTGAAGACAATCATCTTCTGGAACCCATAGTTGCTACTGAGAAATCTGAAGTCATCGTAATTCTTATCTTGTACATCCCCCCCCCCCTTTCGAAAACCTAAGCTTTTCCCTTTATCGCTGACATTTAGTACTTTCATGACAATTGGCCTTGGCATAAGACTTTTTCATTGATTGCACGAGGAGGTCTGTAGACTCATGTCTTATAGCTCCATAAATTTCCTTGGGTAATTCCTTTCATTTACTGGATCCAACTGTGCTTTCAAGGACTTTTTTAGTCAGAAATTCATCTTCTTCGATTTGATCCTTAGAAAATTTGATTTCATATTTTCTAACTTTATATCTTCTTGTTCTGCTTTCTAAAAATTTTCTCAAATTTCTTTACAACTTTTAGTTGAACTATTTTTTTGACAATATTTTAATTTTCAAGAACTCTTATTTTCTGATTTTTATTCTCACAGGATTTTCTCCAGGAAAATGCCTAAAAATTCTGCCTGTAAACTAAACATCTAACCACTGACATTCTTTGCACTGGGCGCAGAAAGGGGTGGAGTCAGATATTCAGTACAGTGATTTTTCAGATGATTCCTCTGTTTTCATTCCCATTCTTTATCTTTTGCTGGGTCTTACAACTTTCTAGAAATCTTCAAGGAAAAACCCCTTCCCATGAACTTCTGCTATGCCCTCTTCCTCATTGTAAAATCAGCGACTGTTTTTTGACCTGCTTTCCATTTTTCTTTCCTTCTCTTCTCCTCCTCTTCTCTTCTCTTTCCTCCCTTCCTTCCTTTTTTTTTTCTTTTACAATCAGTCACCACATTATGTCCCATCTCTGTTGACTTATACTCTTTTTATTCCTTTACTATTATTTTGTAGTGGACTCTGGAGGAGATAGACATAATCAAATGACCAATTGACCATCTTTGACAAAGGTGAAGATCCCATTCATTAAGAAATGACCTCAATACTGGCATCCATAACAGAAGTAGCATTAGTTGTTTTAGTAGAGATAATCATAGTCATTCCATCAGTAACAACTAGTAGTATCTACTAGCACTGCATGGTTTCTACCATGCCACGATGTCACACAATTTATAGTGTCTTATATGGACTCTTTTAGGAAATTTGCTTTTACTTCATTTAATACAATAGCTCTGTGTAAAGAGATGGGCAAATATCATTAGCCATTACACACATCTCTCTACAGATGTGAAATCTGAAAACCAGGTGGGTTAAATAATTTACTCAACTTTGTTCAGCAAGTAGGTGCTATAGAAGTCTACTCGGTCTTCCTACCTTTTCTAGTGTTCAGCATCCATGACGGTCATTTGCAGAGGGAGTTCAAAGCATCAGGTGTGAATTTGATCTTGAACATTTCCCAGACTCCTTTCACTCCTGTCATCTTGCAATAGTAATAGAACATGAATCTTCCTTTCAAGAATTAATTGTTTAGAAAATTATAGTAGCACATTTTATTATTATAATAAATTCTGAAATAGAATTTTTGCTTATTAAAAGATTTTACCATGAATTAGGTATCTCTAAAAGTTCTCAGACACAACAAGACTAAAATCAAGCATGATAGTCCTTCTGTCCCTGGATTTCAATTTTTCGAGCCATCTAGTTTCAGAACTACAGGATGTTCTTTGATTCCATATTTATCACTTATCCTTCTCCGTGAATCTCCAAATTTCCAAGTTGTATGGATTGGATCATGCTTCCTTTTCATTCCTATTAAGTCCACTACAGCTTAGGTGCTCACCTAGACTTCCAGTCACTTCCTTCTTGTTCACAGTAAGCCACTCATCACACTGAAACACAGCTCTGTTCAAGCCACTGCCTCCTTTCAGATTTCCAGTGTGCTGATTATGGTGCAAAATTGTATAGCACTTTTCTTTCATCCTTTTCATCATATTCTTTGAATGATTTTCAAACATCTTTCTGCATATTCCCATCCTTGAGCATTTGCACCACTTTGCCTAACTGCCCTTTCTCATTCCTCTCTCCCAAAATACCTTCCAATATCTCTTCAGGTTAAATTTGTATCCTTATACAGGAGCCATCTCAAAGGCTTCCTCCTCTGCAAAGTTCTTTCTCACTAGATTTCACCAAGTGCATATGATCTCTCCCTTATCTGAAGTCACTTTGCAGTTAGTTTTCCCCCATGCTACTTAAAAATATAATACATTCCCAACTGTATAACAGAGTACCTTTGACAGGAACTTAGAATAAATTAAAAGTATTTCTATTAGGTGCAGAGGAAGTGTTTTTATTATGTTGTATAAGTGAAACATTTGCTTTTAAAATAGTGGAATCATACTGTCAGCAAATAGTCCTTTTTCCATACATGTAATGCTTCAAGCTGCTTATTGCATTACTTTGACTCAATATGAGAGGAAGGTTTTAAAGAAAAGAAAATGACATGGAGAAGAACGCCTAGAATAGGTAAGAAAATCCTGAAGAAAAAAGGAAGTATGAACTTCAGACACAATACAAACGTGTTGAAGAAAAATGGTGAAATGACATTCGTCAACACCTTTCTGGATTGTAAAAGGACCTCAAGGTCAGGGACCTTATACTATGATTTTTACCCCTTCCAAAAGTTGTTGTTGAAGTTCTGGCAGAAATAAACCTGGTTTACCATGTTAACCTGGGAAGAATCTTTACTTTTCTTGCCTGATCTGATCACAATGATCTTAACGATCATTTCGATGCTGGTTTTCCTGACCCTGTTATCCTTCAGAATACAAGTGTCAGCTTTACTTTGGACCTTCATGAAGTCAACCAAAGGCTATCTTGAAAGAGTCCAAGCTATGGAATGAAAACTATAAATTGTTTCCAGTATAGACAATGCAAACATGAGTGTATAACATGAACAGTAAATGTTTTATACTGAGTTTAGATTTTAAGTTTCCAATTTCTCCTTAATATAAAACAGGTTAGCCAACGAGGTTTAGAGAATATTCTCTGTTCATGTCTGGTCCTTATTCTTTTCTTTCAATTTCTGCTAAGTCTCTTGCACATTCTTAAACTGTGTTTACGTCATGGGGTTCTATACCTCAATACTACTCTTATCTCAAAGACCTATGATCCTCCTCTAGTCACATTCTCAGACTTTTATTAGTTGTTTGGTAGAAGGAAATTTGCTTTTCTCTAATAGGCTTTGCACAATGCCTTCTATAAATTATTGTCCAGAAATTATTTTCTCAACTCATTCATGAGAAGTTATGGCTTATTGTCCCTCTGTTACCCAATTTCTTTTATGGTTGTTTTTTTCATTTGTTTTGTTTTGATATTCTGCTCCAGATGTGACAAAAAGGAAGACAAAAGAAAAATAGAACTACTAAATCATCCAGTAATTCCTCTTCTGGCTATATACCCAAAGGATATGAAATGCCTCACAGAGATATCTCTTCTCCCATGTTCATTGCAGTGTTATTCACAATAGCCAATATAAGGAAACAACCTAAATGTCTATTAATGAATAAATGGATAAAGAATTTGTGATGGAATGGAATAGGATATTATTCTCCCTTAAAAATAGAAGGATATTCTTTCATTTGCAAATGACATGGATGAACCTGGAAGACATTATGTTAAGTGAAACAAGCCAGATGCAGAAAGAAAAATACTGCTATATTTCACTTATTGTGGAATTTAAATGCACTGAATACATAGAAGCAGAGGGTAGAACAGTGCTTACTAGGGGCAGAGATGGGGGACATGGATGTTGTTCAAAGAGTACAGAGTTGCAGTTATGTAGGATGAACATGTCCACAGATCTAATGCACAGCATGAGGACTAGTGTTAATATTACTGTATGGAATACTGGAAATTTGCTAAGAGAATAGATTTCAGGTGCTCTCATCACAAAAAAAAAAAAAAGAAAGAAAGAAAGAGAAAAAGAAACAAAGGTAAATATGTGAGGAAGGAACATATTAATTAGTCAGACTATCATAATCATTTCACTATGTATACATATATTAAGTCATCATATTATACACTTCAAATATATACAGCTTTTATTTAAAAGAGGACCATATTTTATGATTCTCTCATTGGAGAAATCTTAGTTTCTGACTAGGGTCTGGCCTTAATATGGCTTTCCTTTTGGAAAATGACATGACACTTCAGTGTGACATCATTAAACAATTTCCTTTGATAAACAGCTCAAGAGCTTTTTAAAACCATCTCATACCCTGGAACATTATTCAGCCATAAAAAAAAGAATGAAATCTTGCCATTTGCGATGACATGGATGGAGCTAGGGAGTATAAGTCAGTCAGAGAATGACAAATACCATATGATTTCACTCATATGTGGAAATTAGGAAACAAAACAAATGAGTAAAGGTATAAAAAAAAAGAGAGATAGAGAGACAAACCAAGAAATAGACTCTTAACTATAGAGAACAGATTGATGGTTACCAGAGGGGAGGAGGGTTGGGGGTACAAGTGAAATAGGTGATAGGGATTAAGGAGTGCACTTGTGATGAGCACAGGTGATGTATGGAATTATCAAATCACTATATTGTACACTTGAAGCTAATATAATACTGTATGTTAACTCTACTGGAATTAAAACTAAAAAATAAAAATAAACCATTTCATACCCATTTCTATTCAATGGGTACAAATAACAAACATTAAGTAAATTAACTTAAAAACAGAACAATAAATCCTAATTCAAACATTACAAATAGTACAACAAATCCAAAGCTTTTGGCTAATAGTCTGTATCAGTAGTGTCCACAATGTAAATGATGGCTATTCTTAAAAAAAAAAATCTATAGTTGGAATAAAACCCCCGACATTATTTATGCTTAGCTCAGCATTTGCCCTACAATAACATATTCTTCATCTTTTTATTATAAAGGGATTTACCTTTAAATTCCCCATCAGTAATAGATCTTTATCTTAAATCTAAGTTTCCTTATAGTACTACCCTGCTCCAAAAAAACCTGAAGAACATCTTACCAAGTATTGAAACCAGACCATCTGATTTTCTTTCCTTCCTGTTCTTCTTCCATGAAAAGAATACATTTGGTCTGACTTAATGTCTCAGAGATGTGTCTCACCCCCAAATTATTGGCTGTTATCCAGGTAAGTTTCTTGCAACCCTGAATGATTTCAGAGCTTAAATACTCTCCTTCTCTGGAGGGAAATTTCATGGTCAAGAATCAAATAGTTCTCAATTCTCTCTGGGAAGACAGGCTTCTCTCCAAGTCTGTTTCAGTCCTTACCTCCATCCTCTACCACAAGCACACATATCCACACAACTCCTGGGACATATCATTCTTTCCCCAGAGTGTTGACAAGAGAGTTGGATTACCTAGCACAGTGAAGAGTAAATAGATCAAATACTAATGTAATGCATAGCACAAAACCAGCCAATGCTGATTTATTTTTGCCTCAACTTGGATGTGCTAGTTTCCATGAGTCGAGTTTTCAATAGTAAAACTTTCGTGAAATATATTGGATAAGCCAACTCAGTTCTGTACATTTTGTGCCTCTAAAAGGTAGAAAATGCTTACAAGAGTGACATGCTAATTATCATAAGTTTTGTAGGATCAGGAGCTTAGAGCACATTTGAGGAAGCCATGTAGTTTTGTCTCCAATTCTGTCAGTGACCAGTGTGTCCTTCTTGTTTACATTGATGTCATGTATGCAGCAGTGGCTTGATCCTCTCATATGTGCAGGGAAGTGCTAGAAGACTGTCCCTCCAAACACCTTTCTTCAGACCTTAAAGCAAATGGAAAGGGCTGTGGAGTGAGTTTCAAACCCAACTCTAATTGACATGTAACCTTGGGAAAAGTAAAGTGCTATAAATTTTTAGCTTACTACTTATAAAGTTGGAATAAAAATACAGAGTTCACAAAACTGTATGGATAAAGGTGATACTCTATTTTTTTAAAAGAGTTATTTATTTATTTTAGAGAGAGAGAGGATTTGCAAGCAGGGGAGGAACAGAGGGAGAGGGAGAGAATCCTCAAGCAGACCCTCTGAGCGCAGAGCCAGACAAAAGGCAAGGCTCAACCCCACGACCCTGAGATCATGATGGGAGCTGAAGTCAGGCGCTTAACCCACTGAGCCACCCAGGTGCCCCTGGAGGTATTCTAACATAGTGCCATTTAGTAAATATTGTCATCTCTCTCCCTTCATTGTCTTCCACTTTGTTCTGTTTCCCTACCCTCCTGACTTATTTTAAAAGAAGACTAACTTCAGAAAAGGTTCTGGTTTTCCACTACAGAATTAACTTAAATGTATGTACTCCATTTAAGGACAAATGAGTTCCTGGAGGAGAGACGTGTCCCTTTGCATTGGGATGTTCCATCTGGTACTCAGTGGATAAGTGTGCAAAGCTAGAGAGGAGCATTGGATGACTTGTAGTTAGAAAATGATGCACACAATTCCTATGCTTTCGTGGGCTGCTCCTCCTGTTCCTCTATGCAATTGTGCCCAAGAAGCAAGGCAGGGAATGGGCTGATCTTGATTCTTACCTTTAAGCTAGAAAGTCCAAGGGAGAATGTTTTCTTCTGTGCATCCCGTATTTCCTCTTGAGTTAGATCTTATGTTTAGCCTCAGGAGAGAATCAGTTCTCCTGTGGTTTATTCTTAGATGTCTTTTCTGTCTGTTTGCCACTCTGAGGTGAAAGTTAGAAGTTGCTGGCATGGGGAGTTATTATTTAATGGGTACGGAGTTTCAGTTTTGCAAGATGAGGAAAAGTTCTGAAGCGTGGATGGATGATGGGGATGGTCACACAATAATGCAAATGTGCTTAACGTCACTAAACTATACACTTAAAAATAGTTCAAATGGTGGATTTTATGTTCTATATACTTTAGCATAAGTAAAAAAAAATTAACTTTCTGATTATAGAACTCAAGATCTCCTAAGGGAACAATAGTCTTCATTAAGGATGCTCCAGTGTGGACAACTCTTATGTGTTCCAAGATCATGGGTGGGAAGTGTTCATGATTAGATTTTCTCCACCTTTTTATTGAAAACAAAACAAAAAAAATCCCATTGTTTTGCTTCTCAACCCATGAATCTTCTGCTAACCAAAAAAGTGCCTGAGTCTCTCACTTTTTTTCTGAATCAGAAATCAGAAAGCATCATAAATCCTTTTTAAAAAAAATCTGTTACATGGTATTTTCAGAAAGTTTATGTTTGGAGTACAGAACATGACCCAAGGTTGAGAAAAATAACTACTTTTGCTAACAACACCATAATTCAGAATGAGCAAAGCTGTGCACACTAGTGTTTTTAAGTGATATAGGCCACAGAAATAGGAATTTTTTGTTTACTTTTTAAAAACACATACTTTATATATAATTGTTTGTTGTAAATACCAGAATTTTCCCAAGAAAATCAGTAAAAATAATAAATATTTTAGTTTAAAAAATCGATTTTCTAAATGTTAATAGCTAACTTGACCTATAAGTCCACCATTTAGTAAGAATGGGAAATATGGCAAAGGAGAGAGGAAGGGCGATATCTTCCACTCATTTGAGAAAGGGCAGAAGAATAATAGGGATACTTGAGATTGTCTGAAGACTAAAGAGCTGTGATGATTACATATAAGAAGTCGGTAGTCAGGTGGAAGGAGAAACTAACCATATTGTCTCATGCAATAAAAGGGGAAATGTATGGTAGAAAAGGGAGAATACATCGTGATAGTTGCAAATTACATTAAGATTGGAAAAACACATCAGAGATTTAAAAATCTGTTATAAAAATTCTTAACAAACCTTATATATATTATAGGGATATTCTTTTGCAAAAATATAATTCTTTTATAAAGGTTAGGATGTCCAGAGAGTCTCTCTTTTTTTTTTATTATGTTCAGTTAGCCAACATATAGTACATCATTAGTTTTTGATGTAGTGTTCAGTGGTTCCTTAGTTGAGTATAACAACCAGTGCTCATCACCACACGTGCTGTCCTTAATACCCATCACCCTGTTACCCCATCTCCCCACATCCCTCCTTTCTGTAACCCTCAGTTTGTTTCCCAGAGTCCAGAGTCCCTCATGATTTATCTCCTTCTCCTATTTCTCTTAAGATGGAACAGAAATATGATAATCATAGAATGTTAAAAGACTGGAGGAAATTATAAAGAGAGATGCCATATAATGTGCTCTGAATTTACATCATGATGCAACAGGCTTAGAGAGTCTCATAACCTTTCCCAAATTCTTATGCTTTGCAAGTGGCAGAGTCAGGGCTAGTCACAAGCCAATTCTCATTGTGTTGCACAATATGGTCTCTCTAACAAAGACCTTAGCTTTTAGAGGAAAGAACAGTCGAATCGTCTTCCTATCAGACTTAAAAAGAAAGAAAAAGCAACTCTCTTGGACATCTTAATGTTCAAAGCCCAAACATTTTGGTTACATATGAGATCATTAATAAACTAATCATGTGTATTAATCTACAAATACCCCTAATACCCTGGAATGTTTTTCACCATCTCATTAATTCTCATTTAATTGTATAGAAATGAGAAAAATGGCAAAGGAAATACCTCCAAAAACTTGAGCATACAAAGATAAGGTGAATTGCTGTGTAGCATAAGACATTTTAAATTAGAATAATTAATATCTTCTTTGAAATAGAGGAGCATAAATTGGATTCCACTGCGACAAGACCTCTTTTCACATCTGATTTGACTCTATAGTTTGGATGTTAGGATTCCTTCACCCTTTCCCAGTTTAACTCTCAAACAACGCCAGCCTTTTCTTGAACCCAGGACATTTAATCTGGTTTCCACACCCAGCATTAAGGTGGTCACTGCTAACAGTCTTCTTGCTCTGTTTGCTTCAGATTCTCTGGATTTCTTTCTTTACTTGTGCCCAGGGGCTTTACACTTGCATTTCCCCTGCCCAGAATCAGGGAAGCTCCCACCTCATGGTTTAGTTTCAAACTCAACTCTTAACTTTCTCAGAAAAGTCACCTCTTCTCCACCTTCTCTCAAACAGCTTTTGGTTCTCAGTTGCTCTGTTGCAGCACATTTTGCCTTCAGGTAGTACTTTTAATTATCTGAGAATTTTGTTATATAAATTCCTTGTAAGCCCAGCTTACACAAGGCCTTCCAGCTGCTTTTTACTTGGTCGCTTGCCCTCCACCTTCTCCAGAACATTCACTCTTAACCGAAGCGTTGCAGGACTGTTCCTGACTTGGACGTCAGACTCAAGAGTGCTTCTCGTGGGCTCCTGTGAAGCCTCTATTCCACTAAGGTTTTCTTGTGAGTTGCTATAAAGACTATGTCCCCAAATTCCTTAGATACTGAATTAATCTTTAAATAAATTTAAATGAATGTCTTTGTATTTAAATGCCAGAGAAGCACAAAATAAGCCATATGGCCACCATGACCTTTTGAAAGTCATTATGGAGCCTCTCATCTATTGAGAGAGCAAACAAGAAATCCAACATTAGCTCTTATTCAGTTTGCGTTCCTTCTTTCTTACTGAGCGTTCCTATCCACTTTACTCCCCCGTGTCATTATGTTTCATGAATCTACAAAACTTGTATGCATAATAGCAACACCAGGGATGCATTCTGAGTGGCCTGGGAAAATATTTTTAGAATCTTGTTTTAAAAGACACAAAATATAATAGCGTTACTCCATGTGGGGTGGTGAATTGCTTGTACTATATGCAAGGGAAACTGTTGGCATGAACTTGGCGGAATATTCTTTAGCTATTTGTGAATAAGAGTTGCTGTTAATATATTAGATACGGTTTGTCTTCCAACCCAACCCCATGCCTAATTACACTGTATAGAAAGTTGAGTAGGCACTGAACTAGGAAGTGCGGGATCGCAGGCAGTACAATCCCATTGTGACTTCCCTCAGCACCGCAAAGCTGTTTTTTCTGATATTGTGGAGAACTTCATAATTACACATTTTCTGTCACTGAGAGATCTAGTATGTAATTACACAGTTCAAACACAATAGTGCTGGTTACTGTTCAAATACATGTAGCAACATGGGATTAGGATGTACTTAACCCTAATTACATAAAAATGTGATGGGACCTATTACTGCTTTTATTTTGAATATGAAATGTACAGGTATAACCGATCCCATTTGTATGTGAAGGTCGTGTCTATCCCTGTACACAACTTTGCACAACCGTTCAGTCACTGTAATGCTCTTGATATTTTAACACCTACTTTATAAACATTATACAGGAAATGAATGAAATCCACAGCGGGGTACGTCTTGGGTAAATAGTATATATTATTTGTGTAGTTTGGAGTTCTTTGAACTGACTTTTTTTTTCTTTTCCTTTTGTAAGAACCATCAAGTAATCTTATCCACGAACACCAGGTGGCGTTGCATTGAATAGCGTTGCATTTTAAATTGTCAATGAATGCTAGAAACATTTTGGAGATGGAGTGCATGTTAGAAATAATTTTGTCTGGCCTCTCATTTTGCAAATGAAAGCACTCAGACTCAGAGAGCTTATATCATTTCGGCAAGACCACATTAGGGATAAATGTATGACCCTGCCTTCAAACCCCAGTAGGTTTTAAACACACTGTCCTGGTTTTCCATGTGATTATGGTTTCATTGCATAAAAGAAAGTGTAGCATGAGAATAGTGGTCAAATTGTAAATCCTGGCTGTGCCACTTACTAGCTCTGTGATGCCGGGCCAGTCATTTAAGCATTTCACACTCAGTTTCCTTTGTGGGAAAAAGGGGAAACGCACGCAGGCGCGCGCGCACACACACACACACACACACACACACACACACCCTACCTTATAGTTTTCTTTTAAGTTGGTAAATAAAAGCTTTATGTAAACTAGCACACACTGTGCTGTATAGAAGATGCTCTAGACATATTGGTCTCCCTTGTGAATTTAGCAACTGCATGTGTGCCATCATTTTTATATCCGCGAACATTGATTACATCCTTAATCTTACTTTATTCTGTATTTAGACGAGCGGCCTTTTGTTTTCTAGGAGCTCACACTCCAAGGCAGAGATGTGAATCTGTAGATAAACAGCAGAATGCAAGTACTCCAAGTAAGCGGGAGGGTCTGGGCCCGTGTTGTTGAGGACAGATGTGGCTGTTCAGCCTGGCCTGGACAGGCGAGGAGGCGACGTTGCAGGTCTGACGGATTATCAAGTGGGCTACTTAAAAGAAACTTCTCAGGACTAAACTTTTAGACTCAAAGCTGTTTGGGCCTCTTCTTCCTCCAGAGCCTCATTCGGCCTATGCATTCTTCTCACTTTTGCCAGTATTTCCACACGCTGCAAACTCTGTTAGAGCGTCTTCGGATTCAAATGAAACTCATTCTGAGTCTAATCTTTGCCAATAATTTGATTTGTGTTTTCAGCCTGGATCCTTTCCTATTGCGACCCAACTTATTTACGTGTAAAATGACGGGCTGAATCTCTTTGAAATGCTATCATCCTATGATTTTCTTCCCTCTAATCTCACCGGGCAAACCCTCTTCCCTCTACGCATACACGCACACCAGTCTGGTATAATTGTGCCTCCTGATGGGTCTCAGAGCCCCTAGAATACACGTATCATTTTTCATGTCTGCTAGACTTTGTTTAGTCCTCTCCTACACTGACTGTACTTTTTCATGTGACTGGTGGCCAATGAGACATTAGCAAACATAATGCAAATGGAGGTTTAATAAGTACTTTCCGTGGCAGACTTGTCTTTTGAAACACTTCCTCTTGCAACCATGAGATCACCATGCAGAGCTCACACCAGCCTTATGGAGAAATACCAGTGAACACAGATAAGAGCCAGAATTCAAACAGACATATGGCTCATCAAGGACATTCCATCCAGCCCCAACCATTTAACCATTCAAACTGTGGCTTCGGAAATTGTGGCGTTGCTCCCACGGCGTCCAGCCAAATCTCTGACAGGTACTGCAAGCAAATAAAATGGCTGCTGTTTTTAAGCTACTGAATTTTAGGGTAGTTTGTTACACATCAATAGATAACTGAAACACTGTGTAGCCTTATAGATTAACTTAGTTTAGCCTCTTGGAGCTTTAATTCCTCATCTACAAAAGGACATAGTAATGGCACCTATGTCACAGAATCAGTATTATTAAATGAGATAATACATGAAGAGTGATTAAAATAGTGACAAGCACAGGACTATTAAAGGAAAATACGTGATGATTTGATAGATTTGGTGAAAAAATCTCATTCAAGTAAAATGAAGGGCTGACTGTAAGAAAGTTAACGAAATAACTGGAGTAAACCTGGCAAGTGGGAATTCAGAAGAGTTCCAGTGATCCAAAGAGGGACCAGTTCAAGCTGCTGATTAAAGTACTCCGGCACTGTTTTTTAGCTGAAGCTTAACCATTGGTGAAAATGATCCTGAGTCCTCTAGCTGTCTTGGCCTTCCAGGAAATTTCTGGTTAGTGGACACTTGTTTTCTTGGGTCTGTTCGGGGAGACTAAGCCTGGAGATTTCTGGTGACATGAGGACCCACAATTTGCTTGCTTGCTTCCTGTGAAGGGGTTGCTTGATATTATTTCTCAGCCTGACTTTTCCTTCCTCCCCGTTTTTATTATCCTTACCCTTTTATTTCTTCCACGCCAACCCCATTCCCATCAACTACAAGAACTTTAGCCTGCCTCCAATCGAAAACTTTGGTTGGGTGAAGGAAAGAGGATTGGAAATTGCAGATCACATTTTATGCAAATTTGCAGGTCATGTTATTACAGTGTTTTGCTGTGCTACAATTCTTTGCTAGCATTATCATAATATTATGCTCCCTCTTCTACACATTTTACGTATTAAAATACATATGCAATAAAATGTATGCATTACTATTCACACATTGTATGTAAAAATTGCATCTCCAATGAAGTTAAGTCATGTGCCAAAATAGCATGATTAATAAGAGCTGAACTGAGACAGATCATTGTCTATCGCTGATGAAATCGTCCCCATATATGCAATGGGATAACTGTACATACCTTCTATGGTCAACATGAGGATTATTGGTGATAATGCATGCAAACAGTCTATGATAGTGCTTGATATAGAATTGTGATGGCTTGACCTTATCCTACTCTGGACAATATCCCTCATCAGAACTCCAGGACCCCATTAATGGTACTATGTCTACATAAGATGCTCCCATAATCAAAGACCATGAAAAGACTCCATAGGAATCCTCATGACCGCTTAGCTCTCTGCAATGTATATCTAAATTACCTAGTTGTATATGATAAAACGAATATTTGCATTTTTATTTTCTGAGTTGGATGTTAAATTACTGACCTGGCTATCTCTTCTGCTGCAAACACCATGCTCTAGAGTTCACCAATTCTCTTGTGCATTGTCACCGCTCTATAGATCATTCCTGAGTTACTTTTTATATTCCTACAGTAAATTAGATTGGAAGACTGCTAGCACTGTTCAGCACACCCATGAGACAGTTGTAACTTGATCGGGTCATGCAGCCAATCAGTAATGGAGGGGAGGAGAGGTAGGAGACCTCAGGGCAGAGTATTATTAGACCAACGATAGTTGTTATCTGGTCTTCAGGGAAGCAGGACATCAGACAGGTATTGAGGTGAGTAACATGATGCAGTTGCCTAGATCAAATCATTGAGCATCCCTTGGGAAACCAAGCATCATGGACAATGGTATTATGTAATGCTTAAATTGATGCTGCACTGCTGAAGCCAACAGAGATTCTTTCCTTGTTTCTCTCCTTCCTCTATCTCTAGGTAGCCATTTTTTGGTTAACTTTTAGTCAGGACTAAAGTCTTGAGATAGGCAAGTCTAGAGATTTTCCTTTATAATCGGACTCATAAAAACTCTGAGGATCAGAGTTTATTACAATGTAGTATGGCCATTTCACAATATTTAAATCCCCTTTGTAATAATTCTGTTGGCAAATATTTATCCTTTACCTGAGCACCTTTCTTGACAGAAAATTCATTAGCCCCTAGGTAGCCCATTCATTTCTTTTGATTTTTCTAGCTCAGTGGATAGGTTGCTATCTTTAAATTCTACCCACTTGCTCCTCTATTATTATCTTTTGTGTCATTAATGGGTCATCAGATATTTGAATCATGGGAATCATGACTTTTCCTTGTTTTCACCGTTCTCCATATCTTCTAATCCCTAGAAGACATATCTACAGTTCTTCTAATCATTTATTTCCCCTGTATTATGGTTTTGAATTCCCTCATTAGTGTGATTTCAGGAAACAAAAAGAACACACAGAGTTTGGAGTCAGACTTGGCTCCATTTTCAGCTATAATAATAGATTTGTGATTTGGGACAAGTTACTTAAATTTCATACCTCTCTTTCCTCTTCTGAAAAATGACATGAAGTATTTTATAGATTGATGCTTCTGACAACTATCCAACGAGTTTATTTCTTTGTTCAAATCTAGGCAACCATATCACATGGTTGATTGATTAGGAACTTATACCAACTAAATACCCTAGATTTTCTTTCTACTTTTTTGTGCTTAGCTCTGAACTCTTCACCTCATACTTCTGTAATTGGTGTTCAGACCCAAATGTAGGTCTTTTCACTTTTCTCAAGTTTCAAACCAGTAGATTCAGCCCATTCTTCCAGAAATACAGAGATTCAAAAATTCTTTAGATTATTTCTGGCCAGATAGCCATATGATATTAGTTTATATTTTATTAGGGATTATGTGGTGGGTTTGCTCGATTGCTTGAGCAAGGCCCTGGAAACTCAGTGTAATCCTTGGACAGGTACCTGCTGCAGTCTTAGACTGGGCATGATCCCTGGCCAGCCTTCTTGCAATGTGCAACAATGGTGCCAGGATAAAATTTTGTGCCTGGATTCATGACTGCATCTTGTAAATAATTTAGGGTATTTTCATGTTTATGGGAAAAGATTTGTGGGGAAAAACCCACAAATATTTATTTAATAGCAAGATACATGTTTGAGTTTGAACAGTATAGTCCTTGGTCTTAAAATGGAAATGTCACTACTGATATTTTAATTTCTCCATTTATTTGTTGTGGTGCAATACACGGAACTCCTTAAATTTATAAAAGAACAGTTTATTGCTATACCTACTCTAATATCCACTCTATGGTGGTTAACAGCCCAGCTAGGGAGAGTGAGATATGTACATGACTTTGCTATGCTTTGTTGTGCTTACTCAGTCATATGACCTTTCTTGAGTTCTTTAAGAAATCTGAAGCAGCCAACAAATTCCACAGGTAATGTCTAACTAAGTTTCTGGTTATCCATGTGATCCATTTTAGGTGCTTTGAGGATAAGCCTGAAGACAGTTTGTCCGTTTTGGCTTCCTTCATCCCCTGTCAGGGTAATGATGAATACAAACGTTCTCCCCAGTTCAATAAAATAAGCTTGTGACGGTGCATTTTTGACATATTATCTGGTCTCACAATCTTCTAAAACCATATAAGCTGTTTCCCTATGATACCCTGCTTCTGGTCCGATCATATTTATAGTTTCCATTTACCATCACCACAGTCTTTTAAAAATGCTTTATATGTTATTTGGTCTTTAAAACATTGTTTTCTTCCTTTAAGCCTCAACAACTCATTTAATTCCAGTATCTGGGAAACTAGCCATCCTATAAATTTTTCTTAGATCGAATTTATGGCAACCAAAAAGTGAGTTGAGTGTTGAATTCTGAATTGCCTTTCGATAACTTCAGTCAGTGCATGGACAGGATTGGTTGTTGGGCTACAAGTTAACTGTGTGTCCTCCTCAACTCCCCCTCTCCAGTCTCCGCCCTGGAACATTCCTTGCCTCTAGTTTTTCTAAGGTGTTTATGAATAAAAGTATGTTAGTTGATACCAAACTCATTTGTACAAGGATAATGCTTTCCAGAATAACCCAGGGTTTAGAGAGAGAAGCATATATTACACAAAAAACAGGAATATTAAGTAACATAAAATGCTAGGTCTCATTATTGCTGCAAAAAAACTATAGGCATTTGCCTTTTAAATCTTGTCATATGAAATCCTGTGGCAGAAACTGGTCAGAGGAGCCATGTCTTCAAGGAGACCTCCCCTGATAATCTATGAGCTGCCATGTGAAGCATGTTTCTGTTATATTTTCTGTCTGATATTTAATACATGGAAAGATAATCCTCTAGAAAACAACTGAAAAACAATCTGAAGGAGGTAATGCCTTAAGCAACTCTCTTGTAGATGTACAGTCATGATTAGAATGACAAAATCTTTATTAGTATACAAGCTAGTTTTGCTTGCATTTACAAGGAAATCTAATATATTTTTTAAAAATGCTTTAAAAGTATTTTGTAAAAAAGTTTTCTAATATACAATCTGCTTCTCAATGCTTACCATGTGTAATTAAACTCTTCAGAATGTTAAATACTTCAAAGTAATTCTTTACTATCTTATATATCTTAAGCTCACTGCACACTTAAAGTGTTATTCACATGTATTAACTCATTTGATTAGCATAACAATTCTGCCAAGTTGTTATTATCACCTTCAATTTATAGATGAACAAAAATTAGTCTCAAGTGTGGCCAAGTAACTTGCCTGAGGTCATTCAACCAATAAAGTGACTGAGCTGAGAGTCCAACCTAAGTGCTTTATTGTTTTGTTTTGTTTTGTTTGCTTTGAATCTCAATTCAATATTGTTTTAACTACAATGGCTGTCTATTTAGTGAAAAATCTTTTTTTTATAATTTTTTATTATGTTATGTTAGTCACCATACAGTATATCCTTAGTTTTTGATGTAATGTTCCATGATTCATTATTTGTGTATAACACCCAGTGCACCATGCAATATGTGCCCTCTTTAATACCCATCACCGCCCTATCCCAATCCCCCAACCTCCTCCCCTCTGAAGCCCTCAGTTTGTTTTCCAGAGTCCACAGTCTCTCATGGTTCATTCCCCCTTCTGTTTACCCCCACTTCATTTTCCCCTTCCTTCTCCTATCGATCTTCCTACTGCTTATGTTCCATAAATGAGTGAAACCATATGATAATTGTCTTTCTCTGCTTGACTTATTTCACTTAGCATAATCTCCTCCAGTCCCGTCCAAGTTGCTGTAAATTTTGTGTAATCGTTCTTTCTGATGGCTGAGTAATATTCCATTGTATATATGGACCACATCTTCTTAATCCAGTCATCTGTTGAAGGGCATCTTGGCTCCTTCCACCATTTAGCTATTGTGGACACTGCTGCTATGAACATTGGGGTGCATATGGCCCTTCTTTTCACTACGTCGGGATCTTTGGGGTAAATACCCAGTAGTGCAATGGCTGGGTCATAGGGTAGCTCAATTTTTAACTTTTTAAGGAACCTCCACACTGTTTTCCAGAGTGGCTGTACCAACTTGCATTCCCACCAACAAAGTAGGAGGAATCCCCTTTCTCCACATCCTCTCCAACAATTGCTGTTTCCTGCCTTGTCAATTTTTGCCATTCTAACTGGCGTAAGGTGGTATCTCAAGGTGGTTTTGATTTGAATTTCCCTGATGGCTAATGATTTTGAACATTTTTTCATGTGCCTGTTAGCCATTTGTATGTCTTCATTGGAAAAGTGTCTGTTCATATCTTCTGCCCATTTTTAATTTGATTATTTGTTTCATGTGTATTGAGTTTGAGAAGCTCTTTGTAGATCTTGGATACTAGTCATTTATCTGTAGTGTCATTTCCAAATATCTTTTCCCATTCCATGGTCTGCCTCTTCGTTTTTTTGACTGTTTCCTTGGCTGTGCAGAAGCTTTTTATCTTGATGAAGTCCCAGAAGCTCTTTTTTGTTTGTTTGTTTCTCTTGCCTTTGGAGATGTGTCCTGAAAAATTTGCTGTGGCCAATGTCAAAGAGGTTGCATCCTATGTTCTCCTCTGTGATTTTGATGGATTCCTGTCTCACATCAAGGTCTTTCATCCATTTGGAGTTTATCTCTGTGTATGGTGTGAGAGAATGGTCAAGTTTCATTCTTTTGCATATAGCTGTCCAATTTTCCCAGCACCATTTATTGAAGAGACTGTCTTTTTTCCACTGGATGTTTTTTCCTGCCTTGTCAAATTAGTTGTCCAAAGAGCCGAGGGTCCATTTCTGGGTTTCTTATCTGTTCCATTGGTCTATGTGTCTGTTTTTGTGCCAGTACCATGCTGTCTTTGTGATCACAGCTTTGTAATATAGCTTGAAATCCATCAATGTGATGCCCCCAGCTTTGTTTTTCCTTTTCAACAGTTCCTTGGTGATTCGGGGCCTTTTCTGGTTCCACAAAAATTTAAGGGCTGTTTGTTCCAGCTCTTTGAAAAATGTCATTGGTATTTTAATTAGGATGGCATTGAAAGTGTAGATTGCCCTGGGTAGGGGCGCCTATGTGGCTCAGTCGTTAAGCGTCTGCCTTTGGCTCAGGGCGTGATCACGGCATTCTGGGATTGAGCCCCTCATCAGGCTCCTCTGCTGGGAGCCTGCTTCTTCCTCTCCCACTCCCCCCACTTGTGTTCCCTCTCTCACTGGCTGACTCTCTCTCTGTCAAATAAATAAAATAAAGTCTTTAAAAAAAAAAAAGATTGCTCTGGGTAGCATAGACATTTTAACTATGTTTATTCTTCCGATCCATGATCATGAAATATTTTTCCATCTTTTTGTGTCTTCTTCAATGTCTTCCAAGAGTGATTTGTAGTTTCTAGAATATAGATCCTTTATGTCTCTGGTTAAGTTAATTCCGAGACAACGTATGATTTTTGGTGCTATTGTAAATGGAATGGATTCCCTAATTGCTCTTTCTTCAGTCTCATTGTTCGTGTATGGAAATGTAACTGATTTCTGAGCATTGATTTTGTATCCCACCACATTACTGAATTGCTCTATAAATTCTAGTAGTTTGGGGGTGGAGTCTTTTGGGTTTTCTATATAGAGTATCATGTCATCTGCAAAGAGAGACAGTTTGACTTCTTCTTTGCTGATTTGGATATCTTTTATCCCTCTTTGTTGTCTTATTTCTGTTGCAAGGACTTCTAGTACTATGTTGAATAATAATGGTGAGTGTGGGCATCCTTGTCATGTTCCTGATCTTAAGGGAAAGGCTTTCAGCTTTTCCCCATTGAGAATGATATTCACTGTAGGCTATTCATAGATAGTTTTTATGAAATTGAGGAATGTACCCTCTATCCCTACACTCTGAAGGGTTTTAATCAGGAAAGGATGCTGTATTTTGTCAAATGCTTTTTCTGCATCATTTGAGAGGATCATATGGTTCTTGACTCTTTTTTTGTTGATATGATCTATCACACTGATCAATTTGCAAATGTTGAACCACCCTTGCATCCCAGGGATGAATCCCACTTGGTCTTGATGGATAATCCTTTCAATGTACTGTTGGATCCTATTAGCTAGGATCTTGTTGAGAATTTTTGACATCCATATTCATCAGGGATATCGGTCTGTAATTCTCCTTTTTGATGGGGTCTTTGTCTGGTTTGGGGATCAAGGTAATACTGGCCTCATAGAATGAGTTTGGTAGTTTTCCTTCTGTTTCTATTTTTTGAAACAGCTTCAGAATAGGTATTATTTCTTCTTTGCATGTTTGGTAGAATTCCCTGGGGA
>NW_024424008.1:32698302-32699962 GCF_017311325.1 Ursus maritimus
TGTAAGGTGGTATCTCAAGGTGGTTTTGATTTGAATTTCCCTGATGGCTAATGATTTTGAACATTTTTTCATGTGCCTGTTAGCCATTTGTATGTCTTCATTGGAAAAGTGTCTGTTCATATCTTCTGCCCATTTTTAATTTGATTATTTGTTTCATGTGTATTGAGTTTGAGAAGCTCTTTGTAGATCTTGGATACTAGTCATTTATCTGTAGTGTCATTTCCAAATATCTTTTCCCATTCCATGGTCTGCCTCTTCGTTTTTTTGACTGTTTCCTTGGCTGTGCAGAAGCTTTTTATCTTGATGAAGTCCCAGAAGCTCTTTTTTGTTTGTTTGTTTCTCTTGCCTTTGGAGATGTGTCCTGAAAAATTTGCTGTGGCCAATGTCAAAGAGGTTGCATCCTATGTTCTCCTCTGTGATTTTGATGGATTCCTGTCTCACATCAAGGTCTTTCATCCATTTGGAGTTTATCTCTGTGTATGGTGTGAGAGAATGGTCAAGTTTCATTCTTTTGCATATAGCTGTCCAATTTTCCCAGCACCATTTATTGAAGAGACTGTCTTTTTTCCACTGGATGTTTTTTCCTGCCTTGTCAAATTAGTTGTCCAAAGAGCCGAGGGTCCATTTCTGGGTTTCTTATCTGTTCCATTGGTCTATGTGTCTGTTTTTGTGCCAGTACCATGCTGTCTTTGTGATCACAGCTTTGTAATATAGCTTGAAATCCATCAATGTGATGCCCCCAGCTTTGTTTTTCCTTTTCAACAGTTCCTTGGTGATTCGGGGCCTTTTCTGGTTCCACAAAAATTTAAGGGCTGTTTGTTCCAGCTCTTTGAAAAATGTCATTGGTATTTTAATTAGGATGGCATTGAAAGTGTAGATTGCCCTGGGTAGGGGCGCCTATGTGGCTCAGTCGTTAAGCGTCTGCCTTTGGCTCAGGGCGTGATCACGGCATTCTGGGATTGAGCCCCTCATCAGGCTCCTCTGCTGGGAGCCTGCTTCTTCCTCTCCCACTCCCCCCACTTGTGTTCCCTCTCTCACTGGCTGACTCTCTCTCTGTCAAATAAATAAAATAAAGTCTTTAAAAAAAAAAAAGATTGCTCTGGGTAGCATAGACATTTTAACTATGTTTATTCTTCCGATCCATGATCATGAAATATTTTTCCATCTTTTTGTGTCTTCTTCAATGTCTTCCAAGAGTGATTTGTAGTTTCTAGAATATAGATCCTTTATGTCTCTGGTTAAGTTAATTCCGAGACAACGTATGATTTTTGGTGCTATTGTAAATGGAATGGATTCCCTAATTGCTCTTTCTTCAGTCTCATTGTTCGTGTATGGAAATGTAACTGATTTCTGAGCATTGATTTTGTATCCCACCACATTACTGAATTGCTCTATAAATTCTAGTAGTTTGGGGGTGGAGTCTTTTGGGTTTTCTATATAGAGTATCATGTCATCTGCAAAGAGAGACAGTTTGACTTCTTCTTTGCTGATTTGGATATCTTTTATCCCTCTTTGTTGTCTTATTTCTGTTGCAAGGACTTCTAGTACTATGTTGAATAATAATGGTGAGTGTGGGCATCCTTGTCATGTTCCTGATCTTAAGGGAAAGGCTTTAAGCTTTTCCCCATTGAGAATGATATTCACTGTAGGCTTTTCATAG
>NW_024424008.1:32700115-32721991 GCF_017311325.1 Ursus maritimus
TCAATTTGCAAATGTTGAACCACCCTTGCATCCCAGGGATGAATCCCACTTGGTCTTGATGGATAATCCTTTCAATGTACTGTTGGATCCTATTAGCTAGGATCTTGTTGAGAATTTTTGACATCCATATTCATCAGGGATATCGGTCTGTAATTCTCCTTTTTGATGGGGTCTTTGTCTGGTTTGGGGATCAAGGTAATACTGGCCTCATAGAATGAGTTTGGTAGTTTTCCTTCTGTTTCTATTTTTTGAAACAGCTTCAGAATAGGTATTATTTCTTCTTTGCATGTTTGGTAGAATTCCCTGGGGAATCCGTCAGGCCCTGGACTCTTGTTTTTGGGGAGGTTTTTGATCACTGCTTCAATCTCTTCATAATTAATTGGTCTGTTTAAATAATCAATTTCTTCCTGTTTCAGTATTGGTAGTTTATGGGTTTCCATAAAGGCATCCATTTCTTCCAGGTTGTTTAATTTAGTGACATAAAGCTGTTGATAAAAGTTTCTAATGATTCATCCTATTTCATTGGTGTTGGTTGTGATCTCTCCCCTTTCATTCATAATTTTATTAATTTGGGTGCTTTCTCTATTCTTTTGAATAAGTCTGACCAGTGGGTTATCGATCTTATTTATTCCATCAAAGAACCAGCTTCTAGTTCTGTTGATCTGCTCTGCTGTGCTCCTGGTTTCTAATTCATTGATCTCTGCTCTAATCTTGACCAACTGCCTTCTTGTGCGTGGGTTAGGCCTGTTCTTCCGTTCCAGCTCCAGCTTCTTCAGGTGAGAATATAAAAACTGCATTTTAGATTTTTCTATTCTTCTGAGTGAGGCTTGGATGGCTATGTATTTTCCCTTTAGGACCGCCTTTGCAGTGTCCCATAGGTTTTGGACCATTGTGTTTTCATTCTCGTTGGTCTCCATAAATTGTTTAAATTGATTTTTAATTTACTAGTTTACCCAATCATTCTTGAGCAGGATGGTTCTTAGTTTACAAGTGTTTGAGTTTCTTTCAAATTTTTCCTTGTGATTGAGTTCCAGTTTCAAAGCATTGTGGTCTGAGAATATGCAGGGAATAATCTCAGTCTTTTGGTATCGGTTGAGACCTGTTTTGTGACCCAGTATATGGTCTATTCTGGAGAAAGTTCCATGTGCATTCAAAAACAAGGAGTATTCTGTTGTTCTGGGGTGTAGTGTTCTATATATATCTATGAGGTCCATCTGGTCCAGTATGTCATTCAAAGCTCTTGTTTCTTTGTTGATTTTCTGCTTAGGTGACCTGTCTATTGCTGAGAGTGGAGTGTTGAGGTCCTCTACTATTAACGTATTATTATCTATATGTCTCTTTATTCTGGTTAAGACTTGGCTTGTGTATCTAGCTGCTCCCCTGTTGGGGGCATAGATATTTATAATTTTCATATCCTCTTCTTTGATACATTCTTTAAGAATAATACAGTGCCCTTCGGTATCTCTAACTACAGCCTTTAGTTTAAAATCTAATCTGTCTGATATGAGAATTGCTACCCCAGCTTTCTTTTGAGGTCCATTGGCATGAAAAATGGTTTTCCATCCCTTCACTTTCAGTCCGGATGTATCTTTAGGTTCAAAACGAGTCTCTTGTAGACAGCAAATTGATGGGTCATGACTTTTTATCCAATCTGCAACCATGTGGTGTTTTATGGGAGCATTTAGGCCATTCACATTGAGAGTGATTATTGAGAGATATGATTTTAATGATGTCATGTTGCCTGTGAAGTCTTTGTTTCTATAGATTGTAAATTTCTGTTCTGTATCACTCTTGGGGCCTTTTTACTTTTATAGAACCCCCCTTAATATTTATTGTAGGGTTGGCTTGGTGGTCACATATTCTTTCAGTTTCTGCCTCTCTTGGAAGGTCCTTATCTCTCCATCAATTCTGAATGACAGCCTTGCTGGATAAAGGATCCTTGGCTGCATGTTCTTCTCAGATAGAGCTTTGAAAATACCCTGCCAACCCTTCCTGGCCTGCCAGGTCTCTGTAGACAGGTCTGATGTTATTCTGATATTTCTCCCTCTGTATGTAAGGATTTTGTTCCCCCTGGCCACTTTCAATACTGTATCTTTGGATCTAATATTTACGAATTGCACTATGACTTGACGTGGTGTATGTCTGTTCTCATTGACCTTGGGAGGGGTCCTCTCTGCCTCTTGTACACAGATGCTGGTTTCATTTGCCAGATTAGGGAAGTTGTCAGCTACAATTTGTTCAAATATCTTCTAGACCTCTCTCTTTCTCCACCCCCTTGGGGATGCCGATGATTCTGACATTGGAACGTTTCATTGAGTCAGTAATCTCCCGTAATCTACATTCTTGAGATTGGATTTTTTTGAGCCAAGTTTCTGTTTTAACTTTCTCTTCTACCATCCCATCCTCCAATTCACTAATTCATTCTTTTGCGTCATTTACCCTGGCCGTCAGAGCATCTAATTTAAACTACAATTGACTCACAGCATTTTTAATTTCTGCCAGATTCGCTCTCATTTCCACCCTTAAAGATTCTATATTCTCATTAATATTTCAGTTAATATTTTTTTCACACCTACACATCATCTTGACCATTGTTACTCTGAACCCCATTTCTGACAATTTGGTTATATCCATATCCATCAGTTCTTTGGCAGAGGCCACAGACTCATTTTCTTTTCTTTGTTGGGGGGGATTTCTCCTCATCATCATTATGATGAGGAGAGGTTGCAGGGATGCCCAGAGCCCAAATTATTGACCAGGACCCAGGCAGTGTGCACTTGTTTTAGAGGGACCTTAGGGATGTGGGCTTCTTGATTTTTCAGCCTGACTTCTGAGGGAGGGGCCTGTTGTGCTGATACTCAGGCAACCCTGTTTGGGTAGACTTGCCCCCTCCCCTGCAAGGGGTGGTGGGGATGGGCACAATGTGAACTGGTATTTCTGGGCTTTTGTTCTCTGGTGGCTTTCCCTGGCAGTTTTGTGTGCCTCTTCTGAGAGTCAGAGCAGCACTGTCCGTATCCTAGCCTGTCTCAGAACAGAGAAATCACAGTCTGCTCTCCACTGAGCACTCTTGGCCACTTTAACTCCATTTCTGTTGGTGCTGCTAAAAACACTGCATCGTACTAGGTTGTGCACCCCACAGCCAGTGTCCCAGCCCTCACTTCCAGGGCTGGCTCATCTTTGTCCTTTGTGCTTCTAACACCGCCAGCCACCCCGGTTCCCGCACGTGCTCCCGAGCTCCCAGTATCAGTCTGGTCGCGCACGTGCTCCCGAGCTCCCGGTTTCAATCTAGTTTGAGTGTGGGCTCCAGAGCTCCAATTTTCAGTTTGAACGTGCATGCTCCCGAGCTCCCGGTTTCAGACTAGTTCAAGTGTGCGCTCTGGAGCTCTGGTTGTCAGTCTGGTCGCACGCGCGTTCCCAGGCTCACTGACTCAGTCTGCTTTCTCGGGGGTGCTGTTCCGCGAGTCCAGCCCGCTCCCCAGTGCAAGTGGCTACTACTTCCTGGTGCCCAAGCCCATGGGCTCCCTCCCCCTTCCATTCATCTTCCGATATCTGTGTGAGGATTCACGGCTCCCGGCTTCATACCTCAATACTCAGCGCTGGAGATGTTCATTTGTAGAGATCCAGATGTATCTTCCTGCATCTCAGGCTGATTTCGTGGGTGTTCAGGATGGTCTGGTAGATATCCAGCTCGATTCAGGGGACCAGCTGAAAAAGGGCTCCCCTACTCCTCCACCATCTTTTCCTATTTAGTGAAAAATCTTACTCTAGGCCCTTGCAACCTCAAGAGGAGAACAGATCAGAGGGAAAAAAGACCTGTATATAAATAAGATAATGACCAAAATACTTGAAATATGATGTAGAGAGAAAAGAAAAGAAAACAAACAAAAAAAGAAGGAAACAAACAAAAACACTTTGAGAAAAGAGATGCAAAGCAAAATATAAAGAATACACTGTGTTTTCTCCACTTATAAAGTTATTTAATTTTGTGTTGATAGTCTTGTATCTCCTGGAAGACTTTATAAGTTGAAAGATTACTTCTGCCTTCCTCACAGTTGTATTCCTAGTGGCTAGTGCTGTGCGTGGCACATGTATATATCAGTAAATTTTATAGCATGAATGTTGAATGCATGCTATGAAGACATATGGGAACCTTCTCTTCTCTGAATTTAGGAATGAGGAGAACCTCACAGGTGATAAAATCTGAAGCAGCATGGAGAAGTTAACCCAGGCTCTATGTTAAGCCCTAGCTACCAATATTGTCATCACCCCCTTTGCTTAAGTAAACACAGGCAACACACTCAGTTTTTTCATCTATGGGGGCCAAACCTAACTCAGATGATTGCTAATTTAATTGGGGTGATCATTTTGAAAGTCAAAAATGTGTTTTTTAAACTTTTAAATAAACAGTCTTTGTTCTCCTCAAACCTAGATACCCATCTAACTGGGGAGAGTTTCAAATTTTTTAAATAAGGAATACAGTGACAACAAACAGCAAATATATTCAACTTGTGACTTGTATTTAAAGTTATAATTCAAGAAAATAATCCTCCAAGTTTTATATTAAGAAAGGATTTTTCAAATTCTTTTTTATCTCTGCATACTTTCAATACCACAAATCAATTATGAAGGGTTCAGATTTTAGTCTTAGCTAGAAATTTGAAATCAAGAAAGAGGAATTATGTAGGAAAGAATCATCCTTTCTGACCATAAGGATTAATAAAAAGAGGAAGGAGAGGAAAAAGAAAGAGATCTAGAGGGTTAGGTGTATTTTGGTTTTTCTTTATACTGGCTTAGGCTCAGGGAAGGTGGAGATGCTATGGGCAAATTAAGACATTACCATTTGCAGAGGGGTTTTGGCCACTACAATGAGATTAGGAATGTGGAAACATCATTTTTCTGGCAATTCTGACACCAACCTTGGAGGCAGCCATCTAAATTTGGCAGTTTGAGCTTTTCTCAGTTCCCAAGGGTGTAAAAAGTGAGATGAGAGCCAGAAGATTCCAGGGATTCTGCCATGGTGGGAAACAGCACCCTTCCCCAGAGAGCCCATGGTTTGGATAGAGAATAAAGAAAATGTTCAAGGATCTACAGCCATCAGAAAGTAGGAGAAGCCCTAAGATGAAGTATCTGATGAAACCACGTACGGAAGACAATGTTATACCGACCCAGACGTCAGCATAGAAGTCAACGAAGCTCCCATTGGCCAGAAGAGACAGAATACAATAAAAGAATATCAGAAGAACCTGAGGATCTGTCCCTCTCAATCAAAAAGAAGCCATGGGATTTCATAAGTCATATCTTTCTCATTAAGAAGCTGGATGGCATCTTGGGGAAAGATCGGGGGCTCAGAGAAATTCTGATAATTTTTAACCATGTGATAATATTACCTAGAGGTGCTATTTAAACTACTCAGCAGACTAAATTTACCAAATGGGACCAAATAAAATGATTAATTTTCCAATTAACCAGTAAATGACATTCTAAGGAAGACTAATTACAGATAGAATAAAGGAGCTGTTTGTTTTTCTATATATCCCAACTCCCATCCAATTGAGGTTTTTGAGACTCTGCTGCATCAGTGGTGTATGCACACATTTTTCAGTTCTGTGTCCTCAATCTTGGCAGTTAGACAGTGAAGTTAGACCCTCTGCATTTGGTATCTTATTGTCATAAGATTGTTAGGATTTTCCAGTGCTCCCACTCCTTTGCTATTTGAAAAAAGAGATATATAATAAAATTGTTCAGGATTCAGATGGTAAAAATATTTCAGTCAAAAATTTGTAACTTAGGGCTGCTAGTTTAAGATTCAACATGTAAAGAAATAAGAAAAACCTGGACAAATGGGAAAACAATCACTTTCTCCTATTCAACAGAGAACTGATGTCACGGACTGACTGCATCTCCCAAAATCTGGGGAGATAAGTACATGCCAAGAGACATAGCTGACATTGACTTATTTGGAGCAAAATTGGCTAGACACTATAAACTGTTAGAAAGAGTTAAGTGGTCATTTCGATGAAGTATTGAATGTGGAGTGCTAGCTAACATGAGAATGTGAAATGCTAGGGACCCTTAGTCATAGGAGAATTCCCACGTTTTCACATGCTTCACTCCAGTTGGCCCAGCAGGCTTCCACTTGAAAAATCTGAGAAGGATTTCCTCCTTATCCTGGCAAAAGAAGAAAAGAGGGCCACCATGAAACCTGCCCAGACTCTTCTTTCTAATGAAGACTTAGTCTCTGGGGCAGGAATTTTATAGAGCACAGTTAACCTGACTCTGGCTGAAGGAAGGGGATTCTTCTATGCAAGGGAAATGGCTTCAAGAAAATTGAAAATCCAGGTACCTAGGTGGCCCAGTTAGTTAAGCTTCGCACTTTTGATTTCAGCTCAGGTCACAATCTCAGGGTCATGAGATCAAGCCCAGAGTCAGGCTTTGCGCTCAGCGCAGGGTCTGCTTGAGAGTCTCTCTCCCTCTCCCTCTGCCCCAACCCCCATGCTCATGCTCTCTCTCTCTTAAATAAATAAATAAATAAATAAATAAAACCTTTGAAGAAAATAAAAATTCAATGCCATGACCAGAAAAGGGTGTGGGAAAGCAGAGAGAACAACAACAACAACAAAACAACAGTGACAATTATGACCTTGGATGAGAGACCAACATACTTGTGAAGGTCATATCCCTGAGACACTGGCCCACTAAAAGACTGGGACTTAATCAGAAGGTTGTAGAATTTCCCTCTCATCTATACTGCACCCAGCACTGAGAAGCGTCTAGCATAACAATAATGGATGACAACTGGAGCTGCAAGTTATAGATGGGCTCTAGTAGCAGTACCCAGGAAAGCCCACAGCCAAAACGGGAACGAAAACAAGGGGGATTTGAAGCCTGTAGTAGGTATAGATACGAAAACATTCAACATAGCCAAATTCCTAGTCAGATTGAAACTAAAGGCTTCAGAACCTATACCCGATACAACATGCCCAAGTTTAAACAAGAAAGTCACAAGGCATGCCAAATGGCAAGAAAGAGCAAAGCAAGGATCACAATCAGACTTAGATAAGAAACAAATATTGGAATTTTCAGAGAGGGAATTTAAAATAATTATGAGCAATATATTAACTGTTCTAATGGGAAAAGAATATAACGCACAAGACCAGATAGATGGCTGTCAGCAAAGAAATCGAAAAAAATAAGAAAGAATCAAAAGAAAATGCTAGAAATTATAATAATAATAAAACGGTAATAGGACTGAATGCCTTCAACAGGCTTATCAGTATATTCAAAATATTTGAGGAAAGAGCCAGTGACCTTGAAAGATAGGTCAATAGAACTCTCCCAAACTGAAACTCAAAGAGAAATGAAACAACAAAAGCAGTAACAACAAACGAATCAGAGCATCCAAGAACCATGAGATAATATCCAAAAGTGTAATACACATAATTGGAATACTGAAGTAGAAGAAAAAGAGAACACAGCAGAAGATTCAGGAAACTCAGAGAAGACCAAACAAAATAAACCCCCTCTCCAACCTCCAGCCTCAAACAAGCAAACAAACAAACGAACGTGTAGGCAAATGATATTCAAACTGAAGGAAATGGGGCTGGGGTGAGGTACACACTTCACCTGCAGAGGAGCAATAATAAGAATTACTCTTGCGGCACCTGGGCGGCTCAGTCAGTTATCTGACACTTGATTTGGGCTCAGGTCATTATCTCAGGATTGTGGAATCCAGCCCCACATCTAGCCCTGCATGGGGCTCCGCACTCAGCGGGGAGTCTGCTGGAAGATTCTCTCCCTTTATTCCTCTACCACTCGTAGGCATAGTCCCCCCCCCCAATCAAATAAATAAATAAATAAATAAATAAATAAATAAATAAAACCTTAAAAAAAAAGAATTACTTCCTGATAGAAACCAAGTAAACAAAAAGAAAGTGAAGTAAAATATTTAACGTGTTGAAAAGAACAACTATGAAGCTAAAATTCTACATTCAATGAAATTATCCTTCAAAAATAAAAGAGAAATAAAGACTTTCTCCCACAGACAAAAACTGAGGGAACTTTTTGCCAGCAGAACTGCCCCATAAGAACTATCAAAAAGTTCTTCAAGAATTAAAATGATACAGGTCAGAAAGAGATATCCATAAAAAGAAAGACGTCAGAGAATACATAAAAATAAAACAATTAGTTTTATTTTTCTTATTCCTGGTAAAAGGCAACTGTTTGATTAAAGCAGTAATAAAAAATGTTGGGTGATTATAGTATATGCATTAGTAAAATGAATGACATTAATGTCACAAGGGACAGGAGGGAGGAATTGAATTCTCTATTATAAAGTACCTGTATTACATGTGATGTAGTAAAGAGCATTATCTGAAAGTTTTAGATTATTTTAAAAGATACACCGTAAGCCACAGGGCAATTACCAAAAAGTTATGCAAATAAGTAAAAAATGAGACGCCAAAACTAGAAATCAAATGGAAATATAAGATGCCCAGTTAAAACTTGAGAAGCTAGAAAAAGAAGGGTGGGGCAAAAAAATGCAATGAATAGAAAAAAGTTACAAAGATAATAGATTTTAATCCAAATGTATCAATAATTATATAAATTGTTAATGGTTTAAATCCCAGTTAAAATACATTAGATGTGATAAAAGCACACAACTCAAAATATATACTGTCTACAGGAAACCCGCTTTCAACGTAAAGGCTCATATTAGTTAAAGTTAAAGAAATGGAGAAAGACACACCGTGCTAATGCTAATTGATCAGAGGAAAGCTGTAATATCAATGTTAATTTCAGACATAGCTGACTGTCAAACAAGGCATATAATCAGGGATAGAGAAGGACATTACATAATGATAAATGGGTCGAATTTCTAAGAAGACATAAGAGTTCTAAATGTGTATGTACCAGTATTTGCTTTCTGTGGCTGCCATACAAATTACTACACGCTGAGTGGCAGAAAACAACAGATGTCTGAAATCAAGATGTCACCAGGGCCACGTCCCTCTGAAGCTTCTAGGGGAGACTCCTTCCTTGCCTCTGCGGTGGCTTCAGGTGTTCCTTGACTTGTGGCTATGTAAGCAGTCTCTGTCTCTGTCTTCGCCTGGCCTTTTCCTCTTCTCTATGCAGTTCTTTTCCTTGTGTCTCTTATAAGGACACTTGTCTTTGGCTTTAGGGTCCACCTGGATAAACCAGGATGATTTCATTTTGAGATCTTTAACTTAAGTACATCTGAAGGAACTTTTTCCCAAATAATGTCACATTCACAGGCTGCAGGAGATTGATATAGCTTTCAGGGAACCACCACTGAACTCACTATAGCACAGAACAACAGAACATCAAACCACATGAGGCAAGCACTGATAGGACTGAAATGAAAAATAGACAGCATTATATTTGGAAAGTTCAACCTGCTTTTATCAGTAACAGATAGTCACACAGGCAAAAATGCAGAAGGGTTATAAATGACCTAACAGCCTTATAAATCAACTTGTTCTAATTGGCATTTCTAGAATATTCCTTCCAACAACAACAGGATACACATGTGGAAGACTCACATTACTCTATTTCGAGGCTTACTCTAAAGCTACCACAATCAAGAGTGTGGTATTTGCATAATAATAGACACATCAGCCAATAGACCAGAATAAAGATGTCAGAAATAGACCCAGACATATATAACCAACTTATCTTTGATAAAGGAACAAAAGCAATTCAATAGATGGAGAAAGAATCACCTTTTTTCAATAAAGGGACTGGAATAATTGGTGACATGTATGTATACATATACATAGATAGGTAGATATAAATCTATCTATCTATCTATATAGATCCTAAACACAGACCTTACATCTTACATAAAAATTAACTCAAAATGTATCATTCATCCAAGTTTAAACCACAAAACTATAAAATGTCTAGAAGAAAATGAAGAGAAATTTTGTGATAATTTTTTTCGATAAAACAAAAAAACTATGATCCATGAAAAATAACAATATGGACTTTATTAATATTAAACATTTTTTCTGAAAAACACATTTAAGGGAATGAAAAGACAAGTTGTAGAGTAGTAAAAAGATATTTATAAATCACATGTCTGATAACATGACTTATATCAGGACTAAAGTGAAATTATAAAACTCAGTCATAACACACCACCCATAAAACTGGGCAAAAACTTAAATAGACACCTCAGCAAAGAAGGTATACATATGGGAAATAAAGATATCAAAAGATGTTCATCATCATTTGTCATTAAGAAATTGTCAAAACAGTAAGAATCACTACACATCTGTTAGAATGGCTAAAATCCAAAAAACAGACAATATCAATCACTGGCAAGAATAAGGAGTATCAGGAACTCTCATTCATTACCGGTGGGAATTCAAAATAGTACAGATGCATTGGAAGACAGTTTGGTTGGAAGTTTCTTATAAAACTAAGCACATTTAAAAAAAATTAAGTATAATTGATACATGATATTATATTAGTTACAAGTGTACAATACAGTGATTCAAGTCTATAGATTATGCTATGCTTACAACAAGTGCATAAACCAAATGCATTCTTATTATACTTATCATACAGTGTCTTGGCCCCAACCCATTTACTCAGTCGCTTTAAAAACTTGTGTCCACACATAAACTTGAATACATACATTTACATATATTCATAACAGATCGATCATCATCACCAGAAACTTGAAACAATCAAGAACTTCTTCAGTAGATAAATGGATAAACTAGCTTTGAGAAATCCATATAGGGGAGTGCTTTTCAGAGGTTAAAAAAGAAAGAAAGAACTATCCGTGCATACAACATAAATGAATTTCCTTTTTTTTTGCTGTCCACAGAAGACCTACTTTATTTTCCTCCAGTTTTACTGAGATATAATTGACATATAACATTACGTTAAAGTGTACAACATAATGATTTGATATATGTATGTTTTGCAAAATGATCACCACCTTAAGTTCAGTTAACATCCACCAGCTCACATACTTAACATTTTTTTTCCTTGTGTTGAGAACTTTTAAGAACTTAAATGCATATAGCTAAGTGAAAGAAGCCATTCTGAAAAGTCTGTATAGTCTGTGATTCCATTTACACGACACGAAAGAAGAGGCAAAATTACAGAAGAGGCAAAATTGCCAAGGTTCGAGAATGGGAGGTGTTGAGTAAGATAAAGCACAGATAACTTTTAGGGCAATGAAATTAGTCTGTGATACTGTCATGGCGGATACATGCTTTTGTCAAAGCCTATAGTTCTTACAGCACAAAGAGTGAACCTTAATGTTCATAAATTTTAAAAGTAAATGAGGAGATCTAGAGATCCAGCCTGGAACGCAGACTCTGAGGAAAGAATCCATCCGTATTAAAAATGCTTGACATAACCTCACTGAAGCAAGGGGAGTAAAAGGTACTGACCTAAGCAACTTTGAAAATTAGCAGAAATTGTAAAACTAAAGTTAAAAGAAATGACACAGCCCCACTGTTCTCACATCAGTAACATTGTTTCCCATGGCAATGCAGTTTAAAAATTTTGAAACCACTATATGTGGGTACTTGGCTTGAACAAGTAAACCAATGCATGGTCTGTGGTGGGAGCCAAGAGTCTCCCTGTTAGAGTGAGGAGTTGCAGGTAAGCGAGGGAGAGAAGCTAAAACGAATCATGTGGTACTGAATTGGAGGTAGAGACATGAATATTTATTCATGGTTAGCTTACTGTAGAGTCAGATAGTGGAAAATCAAAATTATAGACGTGTATATGAAGTGAACACATTCAGTGCCCAGATCTTGGTTTCTAGTACCATTTCTCTATGTATAAATACTAGCACAGTGTTCTTTTTATGAAAATAATAGACTTTCTGGAACAATTTACCTCTGTTATCTCTATTTTATTAGAATTTTCATCAATTTATTTGAGACTATATGTAAATTAATAACAAAATTTAATGGCTACTAATGAGGATTCAAAACGTAACTACTTAATTTTTGCTCAGTACACATTTTTCTTCGTAAAATAAATCTTAAAATTGTTACCCATCAGAATGCTCGCTTTTGTTCAAATTCTCTTCATAATCCCCGCATGCCCTTGACTCTTTATTGTTAGAACTGATATTTTGTTCTGTTTTCTTTTACTTTGTTTATGTAATGTAAGTAACAAAGGAAGGAAAAAAGAACTCTCTTTATGTGCCTGAGTCTGGGATCAAATCTTATTAAATCTTCTCCAAGAGTATCTTCCTTCCTCCAAGTCTTTCAAAGTGTTGAAAGAGGAAAATTCAATAGAGATTCTGTTTAGTTATAAGGCAGCCTCCACCAACGAATCCTAAATCTGTTATTTCTGCCTCTCTTTCTTCTTTTCTGGAATTTTGCCAGTCGTTTTCATCTTAAAATGGACCCAATTCCCCCGGGACCTAGGGGAAGCAGGGAAGAAAAGAGATTTGCTGACAAATAAGAGGCAGTGTTTCTTGAAATGTGACAATTCCGCAAACAACTAATTTCAATGATAGCGTGATGGAATAAGTTCTCTCACATCCATCTGTGGGCGCTCAGAGGACGAAACGGTTCATGACACAGGTGAATGCAATAGATAGTAAGGAAAACTCTATAGAAAAAAGAATATTGAAGTTGGTTTAGAGTAGTCAATAAAAGTGACATGTTGGAAGTAAGAGGGATGATATATGCCAAGCTCAGAGAAGAACTTGAGCAAAATACAGAGCTGAAAACATATCCGATTGTGTTTAGGGAACAGAAGTCAGTTCAATAGGATTGGAATGTGGTTTATAGTGGAATAATACAGTAGGAGTCAAGTCAGGCCAGGAACACAGCTGATTTAGAAGTTTGGAGGATTGGCTAAGGAGTTTAGTCTCAACAGGTACAGACTAACTGCTGAACATGTTGAGGGCAGTGCTTAGTCCTTGGCCTCCCCTTGCTCTGGATCGGTCAGGTAGGGATCCAGGTCACTGGCTTCACGAGTCACCGTTGGCAAGTCTGACAAGGAAGCAGCTTGGGACCACTGTCCCTCTTTCTTCCCCAATATATGTACCTCACTCCTACCCTCTGCCTTGGGACCAACAGAACAGATTCCCTGTCTTTTAGCCTCGTTGATAGCAGTTATCGCTGGAAGCTGGAGACATCCAGATCATGCCTCATCTGGGTCTGTAAACTCTCCTCTGCACCTGTGTCTCTTTTTCCTGCTACATTTTTCTCCACAGCGTTTTGTCACTAGCTGATACTTAACATATTTTATTTCTTCATTGTCTCACTCCCTCAACTACAATGTGTTCGATGAGGTAAGCAACTTGTTTATCTATTTATATTCGTTTTGTTTTGTTTTTTCACTGCTGTAGCCCCAAATGGCCAAATAAGAGTGTGGAGCATATATTAGGAAAGCATATATATACTGAATGGAAGAACTGATTGAAGACAAAAAGGAGTATTTACGGATACTTACAGCTTATATTTCTGAAGAATAGTGGTTCTAAATGTTTCATATAGAACATTGGAAAAGTTTCTAGCTTGGAACAAAGTCTGATATTTAGCTTTCGACATGTCGATTTGTAGGGGGCGTTGAAATCTCTGTGTTTTAGAGTAGGAAAGATGGGTCTGGAATCCTGAGGAAATATCAGATGTACAAAAATAGCCCCAGGAGAAAAGTTCTTCACTCAATTTTTAAAAACAAAAGAGCGCTCCTTGTAAGAAACATGGTCTTTAGTCTTGAAATCTTTCCCTTCCTAATAGAAATACAAGTGGAATTCTCAATGACCAATTTATTAACTCATGCTTATTTTACAGGAACCTTAGGCATCATACATCCCCAGTATTGTTTATTCAGTTTTCCTAAACATTTTTCAAAAGTGAGATTAGCGAGGCCTTGACAGGGCATTTATGTTAGGGCTTAGGTGTTTGTTAGTAGTTTTAAGGAGTGTGAAATGTCCTTCTCCTTCTGTAACAACAACCACAAAAAAGGTCTATTCCCAGTAGACCTCTGCAGTCTGCACATCTGGAAGGAGAAAGCCTCTAACAAGGTCTGGGCTTTGTCAACATGACTTAACGCAACATTTTCAAAGGTAATTGTGATAATGCAAAGAAACAGGGCATTCCTCTGCCTTCCCTCTGTGAGCAGTGAGTGTGGGACTCCATCTCTGCAAAAGGTAAAGTGAAATGAGGAAAGGTACACTATTTTAAACTTCAGATTCAATCATTTTAACGCCAGGTAATTTCCAACCAATTTTATCCAAATGAATGTTAATGAACCCAGTTCTCTGATCATTACGTTAGAAAGTTCAATTAAGAAAAAAAAAAAAGAAATGTTTCAATAATCACTAAAGTATATTATATGGGAATTATGAATCTGCATTTATGTTTTCTTAGTAAAAATATTGAGAGAATCAAGTGGCGGAAGTAGAGAAAGAGTATAACAAGAGTGGTTGGGAGCATGCATTCACAGTGAAAAGACCAAGAGTAAGACCCCATCTCAGCTATTTAACCGTAAGTGAGACGCGGAGTCCCTTTTGCCGTAGGTTCTTCTTCCATGAGGTGGAGATCATCACAATCATGGAGTTGTCTTCAGGTTTAAATGACATAATATTGGTAGAGTATCACATTTTCTGGAGTTGGAAAGGACTCCCTATATGGCAACTATTCAACGAGATGGGCAGAGATTAGGGAGTTCCGAGAAATGCAATCTCCTAATTTGTTATCATTCAAACTAAAAGCTGTGATTTCTGGGGCACCTGGGTGGCGCAGTCGTTAAGCGGCTGCCTTCGGCTCAGGGCGTGATCCCAGCGTTCTGGGATCGAGCCCCACATCCGGCTCCTCCGCTAGGAGCCCGCTTCTTCCTCTCCCACTCCCCTTGCTTGTGTTCTCTCTCTCACTGGCAGTCTCTCTCTGTCAAATAAATAAATAAAATCTTTAAAAAAAAATATTAAAAGCTGTGATTTCTTAGGCCAAGTGAGTAAGTTCAAGATCAGGTTAAGAAAGACTTGTATAAAAAGATACAAGCTTTTATCTTTTTTATTTATTCATGAGGGGTTTTTATTAACAAGTTGTTCTTTGGGGACCACATCTGAGATCTCTGCTGCTTACAAATATCGGGAACATAGAAAGAAACACCAGACTGACTTATTTCAGGCAATAAAACCATTTCTGGATTGTGGAACAGGAAACGTAGGTATGATTGTCTTATATAGTCGATATTAATTTCTGGTAGAAAGGAAGGAGAATCCTATGCATCTCTGCAAGTCTTTGATAGTAAGTTTGGAGTCAGCACTTTTTGAAGTGAACTTGTGAATTAGTCCTACAAAGAAATCTAGAACTGTACATATTAGGGACTTACAAGAGAGAACAATGGTTGTTCCTGGTACAGCACTCTTTGGATCTGGCTGTTCCCGTGTCACCTGAGAATCCTTCCATTGACTCAGCCATAGGATGGACTGGACCAATAGCCAGGAACTAGAGTGTAGTAACAAGGTTGATGGAGGTAGCAAAGCACATGGGTTAACATTGGCTTTGAAGTCAGACCATCTTTGAAGTCACGCTATGTGAGTCCTAAACCCTCCATTACTTGCTATGTGTGGCATTTTCTCAGGTTACTTAATCTTTCCAAGTCTCATGTTCTTCTTTTGGATAAAAGAGATGATAGTGCCTACTTGATAGGACCCCTGAGAAAATTACATGAGACACTTCAATGAAACCGCAGCATATTATCTAGCACATAACAGCAGATCATTAAATGGTAATGGCTATTATTATGAAATAAATAACATTTACTACTTCTTTTTACAAAAGATAAAGAAAACACAGATCTGGCCATCAAATAGTCATCTTCAGATTTTCAACTACATTTAAGGAAAGTTTGCTTTAATACAGTACTCACCTATTTTCTTTTTAACGTTCTCTTCTGGTGCAAAGACTTTTCTGTATAAACAAAATTTCAGGGAGAAGAACTTACAGTGGGAGATTACATAAAATATTTAGTGAAACCATTTCAACTCAGTGTCTTTCAAATGTCTTGCAGTGAGGAGGGATAGAACTACAACATTAAACAAAACCACCTCACTCATCCCATGGGCCCTGCCAGCCTAAGTGAACACAAGATGGGCCTTGGGAGTGTGGCCTCAACAGACCTCACTGCAAGACAGCACTTTCCTGAGTCTTTGATTAATTGAACTGAGCATTTCAGGTCACCAGCCTCAAATTTTACAAATGTGAATTTACTTTAATTTCCCAACCCCTTAAAAACACTTTCTGCTGCTCTGTACCTGGTTTTAAAATAGCGCTGCCAGCACCGTTATTTATAGACCAAATTTCCATGGGAAATAAGTATATTTTTTTATATTCCTGACCTCCTTGCAACTCCTTGTGATTTTTTCCCCTCTCTTTAAATTTATTTGATGATATGGAATCTCACTTTTTCTTTCTCTCTCCTTCCCTCTCCCTCTCTTTCCATTTATTTTTTTGTTTATTTATGTATTTATTTATAATTGGTTCATTTTGTCACATAAAGGAAATGATATCTCTGGTAGCCTACTATTCCTGGTGTGGTTTGTGACACTGTCCAACCTTAACATTTCCTTTATTGAAACCAGTGATAATAGAAAATGTTCTCCATTTTTCCTGGGCTGCTTTTTTTTGAATCAAGAACAAAAATCATTGAATATAATAGTAAGAATGCATCATTCACGCATCATCTGGACTTCTTTTCAGCAAAGGCCAAATGATGCATGAATAACTTAGTTTTTATTATTGTCTGACAAAGCGAGTGTGACAGTTAAATCCCTGACACCAAGGAGAGGAGGAAGAAATAGCAGTAATTTAAAGAAAAATCAAATTTTAGTGTAACTTTCTTACTTAGTCTTATGCTGTTGTAGTAAGTTAGAGGTACAGTGTGATACAGGGCTCAATCAATCTCTGAGACAGTGAGTATTCAGAATGGTGAAAATATCTACAGAACAGTCTTATAAATATCAGAGTATGTATAGTGTTGCAGGATATCATTTACACTTCTTTTTTTGCTCATTATTCTCTCCTGCCTTTTCTTAACACTTCCACCAGCTCTAATTCCTCACTTTATTTTTCTAATCCAGGAAGTATTACTAGCATTTGAATGGTAATTTGCATAGCCCTTTCACATAAATTATATTTTTTAATAAATGTAACCACTCTGAAAGGACGCATGAAAGAAATGCTGATCATCTTTATCTCCATCTCGCAGATGGAGAAACTTGGGGAAACTGTCATTTGCCAAAAGGCAACCAAATACTAAAGAGCAGAGCTAACTTTCACTTCTGGGCTGTTTCCATATTTGGCCCTGGCTGCAGCATTCATCAGAAGCACCAGCTTGTGGAATGCAGCTGGGTTAACGTCAGGTGGCTCCTGCAGGAAGGATCGGTCTAGGGTGCACCAGCCAACTCTAAAGGCTGGCAGCTTTCCAGACACCCTGTTTCTCTCGCATGTGAGCTATCATTTGGCCTAGAATGCTTTCCCCCACCACCTTTGCCGGACAATCCTGATCCTGCTGTACAAAATACGGGAGAGGCCCCTTCCCTAGAATATCTTCCTGTCCTACCCCCGTATTTCTAGGGGAGATATCTCTTTCTGATGCCATGATGTGTTTACCGCATTTACGGTTCAGCCATTTTGGAGCATTGGGCTCCTAAAAATGAGAAGGAAATTACATTTTGATCATCTTCTTTGCTCAGGTATTTTCTCTACCCTGAAAGCTTCGAGGACCCTCTCTGGGCTGGCATGGCTCTGCCTACAGAGGACTGTGCAAGTATTTGTTCTCACTCCACTGGAGCTGTTTATATATGTACCACACAATACATTGCCATCACACTGAAAACTCAGACTTGCATGTTGTGTGTCTCTGTACCCCCAGTGAGTAGAATGTCTCTTGGATTTATTGAATGAATGAAGAAAGGAAGGAAGGAATAGCTAAGTGAATGAATGTTCTCAAGGGCTTGACCAGATATATGCTTAATAATCTTTCAGGCTATGTGGTGAGGAGAACACTTCACGCACAACCAGTATCAGTCACAATGATCTTATTCTTGGGACATCTCTGGAGAGGCAGGCTTGATTGTTAGGGACAGTGATAGATTGTCTTCATGATATTAGGTTGATTTTTAATAATTATTTTCATCAAAATCATATTATTTGTGATTAAACATATATATTTAGCATATAAATTTATATTAAAATCCGTATCCTGGTAGTCATCATTTCCCTAAGTTCTGCTGGCTCCAGACAGTCTGGAATTGATTCAATTCTTTGTTCTGTGAAAGGAAAACAAAACATATTTAGAAGAGGGATGATTAAAAATAAACTAATATCATCCCACCTGGGGTTTATTTGTAAGAAGCCATCTGTTCATGCTTGGATCAATACTATCAGGAAGCTTTTGAAAACCTAAAGCTAGTATGATTACTTGCTTCCTTTGGTAACTGGTTATTAAAAGAAATAAGGTGGTACTAATTTCAAGGTGGCTACTCTTAACAGCAGTTTGTACTTCCCTGAATCTTGAGAGAGGAATGTTGATTTGCGTGAGCAAACTAAGGCCTTAGACATGATTCAGGCCGGGTATTAGATAACGTCACAGAGAGTGTGCTATGCTAGGGAAGGGCACAGAATGTGAAAATGTGGTGTAGGTCGTTTCCTTCAATTTCGGAGAAGCCATCTGTAAGAGAAGAAAACTAACTGCAAATATGAGGTTATATTTATTAATAAAGATGGTGATTTGTTCAGTAATGTTAATGAAGTGTATGCCACATGTCAAGCTCTGTGATGAGCAATGAGAAGTTCTAGCAAGGATTAAATTTCTCTTAGGATCACAGTCTAGTGCAGCAAAGTGGGAGAGCGGCAGGTAAAAAAGGTGTCACAAAACATGGGAAATAGTATCTGAGATTTGTATGAGGTGCGGTGAAGGCACAGAGGAGCACCTCACTGCTTGGAGTTGAGTACGGGTCTGTAGAAAGCTTTCCAGGGTCACGAGTCTTAGAAAGGAAGTAGACGTGTCCAAAGGTAGAGAGGGGATTCTAGCAGAACGAACTACCTGTGTTAAGATAAAAAATCAAAATATGATAATTTTTTAAATGATTTTATTTATTTATTTTAGAGAGAGAGCATGAGCATGGGGGTGGGGTGGGGAGGGGCAGAGGGAGAGGGAGAAGCGGACGCCTGCTGAGCAGGGAGCCTGATGGGGGGCTGGATCCCAGAACCCTGGGGTTATGACCTGAACTGAAGGCAGACTCAATCCACTGAGCCACCCAGGCGCCCCAAAGCCTGATAATTTTATAGGATGGGAAGCAGTTTGATACAGCTGCGGAGAAGTTAAATAGGAGGAGTTAAATCTGATCTTAGAGGATGTTCCAATTACCTAAGCTAAAGTATTTTCAGCAATTAACTTTACATACGTAAATGTGAAACCAAAAACACAGAGATGCTTAAATATATGCAAATGAGGGAAACAAACTTTATGTCAGGTACATGGGAAGTTGTTTCCTCCTTGTGATATTTATAGGCTAAGTGATTGGAAAGTTGAGGGCATAGCCTTTGGAGGCAGAAAGGCCTATTTTTCATTCTTACTTTGTTAGTGATTATCTAAATGATGTAGGGAACGTTACATAACCTGCTTAGCATCGGTTTTTTGGATAAAAGTTGTAAATAGTAAACTCATCTTGCACAGTTGAGCTGATCTTCAGGGAATGACAGTTATTTTTATTTTTACCATGATACTAACGACAATGTTACAGATTTGGGCTAGGAGATGTGTTGCTGTAACAGACCATGGGTTTCAGTCACTGTGCATGGAAGATACCATTAACACTAGGTGGGGCCTCTTTATCCCGTAGGGGTATCCTATTGGCTAATGGGTTTTGAGGCCAGTTAGACATACAAGAGCAGAGCTACTGTAATATCCATACAACTTGTGGCTCTTTCTCCTACTCGCTGCCACTTCCATCTCTCATTGGAGCTTTGCTGTTTTCTTTTCTTTTTTAAGGTTTTATTTCTTTATTTGACAGAGAAAGAGAGAAAGCTTGCGCACAAGCAGGGGGAGCATTAGGCAGAGGGAGAGGGAGAAGCAGGCTCCCCACTGAGCAAGGAGCCGGACAAGGGACTTCATCCCAGGACCTTGAGATCATGATCCCAGCTGAAGGCAGATGCTTAACCAGCTGAGCCACCCAGGCACCCCAAAATGCCCCGATTTGCAACTTCATTTACTTGGCTTTGTTCTAGTGTGGAGAAGCCTTGGAAGAGCAGACTTGTTACATTGCCCCCCAACCCCCTGCCTTTATATTTCACATCCCCCCCATAACTTATTAAGGAATATTTATTGAATAGCTACTAAGACCTAGACAGTGGCATTTCTAGGATGCTCAGAGCATGTTTGCTGCCCCTGCAGCCTTGCAGAATATACAATAATAACAGAAAAAGAGGGCTAAGCAAAAATTATAATATGTGACAGGTGTTACCTAGCAATATAGGAAGGTATGAATAACTGCCAGATTGGAATTAACAAGTTTCTTATTTGATAAACTTTATTGTAATGAACCAGTGCTACAGTAACAAATACAAATGATTTTCTAGCTTTGCCATAAAAGAGTGCTTGTAACGTTAACTAATGGCAACATACAGTTCTGACAGAATTACTCCATAAGGTATATTTATGGATTCATTTTTTAACTATAATATGAAAAAGCAAAATGCCAAGGATGCCTCCTATTTTGAGCAAGTGCCAACAACAATGTAAGACTCCCTCTTACATTTCTCTCTAATTCTCTTTGCTATTTCTTTCTTTCCCAAGGTTCAGTGCTTTAGCCTATCTGGGAAGCAGCCAGACTTGTAGGATTATGGATCACTTACTTTCTAAGAGGTTTAGAGGAGAGTGTTACATGCCTTAGTTTCAGGGACAAGCCAGGCTTCCTTTTACCTCAGTAGACGGTGGTGTGACTGTCTGAGAGATTGACCTGACTCTTGCATAATTTACTGAAAAGTGTCATACTTAATGGTAAGTGTCCAGCCACTACGACAGGATGGAGTATCTCATTCATTATGTGTGATAGCAAAATTTGTTAACGTATTAACATATGTTCTGTTTATATTGCTATAGAAAAAATCCTGGTCATTTTTAACTTCCTGTCCTTCCTAGCTGAAACTAGTGATGCCTTGAATAAAGCAATTCTTTTGTTGAAGGATTTCTTTCCTTTAGTGCCCACAGTTCTTGGTCACACCGCTTCGAAGAATGAAGTGGTAGACCAGACGAAGAGTGGTGGGCAGCAAAGCAAAGCTGATTGAGCGATAGCAAAGCAAAGTTTATTGAGCAATAGTACAAACCTCCCCAAAAGGAAGGGGACCTGAGAGAGTTGCCAATTTGGCGTTTAAATCTAGGGGTTTTTTTCCCCCCAGAGTCCAGGAAACAAACAGGATTATAGAGGGGAGGGGGGTGGGGGATGGGCCAGCCCGGTGATGGGTATTAAGGAGGGCACTGGGTGTTATACGCAAACAATGAATCATGGAACACTGCATCTAAAGCTAATGATGTACTGTATGGTGACAAACATACCATAATAATAAAAAAATAAATAAAAATTAATTAATTAATTAATCTAGGGGTTTTTATGGGCTCTTTAGCGTGGGCTGTTTTTATCTGATTAAGCCTCCATGCACCTGTCATCCAATCAGGTTTTTGTCCACGTGCTCATCTACTTTTCAGGTAGTTGTTCACGTGGGAAAAGGTGGAGGGCTCCTTCTAGGGTGGTGTTTTGGAGCCTGGGGACCAAGAGGGTGCTGGCCATCACTGCTCAAAGGCCAGCTGTAAGCCACCAGATCAAGCTCTTTGTTTAAATATCCCACAGAAAGTTGAGCAGCC
>NW_024424008.1:32722075-32966707 GCF_017311325.1 Ursus maritimus
CCCCCGCCCCGCCCTCGCCCCGGGCCTGGGTTAGGACGCCCAAGGCCATTTCCTTCCTTTTTGTCACATACAAGTTGTAAGTCCTCCCAGTAGGAAGACTTAAAGCTGGGGCACTGAGTAAAGCCTAGAATAACAGGATGGGGTCTTTTGCCTTTTAAGGGTAGTTTTCCCCTTAGGACTAAGGTGGGGGGGGCGGGGTTTGTCCCTGCCTTTCTTCTGACTATCCTTCATTACTTTAAAAAGGTGATATTTACTTTGTTCCAAAGTAATTGTGTATTTACATGAGAAAGAATAGAATCCTGTTTAATGGACAGGAGGAGCTGGGGGAGAACTGGGAAGGTGATTATTACCTCTGGGCTTGGAAAATAAGGAATAAGCATCCCAACCTGGTACTGTCCTGGAACTAAAACTAGTTCATTCGTAGAACTGTGAGTGTCTCAGAAGGAACTCAAAAGGGAGATTGAGCTCCACTCATTGGGACTTCCTGCCTTGACCAAAGTCCTCCAAGATTTTCACAGATACAGTTAATATTCAAGGCCTGATACAGCTTGGAGAAATGAATATATAAATGGTCACCAGCATAGATCCAGAACAGAGGGGATCCCCTAAATGTTTAAGGCTATGTAAAACCTCTGGACCTTTTCTATAATTCTGGAAAGGGGGAGATTGGCCCCAGTTTAATGATAAATAATATCTGTCCAGCCCAGTAGACTGGAGGAGAACCACAGATTAAATATGATTTTTTTAAAATGATTTTAATCTTTCTTACATATTTTCTGGTGGCTCCAATTAATATCTGCTATGGATATCAAACCTAAAAGAGAAATTCACAAGCTTTAGGGATAGGATAAAAAAAAAAGTGAGTAACCTGTGGCATTAGTAGCCCTACTGATTAACTTTGCTGCTTGAATTCATTTGGCTAGTGGGCACATTATGCTCCCTCCCTTACTACTTCATGTTCATGTCTTCTACAGCTGCTCACTCCTCTAGATGGAGAATAAAATTATATTTTATATTGGAAGATTTTTAGAATCTAAGATAATTTTGACTCAAATTCTTTTATTACTCACACATCAGATTCTGAGGCATAATTAATTTTCTCTACACATGAGAATCACCATATGCGAGCATCAAATTTCAGTTAACTTCACTGATTGTACTGAGGAGGGTGACAGCAGGATGAAAGTGAACATCAGATAACTTTTAAAGCATTTATATTTAAGCATAGAATCCATTATGTAATTTTCTTAGTAAACTCTCGCTCTCAACTTCTTTTGATAGACATGCATTTAAAAATGGAATGCCCATTCATATTTGCAATCCCAGAATTCATCTGTAGTCAGCAGCCTCCAAAATGGTTCTCAATAATTCCTGCCTCCTGGTATCCACAGCCTTGTGTAACCCTCCCCCTGCGTGTGGGCTAGTGCCTCTCTTTTGACAAATAGAACAGGGCAAACATTATGGAATGTCTTTTCTGACATAGAGTTGCAAAAAGATTCTGCTTCTTTTATCTTTTTGTAGTTATTTCTCTCACTCTTTTATCTCTCAATCTCTCTCTGTCCCCCTCATTCTGGGGGAACAAACAGTGGTACTGTGAGTAGTCATATGGAGAAGTCCGTGTGGCAAGGGACTGAATTCTTGTCAGCAACCAGTGAAGACCTGAAGACTACCAAGAGCCATGTTAGTGAACTGGAAACAGATCCTTCCCCTAGCTGAGTCATGGGGTAACTTCAACCCTGGCTGATACAGCCTTGGGAAAGAGCCTGAGTCAGAGGTATCCAGCCAAGCCAGTTACCTGACCTAGGGAACATGTGAGATCATAAATGTCAGTTGTTCTGGGCTCCCAAGTTTCAGGATAATTGTTATGCAGCAATAGAGAGTGAATATACCAGCTTAGTTGTGAGAAAAAAGAAGTGAGGGCATGGGCTAATGGATGAACAGTAGAGAAGCCCATGGACATAGGTAAGTTTGAAAGGGTTATCTGATCCAAGTTGAGTAGTCCTATCTGAACATTTACATTTTCTATATAATTACAGAAAAGACATGCTGTAACTATTGCATCTAAGAAGACAAAAATAAAGGATCATAGTTTTTCCGAAGCATATCACATGGGTACTGGACTTAGCTGACAAAACATCCTAATGAATATAGATAGATATTTCGATTTGCAGCTTTTCTCAGTTAATCCTGTATTGGTGCCAGATTGGCCTGCTACAGTGAAAATACATGTAATGGTATTTTCTTGATAGATCGGCAATCATGTTCCTAAAACTCGTATCTGTTGACTATTGGAATTACATATTGCTTTAGCAGTTCTGAGAATCAATTCTTGACTGCTCTTTGCAAAGTTGAGGGAGATTCCAGAAAAGATAATTCATTTGTTTGAGAATTAAATATGTTTGTATGACATCTTCTTATGAAATCCTCAGTATGGCTTTAACTTTAGTATTGTGTGTGTGTGTGTGTGTGTGTGTGTGTGTGTGTGTGGAGTGGGGGCAAAGATTAAGTATTATAAACAGGATTCAAATGTCCTGGTAGTGCTACAAAAGAAAGATACATTGATTAGGATTCTGTTGCTCAAAAAAGGCAAGGGAATGTTAGAAATAAGTGACATGCTGATTTCTTGCTGCTAGATATGGGGTTACCATAGTGATAATTGCATAACATCTATATTTCTATGAAGCCATCTGGGAAGGAGTAGAACATTCTTTTTAAAAAGACATTATACTGTTGGCATATTATTTGTAGTTGTAGTTAAAAATAGCCCAGGCATGTGGGTGTTTGATGTTCTTGTCATATTCTTAGGCTTAGAAGAAATGCACACCAAATACCCCTATCCCCCAACTCTCACTCAACCAACTGCACATTACCCTTCTAAACAGTAATTCCCTAGGACCTTCCTACGCTGTAAGGAAATCCTAAGAACACACTGAAGAGTCAACTTATCACAACCTGCTGTGTGAAATTTCTCTCCCTTGAGACTGATGGCTTCCATTGCCTAATAGGTAAAAACTCTCTGCTATCCTCTTTCAGTTTAGAGGTAGCTTTTCAGAACTACTCTAAAATAATGAAAAGAATTGTAAGAAGGTTGTGAGCAGATGTGGTCTGAGTGATGAGGGAGCCACAAGCAGTTTTAGAAGAAAATAAGTGTCCTGTTAAAAGGTGAATTTCCTAAGGAAAGAAGTTAAGTCACATTCTTCTCTAACCAAAGTACATAGCAAGATGAGGCACTCAGAAAAAGACCTGTTGCAAGAATTTTGGCTGGATATGCCTATCAGAATTTTGGTTACTAGAGGTTTTTCCACACCTTCTTTGCTTTCATAAGTTCATTTGTGCATTGTAAATTCATTAATTCATTCAAACCTTTTCTTCTCAAGGATCTTACCACTAAAGACAAGAACAATTTATCTAAAGCAAAGAAATACACCTCAAAATATATACTTACTCTCAAGGATTTAGTTTGCTCAGGATTTTCTGCCCTAATGACATCTCTCTGCTGTTTAGGGTATGTTGCTTTAAGAATGTGTTCACATGCTTTTAGCCTGATGCAAATTAATACTTATATGATTCCTTTGGACAACATATGACTACACTGAATTTTGTATATATTTATTAAATTATTATTTTCACTTTATAGAATTATTAGCAGATGAATTACAAATAAGTGATTCATGAATCAGAGACTCCCTTTCTCCTTTCTATCTGCCTACAGTTGTCTTCAAGAAGGTCTTCTACCTTAAGGTCTAACTTTAACTATAGATAAAGAAACTACCTGCTGAATACAGATGTGATTTGAGAAACACAAGGAAGGCTCCTTGATCTATCTCCTTTTCTTCCCTCCCACTTGCATCTTTAAATCCCAATTTCCTATAACATCGGATACTATTTAAAGGACAAACATTACCTGGACGGGGTGAAGTATTTGTGTAATGTCTGTTATTATAAGCCCTCACTTGAATTACACAGTGGGCCAAGCTTCGCATCTGAGAGCAGGGCATTGGGATGATAGTTTAAGGTACAGGCAAATTTGGAACAGAACATTAACTCTTTCTGGAATCATCTCAGAATACTCTGTGAAATATGAGGGCAGTGGGATGGGGCACTGAAAAGGAAAAGAAGTAGGTATAATTAGTAACGATGTCACAATTTTACTTAGGCCCGTCTGAGTTGCTAGGCAAAATTACTCGATTTTTTGTCTCCTATCAATAAATCATTCACATGCGTAAGACAAAATGAAATAGGAAATTGGACAGACAATAGCTTTCAAATATATGCATTCAAAAACATCAGTTAGAAGTGACTGTAGAGTTAATCTTCTCCCATCCTGTTTTTCATCTCACGATTCTCTCTTTTAACTTTTCAGGTTTAGATTGTGTCATTTATCCAACAAGCACTTATTTAATCAAAGGAATCTACTGAGAAGTGACTGTGCCTTACTATCCAGCACAACTGCTACATTTTTATAGAGATCCAACATGAGAAGTCAATTGCCATTGATGGATTGCATGCCCACTGTGCCCCGAGGACCCGACTAGAGACAGGCAAGAGTATGCTCTAGTTACAGTGTTTGATCAACATTTGTCCCCCCAGAAGTCCTGCAGCAGCAAGATCAGATTTCTCATTCTTTTCCCCTTTAGTTAAAAAAAAAAAAAAAGCATGGTTCCTAGAGGTCTTGGATACTCCTTCATCAAGCAGAAAACCTGATAATGTCTACCTCTAAGGACACCAGCAAAGACAACAACAAACAACAGAAATAGAGCAATGAATTTTAGAAGGAAAACCTCTGGTTTCACAAGAACTCAAGCCTGCTCCTGGTCTCTCTTAGTCACTGTATTTTGCTATCTTCTGTGTTAAATTTGGGAAGAATAACACAGCGGGTTCTGCTTTGTTCCCTCCATGTTCTTTCCACTGAACTCTGCAGGGAGCTTGCATTTTCCTTCACTTCTTGTTGAATGTCTTCTGTAGAAAGGCTTTCCCTAGTGTGGCAGTGCCAAGACTGGGAGGGAGGAAAAGTTGCTTTCTTTCTGGAGCTCATTACTAGTAGGTCTGTTCGCACAAAGCCTCACCTGGGCTATACCAATAATTAAAATACTCTATATGCCTCAGTATTTACTTAAATTAAATATATATACAAGAAAGGAAGATGGTGCTATATATTCTGAGACCCCTAGTAGACCACAACAAAAACCATATTTGAGCATCAAACAATAATAGCTAATATTTATTGTATGCTTAATGCCTTCCAGGTACTGTTCTATATGCCTTACAAACATTTACTCATTTAATCCTCATACAAAATTTGAAATATAGATCTGTCTATGGAAGAGCTATTATATGGAGGAGACAGCTATTCTCTTGAATATCTCAATATAGTTGCCTCCCTACAAAAACTGAAACAGATTGGCTTATATTCCCTCTAGAAATGCATAAGAATGTCCATCACTTTTAACTTCTTGCTAAAAGGTGTTATGGTAAGACTAAAATTTTTACCAATCTAACAATAAAATTTACTTCAGTTGGTTTTAATTTCTATGATTATTAAGGTTGAGTAACTCTTCATGTTGATTCTATTTGGATTTCCTGTTTTGTTATGTGTCTTTCTTTTACACAATCTGTTTTATTCTTACTGTTTTTATATATTCTGTACAGTGGTCTTTTGTGGCTTACATGTTGTAAATATCTTATTCTACAGTATGACTTCCACTTTCGCTGCCTATCAAGTTTTCCTTTATAAAGAGCAAAAGTTGCTAACTTAAATATTGTCAATATTTTACTTTTTTATAACAGCTTTATTGAAATACAATTCACATGCCATAGAATTTACCCACTTAAAGTATATAATTTTAAAAACTACATAATATGTAGTTTTATTATATTCACAGAGTTGTATGATCATCATCGTAAACTAACCTTAGAATATGTTTATCACCCCAAAAGAAACCCTGTACCCATTAATAGCCACTTCTCATTTGCTCTAACACCTAGCCGTAGGCAAATACTAATCTACTTTTTGTCTCTTCCTGGTAAAATCACTTTTTTTGTTCCTTCTTGACATGGTCTTCTTTCTCTTTTAACAGAAATTCTTTTCTTTCGTCTGATAGTAACATAATTATATCAGCTTTCATTTGGTTAGTATTTGTCTAATATGTCATTTTTCATGACTTGACCTTTACTACATTGTTTTCTTATGTTGACATGGCCTCTTGTAAACAGTATATAGTTGCATTTGAAATAATCCAATCTGTTAATCTTTTTAAGTGGAGCCTGTGCTCCATTTGACTTTAGTGTAATTGTGACATTTGGGTTTAAATCAAATATCTCATTCTTTGCTTTTTATTGTTCTTATGTGTTCTATATTTCTCTTTCCATTTTTTACCTCCCACCCGTTTTGGTTGAGTGAACTTTTGCAAAAATTATTCCAATTTACCTCTACTAGTTTTGACATGGTACACTATATTTCTATTAATTCAATAATTATTCTAGCAATGATAATTTACATATTTAAATGGTCAAAGTCTATATTTATTCCACGCCTTTACCCTTTTCCAAGATAATAATTGCACAAAGCACTGTTATTATTGTTTATTCAATTAATATTTGTTTAGTCCCACCTACATATTCACCTCTTTATTCTTTCTTTTTTTTTTTAAGATTTATTTATTTATTTGAGAGAGAGAGTGCACATGCGTGTGTGCATGTGTGGGGGAAGGGCGGAGGGAGAGGAAAAGGAAATCTTAAGCAGACTCCCCACTGAGTGTGAAGCCCGATGTAGGGCTGGATCCCAGAACCCTGAGATCATGACCTGAGCTGAAATCAAGAGCTGGCCTCTTAACAGACTGAGCCACCCTGGTGCCCCATCTCCTCTTTATTCTTTCTTATATCCTCAGACATTACATTTGGAAATTCTATCTACTCAACATCCATTCAGTATCATACCAAGGAAGGACGTGCTATGGCCCAACCTGGCCCATTGTTGGATGTGCTGTTCCCTCCCATTTAGAGATAATGGATGTCAAAATATACCACATCAGCACTAGTGTCAAGTAACTCAAAGGTTTATTACATACTCAGGCCTAGGCAAAACAAGGAAGAAGCTAAAGCAACAAAACAGCAAGAGAGCTCTCTAATGTCTGGGCAGAAATAGGAAGAGGAGAGAGTTTGGTTTTAGGAAATTGTATGTATATGTATATATAATAAAGATTATACATATATATATAATATATTATATATAATATTTTTATTAATGCCAGGAGGATTACTTTGGGTTGCATGTTCAAAAGTACTTGTGGGTATGGGGGGAGGGAACAAAGGGCAGAGTGTATTGCCTTTGACGTTCATGTGACTTATTAGGCATACCAAGAGCAGGGATATGCCATTTGATGGTTTTGCTCTAGCAGGTGTTAATGATTTGGCCAAATTCTATTCAGGTGGGAGTTACTGATCATGCCTAACTATTTCTCCTCAGGGAATCAGAATCAGTCTATGATGCATGTAGGCAATACTGGGGAACACTATAAAGAGTTAAAGAAAAAAAATTCTGACCTAATATCTGCTTTTCATTCTTACCATGTGCCAGCAATCCTAAACAGTATCAGTGACCAAAAAACCTTCTCCCTTGCATGGTGTTTTCTCCCATTAACATCCCCTTCCTTGGTAGAATATTGAGACAAATGCTTATTATTTCTATTAATGAGGGCCTGCTGGTAGCACACTCAGTTTGTATTTGTTAAAAATGTTTCTCATCCTCCTTTTCAAAAATAACTTGTTGAATAGAGATTAGTAGTTTAACTGTCATTTTCTCTTAGTTAAGTCACCATATTATTCTACCATTTTAACTTTTTAAAATGTTTTCCAGTTTTATTGAGAAATAATTGACAGGCATCGCTGTTTAAGGTATGTGACAGGATGGCTTTATTTCCGTGTATTTTTTTTTAAAGATTTAATCTATTTATTTGAGAGAGAGAGTGTGTGTGTGCATGAACTGGGGAGGGAAGGGCAGAGGGACAGGCAGAGCCAGACTCCCCACTGAGCAGGGAGCCCAAACGGGGCTTGATCCCAGGACCCTGAGATCATGACCTGAGCCAAAGGCAAATGTTCAACCAACTAAGCCATCCAGGCGCCCCTTTATTTCCATGCATTATGAAATAATTACCACAATAGGTTTGGCTAACATCCATCTTCTCATATAGATAAGACAAAAAGAAAGAATAAAGGAAAAAAATATTCTCCTTGTGATGAAAGCTCTTAAAATCTACTCTCTTAACAACTTCCCCAGATACCCTACAGCGGTACTTCTTTATTAACTGAAGTTTATACCTTTGACAACCTTCCTCCACTTCCTCCTCCCTCTGACCCTTGCCTCTGGCACCCATAGTCCGACCTCTTTTTCTGAGTTGGGTCTTTTTATTTTTTTTAATTCTACATAGAAGTGAGACTATACAGTATTTGTCTTTGTTTGACTTCACTTAGCATAATGCCTTCAAGGTCCATCTATGTTGTCGCAAATGGTAGGATTTCCTCTTTTTTTATAACTAAATAATATTGCAATATATATATGTATATGTATATATATATATATATATATATACACACACACATACACACATACCCCAGAACTTCTTTATCCATTTATGGATACTTAGGTTGTTTTCATGTCTTGGTTACTATAAATAATGCTTCTATTAACATGGGCGTGCAGAAATCTTTTTTGAGTTAGTGTTTTTGTTATCTTTGGATATATTCTCAGAAAGGGAACTGCTGGTAGCTCTATTTTCAATTTTATTAATTGTTTTCTGGTTGTTTTGTAGATCCATCATTCCTCTGGGGCTCTGTCTCGGCCCCCTTGCCCAGATAGGAGGGGGAGGGGCCTCTCCAGGTTACTCTCCATTTTCCAAAGAGGCTCTCTGTTTGGGAGGGGCCAGAAGCTACCCACAGCCAATTCCCCTGCCCATGCATGGCTTGGAATGCTCAACACCTGATCCTGGTTTTGCTCTGGGGGTGATCAGCTCTGCATGTCTGCCTCTGGGCTGGAGCACTGCTGGGCCACTCAGCTACCAGAAGTTGTTGCCAGCCCTCTGGGTCTGATGGAGCTGGAAGCATTATCCATCACAGGTGAGGATGTGACTCAGCACTTTGCCTGTGAGTGGGCGAACCAGACTCTAGGCCTAGCAAAACTCCTGCTTTGATGATCCCAAAAAGGCAGATCTCTACCCCACCAAGTGCCCTGGTCAGCGTGCACCCTGACTTACTTGGTTCTGCAGATGAGCAAGACTAAGGATTACTACTTGGGCGCAGCAGGTATGAATTCTGTTTGCCAATATTCACGTGCTGGTTTTTGCAAGCCCCTTCTGCCTTCTTTGTTGCAGTCAGATTTTCAGTGGTTTTTCCCACAGATTCCCCTGCAGTCCCTATCGCGTGAGATCTGAGTAGGAGCTCCCACAAAGTGTACCATAATGCGGGGGGTGCTGGTTTTATCCCAGATTCTCTTCCTCACTGGAAGAACCAAAGGGTCAGGGGAGACCATTCAGGGCCAGGGTGGGCATGGTGCTGTGCGGGCCTGGGAGAAGGGCATTGTGTCCACGTGTAACTACTTCTCTTACTTCTCTTACCCCTCAGTCCTGACGGTGCAGCGGGTGCTGCAGCCTCACCTTCGTGGGCTAAGATTCCCTCAGTGCTGTCTTGTTCTTGAGTAGTTGCTAGTTGTCCTTATGATGCCGAGAGAAGTTGGGAATGCTCGATTTTGCCATCCTGGTGATGTCGCTCCTACCATTGTCTGGCTCTTGTCTTTTCTGTTGATAAATCAGATGTGAAACCTAAATCTTGCTCTTTGAAAATAATCTGCATTTCTGATTTCTTTGCAGAATTTTTATTTTTTGGTTCTTGATATTCTGTAGTTTTTATTATGATTGTATTTATATATTTACTTTTATTTATCGCTGGTTTTAGCTTCTTAAATCAGGGAGTGTGCTGCATCAATTGTAAGAGATTTCCGATCGTAATGCTCTCAAATATTTGATATTCTTCTATTCTCTATTTTCTATATTTCTGATACTCCTATTAGGTATCTGTTAGAACTTCTTGCTGTAGCCCTAATGTCTCTTAATGTATTAGACTTTTTATATCTTCTAGTCTGTGCTGCACTCTGGATGCATTTTTTTTCCTTTTTTTCTTAAATAATTTGTTATTTTCTCAACTGTTTTTAAGCCCCTGTTAAATCCATGTTTTTTGGGTTTTTTTAATGTATTTATCTGAGCCACAGAGAGCATGGGGAGGGCTCAGGGGGAGGGAGAGGGAGAAGCAGACTTTCCCCTGAGTGGGGAGCCTGGACTCCGGGCTTGATCCCAGGAGGTACCTGAGATCATGACCTAAGCCAGAGTCAATGCCTAACCAACTGAGCCACCTAGGGACCCCTAAATCCGTGTATTGAGTTAAATCTCAATTATCACATTTTTTCTTTCTACAAATTGCACTTGGGACTTAAAAATAATACTTTTTTACTTAACATATTTATAGGTATTATCAAATTTGTGATTTATTTCTTTAAATATAGGAAGCATCATTATACTGTATTCTGTGCCTGGTCACTCCAGTGTCTGAAGTATTTGTATGTTGATTTCTCCTTTTTGTTCTTCTATTGGTTCTTGCTAATAGTCCTTTGTTACTTCCCCTATTAGTAATGTTTTGAGAACAACTCCTCATTTTCCTTAGGAAAACAAATTTTAAATCTTTTGTGGCCTAGAATGAAAGTTCATTCCTCTAGAGTTAATCAGCTGTGCTTCTGTCAAATGCTTGGGGAACAACATTATTAGAACAATTTAAATTAAAGCCTGAGGTGTTTTTGATTTGTTTGTTTGTATTCACTGGGATGCAGAATCGCATTTGATCCAATTTGATGTTACAACATTTTTTTTTCCTTTCTCTGCCAAGTGCCAAAGAAATGTTTCTTGCAGTTCTGTTCGGGTAGGTGATTTCTAGTTTATCCTTTTAACAAATTTAGAGATCCTTTGGGATTGCAGCTTTAGGGGATAGTATCTCTACCCTGTGAGATTCTCCATCTTCTTTAGGCCCTAGACTTTATTTTCTGCTCCTGATGGCCCTCTAAAATTTGTCAAGGGTAATTTTAATTCTCAAGGTTCAGCAAATTACCTATGACAAAACAGTTTCACTCTTTGTATTTCTTCCTGGAGTTCTACCTTCACTTAAATTTGTTTTGGTAATTCTTTACTCACCTTGAAGCTTTTAAGATTTTCCTGACTTTTCTGCTATCTTAATGTTTGGCAAGAGGCTCCATTAAATATGTAGGCGGCCATATTACCAGAAATGCAGAAATCTGTATAGATATATTTTTACAGAAGAAATCTTGGATTGCAGCGTTAGTGCCTGACTTCCAAGTTTTTACATAGCACCTCACTGGCGCTCCAACCATGCATTTGACAAATAGCATATCTATGTTTTTTTCTAAAATAATTTCATTCTCCATATAGATATATCACCCCCATCTGTCCTTGCATCTCTTTTGAGAACAGATGAAAAACAAAGGAAGATTGCTCTCCATTTCAACCAGCTTCCTAAGTACAATTTAAGATAAAGCACTGGAGTGTGGACCAAGTTCAGGAAAGGAAATATTTATAAAAACTTAAATGTATGTAAAATGAGAGGTCTGTCGTAAGTAATAGTCCAACTAAAACCCTGACTCTAGAATCGTACAATCTAGATTCCTCCAACGTACTGGGTCAGTGATCCCCACAATATCTGAAAATACCAGCTGCCATTCCATAATGCCCTCCCAGAGTTTAATTAGTTAGTGTTTATTACTTGCTTTGAAGATGAAAACCATCATGTGCGTGCACATAACTTATAAAGCAGGGGATTTCCTCTAGTGTTTGGATTGCCTAATTTGTATCTACATGAATCAAATTAAACAGATCAATGGAGAATTTCCACTTTTGCTGATATGTGGATAAAAGCTCGAGCAAAGCAGTCCCTTGAAGAAACTGTAGACAGAGAAAAAAGAGAAAGAGGGACAGAGTGTGTCATTGCGATGGGATTGTTTTGGATGTATGTGGAAATCTGTCCCTCACAGAATATTCTCACACTGCATTACATAGCTTTTCTCAAGATCTGCCTCTCAAGAACAGGTAAAATTTTGCAAGGAACTATGTATGACTCGAATGTGTTATAGGGAAGTATAATAATTAGGATTCTTCAAGGGAAGAATGCTTCTTTTGATTAACACAAGTCTCAGTTTGGTGCACAGAAGATTTTGACCCTCCTTTAATGTTATTGAGATAGGATTGTGTCTGAAATCCAATTGAAGTAGTAAGAATTTGGGGTATAATTTCAAACTATGCATGCCCCCCTTGGCTTTCTGATGCCGCCCTTTGGGTACGATATTTCACCCCCACCAGGAGACTGTTCATCTACTACTTTAGCTGATGCAACTCCTCAGCTAAAATGGTGACTTTGTTTAAAATATCCATAATTTTGGCTTCAAAATTATTCTATTAGGACATGGAGAAATCTCAGGCTTAATGAATACACCGAGATTCTGTCCTCCCACGTGTGATCTAGTGTCTGCCTTCCCACAGATGTCTATTACAAACCAAACATGATGACAAAGGACATGAGAATAGAAAACAGATAACAGATTTAAAGATCTTAAAAGGGCTAGAAAAACCTAGTCTGTAGATATGGAATAAGTGTTTACAGTATCTTTCATTTGATAACACTTATTTATTTTGACAACAAACAAGCACTGCACTGTCTCCATTTGAACAATGGGAATTTTCATAACTTAGACTTGAGCAGAGAACAATTCTATAAATCAGCTGTGACAATAGGAGTGTGGTATATATTGCTGTATAATTTTCTGCCCCCATGTTCCAAACTGGAGAAAGGTCCAAGTTGTCAAATTTTCTAACTAACATCATTCTCAATTTCATCAATATTTTCATCTGGCATATAAGAAATGCAAGAGAGGGACTCAGAAGTAACAGAGTTGCTATTTCTAGAGGTCTGTACAGAAATTGGAATATAAAACTGGAGTTCTTAAGTGGAAAAAATTCTATCTTTGAAACTCGGGAAACAGATTGCTTACACAAGAAGTAGAAATTGGAGGCCAAGGATAAGATATATTGGTGCTATGATAATCATGAGTACCTAAATAGCCATACAATAAATAGATTTGTGCTGTTAGCATAGTGCTAGAATGACAATATCATATGTCGGTCTACCTGCTTTTAGACATATCCCATCTTTTCTTGAAGGGTCTCATTACTGGTCACAGTCCATATCGGATATTAGAGTATTCTTTTGTGAGTTTTTTCAATTTCTATGAGTTGGTATTATTACCATTATTATGCTCACCTACACCACAGGGAAAACTTGCTGTAACTGTTGACTACACAAGTCATTGCCTGCCAGCCTGACTGCTTTTGTGTGGCTCAGGGTGTATCTCAAGAGAGGACACCTGTATTGGAAGGTAGAACACAGGCAGCACATGGCCTTTCCAAGTATGGAGGCGTGTGTAGCACTGAAGTGATTCCGGCAGAAGATTGACCCAACGCTAACTGGGCAAATTTCACAAGGGCAAAATCAAAACTTCAACCAACCAGAAAAGTAAGAGAGCAATGAAGAAGTGCAACTTTATGAGAGTTTAAAACCAGCAGTGACTTCCTTTAGCTATTAGAATAAAATCCAAATGCTTTTCTATATACTTCGATCCCCTATATGATCTGGTCCTTGCTGACTTACGAGAACCCTTTGTTTAGCCATCCCACTCTTGACAACAGCATCCCAGACAACAGGTCTGTTTTTCTAAAATCCTGAGCTCGTCCCACCTTAAGGCTTTTGCTGCTCTCTGACAGTGCTACGAACTGAATGCTTGCATCCTACAAATTCATAGGTTGAATCCTAACACCTAAAATGATGGTATTTGGAGTTGGGACTTTGGAAGGGGATTAGGTCATGAGGGTGGAGCCCACATGGATGGGACTAAGTGCCTTTAAAAGAGAAGCTTCAAGAAAGCTTTCTTTCCTTGGGGAAAGAGAGAGGACGCAGAGAGAAGACAGCTGAACCCGGAAGCCAACTCTTAACAGGCAACAAATATGCTGGCACCTTGACCTTGGACTTCCCAGTTTCCAGAACTGTGAGAAACAAATCTCTGCTGTTTATAAGCCACCCACTCTATGATATTCTGTTCCAGCAGCCTGACTGGACTAAGACAGCCTGCTGCGTGCTTCCCGTACATTTCCATCTCACTAAATTCTCTGACATTCACATCTCTGCTCAAACAGCCTTTCCTGACAATAGTTTTCCTTTAACAATCTTCTCCACATTAGCTCTGCCAGTCTTTACTAGATTTTTGGCGGATGAAATAGTTTACAAATCCCTTTTCCATTAAGAAACAAAGCTAAAGAAATAATCACAAAATGATAATCTCTTTAAAAAGTTTGCTGTTTTTGTTTTTTTGCTTGTTTGTTTTAATTAAGGTGCATGAACAAGGTCACATGAGCAAATATTATAAAAAAAAATTTCAACAAGATAAACCATAGTTTTTGATTATTATATAGTTTTTATTGTATGATGAATGTAGGTGTGTTATGCTGTATAAACATAGTCATAAGAAGCCTTGTTTTTACAAATTTAAAGCAAATCTCTTATTTATAGTAATCTACTAGAGAAGATATTAACAAAATTCTACTACAAACATTTACAATAAAATTTTAAATGAATAACAGTGAATGGAAGGGTGGATAAGACAATAAAGGAAATCATCAGGAGTCAAAAATATAAGAAAAGCATAAATCCAAGAAACAAGCAACCCCCAAAGCAGATGCCTGCCTAAAGGGATCTGATAATCTTCAATGTTCTCTGACTTTGGCATTAAAAAGACAGGATTCAGGGATGCGTGGGTGGTTCAGTAGGTTAAGCGTCTGCCTCCCGCCTGGGTCGTATTCCCAGGATCCTGGGACCCAGTCCAACATCAGGGTCATTGCTGAGCGGGGAGCCTACTTCTCCCTCTGCCTACGGCTGCCACTGCTTGTGCTCGCTCTCTCTTTCTGACATACAAATAAGTAAAATCTTTAAAAAAATAAAAATAAAAATAATGGGGCGCCTGGGTGGCCCAGCCAGTTAAGTGGCTGCCTTTGGCACACATCATGATCCCAGGATCCTGGGATCTAACCTTACATCAGTCTCTCTGCTCAACGGGGACCCTGCTTCTCCCTTTCTGTCTGCCTTCTACTCCACCTGCTTGTGCTCGCTCTCTCGCAAATAAATAAATAAAATCTTTAAAAAAAATAAAAATAAAAAGACAGGATTCACTCTATACGAAGTTAGTTTGGAGAATACTGCATAAAATTAAGACCTTGAAACAACTTCAAATAAAAATTTTCAAAACAACCAGCAAGAAATGAGAGATAGTGAGGGAATATATTTGTCTCCAACATTTAAAAAATCATATAGAAAGGAAAACTCTAACAAAAATTTGAAACATGGATTCAAACTGCCTACATGGCTAGGGACAAAAAAGAATCAGTATTTAATTTAAAGTAGTACTGGGGGTTAAAGGCCCAAGATACCTCATAGAAACTAAAGTAAATCTCTGAGAAATTACCCTACAACCAAGAGCTCAAAGAAATCACATTAACAAAATTTCAGTAAATATGATTTCAAAATTTTTAAAAAATGTCTCAGACACATGATCAAACAAGTAAAATCAGCAGAAATTACAAAATATAAAATTAGGAACCATACATACGTTAATATTGGAATTATTGTGTGAAGAATATAACATAAGAATATCTTAATATATGTTTAGAGAAATAAAAAATAAAATAAAATTATGGGTAACTCATACCAAGCATATCGCCAGAATTATTTGAAAAGATCTGAATAGAATATTTCAATGAGATGTATCCTAATTAAAATAAAAAACTCCATGGCAGGGTTCAAAGGAAGGTTAGACATAGATTAAGAATTACTGAGTTAGAAGCTGAGCTTTAAAAAAAAGTCATCAAGAATGCAGCTTTAAATTACTAAAAAAGGTTAGAAGAGAAATAATAACATACAGAAGCTAAGAGAATATAAATTGTTCAAAATTTATTATATTATTTGGGAGGACAATATATTGATTAATTATAGATATTTAAATATGCACGATATAATTTCTAGGAAAATCATTCAAAGTATAGAAATGTCGGGTATAACCTCTATTTTTGGAAAGTGTGTATTTGTGTGGTGAGGGTGAATTAAGGGGTAAAAGACATTCACAGATAAACGCAAAATCTCAATCTATCCAAAAGGAGGCAAGGAAAACTTCCTAAATGCAAAAAGTTCAAATTAAAAAGAAACCAATTATATCGAAATGCCCTATTGTATTCAGATTCCTAATGTGTCTGTAGATCTCCAGTTAATAATTCCTCTAAGTCTCTGCCAGTGAAGTAAAGCAAGAAAAACAAAGAATAAAATGATTGGAAAAGAAGAAACAGAATTATCTGCAAGTAATAACTAAGAGTACACAGTGGAAATTTATTTCAATTAATAGAATTTAGCAAGGATGCTAGATACAAAGTTAATATGCAAATTAAGTTTGTATTTCTATACTATAGCAGCAAACAGTCATACATTACAAAAAGATATCATTTATAATAGGAACAAAAATATTTTGTACAGAAGAATTAATATTAATAAAAGGCATGTAAGACTTTTATGGAAAAGTTTATGAAAGTTTTAAAATGCATTAAGGAAAATCTAAATAGAGAGATATATACTCTTGTTGGATAAGAAGCCTTAATTTATAAAGATGTAAAATCTCCTGAAATTGATTTATAGACTCAATTTGTTTCCAGTCAAATCCCAACAGAACTTTTTTTCTGGATGTTGATTCTAAAATATGCATAAAATAAGAAAGAGACATAAAAAGCCAAGATAGTCCTAAAGAACATGATTGTAGAGTACCATGGTGTGTGTGTGTGTGTGTGTGTGTGTGTGTGAGAGAGAGAGAGGGAGAGAGAGAGAGAAAGAGAGAAGATTGCCCTTTAAAATTCAAGACGTATTAAAAAGTTATGCTAATTGAGTCAGTGTTTTATAGTTGTCGGGCAAGATACAAAAATTAGAACAAATTTTTATTTTTTTATTTTATTAGACTAAAATTATACACACGAAGTTTTCAAATACCAACTCATGAATATAAGAAGACTGACATGACATTGGCATAGCAGATCAATAGGGAAGAATGGAATTATTTAATGAACAAATTTTAGCATGATCAATTAATTATCTAGATGGCGAAGAATAAAACAATATATACATTACACTATATTAAAAAATCAGTTCTAGCTAGAATCAAGAGAAATGTCAGAGATAAAACATTAATTTTTTTAAAAAAGAAAATATAGGAATGATATTCTAGACTAGGGTTTAGACCAGGATTTCTCTAGTTAAAAAAATATGTAATCTCTTAAGGATTGATAAAGTGCCATACATGGAAATTCAGAATTTCTATTTATTGAAAGACAATATTAAAAGAGAAAAATGAGGCAAAAAGTAGGAGAAGATAGTTATATTTAATTGACAAAAAATAGCACTCAAAATATATTAAAAATAGTCCTATAAGTCAATATGTTAAAAAAAAGTATAAAAAATTGGCAAAATATTTGAATAGACTTTTACAGGAGATGAAAGATAAATAAGCAATATATAGGTGTGCTCCACCTAATTAGTAATCAGTGAATTGATTATTAAAATTACAGTGAGATTCCATTACATCCAGCAGGATAAGGAAACAAAACAGAAACAAAGCCGGAAATCTCAAGTGCGAATGTCAAGTGTCAGAGATGTTCATCGACCACTCTAGAAATAGCTTCCCTGCTATTGTTGACGCCCTGGTGACTGTGGCTGGGGATAGGTGTTTGAATAGGTTCAGAAAAGATTCATGTAAAAGTGTTTCATAGCATTTCTTTTTACTAAAAAAATATGGAAGTCAATGCAAATTTTTTATGGGCAAAAATGATAAATAGGGGTAAATTCACATAATGAAATACCATACAGCAAAGAAAATTAACAAACTATGGATTCACACTTGAATGTGGATGAAGTTTTCTAAAATTTTTGAGTGTGGAAAATCATTTCACAAAAGAATCCATACTATATAAATCTATTTATATAAAGTTCAAAATCAGACATAAGTATCTATATATATTTATACACACTCTTCCCCTGTATTCACAAAGACACAGACAGATGCACAGACATACAAAACTGCAAAGAAAAACAAGGAAATAGTAAACATGATATTTAGGATAATGGTTACCTTTGTTAAAGAGGGAGGGGACAATTAAGGAGAGAAACACAGGGACTTTAAGTACTGATATTTTATTACTAAAGTAGGGGTATTGTAGTTAATAGTCATGTGCTTTATTAATCTTTTTTTTTTTAAGATTTTATTTATTTATTCGACAGAGATAGAGACAGCCAGCGAGAGAGGGAACACAAGCAGGGGGAGTGGGAGAGGAAGAAGCAGGCTCACAGCGGAGGAGCCTGATGTGGGGCTTGATCCCACAACGCCGGGATCACGCCCTGAGCCAAAGGCAGGCGCTTAACCGCTGTGCCACCCAGGCGTCCTGCTTTATTAATCTTTAAACCTTTTCTAGATCTTATACTTTTTTTATATATGAAATAGGACTGAAAAAAACAGCACATACAATAGAAGGTTGTAGCCTTGCAAGTCTAATATAAGAAATATGACTATGGTAGATAGCATGAGAGTCCTGAAGTTGTGGTATTTTCCATATGCATTACATAAATCCATTGTCTGTCAGCTTATTTAATTAATTACCTAAAATGATGAAAGTGTCACTTTAAGAAATTTTAGGACTATTTTTAGTTTGCTTTCTAAATCTCCTTTACCTACTTTTACGCAAGAATCAATGTTAAAGATTATGTTAGTATTTTTCTCAAGAAAGTTAAGGAATAAAAATGTGGTCTGATTTCCCACCCTTTCATTTTATAACTCTTCTAGATGCAATTGGCCATGTCACTTAAGCACTATCAGGCCCTGAGCAAATCATGCATTTATTTTTATTCACTTGTTCATTTAAAAAACCCTTGTTGATGTCTAGTCTATGGCAGGCATTGTGGGTACGAAGATGGGTAAAGCATAGATTTGCTGGATATAGCTCACAGCTGACCGGAACAGGAGGACCTTGATTTCATCAACAAGTAAGGTCTAAAATCATACTTGCTTCCTTAGCCTTGACTTACTTTTCTATTCTAGTATGTGTCTGGAATCTAGCCTATGTCCTTAACTTACTGACATCCTGAACAACTGATTTTCAAGAGATGTTCGTTACTGCCCCATCAGGAAGATAAGAAGATCAAGGAAAGGTCTTGACAAGGATCCGATTCCAAGCATATTCCCAGAATCACATCAGTGTTTCTGTGCCCAGGTCTTTCTGCTGTCTTTCCCCCACCTTCCCTTCAAGGATCCATGGGATATCCCGAGAGAAAGTCTATACTGGCCTGATGGCAACTCTCACTAAAGCCAGGCCATTCTCATTTGTACAGGTCTTTCTGTTTTTCACTTCCTGTCATTCAGTCTGAACCCTGAAATCCCAGCATGCTTCAGGATTCAACCCTCAGGACTTGTGACACTGTCTTCCTTTTAACTACTGCACTGAAAAAATGCCTGTGAGAAAAATAGCCTGTGGGTAGTCACTGTGCTGGCTTAGGTTTGGGATGCTTTCTAGTCCTATGCAAAGTCTTTTAGAGAGAGTATCTATGGGAAACCTTTCTCAGAATGTGGTTACTTAACATTTCACTTTAGAAGCAAATGCTTTTGCGCCAAGCAAGCAAAGTAGAAAGCATACCAATCTTATCTAAAGCTATGGTAACTGACTTTTACCATTTGAACTTTGTTCTTGGGGATTCCACAAATACCTCCTTACCATATTGTGTGGTTGGAGACGTCTAAGGTCTGTGATCAAACTGCTAACCTGGCATTATTGAGATTTGAAGGGTGGTACTTTATCAAAGCATGAGGACTATGTGTGCTCCTCCCCTTAACTGCTATATTCAAGAAAAAAAATTATCTGGAGAGAAACAGATCCTGTATGAATTATAGTTAAAGGATGCCGTATGTATAATTCCAAAATTTCCCTTGGGAGAAGAATTAGATGACTAGATTTAATAACAACAAAAATGAAACAAAAATTAAGGCAGTCATCACATTATTTAATAATACTATTTTTTAGTAAAACATAAACAACTTTTTAAAGTAGAGCAGTGATATTTCAAATTGGGAAATTTGGAACTGTAAGTATAAAGTTCATTTCCATATATATTTATAAGCTCCCTGTGTCTTTGAGGCCTTAAGATAGATGCTATGGGGGATAAAATGATAAATCAGAAATGTCCTTTGCCCTCAAAAGGATGGGATTTAAGGAGAGTAGATAATACTTGTATGAAAATATCTAAAGCAAATGTAGCATTAGGGTAATACTTTAATAGAGGTATGGACAAAATTCTCTGAGCCTAGAATACAGTTTTCATTCCTGGCTATCTAAGTAAGGAAAAAAAAGAAAAAGGATAAGAAAAGAATTAGAGAATATAGGGTTCTAGAAATAATAAGTAGTCCAGGTTTGTTAGGATAATAGTAATTATCATATAAGGACTTAAATACTAGAATATTATGACTGAATTTTATGTGACAAGTAATAGAATCGAAGGCTTTGATAGTGCATGTTTTATTTGATGGCATATATCATAATTATAACCTCATTTCTTTAAAAGTAATCTAGCTATAGAGAACAGATTAGAAACGGAAGGAAAAATGAGGCTGGAGACCATGGAAGAAGTTATTGAATTGAGGTGTGAGGAAGTCTGGAAATACGGAAATACCTATAGAATGGAGCAATAGTGAAAATAATAAATGATATTCCAGCCAGAGAATGTATAAAGTTTTTTTTTAAGAATGTATAAAGTTTGACAAAATAATGGATGTGGGAATATTAAAAGTGTAGAATCAAGAATTCAATTCAGCAAACATTTTTTAATGCTTGTTATTTCAGAGAATATGTTGCTTTCTGGGTTCTTTGATTAGAGAATTTATAGTCTATATAACTAAGCTGGCAAAGCATCACCAATAGCAATAGAGAAAATAAAATTGTCTCGGGATAATCTGATAAGTTTGATTTAAGCACAAGTTGAATTTGACATGGCAAAGACATTAAGGAAGTAGATGTCAAAGGTATTTATAAATTTGGATGGGTAGATGGAGAACATAAGAGACAAGACAGATAACGTGGGTGTTGATTCATATTAGAGAAGTGATTTTAGAAGCTGTAGAGAATATAGAGAGTATACATACGAAAAGGGAAAAAAGTCTTCTGTACTTTGTTTCCTACACTTAAGGTTTTAAAAGGTGAAAAAGGTGCTAATAAAAGAGATGGGAAAAGTTACCAGACAGCTGTTAGGAGATATGAAGTATTTCAGTGTCTCAGAAGCTAAGAAAAGGCAGAATTTCAAGAGGTGGATATGATCATATGGAGCCAAAATAGAAAATATTATCATATATATTTGCCTATTGGAGATGAAAAGAATGAATTTATTAATAACACTTGATACTATCAGTTTAAGTTGAAGAATAAAGAAATCAGAATGCAATTTTAGTGATACACCAGTGACAGAGACAATAACATTGACAACATTTGCAAAAAGCTTTAAGGAGAAAGAAAGGATTATATCACAAAGGTAGGTCAAAGAAGACAGAGTCTAACGACTTTTTTCTCTAACACAGTTCTGTATAAAGGAAAGAGGAATGTATGGAGAAAGGAAGAAATTGACAGAACCAAGTATCTTAGTTAATTATCGTCCTTTGGCCATCTAGTGTCATTTTACCCACTTCTCACCCAATTTCTGTTTAAAAATCTACTCTCCATTCTTGTTCTTTGTGATTGAAGTAGAGTTGACTTCAGACCCTCTTCATCCCTTGCCTTCCCTAATTCCAGGTGTCATGGGTCCAAATCTGATCATCCAAGAAGGACGATCTGATGAGAGACTGATTTAGGAATGGCATATGATCCAAAACTATCATGTGAGAGACATCAAGACCCAATTGTTATGTTTTTGTGTGTGCTAACATGGGAGTGGACTCTTCTACTTCTATACCTGGTGATTGATTGAAGGGACCCCGGAATTTCTTGAGTCTTCTCTCTGGGGACTGAAAATGAAGTCAATACAGCAAAATGCACAGCGGGGAAATGAGGAGAAACAGTCATCAAGGCAACATTTAATCCCTGTATCAGTCCATTCTAAAAGCTAGCTATACCTGTGGGATTTTTAGTGAAATGAGTCTATGCATTCTTATTACTGCCTTAATTTTAAATAGGGCTTTAATCACTTTGTACTGAGTGAGTGTTAGATAATACACGGGTCTCGTAGAGTAAGGGAAATGAATTGAAGTGAAATATGGGTTTTGAGAGTGGGAAAAAAGAAAGAAATGGATAAACATTTATATTTAAGACAGTAACATTAGAAGACCCTCCTTAATAGATGAGACAAAACTGGTTGCTGAAGATGAAGGAGGTGCCAATTAGACTGGCGATTTGAAGAGTGTGGAAAATTTATGAGCCAGTTACTATGCAGAGTACACAAAAGAGCCAACCAGAAGTAATTGAATAATTGCAAAGTTACAGGGGAATCCAGACGGGCTGGCTTCCTTTATTTGATTTGGCCCAAAGTAGGTCAGTACACTCTCAAAATGCAGGGCAACTCCAAGTAAGGATTAAAAGGCAGGCAGTGAGGCTTGCACTGCATCTAGGTTAGAAAATTCTGGGATTTTGAGGTGCTCGGGTGAGTAACGTGGCTGATGGTGATGTTCAGGTGGATAAGGAGGAATATGTAGTTAAAACAGAAACATGGTATTTAGTGTAAGAAAAGTGAGAGAATGAAGGACAAGTCCTTCATAGAGGAAGTTCTCCCTAGAAGTGAAAAGAATCAAAAGAACATAGAGTTGTTATCAGAATAGAGGATTTTAGGTTCCCAGAGCTGAAAAGCTGAATAAGGCTCTATGATGTGTTGGGTTGAAGCTCTTTCACTGGGTGGTTCAAAAGGATGACATTTTTAAAAAGGAGAACTTAAAAAAAATTGACACCAGACTTAAAGGAATATCAACTAGGAGAGGAACTTGCTAAGAAAATTGGCAGAGGCTCTGTGTATAAAATGACTGTAAGCCAAGCACAGAGGTTATTGAAGTTAGGACAGGGCTCTCAAGGTTAGCAGCTAATGGGTCTGTCTTAGGATGGAGAAGGGACTACGAAAAAAGATGGGATGGATTTCAAAGTAAGGAAAGTGGTGGAATGCTTCTCTGCTGGAGACCCTGCTAAGTTTATTTTCCTGTATTAAAATGTACCTGGGTTTTGTTTCAATCAGATATCCTAAGACATGAAAACACGGAAATGATTGTCATTGAAGGAGGAAGTATACTTACAGATTTCTAGAAACAGGAGGAACAGCATGCTGCCCGGGGCCACATGGGGGAAGGACCAGGATTGGTCAGGAGGCAGAGGGGTGAAAGGGAAGATGGTGGTTCAGGGCCTTCAGTGGAGTTGAAGGCTTCATAGAAAGAAATGTGTAGTTATGCTAAGATTGTATAGTTTGAATCATTTTGACTGGCTCTAGGCTGTAAGGGTGGTCCCCAATAGTCTGGTCCTAGCCCTGGGGTGATTTAGGGCAGGAGAAATATTGGCTTCTTGTGTGAGTTTAATAAAAGAGGTGGTTGGGGATGTGGGCTCTGGGTTGGTTGGTTTGCATATCAAAGGCACACTCCCAGGGGAGTCATTTGCTGTCTTTAGCAATTAGCTAATCCTAGGAGGGGCAGAGTCTCCAGGATCAAGACTTAAGTGCCAGGGCATCAAGAATATAGACAAAACAAATTCTGTAACTATGTATGGTGATGGATGCTAATTAGACTTATCATGGTGATAATTTTGCAATATATACAAATATCAAAGCATTATGTTGTACATCTGAAACTAATATAATATTGTTGTCAAGTATACCTCAACAAAAAAGAATACGGGCAATAAGAAAATATAATCAATACGTCTTTCATGGAAGAAGTGATTAATTGTATTTTCCATTTCATTGGCTGGTTTAACTCTGAATGTAAATTTATAAAAATTTAAGATTCAGTTAACTTTCTTGAAGCAGATCTTAAATGGTGAAGAAATTTATCAGTTTAATAATAAAAATATTGCTCATTATTTTGAGTACTTGCCAGTTACTATGCTAAGAGCTTTATATACATTATAATATTTAATCCTCATAACAACCATACTGGGGTAAATACCCTTATTTACACCTAAGGAAACTGAAGCCTAGATAATTTAAGTAACTTGCCCGAGGTCACTGACACATAAATCCAAGTCTGTCTGGATTTAAAACCCAAGCTTTTCACTGTGATAGTTGCACATTTCCCATGGGATGTTTCACTTACTGAGGAAATCACCCATACCATGGCATTCAATAAAGGCACAGTTATGATAAAATAAAAAGAGTGTAGAAGTTGGTATCACCTCACTGATTTGCTTAGAATAAAACCAAATTTGCACTGGTTTTTCACTCTTAATAAAAGCAGTCCTTACAGTGATACATAACATGTAGTCCATCTTAAGCTTTTATTTTGAACATGACAGTGGCATGTAATTGAAAGGAAAAAAATCAGCCTAACACTAAGTGTACAAGGCAATAAATCTCAGGTCCCCAGAGCAACATTTTTCTGCCACCCCCTTCCTTCAGACATAAAGAGATGTGGGACTCCTGCCAGAGAAATATAATAAAATGTAAGAACAGTTATAAATGAAATACAATCAGAGCCCTACAATCTGCTTCTTTGCTAGCTTGCTTTATTCCTTCCTTGAGGATTCTATTTCTTCCTCTCCTTCACCATGGTATTCCATTTCCCTTGCTTTCATTTTCCTACTTTTGCCGCTATTTATAACAGTTGCCCTTTCCCTTTTATTCTCTTTTATGTGTTTTCTTTCTTGTTGAAGGGGGGGAAACTGTGATTTTATTCCTGTGTGTATTCAGACTTAGGGTTTGCTTTTTCTGTTGCCTTTTACTACTTTTTTTTTTTTTAACTGGATATATTGTTTTCCTTCTCTGTCTTTTGCCTGTAGTCACTTTGTATCATTGCTTTGATCTTACTCCCAGGTTGGAAGAGGCAGTTTCCTATGGACTATCATGTTTAGAGAATTTTTTTTTCTCTCACCAAAGCAAGTCTTAACCTTCCTCTTGAGATCAAACATCAGAATCCCCAAGACTAAGTACAGTGCTGAAGTGTATTGAAGGAGCGCACTCATTCACTTATGCAGAAAGAATACACTTGTTTGTTTACTCTCTCGTCTGTCTATCCATCCATCGTTTCATCAAGTATTTATTGAGTGTCTTATATTCATTTATTTGAACAAATAATAAACATGAACATTCACAAAGCACCTGTGATGTGGCAGGAACCAGTGGCAAATGAGAGGGGAGAAGTGAGGGAAGCATTGCCAGTAGAGCTTTTTTAAAAACAATAATAAAATCAACCAAAAGTCTGCTTTTTATCATCATCGTGTGTTGGGAATTCTAAACAAAGCTAGTGCTAAATACATCCTCCCCACGGAGGCTGTCCACTCGCACGACTTCCCCGCGCCCAGCTGGGTGTGGCACTGTCTAACACAGAACAAAACAGATGCAAGTCCCTGGCCTTTTGAAGTTTATATTCTAGTACAGGAGAGAATATGTGTGTGTATATGTGTGTGTTTATGTGTAAGTATGTAATTATTTATATGTCCATATAATTGTGTAAATATGTGTATGTATAATTATACCAATTTAATTAGAAATACAAATTAATCATACATGCAGAGAGTAGGACAACTAGGAGATCGTGTATGTGAAGCTGCATCGTAATAGAACAGGAACTGATAAATCCATCAAGGTCTTGCCTGCGGCCAGTCATGACTGGGGTTAATCGGATTTCATAGGTATCTTCTCTCAGTGTCCTTAGATCTCACTGGGCATCAGAATCACTTGGGAGTTTTAAAAATATAGGTGCCCTGGCCCCGTTCAGAAAAATTCTAATTCCTTTGCTTCTAGAGTATGGCTTAGGTATTAGTGTATTTGTTGCAACTGCAGCAAAATCAGGCTCTTGTTGTTCTTCCAGAGAGACTGTTCATCAGTGAGCCATGGTAGGGTGGCAAGGCACGGTAATCCACTTAAATGTGAGATATTTATATATAAAGGTGGGGAAGATGATGGGCTTCCTTGGGGCACCAGTAAACCTATAGTTTTGGGTGATAGGGAAGCAGGAAATGTAAACATCCTCCCTCTAGACAAAACAAGATACCATGACTTATCTGCTCAATAAATATGGGTTCCAGTTCTGACTAAGAGACGGAAGTGGCAGGATTGCTGGCTTCTTTCCCTGAGTTTGGCTTCAGAGGAATCTGAGCAAGGGAAATGGAAGAAAAATTAGTGACCCTGGGAGACTGGAAATTTGAAACGATGTGGAGGGTGGTGACTTGGGATAGGCAGCAGTCAAGCACTGCTGGGGTTAAAATAGGCTGGGAGTTTTGGGAATTATTAGTATTATTATTATTTTTAGAGAAGGAGGTGCGTGGAGAGGGGTGGAGGGAGAGGGAAAGCCTGGTGCGTGGGGCTCGATCTCACAACCGTGAGATTATTTATGCCCTGAGCTGAAATCGAGTAGCGTGCTTACCGGACTGAGCCACCCAGATGCCCCATGGAGTTGTTAGAATTTTTTATCTTGCTTCTGGACCATTGTTTAGAGGCAAATAATGCTTGCCCTACATGTGGGTCTGGATGTGTTAGGAATAAGCAGAGTAGCTGATGAAGAAGCCCATCGAATGCTTCCTCATCTTCTTTTTTCAAACTCAGGGTTTAGAAGTGAATATCTCTCCTTCCTGGACTGTGAAGAGTAAATGCCTGATAAGAGGGTTTGTTTTACAGGATGGGGAATGATTGAATCCAGTTTTCTTTGATGTCTTTACCCTGGGATTTTTTTCTACTCCACTCCTCAGGATTTATCAGACTGACAGACATTGGATTCTAGCCCTCCTTTAATTCTCATTGCCTGAAAAAAGTAGCTGATGCTTCTGAGGAAAATCAGCTTACAGGTCAAAATAAGAAGACATGTAGAAGAAACAACAATTTTATTTTATTTTAAATGTTTTATTTATTTATTTATTTATTTGACAGAGAGAGAGAGAGTGAGCATGAGCAGGGTGAGGGGCAGAGAGAGAAGCAGACTCCCCACTGAGCAGGGAGCCCTATGTGGGGCTTGATCCCAGGATCCGGGGATCATGACCTGAGCTGAAGGCAGTTGCTTAACTGACTGAGCCACCCAGGCACCCCAAGAAACAACAATTTTAAATTGTTCCAATGTGAGGGCATGATAAAAAAAAATATTAAACACACAATATCAGAAGTATTTTAAGTGAGAAACTCATTAAATCTTTATGTGTATTAAATCAAAAAAGGAAGTAGGGAAGATCAAAAAGTGTGAAAATATACTAATTTCTAATCTTATTAAAAGAGAGAGTTAATCAATTTTAAAAAGAAAGTATTGAAATGTAAAAATGAACATAATGCAAAAATAAGGTGAAAAAAGTAAGGTGAGAATAACAGGTCTAAATATATCAATAATTATATAGAGGGTAAACTTTAATTGGTGCAAAGACAAATTCTGACACATGTGGATAATAACCAAAATCTTTCTATATGCTAATTACAAGAGAAACCTGAAACAGGGATAAGCAAAAATTGGAGGAGAAAGCAGAAATAAAGATATTACATATGCATACTAACAAAAAAGCTGTATTAATATTAGATAAAATATACTTTAAGGCACAAAATTATTGGGGTAGAGAGTGTCACTACCTAATGATCCAATTTCAGTTTGCCAAGAATATGTAGCTATTATAAGCATGTATATATTACATATATATAATAACTTCAAAATAAATGAAGCATAACTTGAGGGAATTACAGGGAGAAATTGATAAATCTATAATTTTAGTAGTAGTTTCGACACATAGCTCCTATTTATTGATGGTTATAGAATCTACGTAAGCAGAGGATATATAGATCTCCACAACATAATGAACACACTTGCCCTAATGGACACATAATTCTACATGCAACAATAAAGAGACACTTTTTCAAGTACCATGCAAAATCACTAAAAGAATTGATCATGCAGGGATCCTGGGTGGCTTGGTGGGTTAAACACTGGACTCTTGGTTTTGGCTCAGGTCATGATCTCAGGGTCAGGGGATGCAACTTGCCTGGGGCTCTGAGCTGAGCTCAGAGTCGACTTGAGATTCTTTCCCTCTCCCCCTCCCCCCACTGATATGTGCCTGCTCGCTCTCTCTCAAATAAATAAATAAATAAATAAATTAATAAAATCTTTTTAAAAATTTGATCATGCACTAGGTCACAGAGAAAAGTCTCAAAAAACTCCAAAGATAGGTATTACAAAGATCATAATCGTTGATCATAGTGTAATTCACTTTGGAGTTAATGACAAAAACATAAATGAAAGTGTCCCAATTATTTAGAAATTGTAAAAACATTATAAACAATACACGATATAAAAATAATTATAATAAAAATACCTGCAACTAAATTATAATGAAAATACTATATATCAAAATTTGTAGGATACAGCAAAACAAATGCTTTAAAAGAAATATATACCCCAATCATTTTTATTAGAAAATAAGACTTCCAGGGGCGCCTGGGTGGCACAGTGGTTAAGCGTCTGCCTTTGGCTCAGGGCGTGATCCTGGCGTTATGGGATCGAGCCCCACATCAGGCTCCTCTGCTATGAGCCTGCTTCTTCCTCTCCCACTCCCCCTGCTTGTGTTCCCTCTCTCGCTGGCTATCTCTATCTCTGTCAAATAAATAAATAAAATCTTTTAAAAAAAAAGAAAATAAGACTTCCAAATTTGAGCTAAGGACACATCTTCATAAATTAGAAAAGGAAAAATAGACTAAACTTACTGTGAAGACCGACAAAGCCAAATTATTTTTTTGAAAAAAAATTTAAAAAGGGAGACAAACTTTTGTCAAAACTTATCAAGAGAAAAACAAAAGTAAATAAATAATGCTAGTAATAAAAGGTGTTTCACTGGGGGTGATATGCCAAGAGTTTTACAATGAATTTGAAAACTTTGGATGAAATTAAAATTCTTATGAAAATATGTTTTGTTACGAGTGAATCGAGGAGGGAAAAGCAACATAAATAATACTGTAGACATTAAAGTAATTGAAACACTAGTTTAAAATATTCCCACAAGCAAAACACTAGGCTCAGAAAGTTTTAGACAGCTTTTACAAATTTTCCAAACATCTTTCCAAGTTTATTCAGTCCCTTACAGAAAAGAGGAAATGAGGAATGCCCTCTATGAGTCCATTATCCACTTGGCATGAAAAATAGACAAAACTATACATAAAGAACAATTCCAAGTCTATTTCACTCATCACCATAGATGAAAAAAAAAAAAACCACCTAAAGAAAATGTTAAGAGCTCAAACCCCCAGATATGTAAAAAAAATAAATAAATAACAATAATAATACACTACAACCATACCACTTTTATCCAAGGGATGCAAGAGTGTTTTAATAATAAACAATTCAGAAATTTAATCCACCAAAGGCAAAAATCATATGATCATCACTATATATATAGAAAATTTATTTTTTAGAAATTTAATACCCATTTATGGCGATGATTAATGAATTAGGGATGAAGAGCCTTTCTTCTTCGGATATAGGTAAAAGGAAACAGCAAAAATCGTGCTAAATGAGAAACATGAGATTGTTTTCTCTAAAATAAAGCTGTCCGTGGTATCGGGTGCCAATGCCGTGCCTTACATCCTCTTGGCTCACCTTCTGCTCTGGTTCTTGTAGCAGTCAGTTTCACATGGGTACAAACACTGCCCCAGCTAGCCCACACATTTTCACTGTCTGCCTTGGGATTTTCCTCACACCCTGACTAGAGAGACCTGTGGACGTATCAGTGGCAGGCATGCATGCGTAGCCGGCAAGGGTAAAAGGGTTAATATCTCAGGAACAATTCTTGAGCAGTGGAGGACAGGAGTCAGAGAATAAATGCTCCTCTTTTTCTTCTCCCAAGTGAACAATTGTGGGGTATAATCTTCATAGTATCTCACATAATCTCAGTGGTACCAGGTCCCACTTGTCACAGAGGTAATCAATTACTCACCTTTGTACTGGCCTTCCTTCCCTGTCTTTCACTCTCATCGGTCTTCTCTTTCTTTTCCTTGGGATTTCTCCACAAATGAATTACTTGTTTTCCTGGGTTAACCCTGGGTAAGACAAACTCTGTCACCATTCTATTCAGCATTATGCTAGGAGGCTTAAACTATGATTGAAAGTTTACAGATTGGAAGAGGAAATGCACACTAATGATACTTGCAGATGTTATGAGCATTTAATTAGAGAACTAAAAATAATCCAAAGATATATTATTGAATGTAATAAGAGCATTTGCAAGCTGGCTGGATATAAGATTAAAATTAAGAATATTATATTTCTATATACCACCAACAAATGACCATTTAAAAAAATTCAGTATATAATCAGTAGTAACAGAACACCTAAGTACATTAATAAAGCATACTAAAATTTTAAATTGTGTTAAGGGATATTAAAGAAGATTTAAATAAGTAGGGACATATATCATCATGTGTAACAGGCATTCGTATTATAAAGAAGTCATTCATTCCAAAATCAATCTATAAGCTCAACAAAATTCTAATTAGAATCCAACAGTGTTATTTTTGGAACTTGATGATCTGAATGTTGAATTTTATAAAACATTAAAGGGTCAAGAATATTTAAGGCATTTCTCAGAATGGATGAAAGACCTAAATGTGAGATGGGAATCCATCAAAATTCTAGAGGAGGACACAGGCAGCTAGAGCAACTTTGTGACTTTGGCCAAAGCAACTTCTTGCTAGACATGTCTCCAAAGGCAAGGGAAACAAAAGCAAAAATGAACTATTGGGACTTCATCAGGATAAAAAGCTTTTGCACAGCAAAGGAAACAGTCAACAAAACTAAAAGGCAGCCTATGGAATGAGAGAAGAAGATAAATTTGCAAATGACTTACCTGATAAAGGTCTGGTTTCTAAGATTTATAAAGAACTTATCAAACTTAACACCCAAAAAACAAAAAATCCAGTCAAGAAATAGGCAGAAGACATGGGGCGCCTGGGTGGCACAGCGGTTAAGCGTCTGCCTTCGGTTCAGGGCGTGATCCTGGCATTATGGGATCGAGCCCCACTTCAGGCTCCTCTGCTGTGAGCCTGCTTCTTCCTCTCCCACTCCCCCTGCTTGTGTTCCCTCTCTCGCTGGCTGTCTCTCTCTCTGTCAGATAAATGAATAAAATCTTAAAAAAAAAAAAAAAAAGAAATAGGCAGAAGACATGAACAAACATTTCTCCAAAGAAGATATCCTAATGGCCAACAGACACATGAGAAAATGCTCAACACTACTCAGCATCAGAGAAATACAAATTGAAACCACAACGACATACTACCTCACACTGGTCAGAATGGCTAAAATTAACAAATGAGGAAACAACAGATGTTGGTGAGGGTGTGGAGAAAGGGGAACCCTCTAACACTGCTGGTGGGAATGCAAACTGGTACAGCCACTGTGGAAAACAGTGTGGAGGTTCCTCAAGATGTTAAAAATAGAGCTACCCTACAAGCCAGCAATTGCACTGCTAGGTATTTATCCAAAGGATAAAAACAGTGATTGGAAGGGGTGCAAGCACCCAATGTTTATAGCAGTAATGTCCACAGTAGCCAAACTATGGAAAGAGCCCAGATATCCATTGACAGATGAATGGATACAGAAGATGTGGTATATATAGACAATAGCATATTACTCAGCCATCAAAAAAAAATGAAATCTTGCCTTTTGTAACAATTTGGATGGAACTAGAGGGTAATATGCTAAGTGAAATAAGTTAGAGAAAAACAAATACCATATGATTTTACTCATGTGGAATTTAAGAAAACATGAACGTAGGGGAAGGGAAGGGAAAATAAAATAAGAAGAAAACACGGGGTGGGAGCAAACCACAAGAAACTCTTAACTATAGAGAACAAGTTGAGGGTTGCTGGAGAGGAGGGAGGAGGGGGATGGGGTAACTGGGTGATGAGCATTAAGGAGGGCACTTGATGTAATGAGCACTGGGTGTTTTATGCAACTGATGAATCACTAAATTCTACCTCTGAAACTAATACAGTATGTGTTAACTAAGTTGAATTAAATTTAAAAAAAAACTATTTAAGGCATTCTGAGGGGCAGGTCAGGAGGAGGATATTGCAAATTCAAGCTTAGTTTGAAGCTAGACGATTACATGGCAGAAAAATGGGAAAAATAAGAATGTGCAAAAGTCCAGCTTTGGTCCACCTGTTTGAAAGGGTGAAAGTGGTGATAAATCTGGAATTTATATATAGGTCATATTATGGAATATCGTGGATGGCATAAGATAAAACATTTATATTTAAGGTAGAGGAAAAAATTTTGGAAGATGTCTAATGTGATTAAATTTTTGAAGACATTTTATAGGATGCATTAAGGAGGAAGAAGATTTGAAAGAAAGACCAGATTGGGAGGCTTTTAAATTGCAGGAAGTGAGTTAGTAATTATTGTAAGTAGAGTAATATGATAGAGGAAACAAGTTTGATAAAACCAACATATTGGGGCACCCGGGTGGTTCAGTAGGTTAAGTGTCTGCCTTTGACTCAGGTCATGATCTTGGGGTCCTAGAATCAGACCTCACATTGGGCTCCCTGTTCATGCTTCTCCCTCTCCCCCTGTCCCTCCCCACTGCTCGTGCTGTCTCTCTCTCTCAAATAAATAAATAAAATCTTAAAAAAAAATAAAACGAATATATTTTAAGAAGTGTTAATGGATTAAAGTTTGTAGTCTAAAATAAATTAAGACAGTTTATTGAGTAGGTTCAGTGTGCCAGGCACCTGGCATATATTATTCATTATCTAAACAATTCATACTAGGCAGTTTTAAAATTTAAAATAATACCAAGAAAACCAAGATTTAGAGAGGTTAAATTATTTTCCAGAAACACAGAAATAAGTAAATAAATGAGTCAGAATTGATGTCTTAGTTATTGTGAGACTCTTGTACTAACAAACGTGTATATATATCTCGCATATATTACATCAAATCATTAATACCTTAGATGTTTTGTAAGGAAGACTAAAGTTTGTTTTTTTTTTAAGATGAAGAAAAAAGTAAATAATAATAATATTGGTATATGGATATGGTGGCTATGTTGAGGGTGGCAGTGAAATGATATTGGTTTGAGAAATACAGCAATATATTTTATAGCCTCTTGGTGCCTTATATACTCTGAATAATTTCTAGAAGAGTTTAACAGATTAGCTGAACTCAAGTCGTCCAGAGGGGAGAATTAAGCCCAGAGGGAGCAATTTAAATTTATCTTCATATTCATAACCTAGAATTAGATATTACTTTGAAAGAGTACCCTCAGGGTTTCCAAGTTCTCTCTGTCCCATCACTGATTTACTGGGTGATCTTTAGGAAACCAAGTCAGCTCCCTGGTCCTCTTCTCTTTCTTGTTAGTAAAATGACGATTACAATGCCAGCCTTGACTATCTCACAGGATTACTTTGGTGAGGCCATGAATGGATGAGAAGGTTCTTCTACATGAATGGATTGCAAATAATATATCATTCATTCTAACTATTAAAATGTGAATGTGAACAATGAATAAATTAACAAAAACCAAACTACTGGCCAAGAGCTAATAAAATGGGGAAAAACTACCCCATGGATAAGCAAATATTTGACGAAGACATCTTATTCCTGACTGTCTTCAAATAAAAATGTGACATTAATTGGGTTTGGAATAAGAATGACTAGTAAGGAGTCCCTTTAGAAACCTTGCCTCCAATCCAAAGTCCATAAATTTGTTATATAAAGCAATCAGGAATGGGGTGATCTTTTTAAAAATTGCATAGAGTAAAATTCAGAAGTCATCCAAAACATACTATCTATATCCAGTTCAAATGCCTCAAATTAATTTTTAAAAATTCCTCATACCCCTCTATTTAAGACTTTATATAGTCTTTTATATAGATAAATTCTTTGAGTAGATACAATTATCTCCACCCATCTGTAACTTCTACCACTCAACTTCATTTAAACAAGTTACCATTTACTTTTTAAAAAATTTTCCTGAGAATGGATGAATAGATTTCAGCATCATAACAAAGCAAGTCTAAACTTAAGAATATATTTATAAAATTTCCTAAAGCCACATCAGCTGTAAACATTATTGAGGAGAGTTTTTAAGCTATTTTTGCAGAGATATGATACTGTCAAACAATAATTTTAATCAAAATAATATCTGATGTTCAAATGGAAATATCATAAAGGAAGTGGAGAAACTTGTGAACTTTGAAATTTTTCTTTGACCAACAAGTGGATCTGATACCTAACTTCCAGAAAGAATATAATTGATTTGCATTTCTATGTTCTCAAAGGCCTTGCTTTTTGTTTCTTTTATTGTCCCAGCTAATTGCCTTAGGAAACCATTCTATTTTATAGTTCTCAGAGAGAAATCTAGCAACAATTTTATAAACGCACACATGTGTGTTTGGGTGTGTGTGTGTGTAATTTTGAACTGAGAATGAAGTGTGTCTGGAAGAAGATGGCCTCTAGTTTGTCCATCTTCTCATCCATATATTCATCATCTTTAGTGGCATTACTTGCATGTAAAACAGATTGTTCTTCCCTATGGTTGGCTGGCTATCTCCTTTTGGATATTCTCAAAGAACCTCCCATTTAACATATGTAAATTGAATGCTAACATCCCTATCTATCGGTTATATGATATATAGGTCTGCCACTCTAATGATTAGCTCCCTGTGATTTCCACTTAAATATTCTAGCCAGTAATTATAAAATATTCAACAATAATATGAGGCCCATATTTGCAAACTTATAATGATTAGCATAGTTTGCATTTATTAGTGTACACTAATTAACATATTTGAGATTAATGTTGTATTTCTAAACCTTATGCTATTATATAATTGTGACTAATTCTAAATTTGATATGGGGGCATAAAAGCATTTATGAGAATTGTTGAGTTTTTGAGTCTGTGATGGGAAAATGCTTTCACCAGAATCTTATACTTTCCACAGCTATTAATATACGTGAGTTTTTCCAGAGTTTGATCTTTGGACTCATTAATATCATGTCTGAAAAGAACAAAATTGCTACATAAATATGTGACAAAATATGTGAATGATGAATTATTAAATAAAATGTAATTAATATTTTAATAACCATGAAGATCTGCTAGCACAGCATATTTTAAACTTAGAATATTCTAAATTGGTTGTTATTGCTGTTATTATTACTGTTATTTCCATCAGTGTACGTGGGTTGGGAACTAGGTAGAATCACTAAGGAGAAGGTAAATCTTTCCCCCTCTGCAGATTTTTCCCGAGACTATTTCATCTGAGAGAATGACAGGTACATCTCTGACTTGCTTCAATATTCATCATTGCATCCTTCAGTCGTGCTGCATGAGGCATAAAAAATAGACTCAAATGAACTTTCTCATATTCATATTTAGGAGACATGAAAAATACTGTATTTTTTAAAGTTTCCTTTGTAAAACCAGAGGTGACCATGACATTCAGTTCTGTGTGACTGATAACAATTTGTTGGTTCTTTTCGTTAGAAGTTTTTGAGAGATAGGGTATATATTTTTGTTTTTTTCTCTTGTTTATTTTGTGATATTTTTTGCTGAATTGGAGTAGCCAATAAAACAATGGGGTGAATGGTTATAAATCCTTTATTCTGTATTCAAGTATTTATCACATATGTGAAGTGGGATTAGGTATTTTAAGACTAACTGAATAGCCAGAATAATTAGTGAACATAAAAGAAAGTTTTTCTCTGGTTTTATGTAATAAACTTGCTAAGGATTCAGAAAAATCTGTCAAACAAATATATAAAATATATATGTGTATATATATGTACGTATACATAGGTATGTATGTATATATGTATGTATACGTACATATATATACGTACATATATATACACATATATAAACATATTTGAAATATATGTAAACTATATATAAACAATATATATACATATATAAACAATATATATAATCAAATATATATATATATATATATATGTATATTTTAAGATTTATTTATTTAGAGAGAATGAGAGCATGAGCCGGGGTAAGGGCAGAGGGAGAGGGAGAGAGAATCTCGACCAGACTGTGCTGAGCACAGAGCCTGATGTGGCAGTCAAACTCATTACCCCAAGATCATGACCTGAGCTGAAATCAAGAGTCAGATGCTTAACTGACTGAGCCACCCAGCCACCCCAAGTCCGTCAAACAACACTTATTCAAGCAGTGTGAAGCATGTTATAGATGGCAAGATGAGAGATGACCTGGGACATCTACTTTCGAGCAGTATCTTTTTAAATAAGTTGTAAAAACTTTGAACAAGAGAAATAGTCAAGACCTATTACAGTTAAGACCTATGGTCATAATCCAGGCAAACATTAGTGTTGCTTCGAGTAAGAAGAGACCCTTTTTAGCTGGTGTGATTGAAGAAGGCATCAGGGAAAAAACAGATTTGAGATGTTTTCAAGGTTAAGGACTTTTAAAATGATGGAGATGAAGAACAAATGAACTGTTGTGGAGGGGTGAATATTTATTTACAGATAACTTATGAGAAATTAAAATGGAAATGTAAGTTAGAGTGGTATAGTGTAGGATCTGAATGCCAAACTAAATATTTTAGACTTTGTTCTCTAGGAAATAGGGAGCAAAGGAACAGTTGGATGACCAAAGTGGTACTTTAGGAAGATAAATATGGCATAAACATACCATAGTGGTTTTCTTTCAAATATATTTGTGCAAGCAAGTTATTACAAGAAGAAATACTGAGGGTAGGAAGACAAACTGGAAATCAGTATTTGTATAATAGAGTAATATGTCACTATAATAATCAGTTTGTGTTTCTCCTGTTAATCAGTGATCCCCTCCTCTTATTCAGGTAACAGCTAAGACATTTTTATGTTTATTGTTCCAAGAAAGGAATAAAACAGAAGGGAAAGGATACTTAGAATACTTGGGGTTTTATTTTTAAAGGTAGCCAACTGAAATTAAGAAAAATTATGAATTTCAAAGCCTGTGCTTTTAAATACTCTGTGCCTTGAAGAAATTTGGTGTATACATTTATGGTATAAAAAAAGAACATTTTGCACACATAGTCTCTGGATCTGAAAACCCAGAAACCATGTTTCTTGTTCAAGGCAAAGAAACCAGAAATGTGGCAAGGTTTATTAAGTTCAGCTCTGTCATTATAAATGGGATTTTTGTGTTTCTAGTTAGGGAAGACCTGATACAGTGTTGGAATTCCCTTGCTTATGAAGTGGTTTGGGAGAGCAGCACATGGACTTCTCCCACTCCTGTATCTGCCACCAAAAACTACCTCCAAACACACACAATGAGTGACTCACATACTGTCATATACACACATGCACACACACTTATACAGAGTGGACATAGAAGTAGGTCTGTTTGGGTAGGGGAGACTGCAGTGGTCTGCAAGTATTCACAGTCGGAGATAAAATGGATCTGAGAAATTTTTAAGTATTTTGGGTAGACTGGATATAAATGAGGGCCAGACCACTCCAATGACTCCTTCTATTATCCCTAATACTCTACCTGGCAAATAGAAAAAAAAGAGTACAGACCTTACTAAAAATAAATAAATAAATAAAATAATAATAATAATTGAAATAAAATTTAAGATAAATTATTGAGAAATAGATTTTTACCTTTTACATTTGTAGCATAGTCTTAATCCTGCTCTTCATAACATTGTAGGCATATTCCTTATCTTCTCTCAGTTTTGATACTCTGTGAAAAGTAGTTAAAGCCAAATGAAGTAGTAGATGCCCTTAATTTGTAAGATACCTTTCCTTCTCTACCAAGGCAAAATTGATATTCCTTTACACACTGTAGCAAGGAAAAAAATAAGTATGACAGATGCTAGATACTGTCATTAGAAAACAACAAAAAAGGTATCTTTTAAAAAATATTTTCTCACCCTGAAAATATAGATCGTAAGAAAACATGTTCATTCTAAAAACAAGAAGAAAATATGACCTTAAGGAGTTAAAATAATGTGATTCAATGTAGAATTGAATAGAAAAGTGAAACAGAAATGTCACTTCATTGTAAAAGCAATTATGGGCTGAAAATATAGGATAAGGTTTAGACCAAGAAATTGTAATACTGTTAAGTGTTTTCTGAAACTCCTAAAAGGATAACACCCAAGGGACAATTCTGACAGAGGATATGTTTAATTGCTGAATCCAGTTCTGGATGAGGAAAAGGCACTTAAGAGAACACACTGGTATGCTTCACCTGGATTTGTGCCCTTTGTAATTAGTATGATTTATTGCCAGTGTACAGAAAATAAATAACTTCAGTTGAACAATCCTATCTAGGCCATGTCCCAGGAAGAGCAGTGCTAAATTGTCAACACTGGATAGAGAAACAGAAAAAGAGAAGTAGGTCATACAGAGTCATGGAAAGTTAGCTTGAAGAATAAGAGAGAGCAGCAGCAAATTTGAGATACAGTCACAGTATGATTATGAAGAGAGCAAAGGACAGATCCAATTGTGAGAGAACAAAGTGAGAGGGAGGATAGTTATCAGTTAAAAATGTCAGAAATAAATGAACCACCAACCTTAGAGGGGCTGGGTTTTCACTTGGACTGTCTGGGGGCTAGGGTGCTTTCGGAGGCAAATAACACTCTAAATCAAACTAACTTAAAAAATAAGGAAACGTACTGGAAAGTAACCCAGAGATTTGGTGGTCTCCAAGCATGGGTGGTTTGGTCAGAATACAGACTCCACTTCTCTGCCCATCTCTCTATGTTGATTTATCATCAGACTGACTTCCCTTCTGATTCACAAAATGGCGAGTAGCCTCAACTGGAGCCATGTTTAATTCCTTGACCATATTCAGCTGATGTGAAAATTCCTCCTCCCATCAAAAACCAGTCTTTCCTTGAGTTTGATGTTCAGTTTAATAAAAGGGGCCCCCAGATTAGTAGCAGCCCCCAGAGAAATGCGTTTCGTTGACTGGATGAAATGTGGGTCCCTCAGTCAATCTCTGTAAAGGGAGATGAGATCATCATGGTTGACTTAGAATAATCAGCTTCCACTGAGTCACAGGGCTGCATGATTGACGTTTCTGAAACAAAATGAGGGTTCTGTTAAGAAGTGAAATTAAGATATCCACTAGAATACTTTTGGAAGAATTTTATAAAATACAGTGTTTCCTTGGGGCGCCTGGGTAGCGCAGTCATTAAGTGTCTGCCTTCGGCGTAGGGCGTGATCCGGTCGTTCCGCGATCGAGTCCCACATCGGGTTCCTCCGCTGGGAGCCTGCTTCTTCCTCTCCCACTCCCCCTGCTTGTGTTACCTCTCTCGCTGGCTGTCTCTATCTCTGTCAAATGAATAAATAAAAATCTTAAAAAAAAAAATACAGTGTTTCCTTGATTTCAGGAGAGACCTTTTTTCTCAGATTTTAATATCTCTAAAGTTAGGAGGCATCTTACAAGGAGAGACCTTTTTTCTCAGATTTTAATATCTCTAAAGTTAGGAGGCATCTTACACTCAATGCTATATTAATGTTGAGTTGGCAGTGATGTATTTTTTCTCTTTCAGAGTGATGTAGAATATAATGTTGCTTGTTAGACACAACATACCATTATAGACCTCAGGTAACATGACATTTGCTTTGTATTAAAAAGGACTAGGTCTTCATTTCCAGGGTATGGCTAGTCCTTGTGTTTCTGGAATTACTAAGTAAATTAATTTAGTAATGCATGTGAAGAAATGATCTTGTTAATCACAATTAATAAAGATATTTAACTTTGTCCACTTAGTATCTTTTTTACCACACTTTAGTCTGGGATAGCTCCCACAGATTATTTCAGTGGTCTCCTAACATCTTTCCATATTCTTTACTGATCCCCTTCAAACTATTTACCACATGGCAGTCACATGAGTCTTTGGAAAGTTTAAATCTGCATTTCTGTCTCTGATTATGATAGAATAACTTCTGTCAGACTGACATGCAGATAAAAATGACAAAAACGATAAACATAATATTGAAAAAAACTTTTGAATCTAGAGAGCTACCAAATCAGGAAGAAGATGGAAAGACATAGATCTTTTTGAAAGAAGTGACTGCACCGGATAAGATTTGTGTTTCTGTGACATTTTACCTGGGCACCCTCTCTCAAAGGACTTGTTTACTAGAGCGCAGGTGGTAAAACAAATGAGGGTGCCAGGACAAATGGGGGTGCTAGAACTCCATTAAGAAGCCACAGTCACTGTGGCTTCTGGAGTCAGATGACATGCTTCAGGGCTGCCGAAGCAGCTGGAAAGTGAAGGGGGAAATGCCAAAAAGGAAGAATCCATAGGTGAGAAGCCTTAAAATCTATGTAGATGCTCCAGCTAGATACCTGGATAACCCTAGACTAGGTCTTCATGGAAGAACTCAGGGAACCTATGAAAAGCAACCTATAGGGCAGACCCTGTGGAGAGTCCAGCCAACTTAGCTGCCTGTTGGTGAAGACGACAGCCACAAGAACAACAAGAACAACATTCTTCAGGGGAAAATAAAAGATTCTAGAGTCTCCACAGTATATTATTCGCATGGTCCAGAATAAAATAATAGAATAGTAGTCATGTAATCAGAAGATGTATAGCTCAGAGGTGAGAGAAAAAGCAGTCAGTAGAAGCCAAAATTGTGATGCCACAGATGTTGAAAACGGAAATCTAGAATTGAAAAGTACAACCTATGAAATAAAAGGGTCACTAGCTGGGTTTAACAGAAAATTTGATATGACAGAAGAAAAGATTAACTTGAAGACTGTTCAATAGAAATTATTCAATCTGAAAAGGACACATATTTATTGGGAAAAAAAAAGTCTCGGGGATTGGGAGAAAATAACCAGCAATATAAGTAATTGGAGGAGAAGAGAAGAATTTAGATCATAGTATTTGAAGAAATAATGGAAAATGTTTCCCAAATTTCATTTATACTCTCTCTCTCTCTCTCTCTCTCACACACACACACACACACACACACTTAAGAGTTTAAGAGTCTCAGGCACCAGGTGGCTCTGTCAGTTAAGTGTCTGGCTTTGGCTCAGGTCATGATCCCAGGGTCCTGGGATTGAATCCCACATCAGGCTCCTTGCTCAGTGGGGAGTCTGCTTCTCCCTCTCCCTCTGCCCCTCCCCTCTGCTTGTGCTCTCTCTCTTTCAAAATAAAAAAATAAAATCTTAAAAAAAAAAGAATTCAAGAGTCTTAGTAAATCTCAAGCAAGATAAATACAATAAAAACCACACTTAGTTATATCATAGTCAAACTAATAAAAATTGAAGATACAGAGAAATAGCTGGAAAACAGCCAGAGAAAAGCAATATAATACATACAGGAGGAAAAAAAAATGATGCAACCGCTAACTTAAAAACAATGGAAGTCAATGTATAAAGTGAGAGCATTTATAAAAGGTAAAAAGAAAAAAACAAAAAAACCCTGTCAAACCATAATTTTATACACAATGGTAACGTCTTTCACAAACATAGGCAAGGTAAAGATGCTTTCAGAAGGAAAACTCAGGGCATTAGTCCCCCTGTAGAGGTGCGCTACGAGAAAAGCATAGAGAAGTTCCTTAGAATGGCAAGATAGGTCTACAGAAAGGATTAAAAATAACAAATACGTTATAAAAGCCTGTATATAGGGGCGCCTCAGTGGCTCACTTGGTTGAGTGACTGACTCTTGGTTTCTGCTCAGGTCATGATCTCAGGGTCCTGGGATCGAGCCCCACATCAGGCTCGGAGCTCAGCATGGAGTCTGCTTGAGATTCTCTATTTTTTTAAATCAAATCATCAGAGTTAGTATCACCCAGTATTAAGAGAAACCATTCCCACGTGTCTCCTGGCATGCTACACAAAAGAGGAGGCGTTCCTGCCAAAAAATGTTATTACCTGAGTCTAAGCATGAGCAAGCCTCAGATGAACTCAGATAGAGGGACGTTCTACAGAATAACTAGTCTGTGCTTTTCAAAAACATCAAGGTAAAAAAACAACAACAGAAAAACCCCATGGAAATTATGAGGCACTTTTCCAAATTAAGGGGGGAACAGAAAAATGCTGCAACTGAAGGCAATATGTGAGCTTTGATTGGATCAAGGATGGAAAAAACAAATCTGAAAGAATATTATTGGAACAGATTGAATATAAACTGTTGAGAAGATAATAGTATTTCATGAATACTAAATTTCTTCTCTTTGATTTTTCAGAAGTAATAAATCCGTTCATGTCCTCCCTTAATGTGAAATTCCCTTGATAAAAAAAAAATCCAGAAGTCATTTACATGATCTAAATGGCTCTGTGTGTTCTGTCCATTGACTACCTAGTCCCTTTCTTATCAGCATCTTGTCCGCAGTTCCAAACACACAAATGTGCCTCGTGTGCACTCTCTCCCCCATTGTTATCTGCCTTTTCTTTCTCAATGATTCTGATGTCTCAGTTGTCCTTTCTTGCTTAGGGTCTTTGTGTCTATCTGGCCCTACTTGAAAATTTCACTACCTGACCCCAACCCACTCTTCAGTTAAAAACCACTTCCAGAGAAAAATCTTTCCTTTTCCTTTCCTACAGCGTCCTATCTTCTTTGTAAAATGTAACATAATTGTAAGCAAATTACTGTGTTTTTAGGTGTATATCAGTCATTTCCACTAGACTGTCAGTTTCACGAGGGTCAGGAGGCACAGAGACAGTGCTCAATAAAAATGTTTAAATGAGTATACAAGAAACAATGTTAAGTATGGAAAGGAACAAGTGTAAGAGAGAGTTGTTAGTGTACAGAGAGAAGTTGAAGAGGCTCTTAAACATCTGTTGTACTCCTAATTTCCTTCTGATGAAAGTGGTTGCAAGTGTTGACACTTAAGAAAAATTGCTCTCATTTTGCATCATGTGATTACGCTTCACTAGCCTCAGCTTATTGACCAATGGATCACTCTAACAAAAGGCATGGACCTAGAGGTTAGAAAAAAATGGAAAGTTTCTAATTTTTGAGATGACCCTGAATGTGAATGCTGTATATTACTTTTATATGGGGTTCTATATTGAATGGTGATTGATTGAGCTAATAAGTTTCTTAGTTGGGTAGGAGTTCAAGTTTCAGACAGATAGAGATATAGAAATCATTTTTAAAGAATGGTAAGTCATTATGTAGAAGATGATACAGAAAAGAAAAGAAAATTAAAGTAGATAGACTAGCAGAGCACTGAAACATCAGTCCTGAGAATGATAGTCTCTCGAATAAAGGAAGCAGATGTCTTTTCTGGTGGGTGACAGGATGGCACCACCATGGGACTCCTGGTCCTTCCTATTGTTTATCAAAAGGCAAGGATGTGTCCTACTATTCTATGTAAGACCTAGCTGTGTGGCTGTCGACATGGTTTCTTTTGTTCCTTTATTTAATGTCTATTCTTATAACCAACTATTGCTACCTCGGGTAATTTGATTGTGTGCCTCTGACTTCTGACACATCTTTTCTGTCCTTCTGACAGATCTTTTCACAGAGAAAAACAAAGATTGTGAACTGTTATTCTAAGTCACAGCCTAAATTCAGGCAGCGGGGGGGGGTGCAAAGGTAACAATCTTGAATCAGGGTACTTGGCTATATTCCTATTGCAAGGTTTTATTATTTATTTTGGGGTAGGATTTTCTTAAATGAAACTAATTTTTGCTCATAAATAGTAAAAATGTATTAATTGCCATGCATATTATTAATATTTTCTGTATTGCTAAGTTTACTAAGTATCCAGACTTACATAAAATACTAATATGACTTGAAACAATGATTAACCTGCACAATACTATAAATAGAAACTACTCATAGACTATCGAGGACATCACATAACTTGCCTAACTAGTTGCCCTATAATCAAATTCATATTATAGTAAGTTAAATAGAATACTTGATCATGAAAATTCACACAGACATGCATACAAATATACCCTCTCACACAGTACATGTTAGACTGAGAGATTGCATTAAATTCACTCAGGAAATAGAACCTGATTATTACATCGCAGAATAATGTTAAACAAGCAAATAGTTAACAGAACATATTGGTAAAATTCTGTTTGTGGGAACAATGGATTCTAAAAGTCTCATGGTTTCAAAGAATCAGACTGAAAGGTCTATACAGAAAGTATCATGGCGAACATTGGTATAAGATATTTTTGGAACATCAGTTTACTTGCCCTACTCCCCAGTGTGTTGTCAAATAGTGACATGTAGCCATCAAGTGCTTTAATTTTTTATTAAGGCAAAATGAATTCTTTGCTAGAAACAATTGAGTTTTTTTTCTCCAGAGCAAGTACAAAATAATGCTTTCCATTATGAAATCGAGTACTAATGTAGTTGACACCACACAACTACATAGCCTCATTCGAATTTAGGATCTCAAAAACTGAGAGCAGAATGAGCTCTTAGCTTTTGGCAAAATTACTTTATCAAATGACCCTTTAAGATATCCTAAAAGACCAAAGAAAACTGCATGGAAGAGCAAAACTACCAAGTCTGCATCCTGGGTGGTTTTTCATTAAAAGGACATAGGAGGTGCGTGACCAGATAGCTTTCTTTTCTTCTGAGGGTATCTTGTGAAGGTTACAGATTTTTAGGGCTGGTTTGAATGACAAAAGGGGAGTGTAAGATAGCCCTTGGTGGGATAATTGACTGAAGGCAGTAGAGAAGTATGGTTTGGAAAAACATGGAGTAAGCTGTCATATAGGGAAAATGAGAAGAGTATTATGTCTGAGGACTCAGTTTTAATAATAAGTATAATGATAATAATTTATACTATTTTCTATTTTATTTTTAAGTGCCCTGCACACACTGCCTGTAGTAAAAGAAAAAAAATTGTTTCTGGAAACAAAGCAAGCAAGAGAGTGTATTTTGAAATTATTGTAAGAATAATAGCACTTACATTTTACTCAACACTCAGTAAATGAACTCACATTGAATCTTTTGTTTTCATAACAACTTACAAGTTGGTATTAATGTTCAAATACCTCACAGAGTCGATAGCTAGAAATATCAATAGCTGGGATTAAAACGAAATAGTCTAATTTAGAAATCTTTGTATTTTCCATAACTCTATTGTCATTAAACTGTGTTAAGTTCTTCACCTCAATTAGTAGAAGAATGGAAAGAATAATAAAAAAAAAAAGAGAGAGAGAGAAAAAAGTACATTTTTTAGCCATGGGAGAAAATGTGATTTGGGGATATTTTTCAAAACATGGAAATTATAGAGTAGATTTTTATAACTATTTTTAAAGGGTTTATTATATAACTTTAGTCAGTATATTAAATTAAAAATATAAACATGAATCATGTAAACTTATTTTGTTGATACCATTAGCATATTTAATATAATACACTTAAAAATAGAGGTTCTTTAAGCTATAAAGGCAAGAGTACTCATTGATTTTACCTTAAATATTTTATTCCTGACAAACGTAGCTACAAGTTGTTGAGCTTTGAGAATTCTTCTAGATTTTGCTATTTCAACGTAAATGATCAAGACTATAGAAGAATGATACCCATAAAGTTTACATAAAAATAAAATATATTTTTTATAGTTTTACTTTCAATTTTTAATATCAAACAGATATGGAAAGCCGTTTTCTTTAGAAAATCTGCTGAGCACAGATAGAAATTGCTACCCATTCTTGCTCCTTGTGCCACCTATCCTCCACACTCAATGGACACCTGTGTCAAATGGGTATTTCTGAAAGCTCCTTCAAACAAAGGCACGTTTTTTTCACTTTTACGAAAAGGAAGAAAGAGAATGAGATCTGTCTCGTGCCAGATAAAGTAATTAGATGATTTATGCATATAAGAGAATGAGTACCCACATAATATTTCTGAGGATTAAATGTGGTAATACACACAATACCTACCTACTCCAGGGCACACAGTAAGCACTTGATACTTGAGTAATCAGATCAGCTCACAAAAAATATTGTTTGGTGGGGGCTCCTGGGTGGCTCAGTCAGTTAAGTGTCTGCCTTCAGCTCAGGTCATGATCCAGGGGTCCTGGGGTTGAGCTCCACATCAACAGTCCCTCCCCCTACCTCAGGCTCCCTGCTCAGAGGAGAGTCTGCTTCTCCCTCTGCTCCTCCCCCCCATTCTTTCTCTCTCTCCCTCTCTCTTTCTCTCTCAAATAAATAAATAAAAATCTTTTAAAAAAACCATTGGTTGGCTAATATGTGTTACAGATTTAGTGCAGAGCAAATGTATGCTATTAGTATTATTATTATCCGATCCGCTCTTCCTCCTAGCAGCCATACTGAAGATTTGTGAATAGAAATCATGTTCAGCAATGCTGAGAGACACTAAAGAAGACCTAAATAAATCGAAAGCTATAACATCATATTGACTTGAAAGGATTCAATATTGGTTATGCCTCTGATCTTGCTTCTCAGAGAGCATAGCCTTGAATATTTTCTCAGTCACCCTTGGATTAAAGTGGTTTTGGTAAGGTTTTGTTTTTTTTGTCTGTTTTTTGAGTTTCTATTTCCCTAACCACACTCAGCTGTTAAACTTCACTAATTTAAAGGTGATTGTTCTATGGTTTTCAGCAATGCTCTGGGGCACAAATTGCTTTGCAGAGCAATGACAACAAAGTACATCTCCTTTAAAGAAAAGTTCCTGAGGTCAATGTTTGAAGTTTTTTCCAACCCCGGGAGGGCTCTCACTAGCTCTCTCTTCCTCTCTCCCCATTTTTTTCTGGAAAATTACCTGGCCTCCAGTTTAGCCTCTACTCTAATGAATCTATCAATGTCTTGTCTGCTGCTTTTCATCACAACTTCCAGTGTTTTAGAGGGTGCCCTTAGGCTTGAACTTCTCTTCATACTCTATTGGAAGTGAAGTCAGTTCTTGGGAAGGGATTTAGAACTCTTTGTTCTAGAGCCTGCTTCTCTCCTTGAATCAAATCTCTGAACCATGATTCTAGAGGTGAGGATAGGGGTAATGACATTCCCTTCCCTGTGTGACATCCTCTCTTCAGGAGCTGAGTGCTGGATGTATGTGAGGGAAGCACCTCCAGGTTCTTCAGCTTGCCTCTCTTGGTTTTGAAATGCCCACCCCGTGAGATGGATCATGGATGATCGGGACCTAGTATCCTCAGCAGAGTCATGCCTGAGGCAGAACAGCCGTCTAACAAGTGGGGACTGGATGGAAGAAAGTACTCTCTCCCTCTTAGCCACACTCAGCCAGAACATAGACTCAGTAATAGGCAACTGCGAGCACGTCATTCTGTCCCTACTGGGAAGATCACCTTCTGCGTGGGAGCCTAGGGAAGAGGAATACAACCCTGTGTTCTTGGCCTTCCCAGTCCAAGCGGAGCTTATATCTTGCTAGCTGGGAAGGGGGGAGGAAGGGTTTGGGTCTTGGTTCAAATGTCACAGCTTCTGGCAGTTCTTACCAAGTTTTAGTAGATTTTCCTGAACCAATCATTCTCCACTTGCTATAAAAACCATACTGCCATTTCCGAAGACTTTAAAAATGATTATTTAAACAGTTTTCACCAGTAGAGCTGGGAGTGGGTCTGTGGAATCCCTCATGCTGCCAAGTTGGAATTGGAACTCCCCGAGTTCTTGTTGCTGGTTTGTCAGTCATAAAAGCAAACTCTCATTCTCTGTTGTCTAGCCTCTCACATATGCTCATAGTGAATATATTTTGCAGTATGCCTGCTCTCTTTTTCACTGCCTCTGTGAAAATGTGGTTGAGGTGTTACTGTGAACTTTGCTTCATCCTCCATGCACATATGCCCATCCATCTGTAAGTACTGCAAAGCACTACTACGTCGGTTCTTCATACACAGATGCCATTAACCACTCCTTTCCGACTCTGAAGACACTGGTTCAAAATGGCTTCTAAGCAAATTGTAGGTGGGTCATAGTTATTTTCTGTCAGCATGGATTTTAGGTTATAATAAATGCTGTGGCTTTAAAGAAAATATATTGCTATTAAAAAACAACGCTAAACAAAACTAAACTAAACTAAAACTAGTCCTCCCTGTCTACCTTCCCCTAACTCCTAATCAGTGAATGAAGAGAAAAAGGAAGGGGGGGAAATACCCATGCCTTTAGGAGCCATAGATGAGCACTTGAAGGTAATGTTTAGTGACACGACAGGGCTTTCTGTGATATATACTTATTGGTGCTCACCATGACAATTTTGGTAAAGACAAAGTCTAGAAGTACCCAGTAGTTGTCCCCTGGCATAATCTGGAACAATGTGGCTTAAAACCCTGCTCAAGACTATACAAAATCTTGACTTAGATAAGTGAACTCTAAACTTCCCAGTGCTCTGTTTACATGCTCAGTATTTCTGTTGACTTGGGGTCTTTTGGGGTGTGATTACTAAAGTAGTGTCTACACCCTATCATACCTACTGTCTTTCACAGGATAAGGTGAAACTGCTACAGAAGAAAGTGGAGTGGGTAGAAAAACCTTTTTAAAATGAACAATTAGAGGTATATATGTATAAATGTATATGTATGTGTGTGTATACTTTCATATTTTACGTAGATTTTCAAAGATCATAATTATTGATAAAAAGGTAAAAGAAGGTAGATGAAGTTCTTGCTGTTACCTTTTCAAAGATTCTAGCACTACGTATGCTCTGGCCATTTCATAGACCAAATGTTTGTCTCCTTTTCTCTGTGCTCTTCCTTCCCCTCCCCCTCTTCACATTCCCCAGCAGCTGCATCCCTCTCAATTTCCTCCACTTTTACTGTAATAATGTCTTATGAAGACAAATGGTCTGGACTAATACAGGCTTTAGCACACATGCCACATCTAATTTGAGACGTGTGCTGTGGTTACTGGTGTGGGAACACAGAAGAGAGTGTGGACTGAATTAATCATCAAAGCATACTAGACAATAAGCAAAATGAAGCAGTGTTTTCCTCTTATGGTTTAAAAAGTATATTGAATTCAATGAAATAGGAACCTGTCCTTAAACGTTGTATTTATTGAGAGGATATGAGTGTGCCTAGTGGCTATGCTTCTCAGCTCTGGTGACCGGTTCCCTAAATTCACATTCCAGCTTTGCTATTTATAAGCTGTTTAACCTAAGGGAGGTATTTCCTGTGTTCATATCTATTTTCTCAATGGTTAAAATGGGGTGAATAGCATCTACCTCAAAAGATTACTGTATGAATTAAATAAATTAATTCATGTGAAAGTGCCTAGAACAATGCCTGAGACACGGTGAGTACTCAATAAACATTAGCCATTAATATAGTCACTCAATATGTTGAAGCTGGTATAAATTATCATTGCCTTTCATTCATAAATGTATTTTCCATTTCATTAATAAAACAAATTCATGTTCACAGAGCATTTTCTAGTGTCTTTTTTTATTTTTTAAGTGCACAGATCCTATTTAGATATAGTTCTGGCATCTAAAGAAAGCAGAAAAATTATTTCCAGTCTCTATATCAAAAATCTCTTTCTACAGTTAAATACTCTGCTGGCTTTTTTTTTTTTATTTGTGCTCATTGCGTGTGCAAAGTGTAGGCATTCAAATTTTTGTTGAATGTATAGATGACTCCGTGATGTGATTAATTATTAAATTGCAAAATCAATTTCCCATTTTCTTTTTTTGAATTTTGATTTCACTTTTCCTAAGTATGTTTCTTATCTAACTAGATTATAACTCCTTAAAAAAAGGGGGCTCTGTATTATATCTCCTCATATTACCTGCAAAATCTACTGGTAATGGAAATAGAATATATACGTGTGTGTGTGTGTGTGTACACAACAGTATATCAAAAGTTCTACAAAACTTATCAATGACTAAAGCAGGCCTCGTGACATCAGTGGAGTTGGTGTTCCTTGGAAACTTCATTTAGATTGGTTCTGCTTTGCTTTCTTTCTCTTTCTTTCTTTCCTTCCTTCCTTCCTTCTTCTTCGGTTTTTTTTTTTTTTTTTTTTTTTTTTTTTTTAGAGAGAGGCGAGTGGATGGTCAGAGAGAGAGGTAGAGAGAGAATCTTAAGTGGGCATCATGCCCAGTGCAGAGCCCAACATGGGACTCAACGCAAGACTTTGATGCAGGGCTCGATCTCACAGCCCTGAGATCATAACCTGAGCTGAAATCAAGAGTCAGATGCTTAACTGACTGAGCCACCCAGGTACCCCTCTTTCTTGTTTCTTAATATACATGTAAAAAAACTTGTAGTCATCTGGTTTGGCCTTGATGCAAAATGGCATTCTTGGGAGGGCTTTGCTAAAACAGAAGACTCAGGTTGTATTTCTCTGACAGTGAAAGAGATTTTTTCATATCAGATTTTGCTTTTGAGGCACGAATGCATGGAGGGTTCTTCATTATTTAGGGCCTCAGTTAGTAGAGCACAAGGCAAGAACTCTGTATTCAAGGATTTTAGATTAATTATTGGCAGTCTGAAAAAATGTGAACTTTCAGCCAGAAATATAGCAAAGAACAAACAGAGTCCAATGAGTCAATAAAGAAATATTAAAATGATTATGTATGATAGCTTAGCATTACCTCCAGGAGCTAGGTTTGGATAGACTTCATTGATTTTTTTTTGCAATCTTGGTCCAAATTGCGTTTACTCTCTGTACTTTCTTGCAATGACTTGCTAATATTTGAATTCCACTTTGCAGAGATCATTATTTGCCTGAGTTTGAGATCTGTACATAGCAAAATATTTTGCAAATGAAAGAAAAGACTGCTTAAAATTTTATTAGCTGGAGCTGAATTCACTGGATCACAGCTATGATAATATATTCTTCCCAGCAATACAGTTGTTGTTGTTATTGTTTTAATCCAAGAGGATTGAGATGTTTATTTGGGCAACCTCATTTGGTTGGCATGCAGGACAAGAAGACCTTACATTTCTAATAATACAAGTTGTGGCTATCCTATCTTGTGGAGACAGGCACTTGGGCTTCATATAGAAAGGGATAATTCCAAAGAAATTCAAGTAAATTAAATATTGGAGAACCGTCTATATGCCAAACATTCTATATTTCACATATACTGTCTTATTCAATTCTAACAATACTCTGTGGTAGGAAGTATTATGTTCCCAATTTTAAAAATATGGACCTAGGGCTCAGGGTAAATAACCAGTCCACAGTAATGAAGCTAATAAGTAGCAACAGGATTTTAATTCAGATATTTTGACTTTTTCTAGTTACTACCTTGCTTCTACACTTAGGGCTCTACATAGTAAAATGTCATATTTATTTTTGCAGACTTAGTTACAATGATTTAATATTATAATTGCATTTTTCAAATCCACACTGTACTTGAGCAATCCTAATAAAAAGTCCATAGTATATTTGATCAATAAGATATTTTATGAAAGGTGATATGGGTGTGAAAGCAAATGCCTTATGTATAATTTTCATATTCTGTGTGATCATTTGACCCTGAAATCCTCAGCAGCAGCAGATTGACCCTTATGGCACCAAATAAATAATCTGATGTTTGGAATTTGGAATTTGACTTGTGATAATGCCTGGAATTTGAGCTTTGACCCATTGTCCATAAGATATTACTGGTCTGTACCCAGGTAATAATAAAGTTTATATTAACTTTTATTGGGATTTTGTTTCAAAGGATGGACAATCACTAAACCTCATTAGGTTCACAAAGAGAACTTTTATCCTAAGTATACCCAAGCCTTAAATGAATTGCTTTAAAGATATGAAGTTGAATTCATATTATGTAGTGAACAGGAATGAATTGCATAGGTTTTTCTGTTATTTTCTTTTTCACACAGTCTTTTTTCTTTGATCTTCTACTTGGGTATCAGAATTTGTCTGAGGCTTGTGCGTAGATAGCCATATATTAAAAGGGCACTGTATAAAATATAAACCAGGTTATCTGAAGATGAACCAGTCTTGCATGTGACACTTGGATATACACTGGGGAGACCTAACAAATTCACACAAAAATTCATACAAAAGCCTTTTCTAAAATAAGGATACCCATAATCACTACTAATTTATTCCATTAGGACTTAAACCATATGGTCCATGTTTATGAGTCAACACTGAATATTCCTCCCATTTCTCTGTTCAGAATACGATGCAGGGTAAAGTATCTGTATGCAACACTGGGCAGTTTTAAAAGGCAGTGGCCATGCTTAAAATGCACTGTAAAGGTCACTGCTTGAAAAGGAATAAATGTTGTATCCCAAGGTATCCCTTCTTTGTTATCATCTGAAAAGCTCTTGGATGCAGTATCACTGTAAGATTTATAGAATACGTAACACCATCTTCCACAGGGCAAAATTCATTCCGCTCAAGTATTCAATTTCCTTTGGAAATTTTGGTTGCAGAGAGAGGCCTATGAGTAATTTGATATGATCTAGAGAGATTTCAAAAATTCCACTGTGCATTCTACAAAACACAAACACTTTATAAAGAAATAATTTCATCAAGTACATCTAATTAAGCATTATATATTGAAGCTATGCATCAGTGATTGGAGTTGTATCAATGGACCTGTCCCTTTATCGAGTTCGACAGTCTACGTTCTTAACTAAAGATAAATGCTTTCTTTGCAGCCAAATGATACTTCACCTTGCAAATTTCCTCTCCTTTTAAATGTTAATTCCATCATGAAGGCAGAGACTGTTGTTCATAAATATTATAAACATCTACCCTTTGCTTTGTTCAATCTCAATGGTTATTCTCATGCAATTAGCATCTCATCTTGTGTCTGTAATTACTGGCAATGACAACATAAAATTTTAAATATACAATTTAGGAAAACAAACACTGGAATGGCTTAGTGATTTCTTTGCATAGTCCACCCTCCAGTGTGTTTCTGAAAAGACACAAGTCGTAGTTCAATAAACGAACAAGATTATTGAAATTACTATTTCAATAAATATTTACTGAAATGCCTTTGTGTGCCATGCACTTTGTTGGGTGCTTTTACTGATGACTCAGCTCAGCTCCATTGAATCAAGAGGTGTCTCTCTCTCAGTTCTGTCTCCATTGCCTCTCTCTTCATAGACAGGTAATATGTAGCTTAAAAACTCCAGAGATAAGTTTTGGAAGTTTTAAAGGAGAGCCTTATTTAAAAAAAAAAAGAAAAAGAAAAAAAAAGATCTTGATTATTGGAAAATGAGGAATAGAATATGCTATTTTCCTTGTATGGATATTATATATTTTAACCTACAAAGCTCCTTTGGACTGAACACTTCTGGCAATAAACAATGAAACAGCAATATTGTAGAGAAGGGAAAGTCTGATCCAGAAGCAAACCAATCAAAGATGAGCTTGCTAAGTAGAAGAACAGACACTAAAGGAAATCACCGTTTATACCGAGCAGGTGCTGGGTAGAAGAAGCTGAGATATAAAAAAAAAACAAAAACAAAAACAAAAACAAAAAACGAGAAAAGGAAGAAAATAGGATTCATGCTCTGCTGTTCTTGGAGTGAATGCTACAGCTGCCCACTGACCTAAAATAACAATGCCCACCCCACAGGGCACGGCCTATCAGGCCCAAGGCTGAAGTCACAAATACAGTACTGACTGACTCTCTGAGAACTATAAAACCCAAGAAGGTCATGGTAAAGTCAGCCTGTTCTTTTTCCTGACAGCCAGTGCAGAAAGCAGGGTACAAACTTAATTTGTTCACAGCTGTGGAATCTACTGAATGCTTCTACACAGAACAATTGCCCGTGATGGAGATGATCGGCTGGAAGCTCTCAGAGCAGGAGTTACAGACCTCAGGCTGGTTAGTTCATGATAGCAAGAGCTCCTACGGCTGTGACCAAATAGATCCTAAAAAGTACACGTTGCTCTAATAGGGTTGGGAGAGGTATCAAATTCATGTTACTCCAACTATGTAATTGGCAAGTGGGACTGGGTCACTGCCAAGAAGTAATTCACATTTGTGAGATGGCTGTACTGTCCTACTATAAATCATCCAGCAAGATAGGTGCTTAGCCTTCACTTGTCTTTTCTCCAACTGGGAAGTGTCTGGATTTTTGGAGGAGGTAAATGGGAGGTAGAAAAATCAGAAAAGTGTTTCTTAGGATTCCAGCTTTGACTGTTAAGTTTTTTCACAATAGCAACACTAACGAATTATGATAGCAGACATATACGTAGGATGTCCTATGTGCCAGACACTCTTCTAAGAACCTTACAAATAATAACTACTTTGATGCTCGTAACAACCCTTATGAGGTAGATACAAATGAGGAAACTAGTGATCAGCAGAGATAGGGTTGGAACCCATGGAGTGTGGCTCCACATTTTGTGCTCTTAAACATCTGTACTGACGTTCTAGGAATAGGAATAGACAAGTGACAGTAATATAGGTACATTAATTAGGAATCTTGGTGGCAAACAGGATAAAGAGACTGGCTAAGAGAAAGTCTAGGTTCTGAAAGGGTGAACACACAATGAACAGAGACTGGGGTGCAGAACTCCGGAGGGACAAACATTGGGGAGCAAGGAGTACAGTAACTATTTCAGAGCCATTGACTCTGAGATGATTAACCAACTTTTAATGCTGAACTCGCAGCCCAGCAAAAAATTGGAAGTGTCAGAATTGGCAGAGTTTAGACTCTGTGCCTGCCCACTGCTGAATGTGTCTGGGAGAGGGGGATCTCTCCTTTTCTCCCATACTCAGGAGGTGATTCTGGAATGATATCTCTCCTAACACTGATGAGACGAAGGTCTTTCTCAAAAAGAAATAAAGATTGTTATTAGCAAGGGGAGTGGATATGGGGCAGCCAGTATAATCCAAATGTTCTTCACAGTGGACAAGTCCACATGCATGTAATTGTAATCTTTCTAAGTGCTATGCACAGAGCTGGCTGGTGTAAGGAGTAGCTCAGCACAGTGTAGTTGTGGAAAAAGAACAAGTTTCCAGTCAGACACACTCAATGGATGAGCTATTTAATCTCTCTGACCTTGGTTTTCTCAGTTATAAAATAGTGTTAGTAATTATATCTATTGCACGGAGTTGTTGTGGGGATTAAATGAAATAACATACAAAGTGTCTTTGTTCATGTGCTCCCAGTAATTGTTCGATTTCTGAGTCCTTGTATGCTAGTAGAATTTAATAAAATAGCTACCTTTTATTGGACGCTGTTTATGCACTCTACTAAGCTTTTAAAGTACTGTTTCTTGCTTTAACCTTCCACTCTATGAGGATGGGTTCTATCATACTCATTTATACGTGGAAAAACTAAAGATGAAAGAAGTCAGCTGATTTCTCCAGTGTCATGTTGCTTATAAGGGGTAGTGCTAAAATTCAAACCTAGATCTATTCCTAAAATCATCCTTCTTAAACCCCCACAACACCATCTTCAGTATAAAAAAGGAAAGAGACTGTAATACTATAAAGGATGATGTCGATATTTTAGCATATATTTGCTATGTTTCCAAAATGCCCAGTAACTCATTATTTCACTTAAAATAGTATTCGTAGTTTACTAAAATCAGTGAAATTTAAACTTAATAAATTTTAAATATAAAACTTATAAACACAAAAATTATATTAAAATAATTTATAATAATGCAAACATGTTATATTCTAAAATAAACTAACAAAAAGATATTTTTTTAAAATAACAACACAAAAATAGAATGTAATCATAAAGAATTGAAAATGGAATATTGTCATTAAATCCTTCTTAACAAAGAATAATTGTTTCAGAGTTGAGATATGAATACATTTTGGGCAAAATTTTCAGTTGCTGAAAAAACTCTTTCTAATTTTAAACTAATTGAGCTATACGCCAACTTCAGATATTTTCCTCTGACTCCATCTTCAATTAATAAGTCTTCCTGTTACAGAATTTTCAAATGCAAATATAGTAAGGCACAGAGAGTCACCAGACATTGTAGGGATAAGTGAGTCTCATTCTCTTTCCTCTCAGTTTCAGGCTGGTTTTTAAGAATGGAATGCAGGGTGGAAAGGTGAAAAGAGACTTCTGGGTCTCCGAAGAATTTGCAGAGACATCACCAGCTCACGTGGTCGTGGCGGCAGGCGCAGGGTGCAGTGATAGGTACTGGGAGGCTACTGGGGGCAGTTGTGCTGTTTTGCTGGGCTGGTGTCTCAGAGTTCAGAAGGAATATTCCAATTGTGTCGGAACTGTCTCCCCACTTCCACTTCCAAGTCCACTCCTTACTTTTAATAGAGAAAGAAGGGTTTGCCCCGACATCTGAGAATGTTCTCCATGATCTTTCCTCAGGAGTCTTGGTCATTTTCTTTGCTCCCACACCAAGGGCCTCTCTCCAGCTAATGCTGAACTTTTTTCAATCCCCATTGTCATGGCTCCTTCTCAGAGCTAGTAGCATTTTAGGTGAGGAGGATGATGGAGGCAGTGTTTAGCCCAGAAGAGCCATAATGGATGCCTGGGTCAGATTTGAGGGTCCCTTCCTGTCCTTCCTGAACAGCAGTAGCAGCTGTGGCACAAAACTGTATTTTCAGCTGAGACACCAAGGACATGCCTTACCTCTTGGAAGGATCTGATCCCCATTCCTGATTGGTTACTGAAATATCAATTTATCACCTTATAGTCCACATTTATGCTTATAGTCCACATTTAAAAATATGTACTACAGGGGTGCCTGGGTGGCTCAGTCAGTTAAGCCTCCCACTCTTGATTTTGGTTCAGGTCATGATCTCAGGATTGTGAGATCCGTACCCTCCCCCCCCAAATCTGGGCTTGTGCTCAGGGCTGAATCTGCCCCCCCCCCCCCCCCCCCCCCCCCCCCCCCCCCCCCCTCCCGCCACTTGCGCCCCCCCCCAAATCTGGGCTTGTGCTCAGGGCTGAATCTGCTTGTTCCTCTCCCTCTGCTCCTCCACACTCCCCCGTCCTCCCGCCACTTGCGCACGCTCTCTCTCTCTCTCTCTCTCTCTCCAATAAATAAATCTTTTAAAAGAAATATATACTATATATGGAAGCAATATTGCAATTACTAATTGACTTATGACTGATGCCTTCAATTCAACCTCCCCAAATGAATAAACAATTAATTAATAACAACCAGATAGATGCGTATGGTGGCATTAGATGCGTATCTGATTGTGTGCATAAATCTTAATTATCCCCCTTACATCTACGTTCTGTTTTTGGTAACTAATAGAAGGACTCTTTGGCAATTTGAAGTCTAGAAATAAGTTAATGAAATGGAATTCCTTCACTAGGAATGATTGTGGCTGTTATTGGTTCTGTATTCTGGATCTTAGCATTTTTGAAGAGAACACTGGATTTATATCTTATTTATGTTAGAATAGACTCAACATACAATCACCTAAGGCAAAAGGTTCAACTCTTGTAAGTGATTGAAAGTGTTAATGTCAGCCCAGACCTTTATACATAAATGCCGAACTTCCACGTACTTGGTGTAGCTTGTCACCCCTGTAAGTCAAGAGCAACTACAGAAAGTTGACAACCATTTTAATAGCCGTTTTGATGCTGCCCTATGGAAGGCATCATTAAATCTGTAGTGATAGTCCAGGCAGAAGGGGACACATGGCATCTGCAATAGGGAGGCCATGCTGTCTAGTAAGAATTTCTCAACACCCTGACATTGGTTCCTCAGTGTTTGCCAAATTCGTATGTGCCTCAGAAATGCAGAACTCTCTATATTATCCGTAGTCTGTAAGGATAAAAAGGCCATAGGTAGTTGAATGGGTGCTTTATTTTCTTCAGAAAATATTTGCCACAATAATTTGGTTTAGGTACATAAAAAGGAAGGCCAGTTATTGGCTCACTAATTAAGAGAAGGAACATATTTTTATCATAAACAAAATATCTTAATTCCTATTTAAAACCTTAAAAGCCCCCAACAATTACCAGTTGAAAACAAATGAACACATGCACCTTTCCTTCTTCCCACTTTATTTTTTTTTTTAAGATTTTATTTATTTATTCGACAGAGACAGCCAGCGAGAGAGGGAACACAAGCAGGGGGAGTGGGAGAGGAAGAAGCAGGCTCATAGCAGAGGAGCCTGATGTGGGGCTCGATCCCATAACGCCAGGATCACGCCCTGAGCAGAAGGCAGACGCTTAACCGCTGTGCCACCCAGGCGCCCCCCTTCTTCCCACTTTAGAATCACACCTGCCGTAAGAAACATTCTCGTTTCCATAGATTTTAAAATTGAGGCGTTAAACTTCAAAATCCCAGAAATATAAGATAAATCCGTGGAGGATTTTTCAGATAACTCCTTTCTATCTTAGGTAATTACATAACCATTGTGAAAACTTGAATTTATCAGCATTTTTACCAAAATATCAGCATGAAGTTTTGTAATGCATATACTTCCACTCCTAACAGCGAGGCTTTGGCAAGATAAACTTTTTAAGGTTGGCATACTTTTCAGAATGGCTTCTAACTTCAAGGACATGAAAATGTTTTCAGTTATTCAGTCAGAAAATGAATCATGCCAGTGGTGTCATAAATGCGTACTTAGTTGTTGCATTACGAGCTGTAAAGTCAAGACATCAAGCTACTTGGTTCATGTGTGAATAAGCAGAGCTACTCCAGCAGTGTGCTTATGTGTGCACTAAAATATTCTGATTAGATTTTCTACTAGATGATTACCTGGAAGACATTCAGACATAGAAGGAAGAATACACTGCTTAGGCATTGAAACCTATAATTTACCTTCAACTCTCTCTCTCTCTCTTTTTTTTTTTAAGATTTATTTATTTGAGAGAGAGAGAGACAGAATGTGTGCAAGTGGGGGGAGGGGCAGAGGGAGGGAGAGAATCCTGAAGCCGACTCCCCGCTGAGCTCCGGACCATACGTGGGACTCAATCCCAGGACCCTGAGATCACGACTTCAGCAGAAACCAAGAGTCGGCCACTCAACTGACAGCCACCCAGGTGCCCCTACCCTCTGATCTTCCAGTGTGTTCTTAGACAAGACACCTGATAGACTTTCAGGATCTTAATTTCTTTATTTCCTTATCCATAAAATGTAGGTAATGATATTTGCTTTCAGGGATGTTGTGATGGTTAAATGAGGTAATATATGTAACAGTGCTTTTAATCATGTACTAATATTATTATATAGGTTTTAAAGATTTAACTAAAAATCTTTTAAGTCATTTTGAAGGCAGTTTTCCTAAAGTACACTCACCCACAGTCATGGATTAGTAAATAGAGCACTGTCGACATAAATTCCAGTTGAAGACTGGCAGTCGCAGTTTACTTTATAGGTGATATGGCAACATAATCATCTTAGGTCTGGGTTCCTGGAAGCAAACCCTGAGATAAGTGTTCATGTGCCAGTGATTTACTGAGGGAGCGTGGAAAACAGGGTCAAAGGAGTGGTTTCAGTTGAGGTTTAGCATCCAGCTGGAGTATAAATGGCACCACAAATTATGTCACTTGGAGGCAAAGGGACTCACCTTTGGTACCTCCATCCCAGTCAGTCATTGCCTGCAGACGGCCCCTAGGGTAGGGCATAACTTCAGCGGCATTTCTCAACTGCCTCAATGATCATCCATGCTAAGGAGACTTCTAACAAGCGACAGAAATTCTCAGGAGGGTCCATCTGCAAGGTGTTAGCAGCCAACCCTTGCAGCACTGGGACATGAGGGCACCTGACTGCTAACTGGGATTTGGGTGGACCACCAACAGCCTTGACTCCATTGACCCAGACCTTTGTACTCCCAGACAACACACTTGGACCACTCCTTGTATATATAATAGCTCGTGCTTACCCTCCAGGTGTATCAACTATACTCAAACATTTAGATTCTTCTTTTTCCTTTCTGGAATGCATGATAAACCCCTGTAATTCCAGACAATGATGTTCACTGAATGGTGAAGTGGTCAAGATCTCCGTCGATAAAACTGTGGCAAAGAAAGAAGGACTGTGTGCTCTGTCAGGGGAACCTATTTATATGTTCTTTGTTATTGTGGAGTGAACAAAAATGCCCCCCAGAAGAGTGGTGTGGCACGTCAGAGATTACATTCATTGTCTCAGAAAAGAGGCAGTATCTGGTATAGCAGATTGTAAACACCACTTGATTTTTACTCAGTGCCTGCCATGCTCCATGTTTCATTCATCTCCTGTCCCAATCATAAGCTAGTATTTGTGTGAATCCATATTCCTCAATCTTTGGTGACGATTTCTGTGATCTCTTCAAAAATCAGGCATTGCTTTTGCTTTACTGTTTCAACAGGGACTTCCACATAACTCTTTCCAAGGTGGAATGGGATAAAGTTAATCCTTCTACCAGAACTCCCTAAACCCTGTTCCAGTTTTTACTTTTCCCCACAGGACTTATCATGACTCGTTATATTTTTATTTTGAGTCTGCCTATTGTTGGTGTCTGCTCACAAAATTCTAAGCTCCGTGAGGGCAGAGATGATTTTGTTTTTCTTTTTTTGTTGTTCATTGTTGTTTGGCCAGGCCCTAGAAGAATGCTGGCCACAGAGTAAGCATTTAATAAATGTATGTTGAATGGGTCCCTTACTCTAAATTTTATAAAGAGACTTCCAGCATTCAAATTTAGTTTGCAGGGACTAATTTGGAGACAAGCTTCAGGCAACCAACCCAGGAATAAACAACTGAAAGCTGCCCAGCCTCTCACTCTCATAGCAACTTGTTAAGTGCATACATGTCAATAATTTCAGCACAATCTAAATTTACATTCTTTCCTTATTGGTTTAAAATAATGAAAGTCGGGGCACCTGGGTGGCTCAGTTGGTTAAGCACATCCATCTCTTGATTTGGGCTCAGGCCATGATCTCAGTGTCCTGAGATTCAGCCCTGCCTCAGGCTCCGTGATGGGTGTAGAGTCTGCTTAGGATTCTTCCTCTTCCACTCCCTCTGCAACCCCCCCAGAAAAAAAAATTAAAAATTAAAAAAATAAAAGTGATTTCCTGTATAGAATCTCCAGACTTTAACAGATGGCAAATAAAGTCTTAATTTTTGTTATGTAAATCTTCATATCTCAGGTTTTATTTTATAATGAGTCTCTAGAATTTACTAGAATCCCATGCTAGGTATGTGTGTGTGTTCAATGAAGAGTGATATGAATGGGCTTGAATAGTGATCTTGTTATAGTGTTTGGTTTAAAAATCTAGTTTGATGTAAGTATTGCTACTTTGGCTTTCTTTTGATGTCCATTTGCATGACAGATGTTTCTCCATCCCCTCACTTTTTGTTTTTAAGATTTTATTTATTTACTTGAGAGAAAGAGAGAGAGAGAGAGAGCATGAGCGTGTGGGGGAGGCAGAGGGAGAAGCAGACTCCTACTAGTAGGAAGCATAGGAGGCTGGACATGGGGCTCAAGCCCAGGACCCATGAGATCATGCCCTGAGCAGAAGACAGCTGCTTAACTGACTGAGCCACCCAGGCATCCCCTTCATCCCCTCACTTGCAATTTGCTACTGTCTTTAGGTCTAAAATAAGTCTCTTGTAGGCGGCGTATAGATGGATCTTGTCTTTTTTTTTTTTCATCTGTTCTGACATATTATGTCTTTTGATTGGAGCATTTAGTACATTTACATTCAGAGTAATTGTTGATAGATATGTATTTAGTGCTACTTTATTACTTGTTTAGTCATTGTTTCTGGGGATTTTTCTCTGTTCCTCCTAGTCTTTGTCATTTTTGGTCTTTCCCACTCAAAGAGTCCCCTCTAATTTTTCTTACAGGGCTGGTTTGGTGATTACAAACTCCTTTAGTTTTTGTTTGTCTGAGAAACTCTTTATCTCTCCTTCTATTCTGAATGATAACCTTGCTGGACAGAGTATTCTTACTGCAGATTTTTCTCATTCAGCACATTGGATATATCATGCCACTTTCTCTGGCTTGTCAAGTTTCTGTGGAGAGACCTGCTGCTTATTTGTCTTCCCTTGTAAGTTAGGGACTTTTTTCGTCTTGCTGCTTTTAGGATATTTTCTTTATCACTCTGTTTTGCAAATTTAACTATAATATGTCTTAGTGTTGACCTACTTTTGTTGATTTTGATGGGAGTTCTCTTGTACCTCCTGGATTTGGATGTCTGTTTCCTTTCCCAGATTGGGAAGTTTTCAGTTATATTTTCCTCAAATAAACCTTCTGATCCTTTTTCTCTCTCTTCGTCTTCTGGGACTCCTATCATACAAATATAATTAGCTTGATGGAGTCACTGAGTTCCCTAAGTCTACTTCCGTAATCCAAAATTCTTTTCTGTCTTTTGTGAAGCTTCATTATTTCTCATTGTTCTATCTCCTATATCACTTATTTGTTCCTCTGCTGCTTCTTCCATTCTTGTGGTTATTACATCCAGTCAGTTTCAAATCTTGCTTATTTTATTTTTTGTTTTGGCCTGATTATATTTTAGCTCTTTTTGTCTCTGTGGTGTAAGGGTCTCCCTAATGTGTTCCATGCTTTTCTCAAGCCCAGCCAGTATGCTTATGATTGTTGCTTTAAATTCTGGATCAGGCGTATTACTTATATCTGTTTTGATTAGATCCCTGGCTGTGATCTTTTCTTGTTCTTTCTTTTGGGATGAATTTCTTTATCTTGGCATTTTGCCTTTACATAGTAAATCTCTCTGAAAGAGGACCATAGTGTTTTCAAAATGGCCAAAACAACCTTATCAGACAGAAGGCAGAACGCTGCAGCTGGTATGGAAGGTTCGGGTGATGGGGTACTAAAGGCTTTGGTAATATTTAGACTCTTCCAAAGGCCTTCTAATCTTTTCATTCCAATTCTTGAAAAAGATGTTTCATTTTTCCCTCATAAATGCCTTGTGAATTTAACTGAAACTTAAGTTCTCCACATGCAAGGTCAAACTTTGCATTTGGCTTTCAGCTCTCTTAACCATGCCTCTCTAGGATATAAGTGATGTGTTAGTACAGTGATTGAGAGTCCATAAGCTTCAATTTTCATGTGCTGTGCTTTTAAGAATATGAGTTTGATATTCTTTCTAATCTGTGTAAAAAGACTGGAAGTAGACCCACCCACCACCACCGCAGTCTTTATTTTCCTCATGCCCTTGAAAGACTAAAGCTTTGACTTCATTGGATACTTCATTCTGGTGTCCACAACTGATAATTTTTTATTTTTTAAATGTTTTAAAAGATTTTATTTATTTATTTGACAAAGAGAGAGAGAGGGCACAAGCAGAGGGAGCAGCAGAAGGAGAGAGAGAAGCAGGCTCTCCACTGAGCAAGGAGCCTGATGCAGAGCTCAATCCCAGGACCCTGGGATCATGACCTGAGCCAAAGGAAGATGCTTAACCCGACTGAGTCACCCAGGCGGCTCCACAACTCATCATTTTATTAGATGTTTTGCCATTGCTTACTAAGGGCTGACTTGTGTAGAGATAGTTGAATTTTCTCTGCTTTCATCCTAAGTGGACCAGCTTACCAATCCCAGATTTAACCATTTTCCTGAAACTTGGTAGTGACACCAGTTTTATTAGTCATCATTCTTCATGGCTTACAATGCAGAGTATCTCTCTTTAACTTAAGAGAAATAATTGTGTGAACTAGTTTCAAGCCACAAATGGAATTAATTAGAAAGCAGGAGGGACACCTGGGTGGCTTAGTTGGTTAAGTGTCTGACTCTTGGTTTTAGCTCAGGTCATGATCTCAGGGTCATGAGATCGAGACCCATATTTGGTTCTACACTCAGTGTGGATTCTACTTGAGATTCCCACCATTCTCCCTTTGCCCCTCCCCCCACTCGTATGCTTGCTCTTTCTCAAATAAATAAATAAATAAAATCTTAAAAAAAATTAGAAAGCAGAATTGGTTCAGGCAGAAAGTAAAGGGGAGCCCAGCTTTGCCATGTGAACATTTACTTTAGGATGCTACTATAGCTATTGCTTTTAAACCTAGGAATTTGGTGCAATGGTTCTGGACCTGTTAAATCTGAGGCCAGACCACCATATCACTGAATGTTCAGTTGAGCCATTGGTGTCATTAAAAATAATCCCTTGTAGGGGTGTCTGGGTGGCTTAGTTGGTTGAGTGTCAAACTCTTAATCTCAGCCCAAGTCATGATCTCAAAGTAGTGGGATTGAGCTCCACATCAGGCTCCACACTCAGTGGGGATTCTTCTTGTCCCTCTCCCTCCCCCTACTTGCACTCTCTCTCTCTAAAATAAATAAATAAAAATTTAAAAAATATCTCTTATAGAATGCTATGCTTTTGTGTGACATTCTCTCAAGCTTTAAAATCTTTGAGGGAACATCCAGTTGACCCTGTATTTTCTGTGATTTGGGGAAAGGTGTTATCTTCCTCAGTTGACTTCTGTAGAAGGAGATAAAGCTTTGTCTTCTGCCTGTCTTGGAATTCTTCCACAAATAGTAAAGAACTCACTGCAGAAAAAATCTAATATAATCATCATGGTAAATGCTAGTTGAGTTTCAAAAAGGTCAAAAGACTTAATCACATAAAGCAGGAAAAGTATGATACAGGTGAAAGCTAGTAGTCAGATATCCTAATTCCTAGTCCAATGATTATTTTACTAAATTAGATAATCTTTAAGGCTTGGTGGAGCTAACCAAGACTGCTCCCTACAACTGCAGTCATTCATTACAATTCAAAGTATTAAAAAATTGTTACCTCAAGCAAGTAGTTTCACTCTCTGAGTTTCTTTATTTCCAAAGTGGGGATTATAGGCCTATTTGACAACTTAGGAAGTTGTTACAAAATATATAATGTAACACTCTATATTAATATATGGAATGTTTTTAACCTGATTTGTGCTAGTATCGACAAGAATGGTTTGTAATATAGGTCTACACATTCAAGCCAATCTTCAGTTTGGCAGTACTTGTTTTTGAAATACTGAAATGTTTCCATACTACTGTCCCCAGGTCACTTGTGGTCCAACTGCTTCTTCTACAACCTTCCCAAGAAGGATCCATCATTTACAGGAGTAACAGTAAGTAGTGATCATCCAAACCCTTCTCCAATGCAGTGTCCATTCTAATTGCTGTATATCTACCTGACTAGTTATTAAATATTTTGATTATTACCCCTATTCATTCTGCATTATATATATACATGCACATATATATCATGACACATATATATACACACACATATAAAATATACTATATGATACACATCTAGTATATGTATGTATATGTATATATAAAATCCATTGTCAGCTCATAATGTAGATATTAGTAAAGGAAATAATGTATTTGAGGAGCACTTGGCACAGAGATTCTATTTTTCCTTTTCTCTTTGGATGAATTGTACAATGTTGACTATTTACTTAGATGCAATTAGTTTTTTAATTGCTCTTCTCAGCTCCACTCAACCAAGATAAAAATCACCATTGAACTGTGAGCCTCGTGGAGAAATATGAAGATTATAACTCTTATAAGTAGTAGTGGTTCCGGAATAGCATCCTTTCAATATAGAGTTATATCCTCTATTTTCAGATTGATTTTCTCAAGTGAGTCACAGCAAGTTAATGGACATCTGCCATTAGTGACCACAGCTTTCTGTTATGGGCAGTAAAGGGCATCACTGAGTACACACATGACATCATGTTTTCTAATCCTGGGAGAGCAGGGAAAGAAGAAAGTGTCCTTACCTGTCCTTTCATTTACATTTATAGTCCAGATGAATCTCTGCATTTAACTCTCTCAAGTTTCAATGAACAGTTTCATCCATAAGTGAAATATGCAGTTGCCTATATTGGTATTATTTCCGGGGAGGGTGCTGAAAATACCCACACACCTCTCCATTTGGCCACAAAACTTGCATTTCCTGTTAGATGCCCAAGACTGTATCTGTTAAAACATTCAAAATAAATATCTTCCATGATGATCACCCCTTGGAAACTTTTTGGAAGATGTCATCAATAGCAACCATTTATCACCATTTGAATTGTATTCCCTATAAAATCACAATAACTTGTACTAAACAAGACTTCATTATGGAACTTAGACAAAGAGCTACATACTGGGAAGCAAACGTCCAATGGATCAGTTACTCTATTCCTGTTAGTACACATTCCTAACTCTTTTACCCTTTATCTGACAGTCATTTATAATCTCTTCTCTATGGTCTGGGACATTGTGGATTCAGATAGTAAAAACACCAGTGGGAGAACCTGAAGCAAGATGACAAACTGGGGAGCCCCAGGCTCTCCTTCCCACATGGGAATATCAAATAAACAGTTGAAGACTGGCCAATGTAACTTTGTCAAAGCTCAGAAAATCAGTCAGAGCTTTGCAGCAGACAAGTGAGAACTCAATCAAGAAAGTGCTACTTTCAGAGTGGTGGGAAATTTTGTGGCATTTGTGCTCACACTTGCTCCACCCCTCCCCAGCAGGGCATGGGGTACTTTGATGGAAGCAGCAGTCTCCCAGTTCCATTGCACAAGCTGAGAAAGCGTAGTGAGCCTGATCTGCAGTGTTCTAACCAGTTTGGGGGCTGCCCGATTGATCTTCATGTCTCATAGCTCAGAGCCCACGGATCAGATCTCAGGCTGGGAGAAGACTCTGGATGTTAAGGGCACATTTAGTGAAAACTTCAAGAGGGCTACTGACCCAGAGATACCTGGGGCAAGAGATTATTGATTGGGAAATACAGGAGAACAGCTAAAGCCCCAAGAAGAAGCAGGGATGAAAATACTAAGGAAATCAAGACATTTAAAAGCAGCTGTGTATACCAGGGAAGCACACACATAGGCCTAGAGGACACATGCTTAGGAAAGGCCTGGCAGAAACATTTAGCCTTCACCATGGGCTGATGTCAAAGCTCAGAACATGCCCTCCTAATTAGGAAGGTCTTTCTTGGATACGACACCAAAAGCACAAGCACAAAAGAAAAAAAAAATGGATAAATTGGGCTACATGAAAATTAAAAACTTTTGTGGCATCAAAGGATACTGTCAACAGAGTGATAAAGCACCCCATAGAATGAGACTATACTTACAATCATATATCTGATTAAAGGGTTAATATCCAGAATATGTCAATAACTCCTACAACTCAACTACCAAAACCAACAAAACATCCACATTTAAAAATGGGCAAAGTACTTAAATAGAAATTTCTCCAAGGAAAATATACAAATGGTCAATCTGTGCATAAAAAGATGCACACTATCTTTAGGGAAATGCAAATCAAAACCACAATGCAATACCACTTCTCACGCATTAGGATGGCTTTTATCAAAAACAAAACAGACAACAACAAAAACAAAAACAAATGACAGGCTGTGGAGAAATAGGAACTCTTGTGCATTGCTGGTAGGAATGTATAATGGTGCAGCTGCTGTGGAAAACAGTATGGAGCTTCCTCAAAAACTTAAAAATAGATTCAATATATGATCCAGAAATTCCATTTCTGGGTATGTACTCATAAACTTAAAGCAAGAATTCAAACAGCTATTTGTACACCCATGTTTATAGCAGCATTATTTGCAATAGCCCACAATTGGAAATAACCCAGGTGTCCACCAATCGACGAATGGATAAACAAAGTGTGGTATGAACTTACAATGAAATAGTTTTCATCTTTATATAGGGAATTCTGATACATGTTACAACGTGGATGAACCTTAAGAACATTATGCTAAGTGTAATAAGCCTGTCACAAAGGGACAAATACTATATGATTCCACATCTATGAGGCACCTAGAATGGTCAAATTTAGAGACAGAAAGTAGAATGGTGTTTGCCAAGGGCTGGGATGTGGGGAGAATGGGAGTTTAATGGAGTTTCAGTTTGAGAAGATGAAAAAAACCACTGTACGTAGATCGTGTTGAGAGCTACACCACAAGGTAAATATACTTAATGCCCCTAAACTATACACTTAAAAATTGTTACAGTGGTAAATGTTATGTATATTTTATCATGATAAAAATATTGTAAACATACACTGATGGTGTGAACTCTACCTGGTCTTGAAGACAAGTTTATATTAAACTGGGTCTGATTTGTGTTACAAAAGTAATGCAATAAGCAAAGGAAAAAAAAATACGTGGAAGAAAAAAACCAGCTCAAGTGAACTGCAGACGTGTGGGGTAAATAATGAATAATTAGATTAGAAATATGTGCACAGGCCAGAAAATGAGATTATAAATTACACCTAGGAGATAGGATCTTAACCTGAAGGTAGTGGTAGGTTATTGATGGGTTTGAGGCAAACCAAGCATGATCCGATTTCCCAGTTAAAATGATCAGTCTGCCAGCTTTGTAGAATAATGATTTTCAATAGGCAACCTTGGAAGTCTGGAGGTCCCGTGGAATGTTACTGCAGGGCATAAGAGCAGTGGAGGTGTATGAGGGCACTGGGTATTTAAGATGTAAATCTACAGAATGTGGAACATGATGTGGGTATAATGAAGGAGGAGGAGAAGAGTATGATTCCTAGTTTCTATTTTGGTCCAGTAGAGCAGTTTTATCCTTCACTAAGATAATGAATCGAGAGGAAGAATATGTGTAAAGTACAAAGTGGTTGAGATAGAGAAGATAATGATTTATTTAGGTTTAACTTTGAACTTCTAAAAACGGAGGGACTTTGTGAGACATCAGGGTGAAATGTTTAGTAGGAAGTCTAATATAGAAATTTTAGAGGAATGCCTGTTTTAGTGACATATTTTCATCAGTTACCAGTTCAGAAGTAATAGTTGAAACCATGAATATTTTTTTTTTCACCAAGGAAAAGCATAAAATAAGAGCATACTAATAAGAACAGAAACCTTGAGAATGCCTGCATTAAAAAAAAGATCTTCATGAATCTTCAATAATTAAGGCAGTGTGGTACTGATACATTGAAAAAAAAAATCAGACAAGTGGAACCATATAAAAAGTTCAGAAAAAGAATCAAATACTCGATGGAAATTTAGTATATGATAAATTTGAAGCTCAAAAAAGCGTGGAGTGGGATGGACTTTTAAGTAAATCATATTGGATCTTTGGGTAGATGTCTAAACAAAATAAAGCTGGTTTCTATGCTTCAGTTTTCTCTCAGCTTCACATCGATTCTTATACCCTCTGCTATTCAACTCTGAGCCTCAGATTTGTAAATCAGTTCTATTCCTTAGCAAGTGCTTCATGTTAGGTCATATCCCTGAGTGCAGAGCGCTAGACAGAAACTGTTGGGCAGGGAGAGGAGAGAAGGGACTACTTTTTACCTTTTTTTTTTTTTTCTGTTCTTATTAATATCACCCAGCAATGACTGTTTCCTTGGCATTTGGGATGAGCTTCTGTTTCTTTTGAAGCAGTCAGATTCATTGAGTTTTCTTAGGGGTACAACCACTGCTGGGCAGTCTTCTTGCTTTAGAAGTCCAAATCCAGATATGCGGAATCCCTTTGAATTCCTAGGTTCTGAGAGCCCCATCTAAACTCTTCTCTTTGTATCTTCAGGCCTAGGACTATTAGCTGCTTCTTGTAATCATTTCTTGTTACCTCAATGTTTTGGGGTTTTTTTTAATTGTTTTACTCTTCAACCTTTCTGTGACCAACTTTCTCTATTAATTGTTTTAGTTTAAAAATGCCTTCCTGTTTCTTGTTATGGCATATAAGAGGCTTGGAAGTCACCATTCTGTCCTAACAGCAAGTAAAAAATTTCACAAACTGAAAAATCAAGAACTCTTCGTAGGTCATAAGAGAAGGTCTTATAGTCAAGGCAAACTACTGCCCTCAAAATTGTAGAGACTGACAGATACGCAGAATCACAATTTACCTGTGCATTTTATAATGATAAAGGGATTAATGCTCCAAGAAAACATAACAATCCTTAGTGTGTATTTGCTTAACAACAGAATGCCAAAAGATGTGAGGCAAAAACTGATAGAACGGTAAGGAGAAATAGAGGAATTCACTATTATGGTTAGAGATTTCCACACCCCTCTATCAGAAATGGATGAATCTCACAGGCAGAAAATCAGTAAGGACATAGTTAAGCTCAACAACACCATTCATCAACTGAATATAGTGAACATCTACAGATTACTTCATTCAACAATAGCGGGATATACATTCTTTTTAATCTTATATGGGACATTACCCAAGACAGATCACACTGTGGGCCGTAACACTTAAATAAATTTAAAAGAACAGAAATCCTATAATGTCTACTTTCAGACCACAGTGGAATAAAACTGAAAACCAGTAACAGAAAAATAGTAGGAAAATACCAAAATGTGTGATGATATAACAACACAACTCTAAGTAACACCTGGGTCAAAGTAGAAATACCAAGAGAAATGTAAAAGTAAATTGAATGAAACTGAAAACACAACTTACCAAAATTTGTGGGATACAGCAAAAGCAGTGCTTAGAGGGAAATTTATTGAATATATATATTAGGAAAAAGAAAGATCTAAAATCAATAATAGAAAGTTCCACCTTAGGAAACTAGAAAATAAGAGTAAATTAAATCCAGAGTAAGAAAAAGAAAAATTATATGAACTGGGTCAAAATCAATGAAATTGAAAGCAAGAAATCAACAGAGAAAATCAATGACATCAAAAGATGGCTCTTTGAAAAGATCAATAAAATTGATGTGCCTTTAACCAGGCTAACTAAGAAATAAAGAGAAAAGACAAAAATTACTAATATAAGAAATGAAAGAGGGAACATTACTACATGGACATCAAGAGGATAAAAGGTGGACCGCTATGAACAACTCAATGACCACACATTTGATAACCTACATGAAAAGGCCCAATTCCTTGAAAGACATAATCTGGTAAAACTCATCCAAGAAGTAGACAAAATAGGGCTATATTTAGTAAAATAAATAAATAGATAAATAAATAAATAAATAAATAAATAAATAAATAAATAATAACTTTCAAAACAGAAAGAACCAGGCCAGGTGGGTTCACTGATGAATTCTACCAAATATTTAAGAAATTATACCAATTGTCTACAATTTTTTTTTAGAAGATAGAAGCAGAAGGAACACTTTCTAACTCTTTATTTGAGGCCAGCATTATTACCCTAATCCAAAACCAGACAAAAACTCCAGAAGAAAACAATAGATTATTATCTCTAATGAACATAGATGAAAAAATCTTCAACAAAATATTAGCAAATTGAATCAAACAATGTATAAAAAAAACTATACACCACAATCAAGTGGGATTTATCTGAGGTATGCAAGGCTGACTCAAGACTTGAGAATCAACACTGCAGCACCACCAGTGAAGGATAGAAATTAAAGTATACGTTTAGAAACTACAACAGTAATTTGAAATTGACAAGACATTCATGCATTTGTTCATGTTTCTGGTTTTCATTTCACAAAATTAATCATCAACTACAAATTGAGATAAAAACTCATCTTCCTCACACATGGTTTGGGAAGTACTGGATTAGATTTGGGATTTGCAGCCTTGTGGATATCCAGGTGACTTGGGGTGAGTGGGGAGAACTCAGATGTGAGCAGGAGATACCAACATAGGATACATGACCAGGTGTAATAAGTTATAAACCTGCAGGTTCTGGGGAAGACTGACAGGACAACTCAGGAACCAGACGCCAGAACCTTTTCCCCTCTTTATCATGAAGTGATACTAATAGTGGATTGCTGCTTTCTGTATCTTTATATAGAAATACAAAAAACGAGGGTTAGTGTCTTCCACTTCTCTGACTACTATGTGAAAAAAGCTTCCCTAGAGCAACACATCTGTCCTCTTAGATCCTCTACCCAGGAAAGGAAAAATGATATCTTTTTGAGATTGGGAGAAGAAACTGTGCATGCCTTTTCAACTCTGTTTTGGGGGAACACTTACCCTCAAGAAACACACATTGTACATAATTCCTTTCTGGTGTGATATTTGAAGGCACGGTTTCTTAAAGGGGGTAGTCTGTGATGTACACTGCCCTCAGTTGAACAAATAAGTCTATCTCATTCATGAATAAGTGTTATCATGTCAATTTGGCTGACAAATATAGTCATATTCTCTAGAATTATCAGTTTAATCAATAATAACAGTGATTATTTTTATCTCAATTTGTCAGATTCAGTATCTCTTTTTCAGTTGGCCCAGAAGAAAGGTCTTTAAACAGTTCACGGATCACAAAAGTCTGGAAACTACTGCCTTAAACAGAGTCATAAATGTTTATGGCTCTTTTCAGGAGTTCACTTAGCTTTCTACTGATCAGAAAGATGTATCCAATTTCCATAACTTTGTGCTTTTGCAAATGGTTAGCCTTATATACTATAGTTTCCTCCCAATGAATTACAGTATCTGTCAAATAGAACTAATCAAATTGCAGTTTTGCAAAATTGTAACTTTGTGGCTAATAAATAGAACTGTGTCAGCAGTAGAAAGAAAAAGTGCTCAGAAGTCAGAAAGTTATACATGAAGAGTAATAAATTCCTGAATTCACATAGTCATTTCAGGCAGGATTCGAACTAAAGTCATGCATTCATGGCATTGCTAGGGTATTTGCTTAATAGCCACTGATAAATCTCCATTTTTCATCATTTATACACTCAATGGGGTGAAAAGGTGGACCAAAAACGTGGACATCTTCAATCAGGAGCAACTGCTAATCCCCATCCACCTGGAGGTGCATTAGTCCCTCATCTCTGTCGACGTGAGGCGTCGCACCATCGCCTACTTCGACTCGCAGCGCACCCTAAGCCGCCGCTGCCCTAAGCATATTGCCAAGTACATACAGGCAGAAGCAGTGAAGAAAGACCGGCTGGATTTCCACCAGGGCTGGAAAGGTTATTTCAAAATGAACGTGGCCAGGCAGAATAATGACAGTGACTGGGGTGCCTTTGTGTTACAGTGCTGCAAGCACCTGGCCCTGCCTCAGCCATTCAGCTTCACCCAGCAGGACATGCCCAAACTTCGTCGGCAGATCTACAAGGAGCTATGTCACTGCAAACTCACGGTGTGAGCCAGTATCCCAGGCCTCAAGCCCATTCACTCATGGGCACGGGGACATGGCGGCGGGGGGGCTTCCTTCCCAAGAAACTCCAGTTCCTTTCCTCTCTTGCTTCTCCCCACCCAGTTCCCTTTGGTTTTTCATATTTAAATGTTTTAATTGATTTCTGTATTTTTTTCTTTGAGAAAAAAAGGATTATTATGCCTTTATGAATTGACATACCCAAATTTCTTCATTAAAATTCATTTTATATTCATCCAGTTCTTTACAATTGAATCAGAGACTATATTTCTCTTTTCCTAAGACATAAGTAGGTTTTAAAAATATTTTTTAATTTCTGAAGCTGTCTGATAGACATCATTTTTTAAACTTTGTCTGCTATATGTGCTTCTCTTGAATACCGTAATGTAACTTTCTACAGAAATAGTTGGTTTATTAGGAAAAATAAAATGTTGGACTGAAGAAACTGCTTCCTAAAAATCTTCTAAACCTTTTCCACTAAACAAACTTTAGATAGAAGGAAGGTAGTTTTCTAATAGGTTTTTAAATGCTTTTATTTAATTACTAGCAAAGAGAATACACTCACAAAGGTCTGTAGATAATCGAGAGGCATCCTTATTAATTCAGAATAAGAAAAAAACCACAATATAAGTGAAAAGGTAAGTACCTTCCAAGACTTCATCACATAGTTGAGAGAAGTTTGGTTATGCTTTCTATTAATTTGACCACATTATTCATGAATTCAACATTCACTGAATACTTACTATATGAACCGCACTGGAAGTACAGCGTGGTCTTTACCTTGGAAAAACATGATAAATTACAGAAATGAGATATATAAACACACAATTGAGATATGGTGTGATAAATATTCTAGAGGGAGAGAACACTGTGAAAGCTCAGACACAAGACAATTTTCCTTGAGTTTACATAGTAAGGTGATATTTGATTTGGATCTTGAAGGATGGATATGAATTTCCCAGAAGAATAATTTCTGTAGGTAGGCTTTTTCAGTAGTATATCACTTCAAAAGCTGTGTTATGTTATGGAAGCCAGAAACATTTCCCATGTGACTTGAGATAAGGATGGAGGGATGTTTGAAAGTGAGCATGGAGAGAAAGTTTGGTGCCAGAGGGGAAGATCTTATATTAGAACTCATTCTGGTGTGGAGCCAAAAAAATTTTAATGCTGAAAGAGAAAATGGTCATACCTTTCTTTTAAAGATAATTTTGTCAGCACTGAAGATGATAGAGGAAACTTGTAAATAAGGTTTAAAAACATATATATGGTGTTTATTCTGTAATAGAAACTTAGTAATTTTCAGCTAAAATACCAAGTGAAGAACCACGGCCAGATAATGTTTTATATACATATTAGAACAGAGTAGAACCCAACTGAATATTACAGTCAAGATTCAGGTACATTCACCAAAGAGTGGAAGTTATTACCTAAAGACTGGGACATGGTGTTGTGCCTGTAAATATGTAACATTTTCCTTTATCCTTATGCTTTGTTGTATTTTTCTTTAGAATGAACATATATTTATATTTCTAATTGCTTCTGCCTCTTCTTCCATCTTAGCATCTTCGGAACTAAATCTTCTGCCTTCTCTTTCCACTTTTAAGGGCCCATGTGAGTGCAATGGGCCCATTTGGATAATCCATGATAGTCTTCAGATTTTAAGGTCAGCTGATTAGCAACCTTAATGCTGTTTGCAGCATTGATTTCTTTTTTTCATGAAAGTTGCATATTTGCAGGCATAACACAGGAAGTGAAGATAAAGGAACCAAAATCCTGCCTATCACAGGATCCAAGCTTTTTTTTTTTTTTTGCATGTGCATGTCCAGTTTTCTAGCACATTTTTTGAAAAGACTGTTTACCGCTGAATTGCTTTTGGGTGCTGTTGAAAATTAATCGCTCCTATAGGTTTGGGTGTTATTTCTGAGCACTGTTCTGTTCCATTCATCTGTATGTATTCTTTCAGCCACACCACAATGTCCTGACTACTGTAACTTTATAGAAAGTCTTAAAGTAGTGTGTGCTCTCCAGCTTTGCTCTTCTAGTTTCCTCTGCTTTTCATAAATATTAGTATCAGCTTGTCAACTTCTACAAAACAAATCCTAGTATGATGTTTATTGGAATTACACTGTATCTGCAAATCAGTTTGGAGGCAGGGAATTGACATCTCAAGTTTTCGAATTTTCCATTGTATATATCTTTATTTATTTGGGTCTTTGATTTCTTCTTAATGATTTATAGTTTTCAAAACACAAAATTTTGGGTAATAGTCTATACATAATAATTATACATTTTGGTACTAATATAAATGACATTCAGTTATAGTAGTGGTAAGGCTAGATATCTTTGCCTTGTTTTTAATCTTTGGGAGAATTTAGTCTTTTACCACTAAGTATGATACCATCTATGGGTCTTTTCTGTACATATGTTCATTAAATTGAGGACATTCCCTTCAAAAGAGATTTTATCCTGTGGAGAGATTTTATCAAGAATGGTTGTTGGGGCACCTGGGTGGCTCAGTCATTAAGCGTCTGCCTTCGGCTCAGGGCGTGATCCCGGCGTTATGGGATCGAGCCCCACATCAGGCTCCTCCGCTGGGAGCCTGCTTCTTCCTCTCCCACTCCCCCTGCCTGTGTTCCCTCTCTCGCTGGCTGTCTCTCTCTCTGTCAAATAAATAAATAAAATCTTAAAAAAAGAAAAAAAGAATCGTTGTTGAATTTTGTTAAATGCGTTTACTGAATCTATTAAAATAATCATATTGTTCTTATCCTTCAATCTCTCAATATGAATTACATTAATTCAAACATAATTGATTTTAAATGTTAGACCAACTTTGCATTTCCAGGATAAAATCCACTGCGTTATGACATATTAAGTATTTTACATATTGCTAAATTAGATGTGATAGTATTTAATTGAGAATTTTCACATCTGTATTCATTAGGCATATTGGCTTATAGTTTTCTTATGATATATTTGTCTATTACTAGTAACAGGGTAATGATGAGTTCAAGCAGTTAGTTGGGAAGTGGGCCTTCCTGTCCTATTTTGGAGAAGTTTGTATACCATTGGTATTCTTTCTCCCTTAAATGTTTGGCAAAATGGTGATGATATCCTGTAGATTTCTTTTATAGACAGTTTTTGTAAATTTATTTAATTGATATAGAACTGTTCTTGCTATCTATTTCCATTTGTGTTGTTAAAAGACTATGTCTTATTTCATCAATTTTTTCAAATATATGAACAGAATTGTTTGAAATAATTCTTTATTTTCATTTATTTTTTTTAAAAGATTTTTTAAAAAATTTGAGAGAGGGAGAGAGAACACAAGTGGGGTGAGGGGCAGAGTGAGAAGCAGGCTTTCTGCTGAGCAGGGAGCCCAATGTGGGGCCCGATCCCGGGACTCCAGGATCATGACCCAAGCCAAAGGCAGACGCTTAACTGATTCAGCCACCTAGGCACCCCTAATTCTTTTTTTTTTAATTTCAGCTTCATTGAGGTATAATTGACATAAAATTGTTATTTAAGGTGTGCATTGTGGTGATTCGATATACATACATATTACGAAAATATTTTCCCATCTAGCTGATTAATATATCTACCACTTCACATATTTTTTGGATGAAAGAAGTTCTAAGCAAATATCAATTATTTAATATAGTATTATCAATCAGATTTACCATATTTTACATTATATCTTCAGACTGTCCTCATTTTATAACTGAAAGTTTGTACCCTTCTACCAACCTCTCCATATTCACACTGCCCAAACCCAGCCCCTGGCAACCATTATTCTATTCTCTGTTTTTAGAAGTTTGACTTTTTAATTTATTCAATTTATTATTTTTTAGATTCTGCATATAGGTGATACCATGTAGTATTTGTCTTTTTTTACCTTATTTTACTTAGTATAATGCCCTCAAGTTCCATGCATGTCACAAATGGCAGGATTTCCTTCTTTCTCAAGGCTGAATGATATCCCATATATATCACATCTTCTTTATCCCATTCATCCATTGATGGACATTTAGATTTTTTCCATATCTTAGTTGCTGTGAATAATGTTGTGCTGAATGTGGAAATACAGATATCTATTTGATATCCTGCTTTAATTTCATTTAGGTATATAAGCAGAACTAGAATTACTGGGTCATATGGTAGTTCAAGTTTTAATTTTTTAAAAAAAGTTTTTGAAGGAGGCACCTGGGTGGCTCAGTCAGTTAAGCATCTCACTCTTGGTTTTAACTCAGGTCATGATCTCAGGATTGTGAGATTCAGCCCTGCAGTGGGCTCCACGCTCAGTGGGAGTCTGCCCAAGGATTCTCTCTCTCCCTCTGCTCCTCCCCCTGCCAGACCCCCCTCCACCCTCCCCCAATCTCTAAAATAAATAAATAATAAATAAATAAATAAATAAATAAATAAATAAATAAATACTAAAAAATGTTTTGAAGACTGTCCAGTATGTTTTCCTTGGGGGTTAAACCAATTTACATTCCCATCAATAGTGCACAACTTTCCTTTTCTCTACAATCTTACCAGCACTTGTTAATTCTTTTCTTTTTTCTCTTCTTTTCTCTTTTCTTTTCTTTCTTTCTTTCTTTCTTTCTTTCTTTCTTTCTTCTTTTTCTTCTTCTTCTTCTTCTTCTTCTTCTTCTTCTTCTTCTTGTTTTGTTTGTAGCCATTCTAACAGGTGTGGGATGATATCTCACTGTGGTTTTGATTTGAATTCCCCTGATAAACAGTGATTTTGAACACCTTTTCATGTACCAGATGACCATTTGTATGTCTTCTTGGGAAAAATGTCTATTGAGTTCCTCTGAGCATTTTAAAATTGTATTGTTTGGTTTTTTGCTATTGAATTGTATGAGTTATTTATATGTGGGTTTATTTCTGGTATCTCTGTTCTTTTTCCTTCACTATGTGTCTGTTTTTATGCTGATTGATATCTAAAAATACATAGAGTGTAAATATATAACACATATATATTGTGTATATGTATCCTAGATATACAAAACAGAAGTTCTCTTCTTTAATTCATGTGATTTTGTATCTTTTTGTACAGATTCAGACTCTACTGAATAAGAAATATACTTTTAGGAAGACCTGAAATAGTTCTTCTTCTGGGAAACAATTGCCCTTTGATACTAGAAAATGACCTGTTTTCCTCATTAGAGAAACTCCTTAGATCAGTTTATTGGTGATTTTTTTATAATTAGGATTCAAAACACAGCCTCTGCCAAGGGTCACTCCTGGCCTGCCTGGGCATTGCTTTCACTTAATTTTTTTTTTTTTTTATATGACAAGGAGGTGACTCAAAAAGAGTAGTTTTTGTTGCTTGTGTAAGAGCATTAATTTGCTTCCAATGACGGATGGTTCTTTAATTCATTTCCCTTTGTTTTAGAGTGTGGATAATTATACCGAAATATCAAAAGAAGACAAAGTTATCTTCCTTATCTTGTTTTTTTTTTCTTATCCAGACTAGCAAGAGGCAAGTATATTAATTCTTAAGATGGCAATTACTAATGATAAAACATATAACAACCATGTGATTCATATGTAATAGAGAAAATGGGTACTCGATATTTTCCTTTCATTTATATTTGGCAGGGAGTTACTGGAAGCTCTAGTGCCCATAATCCATAAGTTTGAAGAAAAACACAGCCTTTGAAGTCTTGCAAAAAATTTCTAGCAGTGTTCTTTTTTCTATTTGTATGGGTAATCAATGTGTTAAATTATATGCATCTTAACAGTTTCCCTTCATACATATATTTATTGGCTGCTTTTCCCCCTTCCTATTTCCAAAGTAAAAATGACTGCAACTAGATAGAAAGATAATAAATATTTCATATAAAGAATAATTATTTTCATAGACTTTTAAGTATTTTTTAAAGGGAGCTTGACAAGAGCAGTTTTGATGTGTGATTAGGAGCTAACACTTTATTTGAATGGATTTGAGACTGAGAGGAGGGGCATGGGAAAGAGTGAATAACAAAAAGAAAAAAAAATTCCTTTGAACTTTGCTATAAGGGGATGCAATAAAGCAGGCTGGGCCCTGGCCTGGGATGCGCAAGTCAGAAACTTCTGAGAGCAGAATGTTTGCTGGGGTTTCCTTGTGTGTGTGTGTGTGTGTGTGTGTGTGTGTGTGTGTGTGTGTGTTTTCCTGGCAGAAGTTGAATGCATTTATTTATTTATTTTTATTATTTTATTTATTTATTATTTTATTATTTAATTTTCTAAACATGAGATAGATTGCTTTTATAGGCTACTAGAAGGGATCCAGCACCAATTAGGGGAGTTGCAAAAAGAGTCAGAATCTTTCCCATACAAAGGTCCATTTCCCCAGATTCCTGTTAGTGACAATCGTTTTAACATCAAGCCCTAAATATGTTTTAAATACCGTGGTGTACTGCAACTCATTAGCCCTTCCAAAAAAGGAGGGAGACGATTTGAAGTCAGGTTATGTTAAGGAAGCAGGTGATCCTCACATTTTTGTAATTTTTACCCTCTAAAGCACAAGAGCCTGCTGGTCAATACAAATCACTGGTGGCCAAGAGTGGGGCCCTGAGTGTGGCCCTGAGCAGAGTTTAAAGGATGCAGGTGATTGGACAGAGCAGAACCCTTCCTGCTGTGTTCTGTTAAACACCCCCACCCTCGCATTAGCATTCCTATTCCTGTTCTATTTCTCCAGACTCTTTTTTTTTTTAAATAGGAGCAGCTTTTAAAGAAAGAAGAAAGAGAGGAGTTTCATAGTGTCTTCAGACTTTTTATGTCAAATGAGGAACAATGCGCTTTGAACCATTATAATGTTATGACCCAGATAAAAACAATTCAGCCTAGTGAAAGAGGTTCTTAATTTCTTCTCTTCCTCCTTATTTGTAGTGTCAACAGATCAAAAGGCAATTGTATTCCAAAACCAAATCTAAATATCTAAAATAATTCATATTTCTTTTTACTGCTCATTATCTCTCAAAATTATAACTAACTAATAGAGATGTGGTCCTTTCATTTGATTTTGCTCAGAGAGAAAAGCTCACTTATGACAATAAGAATATTTTTGCAATTCAAAGTAAAGTAAAAACCTAATATTCCCTCATCTACTTTACTGATAAACAAAAGAATCAAATAAATTTAAATTAGATTAAGATTTTAGGACATTCAGGGACCTTAGAGATGGTTTTGTTAAATGCTCTCAGTTCACAAATCAGAAAAATGTGGCTTGAAAATAGTAGGAGACTTGTCCAGGTCACATAGAGTATTCTGGCAAAGCGGCTGGAGAACCCTGGCGACTGTTCACTAGCCCAGTGTCCCTTTCTTTATGGAATGCTGCCTTTTCTCAGTGTTATAAAGGTAAGAGGCCAGCACACCAGCTTCTCTAGCTGGTAAGTAACACTTATAATATATGAAGGATATAAAGTAATCTAATCCACTGTGCATTGAAAGTTAGGTAGAAACCTCTTGTGAACACCTGAGAAGTAGAATGAGTGAAAAAAAGCAACTATCCCACTTGCTGCAGTAGAGGAAAGGAAGAGTGAAATTGACCTTATTTATCTATTTAAAGAGTGAAGACAGAAACCGCAATGAGAAACAACACAGCATCGCTGTTCAACCAAGAGCTAATGTTTGTATCATTTTAGAAAAATGTAATCATTATTCGTTGTGTATGACTTTTTGCCTCATGTGACATTTCTGACACTGCAGTCAATAAATAAAAAACTGTGCTGACAGAAAGCTCATGTGGTAAATCATGTAATTTACAAGACAGTAAAATATGTCATGATACTGCCTCCAGTACTTAACCAAGAGCCTCAACAACACATAAATCTTACCCTACTTTGATGCAATCATAGTCTTGTTTCATGCTAGGCTTTTCAATTGTAGCTGAGCATTCATGATTGCTCTTGTAATAAGTACCATTTTTCTCCTCCATTTCTCCCTCTGCCCGAAGAAATGCTATCTGGAAAGTGCTAAAAATTTGAAGCCTCCAGGAAATTGTCCTGAAACTAGAAACCAGCAGGAAATTGACCTGAATACACTATAGCCAACATCCTAAATATTGTTTAAAACAATATCCCTTTATAAGAGCAATAACATTTTTTATAAGTACAATAGCGTTCATATTCAAGCTACTAAGCTGCGTACGTAGAATTTGGCCTATAGTGTGATATCATCACAAGTTATAGCACAAGGACATTTGTCCTTTTTATGGGATGAGCTGTTCATCTGCAGAGCGTGGTTAGGGTAATTGTTGAATATTGCAACTGTCATTAAAAGCCTGTTCAGTGTCTGCGCTGAGAAATTTCTACTGAAATTCTGATTCCTTCAAAAAGCACTTAAAGATGCTTCGAGGAAAATACTTTTTGGTCTATTTATTTCCTACTCTATTGAGCTTTTTGCCTTGATTATAATTTGTTTTTCCAACAGGCATCTTTAGCACTGCTCCTAAGTACAACGGTCCCCTGTAGAGATGCTGAAACTGCTGTTTGGAGTTTGAAGTTTTCTCTCACATAAATAAAGAGAAAAATAGTATCTACCAAGCCCTTTAAAAAAATGTAACACACACCCTCATTTTATTTGATTCTGAAGTTAAACTGGTTAAACTCTTGTGTAACCTGCCCTTTTAAAGCCTTAGATTTTACAGTCAAGTGAACTCATGAGGTTGTCCTTTCTATTCCATCTTCAGGTTGCCCTTCTCCAGATGGAATTTTCTCTTCAGTCCTTTACACAGCATACCATAATCACACGTTTTGCTCTTTTATATAGCTTTACTTTGCATCTGCAATCTGGCGTCTGCTTTGTCTCTCTTTACAACACCTAAGGGTGCCTATGCTTGGAGCAGTAACTCCCGATGTACTTCCATCCTGAGATACTACATAAATGGAAGGAAATATAAATGCATCAAGAACAGGAAGGGAAACTATACATCTACCTCAAGTATAAAAGAGGCATGTTTTATATAACCATTTCCACAGCCCTATAAATATTTCCATATTACAGAAATGTATATGTTCCCTATGCATGCAACATACACAAAATATGAAAATAAGTGGTTCCCCCCCCCAGGCCCTTGTGCTTTTGAGTAAAATAATACATGAAAAAGTGACTCTAAATAGCCTCTGTTTTCTCACTCTACCCAAGATATCAATCATTTTTGGTAGTGCATATAATGACAGTATTTAAAAATTAGTCTCTAATAATTTCAGGGTTTTGTTTTTACTTATTATTTTTATGTGTTTAAGAGTAATACACATGTATCAAAAAATGTTTCGAAAATACAGTATAGAGAAAAAATAAAAATCATCTGTAATCTCAGACCATTTTCACTGTTAACATTTTTATGTATTACTGGAGATAAGTGGCCACTCAATAAAATTGTGACAGTATTCTACCCATAGTTTTGTTTTCCATTACAGTATATCATAAGCTCTTTCCTATATCATGAAATAGTCTTTTGTAATTTTCAGGTGGTTTTCAATTTTTCACTACTATAGGAAATGTTATGTTAAGAAACCCATGCTTTAAAAAAAATCCTACATTTAAATACCTCTGTAGATCTCTGGTTTCTTAAGTCTGTTGACAAATTGTTAAGTTAAAACATCTTTATCATCAAATCTATCAATTTTTCCATTCTAATTATACCTTTGTTTTTACCACATTGTGATAAAAATGCAGTGATATAAAGAAAATATAAAATGCTTAATATCTACAAAATCTTTCCTCTTACAGAAAGTTAATGTAACATTGTTCAACATCTTGTTAAGTGTGTGGAACTAGGGGTACTGGGCATTCAAGAGGTATGCTGAAATAATAACAGATGGTCACCAAAGTACCTTGTAGTGTGACAGAATTCTGTTAGTGACAGAAATTTGAGGGGTTTTGAACACCTCAAAGAATAAGAAAGCTAATTTGGAACACAGTAATTGCTCTGAAGAATAGCGGAGCCAGTGAATCTTGCTGGCAAATGGGAAGGAGAAATAAAAGAGACCAGGATGCTAGAGAGAGAAGAAACTGCTGTAAAAAGTACTATGGACAATTTGGGTGCAATTACGGGAGGGGAGAGGGCACTTAAATTAAAAAAAAAAAAAAAGTGAGAATTTGAAGTGTGCCCAAAGCAAAAACAAGAAACAAACAAACACCCCCAAACAACAAACAACAACAACAAAGTAAAAAACCAACCTGTGTAGAAAGTCGTGGGTTATCTTAGGAGATAGTAGATAGGTGGTCATGGTGATCAGTAGGAGAGCATGGGGCTAAGGGTTGAATTCCCCCTAGAAACTAGTTAAGTTTCTCAGAGGAAGAAGAGCCCTAGTTGCCCAAAAGAACCATATAAAAAAAAAAATTAGTTTGTGGCCTATAGCATCAAAAAGAAATCCTAAGAACAGAAAAACACGGAATAGCACCAACCCCATGCCTTTAGATATATATTTATATTTTTCTTTGCTTTATAGAGTAGTCACAAAAATGTTACTATAAAGAGGAAAATAGAAATCAGTGTTAATAAATGTAAATAACTAATGGTAACTATAAAAAAAGAACACAAAATAAATTCAAGAACTTAAGTGGAGATGTTCCCAGACATTGTGAATGTGGTGACCTGACTGTAGAGGAAAATACATCAGGGACTGATGAAACTTACATAGGAAAAACAGAAAAAGAAAAAAAAATTTAGAAATGAAAATTAAATATAAAGAAGTTAAGGAAAACCAGACACTACAGAAACTGTGATAAAAGAGAGAGGGGTTGTATATGAGATAGATGAAGGGGAATAGAGCTATAAAAGTCAAGTTGAGAAAGATTAGAAGGAAAGCATAAGAAATAGGCATTGGAGGCGCAGTGTATGCAAGATTGGAGTACCACAAAAACACAAAAACAAGAAACAAAACAAAACAACAAATTTTGGAAATATAGTTGTTTTTAAAATCATGAGAGTAAAGAAGACAAAAAAACTGAAAGGGAATGCTGTTTTACAAGGAGAATTGCCTCATGAAAAACAGCCTGAGATACCTCCAGATAAAATTAACTTTAGAAATAAATAATGATTTTTTTGTGTATACACACATGCAAGCAGAAACAATTCATATAAGAATGAAAAGTAGGTTTCGGATACCTCCACAGGAATATTAATTTTTTTTTAACAGAGAGAAAATGGAATACAGAGTAAAACACAACAAAAATACTTACATAGAGAGTGACATTTGAGAGGATGATGGAATAGGAAGCACCAAGAACCCGTCTTTCCATCTGGACAATGATTGTACGGGCAGAAATTGTCTAAAGTGACCATTTTGGAACTGTGGAGTTTATTTGAACAATTTTAGCCTCCATAGGAAAGCTTTGATAGTCAATTGCTGTTAATTTCAGTGCATTCAACCATTAGTGTGATGTGGCTACCCATTCCTACCCCTGAGCTGCGTGGCAGGCAACTGTGGGGATGGCAGCTACATTTTGGGCATGAGTTGCTTTAGTGAGGGTGAGCAATGAGGACTTTGCCTGCCAGACAGCAGAGTCCTGTGTTCTGAGTGTGGATTTCTGCTGCTGATTGCTAAGATGCTAGCAAGCAGCCTGGTCACCATGGTTGCAAACCCTAATGACTGAAGCAGCTTCTATAAGAGTTAAAGGAACCTGAACCTCACTTAATTTGGGGGTTACATTCAAACAACTACACAGGGGAATTTAGAAAGCCACCCCACGTGTCCAGGGAAAGACATAGGGTGAAGAAAGACCTGAGACCTTAAGCTATAGCCTGAAACTGACTTCCGGCACAGAGACACCCTACAACAACAACAACAACAATAAACGGCAGACCTTGGGGAAAGGCAAGAATCTGATTTCTAGAGTTACTACGTTATAAGATACAAGGGTTCAGTTTTAACAACAACAACAAAAAAATCACGAGGCATTTAAAAAAACAGGAAAGTATGGCCCACTCAAAAGGACAAAATAAATCAACATAAAACGTACTTGAAGAAGCAGATGTCAGATTTACTATATAAAGAAAACCACTGTTTTAAAGTTACTCAAAGACCTAAAGGTAGACGTCAATAGAGACAAAACAATGTATGGAAAAAATGATAATATAAGACAGTATTAATAAAACAAAACTGAATAAGAAACCAAAAAGAAATTCTAGAGCCTAAAGTACAATAACTGAAATGAAAAATACAGTACAGAGAATTAAAACCAGCTCTACAGAAGCAGAGTAAAGAATCAATTGTCCTATCTTCAGATTCACACAGGTTCAGATATTTTCAAAACCTGAAGATAGGATAGCTGGTACTATTGAGTCTGAAGAATAGGAAGAAAAGTGAACAGAGCCGAAGATACCTGGGAAACTATCAATGAGACTGTACTGTGGGAATCCCAGAGATGAGGGCAGAAAGAATATTTGAAGAAAAAAAAACAGCTAAAAACTTCTCAAATTTGATACAAGTTTTAAATCTGTGACTCCCAGAAGCTTAAAGAACTCTAAATATGATAAACCCAAAGAGACCAATAAGTAGAGATTTTTACAAGTAGTAAAAATAAATAAATAAATAAACCAACAAAGAAAAGATCTGCAACAGATAGATGACTTCACTGGGAAATTCTACTCAACATTTAAAGAAGAATTAACATCAACCCATTTCAAACTTTTCAAAATAATTGAGGGAGAGAACATTTCCTGTCTCATTCTGTAAGACTAGTATTATTCTGATATCAAAGCCAGAAAATGACATCACAAGAAAAAATGCATTTTAATAGAAATTTTGACTACGGATGCAAAAATTCTTAGCAAAAATTAGTAAATTGAATATAGCAACATATTAGAAAGATTACTCACCACGTCCAAGTGAGATTTATCCTAGGAATACAAGAGTACTTCACCATAAGAATTTCAATGTAATACATCACAATAATAGAATGAAGGAAAATGCCACATGATTATGCTAATTGATGCAGGAAAAATTTGACATAATTTAACACCCTTTCATGATAAGAGAGACAACTAGAAATAGCATAATTCTACCTTTTGCTATATAAGGTAACTGATATAGGACAAAAGTTCCAGAATACATTACTAATTTTTTAAAAATAATCTCAAAGCACTTTCTGTATTATTTTACTGTTTGTGAAGGAAAAAGGGAAATATAAAAAAATATACAAGTAAATGAATTTGCTCATATTGGCATAAAGAACACTGGAGATTATGTGTGTGTATACACACACACACACACACACACACACACCCAGAGGGAGCAAGGGAGAAATGTAGTGGAAAAAATTAATAGAGGAGTAAGGTTTTTCACTGTGTATTATTTTATATATTTTTTAACTTTGTGAATATATCACCAATTCAAAGTAAATTTAAATAAAATTTAAATGCCAAGTTATATAGGTTTGGGCTAAATGCTGCCTTCTTGGGGAACCCTTTTCTGACTTCTCATGCAGTTAATTTCCCTTCTGCTCTATACTCTTGCAGTATTTTGTCCAGTTCTATACTTTCACACACATCCCATTGAATTGTAATCTACTTATTTTTTTTTCTTCCTGGAATTTGGGTATCTTGAGAGAGAGGACTAGATCGTACTCACCTCTCTATCTTAGTGCCTACCACCGCCTCTGACATTTGAGAAGTATTTAACAGGTTTTAGTTGAAAATGAATGAATGAATAGCCTTAATTAATTGATTCATTGGTCAAAACTACCAACCTGCTATTGCTCAATCTGCATATCATATGAATAGAGCAGCTTTCATTCCAATACTGCTACTTTCATTCAGTGCTGACATGAACAATCAACTATTTTCCTTTCATTTAACTTCCCCTGCAACTGTTCTAACCTTCTGTGATCCAGACATATGCCAACTCTCTCTGCATATCACCCATTTATATGCATCTGATCAAAATATTATTTTCTGGAAATCGTTTTCTGGGTATGATTCCTCATCTCACACTGCTTGGTCTGTGCCTTCTGAAACAAATGGGCGAAGATATGGGCAAGCTTTTCCTGTCAATTTTCCAGCTAAAACAAGCATGATGAACCCACTGAAAGCTGTGTTACAGCTGGGACAGACTGTTTCCGTGTGGTTGTGGGATGAGAAGGGACATCAGGCAGCTGGGATTATGGGCATCATGGAAGATCAGCAAACTGACACCTAAACAAAACAGGCAGCTTGATGGGAACAGCTATCCCAGCCCCAGATTCATTGCTACTTTCTCTCCTAGTCATTACTGTCTCTAGGGCTTCTGCTTTTCCATAGCTATTACTGTTTCCAGTGATTGTCTTTTCTACAGACTTTGTATAAGAGAAAAACGTATTTGAGTCATCATCATTTTCTTAATGTTGATAAACCCACATGATCATGTTGCAAGAGAGATTGTCAGAGATGAGAAAGGCCAAAACTATAGAGGATTTTGGATGTGGGCCTGAATAATTTGCCTGTTTGGGGTAAATAAGTGTTGGGATATGATGGAACGATATATTTTTTTAAGGTTTTATTTATTTATTAGAGAGAGAGAGAGCGAGAGCTCACACAAGCAAGGGGAACAGCAGACAGAGAGGGAGTAGCGGGCTCTCCACTGAGCAGGGAGCCTGATGGGTGGGGGGTGCTATCCCAGGACCCTGGGATCATGACCTGAGCCAAAGACAGACACTTAACTGACTGAGCCACCCAGGCACCCCTGATGGAAGGATTTTAAGCAGGAATGATGATATCATCAGATTTGTGCTTAAAAAAATAAATCTGAAAGTATACATAGGCAGTATAGATGGCATAAAAATTAGAGATAGGAGCACCTGCTAGGAGACTATTAAACAGTGCAGATAAGAGGCCATGAGAGCTTAAATTAGGACAATAGAAGGCAGACTAATACTTCTATTAAAATCAATATTTTGTATTTGGCTGGTATTATATATTTCATTCAGTATTTTCAAGAATCTACATATACTTTACTTAATTCAATAGTTCTGCAACTTTAACGTGCATTGTAGAAGGAGGGCTTTTAAATCACGTATTGCCAGATACCTTCTTCAGAGTTTCTGGGGTGAGCCTAAGCATTTGCATTTTCAGGTTTCCCAGTGATACTGATGCTGCTGGTCCAGGGACCACACTGAGAACCACTGACCTGTTCGAGTTCTTCCTGAAAACCAAAATTGATTTAAAAGAAAGTGAATCTGAAGTTCATCTTAATTCCAACACTAAGCAATAGCATAGTCATAGATAAATTCTTTTTACTTTGTAAGCTATGGTGTTCTTACCTGTAAATGAAGTGGTTCCATCTCTAAAGCCTATGTTCTTATCATCCCTCTGAAATTTGCAGGGTATCTTTTAAGTGAAATGAATAGGCCACTATTTCTTAAGGAAAAGACAAGATTCTTAGTTTGGGTATAGAGATTACTATATAGAAATAGATAAACTATTGTATTTAAATCTCTCATTCCGAAGCATCCTTATCAGACAATTTCTGGATTCTGAAATTCTCTAACTTAGTTTTAGTGAAGAAATATTTTCCAGTTTGGAGATATCGGCAAATGTTCATAATAAGAAATGGTAAAGTAGAGCCTGAAATTTTAGAAAATGCCCTGGTGTGCCAGTCACAAAGTCATTCCTATGACTGCGAGGTGCAGAAGTCTGGCTAGGGACAATGTAGTAGCAGGGTAAGATGGACCCGCAGATGCATTTATCTGATTTCAATGACTCTTGGGTTGAAAACCTCGTTTTCCTTTGACTCTGCTTGAATGCAATTCAAGTGGGCTGAGGGATTTTGCAATATAGAGGGAAATGCCCAACAAGTTTTGGTGCATTTAAGAATCACTTAGCCTAAGCTATTTTTGACTGAGTGCAATAGCTCTGGGATAAGATTTCACAGGTCAATTTCTCTTTGCTACTGTCTACTGAAGTGTTACATGCTTCTATTTTCTCAACTAACTAATGCAGTGACACATGAGCGATCTTTAGGAAATTGCTGTTGGTGTCAGAAACTCAGAAATTAAAATGATCGAGTTATGACCTGTGAAAAAATTTAGAAGTTAATTTAGGTAACATACTTCTTTCTTTCCCTTTTTTAATACATACGTGGAAGGTATTACAACAGTCTCCCATGGTATATTCTGGTGGAATAGTAGTTTTTATGAGAGAACTAAATTGTTTTGCCACACTAATCCAGTAATGGCCGTATTCAGTATCTGCAGAAGAATAACTTTTTAGAAGTTTTAATTGATACAATGTTCCCTGTAATGCATTTTTGTTAAATATTTGGCACACCGTACTGCTTGCCTGCACTAGTCCTTGACTTATACGGTATGTATGCACTCAAACTCTTTAAACCTCTAGGTACTCATCTGCAAATGGGAAAGGAAAGACACACGCAGATCACATGAATAATAAAAGATACTTTTTAATACCTGCTGCCTAATCTTCTTACATTCAGTGTCTCTTCAGTCTGTTTTCCACATATTATCTGGACTTAATTTTGTGAAACATTAACCTGATTACCTAATTTTCCCACTGGGAAGAGATTTATTATATTCTCATTATACTATAGAAGAATATACACAAATGTCAAACAAATTCTGATATTTGAGGCTTTCCCCAGTTTTGGTTCATTTGATTCTTTTAGTTTTATCATCTCAGACTTTCCTATATTATAAGAAGGAAACTAAACTATTGTTCCATGACCATCTTGTTTTTAATTCATCTCTGTGCTTTTGCATGGATTTTTCCTACCTGGAATGTTCTTCCACTGTTGAAATTCCTCAGGACCTAGCTGAGACATCAACCCATATCTTTGTTATTATTTCCCCGATAAATACAACTGGAGTTCAGTGCTCTTGCTTCAGTGATCTATTTTATTTGTCAAGTATCAAAGTAATTTATAAATATTTCTGACCTCCTACTAGACATTTAGTTCCACTGAAGGTAGAGGATCTCGACAGGGCCTAAGTCACTGAAGATGTTCACTACATGTTTGTTGAGGTAAGTTAAATAGGGAATCAGTACATCCATCTTTGTAAACCACGAGCATTCTATGATTAGTGTTACAAATAACAATCTAGGGAAAATATTGCCTACTGCTTACACATCTCTCATTTATGTTTACCAATTCACTGAACAACATTCTTATTTATGCTACTAGACTAATTATTGCACAGCAGACCTACATTCAATACCTTAAAATAAGTACAGAATGCCTTATACGTGCAGTAAACAAAAGAGAGAAATGCAGAAATACGCCCGTGTCTCAATAACGTAAATACATATATACGTATGTTTTTCAAACTCTCTTTTCTGAGCTATAAATACTGCTAAAACCAGTAATTGTGAAAGGGTACCATCTGCTATGCAAAGGATGGGATACCAAACACTTTTTTTTTTAAACAGAAATTCCACATAGCTTTAAAATTAATTCCACTATTTACTAGCTGTGTAACTTGAGCAAGTTATTTAAATGTTCTTAGCTTCACTCCCCTCAGCTGTAAAATGGGAACACTAATAGCACTGATCTGATGTGGTGGATGTGAGGTTTGTACGACACACACACGCACACACACACACAGACATTTTCAGTCTGTGTCTGGGTACATCATACACAATCTGTAATTATTAGTTATTAATAATAACAATGACTATTATTTTACTTTTATTGGCATAGAATGGAGGTTGGAATTTTTAATGTATTTTTTGGACTTTATTCTTGAGGCAAAGAATGCCTTTGCAATAGTTTAATTAACAACTAGCTGATCTGTATTACAGTTTACAGTTTCATATGGGTTTTACTAAAATGGTAAATCCATTGGTATATCCAATGGTAAATCTCCTGAACATAGAACATACTTATGAAAATCAGAACTTATGTGACAATCAATCCTGTAAAGTTCTGAGACTCTATTATTTTTATTTATAACACCAAACAGTCATGATTCCTTTTCAACTGTTCCCTGCCTTCTTTAATTTAAATTATAGATTATGAAAAAGTAGACATTTATGCAATCTTATTCTATTCTTTGTGATTGGAGAGTATCTCAGGTATTATGGTGTAACTAGTATTACTTGGTGAGCCATGTCACCCACTATTGCATTTAAGATGAGATTCTCAGGACACAGGAATATTGGCATTAACTTACTTAATATATGTGGTCTATTAATATACAGTTTCTGTTGTTTCTTTTCTAAAATCTTTCATGATAGCACCATGACTTTTCTGAAGAAAAGGGAAATCCTCTCTCTCCCCTTTCTCAACACACTAAACCCACCTCAAAGCTTCTGGTTGGGTCTAACGTGCTGTGTTTTATTAGACAGAGCCCCTGCCTTCATGGAATTAATGTTCTACTTAGGAATGGGGAAGTTAAAGTTAAAATTACCATAATAGGTACCCGGTATGATGATGATGATTATTATCTGGTGTTACCACTGTGTAAAAGAGTAAAGGATCTTGAAATTGAGTTTGACTATAGTTTACCTCCTATATATCATTATTACTCATGATTTCAGAATTAGAATTTGAAAGTGGATTGAAAACTGCTGGATCATTTGTGAGTGTGTAGTATTATGGAACTGTCAAAGGTTTGGGTGGGCACAGTGACCTGAACAGCTGTATGATGTGGGTAATTTATGTAATCATTTTGAGCCAAAGCTTCTTTAGCTGATAATAGTGATAATTATCTTTTAGAAATACTGTAGAGTTTCACAAAGAAATGTTTTTCAGGTACCTACTGCAGTGCTTGGTAGTCTTTCAGTTTCGGTTGCAAGGTGCCTTTTAATTCTAGAGAATTAAAAGTAGATGTACAATGGATACGCAAATTCTATAGATCCCTTCGATCCCCCAAGATCCCATATCCTGGTTTTTTTTTCTTTTTAAGAATGTTATTTATTCTACAGAGAGAAGGAGGAAGAGGGAGAGAGAGAGAATAAGCAGGGGGAGCAGCAGGGGGAGAGGGAGAAGCAGGCTCCCTGCTGTGCAGGGAGCCCAGTGTAGGGCTTGATCCCAGGACTCTGGGATCATGACCTGAGCTGAAGGCAGATGCTCAACCCAAGAGCCACCCAGCCCCCCCCCCCCATTTCCTGGTTAGTCCATCAAACATTGATCCAGGTACCGTTGTGAAGGGACTTGGCAGATGTAAGTCCCATGTCAGTTAATCCTACAAGTTTTCTGTAGTTGGTAGCAGAAGAAAAAGTCAAAGGAAGTTGATACACGAAGGGGATTTGATTGACACGGCAACGTTGTCAGCTACCACTTTCTGAAAAGACCTTTGGCAAGGAAGAGCTAGCGGCCTACAGATGAGAGCCTCTCCTGAGCAACAGCCAGGTCAGCAGGACTTCACTCCTGTAACCTCAAGGGACCAAATTATGCCAACAACCTGAATGAGCTCAGAATTGGAACTGTCCCCAGATCTTCCAGAAAAGACTCTTGTGGCCAACTCCTTCAATGTGAGACCCTGAGTAGAGAAATCATTTGAGCCATAGAGAACTTGTGACCTACGGGAACTATGAGATCATAAATGGGAATTGTTTAAAGCCTCTTCTTCTGTGGTCATTTGCAGTGTAGCAGCAGAACACCAACACCAGTAAATTTTAGGTTTCTTCGTAGTCACTATGCCTTCTTTAATTTTTTGTAGTTATAATTTATTAGTATCTGTCTTTCTGCACTAAAATCAAAGAAAACAAATCTCAATTTAAATATTTATTCCTAGGATAATTATTTTTAAATCACTTGATCAGTGTCCTTGACTTCCTGCAGGTCTCCACGTATGTAATCAGATACAGGATCCCATGGTTGTTTTATTTACGGACAGAAAAATAAACGTGCTCAGTGTCGTTGGAATATTTTGGTTACAGCTGTACAATGATTTACTGTCTTCAGGCAACAGTTTACCATAGCAGATAAACTCCAAGTGTAACGACCTCTTGGACCTCATCCTCATTAATATTACAAAGCATTTGGCTTTTACCAGCATGCTCCTTCAATTTTTATATAACATCAACTCTGGTTGTACCTTGAGCCTTGTATCTTTCCTTCTTCTTCTGACTCTGTGACCGTGTCTCACCCCTTAAAAATGTTTTCTAAAACATCAGTGCTTCTCTAACTGCTTGCTTTCTTTGGTTTTGTGTTTTGATTTATGATTTCACCTATTCATGGCTTGTGACTGTCACTTTTCTACAGCATAGGACACGGCCTGAGAGCAGCAGTAAGGAGCTCTATAACATGTGTAAAACTTAGTGACCAAAACTTAGTGACCCAACTTCATATTTGCAATCCTAACTCTTCCCAGGCCATTGGAGCTTATATCCAATTATTTATTAGACATATTGATTTTGATGTTGAGTTGCCAGGTAAACTATAGGACACCCAGTTAATCATTTTTAAATGTATAAGAATGTAACAAATACTGCATAGGACATACCTATGCTAAAAAAAATTACTGTTTCTCTGAAATTCAAATTAAACTGGACTTCATGTATTTTTATTTGCTAAATTGGCAAAACTAATCTAATGCACATTCATAACTTGAAGTCAAGATGTCCAAAGCAAATTCATATTCCTGTCCCTCTATTCAAAGCAGCACCTGTGATGTTCTTCTCTGTCAGATACATTTAGCCAACCAGGCTTGATTCCTTATGATCAAACAAGTAGCTGACTAATTAATCAATAAAAGCACAGAGCCAGACCCCCGATAATAACTGCTCACGTCTATTTCCTAGCTCCATCACTTATTAGCCGCGTAACATTTAGCAAGTTGGGTAGATTGCAATAGCCTATAGCAATAGCCTATAACAATCTACCCAACTTGCTAAAGGTCTTTCCTTATAGGTAACATGAAGATGATAATAATAGTAGCTTGTATCAAAAGGGTTTATAAGGATTAAAATATCAAATCATGTGAGGCTCTTAGCCAGGCATGTAGGAACTACTCAATTCTAGTTCTTCTTCCTTTATAGCTCATACAGCATAATTTAAGGTGGTACTGGGTAGCAGCACTAACTCAAAGATGTTGAAGGAATGTAGGGGAGTAGTGAGTGTCTTGATTTTTTTCAAATATTAATATAAAATATATTTATTTGGTGACTTCCTAGAGCAGAAAGGAAATTATTCATCTAAGTCACATTTATTATTTCATGTTTATGTGTCTGTAAATAAGATCCTATGCTGTATCTCTTCCACGATATTTATTTTCCATGTAGATGAGGAATTGCCCTTTAGTTTTCTACAAAGGAGGATGCAATGCATGATTTTAAAAGTCTTTTTTTTCCCCTACAATGAGCTTGTGAAAACAAAAGTATTTTCCTTTGGTGGATGTTAGCAACTTGGCTGTTTGCAATAGGTGTTTGGCTACATTTTCAAATTCTGAGGAAAACATTTAACAGGGCGCTGAGCAAAAGAAAACTTGTTAAGAAATGCAAATTTCTGAATTTGGGGGAGGGGGAGTGGGTGGAAGTTTGAACTATCCATGTGGTTGTGTTTTTCCTTGACACTAGTTAAACATTTGGCAGTGAGGTGATGAAAAATGAATACTTTGGAGCGACATTAGATAGTATTCAATATTTCTTCTGTTAGAGAGGGTCTGTGACTTGAAATGGTTAAACTGGATCTGTAGTATCCTGAACTCAGCGTTATAAAGACTTGGACTAATTTAATGTTACAATATATTTGGATATTTCCAGATATTTAAATCGTTAATTCATCATTAGTCATTGAACCTAAGAGTATTTGAGTCTCTACTGTGTATGAGTCACAATGCTAGGTACTGTGTGACAGTGGGAATTCATTAAGGGAGTGCTACCATGGAATCTTTACCTTAAGATGGATGGACAGAAATGACACATGGGATGGACGGGAGAGGAGATCTAAATTCCTAAAAGTTGGTAAGGGTGCAGTGGTAATAATCCTTGCTGGAACGATGTCAGTACAGAGGAGAGTATTCTGGGTAATAATCCAGCCCTGTGCTTGAGCAATGGCAACACAGACAACAGAAATCCAGGCGATAATCTATGATGTGTTGGAGTGGGACAAAAGTAGAGGAGAAAGAAATTCTGCAAGACCTTTTAAAAGAACACTAGATGCCGTTGTTATTTAAAATGCCTATTAAGGTTAAACGTAATGGTAATCATCAACCGAGGAAAAGGAGCTGAACATTTTGACATAATACTAAATGCACTCTTTATATGTGAATTGGGAATATTAGAAATCCTAAGTAATTTCCAAGAGAGTTATGTGACAAAAGCCTCTTGACCTGGACTGTGATATGTCACTCATAATGACTCCAGGAACATGAATCTGTGAGCAATGAATCAGGCCAGGAGATACCAGCAGGCCAGGGGTCAGTTTGTTCTTTGAAAGGCTCTATCTGTTATCGTTGGGTAACAGATTGGACTCCGCAGCTCGAAGGATTGAACCCAGCGGATACCGCTCACCCACTGCCCTGTATGAGTAATTAATGTCAATCAGAGTATTCCTGGGGTAATCGGGAAATCTGAAATTGGGGCCTGGCATTTGAATTCTAAAGAAAACGTTCCCTACTTGCCTTTTCACACATTTATCTATTTTAAGCATTCACACTGAAACTGTATTAAGTGCTTTCGATTTTCTTATGTGTCTTGTCTCAAAAGCTATATAATATGATTAGACTTTTAAGAGGAAAAAGTGAAGACTTTTTTCCTCTGTTTTTAGTTACTTGGCTTGGCAGGGTTTGCTTTGTTGTTTTGTTTTCACGTGTTTTCCCTTGACTTAGATAGAATTCCTTGGGTAGGGATGACAATTTCATTGGTGGATCTGAAAGATTTACCTCAGTAAGACCAAAGCTACGTGCAGAGAGAAGTGCTGACCTTGAAGCATGCAAATAGACAAGGCATCACACAGAAAATGCCAGAGGTCAAAGAGCTGGGTCCAAGTCAGAGGTGACAAGGAAGCAAAGCACATGGTAAGGGCTACTCCTTAGTGATCATAAGGTTTGCATAAACTAACAAGGCTGGAAATGTACAGGACCCTCATCTCTATATACAGTCATCAGAATTACTGGCTAGGATAACATTTTTATAATAAAATATTCCTGTCATATTCCTATCATAAATCTAGCATGATTAGACTACCTACAAGTGGAGACTGCTAACCTTGTAAGGATCAGGAGATAAAACAAGCAGTCTAATGCCCTTCCTCACCCTTCCACTCTGCCTTGCCTTTGTGCCCAGCCTCTAATCAGTCCCCACCAGAAAAAAAAGAAAGAAAAATAAAGGAAGGAAGAAAGGAAGGAAGGGATGGAGCGAGGGAGAGAGGGAGGGGGAAAGAGAGAGAGAAAGGAATAAAGAAAGAGAGAGAAAGAAGGAAAGAAAGGGTGAGAGAATGTCACCAAATGTCAGATTGTTTCAACTTAGGGTAGGTTGAGACAAAATATGTGGTTGCTTTGTTTTGTCTTTTTTTTTTCTTTTATCATATCAATAAAGAGGGGGATACTTCAGATAACTTTTCAGTCACCTGCCTTTTATTTAATAGTGAAGTACTGCTTCATTGTTTTAACACTCCTCTACTTTGACCGTTAGAGCAGTATTTTGCTAATCATAATTTCTTGGTTTTCTATTTTAAACTCTTCTCCTTCCATCTGCCCCTAAGTACGCCCCCTTACTCTCTAATTTTTCCACTTACATTTCCTTTCTGGAAGACCTTAATCACTTTTATGACTTTAAGAATCATTTGTAGGTGGAAAACTCAAATAATCACTATGAACCCATGACCTCTCTTTGAGTTTCAGATTTATAAGTCTAAGTATCTGCTTGACTCTCTTCAGATAACTGTATGTATTTTAATCCTCATTATGTACACAGTTGGACACATTACCTTTTCTCCAACATATTAGTACGTTGCCACACTTTTTACCTCATACTGTAGAATCCTGTCATTCAATGTAACACTCTTTCTGGACGCCACCTCCTCATAACTGTCAATCATACTAGTCTTAGCTTCTTTCTAAAATCTGCCCTTCCTTTATTTTCCTGTAGTTAAGGGCCTCGTTGAATCCTTCTTCACTTTTAGCCCAGAAAAATGTAAAATCCTCTTACCTTGTCCACCACATTTATTAAACAAATATTTGATCAAAATGCCCAAAACTCATTAATTAGTTAATAGATATTTGTTAGCTAACTAGTATGTACCAGGCACTGTTAAGGATCTTGAGATGGCAACAGTAAAAAAAGAAAAAAATGGTTACGGTATCTTCAGTGAGTTTTTATTATGGGGAAGTGACAAGGAGGAATGTATATGTCCTAATTAAACAGGCAAATACATAATAAAAGTACCAACGTTGATAGATGGCTTATGTGAAGGAAACAAACAATATGCTTAGTCTGAAAATAACAGAAGTATATGGAAACTTAGTTCAGATGTGTTCAAGGAATACCTTTCAGAGGGAGGGATATATAAACCCACATTAACACATGAGAAAGAGCTAGCCATGAGAAATACATGTGTGTGTGTATGAGGTGGAGGTTGGTTGGGGTGGTGCAGAACATTCCAAGCATAGGGAACAGTATATGCAAAGACCCCTGGTGGAAAAGAGCTTGGCATGGTCAAGGAACAAAACAGGGTGCACAGAGACTGGTACACACTGAATAAGGGCTACGGTGATGGCAGTCAAGATCAGGAAAAGATAAAAGTCACATCATTCCTTGCAATCTGTGGTATGGAGTTTGTATGTCTCTGACTAGCAATAAAGACATTAAATGTTTATAAGTCTGAACAATGAAGTTAAAGGTCTGTAGAATAAAGTTTAGGTTCAGGCTTTCTAGTAGGACACAGGTCCTTTACAATTCAGCATCTGTTTCTTCCAACCTTGATCTCCTGATACTTGATGCCTTACAATGTATGTTTTAGTGGTTCTTCTACCCTTAAAATTTGCTGGTTTATACCTCTGAGGCTCAAAATGCTGTATGATTTAATTTAGAAGTAGAAAAGTTTTCTACTTAGTAGCTTATCTAGTGACCGACACAGTCCGTTTTCTTCTAAGTTTTATACAGCTGCCTTACAAAGCACCACAAACTTGGCGGCTGAAAACAACATAAATTTATCACTTTCTAGTTCTCTAGGACTGACATGGGTGTCAGTGGGATAAAATCAAAGTATCTGCTTTCCTTGTTGTGGCTGTAGAGGAGAACCCACTTCTTGGCCTTTTCTAGGGTCTAGAGTTCCGTCGCGTTCCGTAGCTTGTAGTCCCTTCCTCCACCTTCAGAAGCAGCAATGTTGTACCTCTCTCTGATTTCTTTCAGTAGCCACAACTCCCTCTAACTGGCTACTTATTTAAGAACCCTTATGATTACACTGAGCTCACTAGGACTATCTAGGATAATCTCACTGTTTTAAGATCAGATTAACAACCTTAATTATATCAGTGACCTTAATATGTATCAAAATGAGGCATTTCCAATTGTATCCAGTACTAAATGGTGACCCACTGGCTATTATAACCTATCAGAGGAGAAATGTCATGGTTGGGGAAGGGTTTGAGGAGTGGTGTCTGACATCAAGGTTATAGGGTAGATGGGAGGAGAAGGGTCTGCCCTGATGAAACTACCCTTTTACAAAAACGGTACATTTTAAGCTTTTTAAATTCACAGGTTAGAGCTTCTAATGTCTTAATTATCTACCTTCCCACCTCAGTGCTGGTAAAATGCTAAGACTTCTTAAAAAGGATTGATTGCTGAAATACTACTAACTGGGTCCCATCATCTTCCTCCTTTTGTAGAGCAGCACTTGTTTTTATGTGAGACAAATATTTCTCAATTATATTGACATATACTCCAAATATTGTGTTCACTATATCTGTGTGTGAAAGATACAGACCCATCCCTGCTAAAAGGACCATATTGATTAATTGGCAGTGAAGAGAATCCAGATTATTTACTCAGAAGTATTGCAGATACCTCTCCACTGGATACATGGTAGTTTGAATTGCCACGTTCAGGCTTAAAGACAATGCTACAGAGAGTCTTGAGTCAACATAAAGCACAGTGGGTCCAGATCTCCTATGATCTCATTCCTATTCCTCTATTAATGAAGCCTAGTGAGCTAGTATAATGTTTCCACTAGAAAGTGATCTAGTAAAAGAACTGAAGAAACATGTCATGTAAGAACATATAGAAAGAAATGAAGATACTATGTCTGAAAAAAAAAAGACCGAAGAAGATATAATATAGGTACTTTCAAATATCTGAAATTCTGTCATGTGGAAGAGAAAATAACATGATCTGTTGGATGCTAAAAGGAAGCAAGTTCACAGAAAAAGCATTTGACAAAGTATAGCATCTGTTCACGATAAAAACCCTCAACAAAATAGGTTTAGAGAGAACCTACCTCAACATAAAAAAGGCCATATATGAAAAACCTACAGCTAACATCATACTCAATGGGGAGAATCTGAGAGCTTTTCCCCTAAGGTCAGGAACAAGACAAGGATGTCCACTTTTACTACTTTTATTCAACATGGTACTGGAAGTCCTAACCACAGCAATCAGACAAGAAAAAGGGATAAAAATACATCCAAATGGGGAAGGAAGAAGCAAAACTGTCACTATTTGCAGATGACATGCGCTATATACAGAAAACTCTAAAGACTTCAAAAAACAAATAAATAAATAAAAAAAACCCAAAAAACAAAAAACTACTAGAACTGATAAATGAATTCAGTAAGGTTGCAGGACACAAAATCAATGTTCAGAAATCTGTTGCATTTCTTTACACTAATAATGAAGCAGCAGAAAGAAAAACTAAAAAAAAAAAATAAATCCCATTTACAATTGCATCAAAAATAATAAAATACCTAGAAATAAACTTAACCAGGGAGGTAAAAGACCTATACTTTGAACATTATAATACAAAAACCAATGACTGTCATTTGGAAAGATGCTTTCATTGGTTTAGAAACTAGAATAGATGAACCGGATAATTATTTCCAACTTCAGTGTTTTGTTAAATGTAAATTATCCTAGCCACCAAGTCTATGAAGGAAGGAAACCTTTGTTTGGTTCTCTAATTGCTAAATTCTAAGCTTTCTCAGTAAATAGACATGAAGACTGAAATTATCTTGAAATTGTTAAATCAGAGGTAGTTGATTTTATATTGATGTTACATTATACTCCAGGCTGAAAGCCAGTATATTGCCAAATCTGGCAAGCTTTCCTACTGTCGATCTTTAAGAAACAGAATCAGAATACCTAACAAAAGCAAAGATAACCACAAGTGTACAGTATTATAAAGTATTATTCCTTCGAGAATAGAAATTGATTTCCCCAAGCTAAGGACAATATCTGATATCTCCTGCTGCAACACAAAACTGAGAACATGGTATGGAACACAAAACTATACCCTATAGGCTACTAAATTCAAAGAAATATGTAAAAAATATTATTTTTATATGTGTTCATTTTTCAAGGGTCACAGTTTAATTTCATTAACACAAGAGAAAATGATGAGCTGCATTTCTGTGAAGCTACAAATATATGCCAATTTGACAGAAAAGATCCTGATGCATTTTGACTGAATTTTAGTCTATTTTCTAGTTTGCCCGAGTGTTTGTAATTTATTAAATGCAATACCATAAAAATAGACACTTTTATATATTGCTGACAGGACTGTAAATTGGTACAAACTTACCAGAGAGCAATTTGACAATATGTTTCAAAAGTCCTAAGTATTTGACAACCCATGGCCACCTTTTAAGAGTAATCATGAGAAATACTCATGAATGTGGGCAAGATATAGACGAGGTTATTCATTGCAGCAAAATGTAAAATTGAAAAATAGAAACAATTTACATATCTAACATTAGAGTATTTAAATTATTTAATTTATTTATATTTAAAGGTTTATCCTTCCATAAAATATGATCGAATATAACCAATAAATTTATTGTAGATTAATGTTTAATGACATACACATCTATTTATAGTAATTGTTTCAAATTCAAATATGTTATAAACAATTTATAGTTTGATCTAATTTTGATTAACGAGTAATGCAACACAAGATTAATAATGATTACCTCTGTATGCTAAGATTACCTAAATCTTCCAGTCTTACTTTGTTTATTTTAAACATTTTTCAGTGTTAATGTGATTTAACTTGATAATGAGAAAATATTCCTTAAGTCAACATAGCAATTAATTTTTTTTGATTGCTAATGACTATTTGCAATTATACTCAAAATTTAGTGAACACATAAGTAAATTCTAATGACTCATTATGTGGTTGTTGTGGTCTGTAAAATTGTGGATTTGGTAAGAGCTGCATTAAACAAAAGCAGGGTAGACCTGTTGTGTTGAGGAAAAGACCAGAAGCGCTCTAAGTTAAAATAGTAACATTGATGGCTTCTTGAAACTTTTCTTACTTTCTAACTTGCAGTGTGCCTGAAATTTTTATTTATTATTAAATACATATCAACATCTATATACTGATACACATACATATGCACACAGTATGTTGAATGTCTGTGTGTCAGGAAGAAAATGAATGTTGACAGTTAAATTTAAAATCTCTATGAGAGAAAACAAATTAGCCAACTTTTCAGAGGTTATAATAAAATTTATTCTGCTTTGGATCTTGAAAAACTATTTATTGCTTCTAAAGTAAGGAAGTACTCTCAAATGTACAGAGTGCTGTTTCATTCACCTTCCCAAAATGGACTCAAAGTAGAATAGCGTCGAAAATAACCCTAAAAGGGGCTCCTGGGTGGCTCAGTCGGTTAAACGTCTGCCTTCAGCTCAGGTCATGATCTTGGGTCCTGGGATTGAGCCCTGTGTTGGGCTCCCTGCTTAGTGGGGAGTCTGGTTCACCCTCTCCCTCTGCCCCTCCCTGTACTCATGCTCTCTCTCTCACTCCCAAATAAATAAAATCGTAAAAAAAAAAAAAAGAAAAAGAAAAAAAAAAGAACTCTGATGTTTAAATTCATTAAATAGCTTTATATGTAATTTTCCTATACAAATGCTTATTCGGGAGATCAATCTGTTTCCTGAGTTTATGGATTAGAATGTTAAGATATGCAGTGTGAGTCATGTGTGTTCACATATGACACCATTTTGTAATCATTCAGCCAGGTGGACTTTTGTATACAAAATAGCTACTTTGTATTTCCTTCGTTGGGGTCCAGTTGAGCAACCACTAGGCATGGGCTTTCTATTACTCTAAATGAGGTACACCGACATTAGTGGAAGAGTCAAATTATACTTTTCATTCCTGATTTCATAACTTTTAGGGGCCTTTGTTATGCAGGTGAAACTATGTGTCCTTGTGAGTTAAGTGAGAATTAGCCATATGTATTTTCAGAACGAACGAAGAGCTGGACACAATCCTGTGATTTCAGTTTTGAAAGCACAAAATTATCTAAATGATAGAAGGACATTTCTTTGTCATGTTCCCATGAGGATATAATCAGAAAGGAAAATACTTTAATAAAAGAAAAAAAAAACTTGACAAAATCAAGCTTGTTAAAATACATCATTTCCATGCAACTGTTTAACATCAAGTGTGTTATTAAAGTTGAATCATTGAATGTGAAAATATTATGAAAAATACTCAGTGCAAATAGGCAGAAGTCATTTAAAAATATTTATGAATGGCTCTTCATAAAACTTTGCTCAGCATATCAAATAAGGAAACTTTATGCCAAGAAGAGTTTGTATTTTAGGAAATCTTCCTATTCTTAACTCTAAAACATATACTTAGATTGCCATCGATGAGAAATTATTTGCATACCAAATATGCTGCTAAGCTCTAAAAATATGCCTATTGCCATTCTCAAAAAAGTAAAGTATTTTACTTGATTCTGCAAATATATCATTTTAAGTCGCCTGGTTGTCAGAGTAGAAGTAGAAGCTGTAGTAGTAGAAGACAGCTTAGAAATAGCTCGTTTTGTTGTTATGAATGCTAAATTTGAGAGAGAGAATCCCCCCAACCATGTAGATTCTAGACGGAACATCAGCATCTAAACAGAAATCTGTTTCAAATGAATGTTATATGGAGAATGACCTCATTTTCCAAAAAAGATATGATGAGTGAGTCCCTGTTCTTTCCTCATAAATATCTCTTTTAAGATTTATTTTTCTCCTACCTTTTTTTTAACATCTATTTTGAGACAGACAGTCTTTCGGTTAACATACCTCAGGCAGGACATTTTACTGCCNNTCTTTCCCTTCACTTGTTCCTCATATCAGCAGATTCCACAACCATCCACCCAGGTGTTCAACCCAAACCAGGAAATGACCCTTGGTTTCTCTTTTCTGCATCCTCCCTTCCCTCAGCAGCTGGCCTGGCAATTCTGTCTCCAAAATATGCTTTTCATTTACCCACTTCCTCTGTCTGTATCATACTACCCTTGTTTATATCATTGATATTTCTGTCCCAGATTACTAGCTAGTCTCAATCTATTGGTCTCCTAATGGGTCCCCCTTTTCTATACAACAGTGGCTAAAGTGATCTTATTTTTAAAATACCAATTAGATCATGTCATTGGCCTAAAACTTTATATATATATATATAAAGATTTTACTTATTTATTTGACAGAGATAGAGACAGCCAGTGAGAGAGGGAACACAAGCAGGGGGAGTGGGAGAGGAAGAAGCAGGCTCATAGCGGAGGAGCCTGATGTGGGGCTCGATCCCATAACGCCAGGATCACGCCCTGAGCCGAAGGCAAACGCCCAACCGCTGTGCCACCCAGGCGCCCCTAAAACTTATATTTTTATGCTGGATTTGAATCAAAACCTACACTCCTTACTGCAGTCTTCTCAGACCCTGAGGGATCTAGTTTCTTCCTATCTCTTCAATGTCACCTTGGACCACTCACTAGCATAGGTCATTCTGGTCTTCTTCCAACCTGGCCACATATTTTGCTTCAGGGTCCTTGCTCTTGCTTTTACCTTTGCCTCTCCCAGACATTTTCACTGCTGCTTCCTTCTGGTCATTCAGCTCTCAGGTTCTCAGGAAGGACCTTTTCTGTTCCCTTTCAGTATGTTTCCAACTCCCAACCCAGTCCCTCTATCACAGCATCACTTTTTATTTTATTTCAAAATATCTTTAGCTAAAAATTTTGTGTTTTTAAGTGTATTTCATTGCTTACTTGTTTGGGGTTCTATTTATTGTTCTAGAACTTTAGCTTCATCTTGTTTACTGTTGTATCTTGTGGAACCATAGACGGGCAAAATAAATGCTCAATAAATATATAATGGAGTAAGTTTATCTGACCCCATAGAGGCAAACATTTATTTTTAATGAAATGTTTGATTTCTTCTTTTATAGACCTTAACACCTAGTTGCTGAATTAACTGTAGATATCGAAGTCATCTTACAATGTTTATTTTTATACATTCTGGAATTTTATCCATTCAAAATTCTTTTTTCTCACTTGAAATCTTCAGTAGCCACAGCAACATATTTTCCTTTCTATGTGCCTTTCTTACTTTAATTTTCTTTATTAATCTTTTCATAGTTCACTCTTTTTTAAAAAAAATTATTATTCATAGTCTGCTTTGATTGCTGCATCATTTAAACTATTCTTGTCATCTATCCGCATGTTTATCTATGCCTGTACATTGCACTGCCTGTACACGCTGGCATTTGTCGCTCAGTAATGATTTCTGTCCTAACATTAGCATTATATTGCACAGACCTAACCTCCATTATATAAGAAGAAATCTTTTTAAGAAAAATACTTATATTTTATTCTGCTTCCTCCACACCTAGTATGCAGTGAACCTGAGAACTGTGACAAAAAGAAAGGATGTTATAGGGGCACCTGGGTGGCTCAGTTGGTTGCGTGAGCAGCTTTTGACTTCAGTTCAGGTCATGATCTCAGGGTCGAGCCCCAGCTGGGAGTCTGTTTGAGGATTCTCTCTCCCTCTCTCTGCCCCTCCCCCCACTCTTTCTCTCTAAAATATATACATAAATCTTTTAAAAAAATAAGAAAGGATACTATAAAGTGTACATTAGCAAATCTCAATTTGTGTCACAAGATTACACTGTCTCTATGAGGCTTCCTTGCCTTCCTGAAGATGTTCCTGATATGAAGCCTAAGCAAACTCTCTGAAAGTTCAGGGCTTGACCTGTTAAACTTCTTATGAGTCTGAAAATCTCACGTTCATGCCAGTGTTCTACATATATAAAATATTAGCTATTGCTATGTAACACAGATCAAATGAACTTCAAAAGTTACAGAATAGTAACGAAGCTTGGTAAGCATCCAGTGCTTATCACAGCTCTGAAGAGCCAGGAAAGTAAAGAGTATTGGGTTAGACATACCGTGGAACCCAGTCTTCCCAAATATGATATTGTAAAAGTAATATATATATATATATAGCTGTCTTCATAAATCTCTCCTGTTTTCAGACTCATGAAACCAGATGCTATACTTTTTCTTTTTTTTAAACTGAGCTCTCACAACCAGGTGTGATCTCAGCAGTGTCCTGGACAAGCTTAGACACAGTGGGTTAAATTGATAGTGTTTCAGCCTTTATTTCAATTTCCAAACCGCTCTGCTTTTTATTTAGAGCACTTCGGATAGTTTTATAAAACAACTCTCTCCTCTCTGTCCCTAAAAAGGGTCTAACCTTAAGAATCAATTGGCTGTCTAATCAAAGTCCCTCAAAGTGGTGGGTGGACATAGAGACGCACCATTTACTCATACATTCGTTAACGGCTTACAGTTTCTGCAAGCATGAACTTGATTATGAGATTCCTACTTTGTGCCAGAAAGATAGTCACCTGCCCTCAGAAAGTAGTGGTTGATAGAGATGATAATCACTTACCCTAATGTGAGTTATGAGAGATGAAGGATAGTAACATAAGGGCTCTTATCCATTTGCTGTGGCCTTGTAATAGTCTCACTGCTAGCTGGATAATTTTGGGTCATGGAATTCTGGTGGCAATCTGATTACGTGATGAGGATAAAAGTACCAAAAATAACTATTGTAGCTTATAGTTTAAACAATTCTCTCATTCATATTTAATCTTTATAACATTATGAGGTGGATATCATTATTATCTCCAAAATTAAGCCAACAGATGCTAATAGTTTTACCATCACTCAGTTGTTGTTGTTGTTGTTGTTGTTGTTGTTTAAGATTTTATTTATTTATTTGAGAGAGAGAAAAAGAGCATGAGAGGGGGGAGGATCAGAGGGAGAAGCAGACTCGCTGCTGAGCAGGGAGCCCAATGTGGTACTCAATCCTGGGACTCCAGGATCGTGACCTGATGTGAAGGCAATCTCTTAACCAACTGAGCCACCCAGGCGCCCTATACCATCACTAAGTTTTATAAAACAGAGCCAAGCAGTTAAATCCTCATTTTAGAGTCTTAGTTATACAGGTACAGTATATCTTTAGTATACAAAGCACACTGAGTGCATTTTCTTTTGTCTATTTCCATTTTACCTATCTATCTTTCTTTCCATTTCTGTGTTCATATTTTCATGTAATTTTCCATTGACTTTCCACTGGGTTTCACTGAAGGTTACACACATTTCTCCATGCCTCAGTTCAAATGGGGAGCAGTGTGCAATTACTGACTTATGTTTTGTTTTATAGAAGACTTGTCTCATCCTAAATTATAGGCAAAAATCATAGTAAGAAAGTGTTTAAGTGTTCATGCTTTATATATGACTTATAAGTCCAGACTTTATATGTAATTTTTAGGATTTGAAGACCTAGATATATCTTCAGTTTTAGATATGGTATAGACCATCATTGCAAATATGGAAGTAATTCCTTTTCCATACTCATGGATAAAAGCTAATAAATACAACTTCATTTTATTTTTTTCTTTCCCAAACACTAGATAGAGAAATTATAAAATTCAGACAATTTAATTTAGAGGACTTTTTTTTTTCGTAATTATTCATCTAATATCTTAACTCAGAAGTATACGATGAAGTCAATATTATTCTCTATTGCATTTCAAGTACCTAGTACATTTCTTTGCACATAGTAGTAACTCAATAGATATTTATAAACTTTTGGTATTTCTATTAGATGAGAATATGTAAAAGTCTATTGTAAAAACTTATGACAAACTTATTTTAAAAATGACTGATTATGGCAAAAGTTCTAGAAAAACAGAACACTTAACAATAACCAGTTAGGGCTGGCTGTTAAAGACTTTGAACTAAACAACATTCTGTTTATACTCAAAAATCATATTTGAATTTCAGCAATTTCTAAAGTTTATTCCACATGAGTTTGTAAAACAAAGTTCAATCCCTAACCATCAATGGTCTCAGCATTGGTTTTAAACTGGATGCTAATAGAACATAGGGTCTAGAATATAGAAAATTGTGCTTTTAATTTTTTTTGACTTGACAATTTGCTAGAGAAATTTTGATGGCTAAATTTCTAAATTTCTGAATTTCTAAATAAAGAAAGCTCACACTTCTCTCTGTCCTGGAGTCATCATGGTTACCACAATCACCTAAAGGAAAATTTAAATACTCAACAATATTGGTGTAGCAGATATGTTTTCCGTTAAAGGATAATATACAATTCTTATAGTCAAAGTGTTATTTGTAAATAATTTTTCTCCAAGAGAGGCTATTCAGCTCCTCTAGCATGATTTCTGATTCTATGAATCAAAATCTCATATAGAGAAAACAGAAAAGAATATAGATTTATGGGCTAATTATTTTTCTAGAAATAGGGGGAGGGGAGAAGCTACAACCTTCTTCTTCTTTGTTTAATGAATAGGAATTACAAAATCCCATGATCCCCTGCCGACACTGGCTAATTTGCAGTTTGGGGACTGGAGAGAAGATGACAGCTGCAGACAGTGTGAAGGGAAAACCACCTTGCAACACAGTTTGTCAAGTTGCAGCCTCTGGCTCTGACCTAGGGCCAGTATTCCTGGAGACATGATGAAGTGTGAAAAGTACTGGCAGGCATTTTAGACTAAAAGAAAAAAAAAGTTAGGCGGTAAGGGAAAATGGGGACCAGGAGAGATTAATATTTGTGAGGTTTATAGCAGAAAAGGCAAAGCAATAGGAAGTAAAGAAATCCCTGAAGGGAATTTCTTACAACGGCAGCAGATTAGAAACAGGATGGGCTTGAACAGGAAGCTTATTTTTCCAGCTGGAGCCTTCCCTGCAAACCTGAGGTCGATTGGGGAATGGCAGACAAATGCCAAGCAAATGCGAAATCAAGAAATAATAATAGAATTTACAGTCACTGGGAAAATCTGGGGGTGGGAGTGGGAAGAAAGAAAGAGAGTGAGAGACTAGGGGAAGCAGCGAAGAGGGGAAAGGATGAAACATAATAGAATGTGCTGGCATTCTGAACTTGGAGAATTTTGGAACCAGACCAGAATAACCTATCTGCTGGTGAATGCAGATTCTCAAGTTAGAAGAAAAGTTTGAAATGACGTAGTCTAGATATTTTTCAATTTTATAGCCACAGGAAGTAAACTTCAAACAAACTCATATGCCAAATCCCTTTGTGGATATAGAAGAGCTGATCTAATTTAAGAAGGGGCAGACTTGGACCTGTATGCACTTGCCTCAACTCATGCCTGGAAATTGACTGTAGGGGCACCTACAGAATCTTTATGCCTTTTCAAAATATTTAAAGACAACCTTGTCCAACCTACCCCTCTATTTATTACTGGAGGAAACAGTCTAAGGGCTCAGAGCCTGCGGAAGTGTATTTTGAGGGCCTACAGGCTGTCGGGCTCTGTCCCTGTTTCCTGTCCACCTGGGTTGTGAACTTTCATGATCTCTCTGCTGGAAATGCAGGTCCTCAAAATGACCTCGGCCCATAGTGGGTACTTTTTACTCTCACTCCTTAATGAGGGACATAGCAGTAGATTGATGATGTCCACTTTCACTCTGATAAATAGAGAGGATGTGTTTTTCTCCTCCTTAAAACTGCCACTCTCACTGGAATGGTCAATCAGGCAGTGATGGTGGACAAATAGGTTTCCTTTTCCTGCAACTCCATCTCTCTCATTGTACCTTCTGCCTACAAGGGGTTTTCCAACAGTTTTCCTCAGCTTCTCCAGCTCATGTTGACTCCTTTAATGATCGTTTCTGGCCACTGTCCTGTTCTTCTGAGCTTTTAGCAATGGCAGCTTTTACTGGCATTAACTCTTTGCTTCAGATATTCAGGTTAGCAGCTACTACTGGCTAATCTGATAGGTTAATGGTGTCCCACCATCACTTGACAATGGGTAAAGAAAAAAATTCTTGTCCCCAAGTATCACTTCTGTAATATCTGAGAGGCAATTCTGTGAAAGCTTTTCACCATAGCCACCTTGCTGCACAAGTCTTTGGATGCATGTATTCAGATAGCCATCTGATTGCACTGGGAAACCACATCTCTGTGGGTACACATATTGTTACATTTATATTATTTCTCCTCCTTTAACTTTGCCTTGAAATTGAATTCTGAACTTATTTTTTAAAATTTGTTTTTAGAGAGGGTGGTAAGAGGCAGAGGGAGAGAGAGAGAATCTTTTTTTTTTTTTTTTTAAAGATTTTATTTATTTGACAGAGATAGAGACAGGCAATGAGAGCGGGAACACAAGCAGGGGGAGTGGGAGAGGAAGAAGCAGGCTCCCAGAGGAGGAGCCTGATGTGGGGCTTGATCCCAGAACACCGGGGTCATACCTTGAGCCAAAGTCAGACGCTTAACGACTGAGCCACCAAGGCGCCCCACGAGAGAGAGAATCTTAAGCAGTCTCCACGCCCAGCACAGAGCCTGATGAAGGGCTCAATCCCACCACCCTGCGATCATGACCTGTCCCAAAATCAAGAGTCTGATGTTTAACAGACTGAGCCACCCAGGTGCCCTGAATTCTGAACTTATTGCCAGAAGTGCTGGGTGAGTGTTATCTCTTCCACTTTCTAGAAATGTGATCTCAAGAAAAACCATCAAATCTTAAAGAATCTCATGTAACTCCTCTGTTCAAAAGGAGATAAATCCCAACGACCCCCTGAGTTACTGGAAGCCTTAAATAAAGTCGAATTAATGGGAAAATGTTTTCAACATTGTAAAGTATTAAATGAATCTAAAGGTTTATGTAACCATAACCACAATAGCATCAAACTGTTTCCTCTGCCTAGATGTTCTTCCCCCTAAGGACCTCACTAGAACAAAAATCCATTTTCTGAGGGAGGATATTCAAGCGGCGGAATCTAGTTTGGCAATATCTAGACTTACACAATAGGGTGCTTGGCAAAATCTTTCAATCTTCTTCATCTACTTTCCATGTATATAGAAGTAATTATTTTAAAATATTGAGTAACAAAAATAGCTCCCTAGCTATCCCTAGTTTCCTATGTAAAAGATACACAAGTGCACAATTCTTGGGAACTTAAGGCAACCCAATGTCTTTTGTTAGTGAATGAAATCCTTGAATAATCTGAACTAAATGTTTCAGTGTTCACTTTACCATTTGGATTTGTCTAATAAGGAATTTGGCTTGATTAGTACATGACATTTCACCAAGCTTTTATTTAATTTTGTGCTGTATTTTATTATCAAATAAAAATACAGGACATTTAATTAAATGTGAATTTCAAGTAAAAAAATTAAATTTTTTAGTGTCTGTATGCCCCATACAATTTTTGCAGCCCTGCTTGCATTTTCTCTCTGTTCCCTTTCTTTACAAATGTCTCTGTCTTTCAGTGGCTTAAGCCAGAATTCATCCCTTCATCCCTTGACTCCTTCTTATATTTTATCAATCACAGAAGACTCCTGATTCCATCTCCTAAATGTGTTATAACTTTATCTATTTCTTTCCACCCCCATTGGCATTTCTCTATTAGAGGTCATCATTACCTCGGACATTGATGGCAGCAACAGCATTGGAATTAGTTTTCCTGTCTCTGGTTTTCCCCCTGTTATCCTACAGCAATCTAAATGCTATCTAAATGCAAATTTAGTCATGTAAACTAGAAAATAAGCTCCAGGAGATCAGGACCTGGGTCTTTCTTTCTCACCTCTACATCCCTAGTGACTTATACATTGATCCATTCATTCAACAGACATTTACTGAGTATCTACTATGTACCAACCAGTGTTCTAAACCTTGGAAATTCAGTATAAAACAAGACAGACAAGGGCTCTGTCCCCAGGGATCTTACATCTCAGTGAAAGAAGATAAGCCCAAACAAACAAAAGCAAAGAAATAAGAAAGTATAAGGTAGTGATGAGTTCTGTGACACAAGTAAAATTTGGTTTGTGGGAAAAAGTGGCCAGTGGGCTTGCTTTAGATAGGGTAGTCAGGGACAGCTCCTCCAAGGAAGTGATGGGGATGAATGGCTATGGGTCATCATTGTCCTGGTGTGTGATAGATAAGGTCTTGATTTTTCTGGTTCTTATTGCTCATTTTGCAAGGCTAATCTTAATCCACTTTTGGGTATCGTATAATCTCACCAATTGAATTTCACTTCCTCTTACACAGTGTTTTTCACACTTTAGTTGGCATTAGAGTGACATGGAGTGATTGGTTGTTAAAACACAGACTGATGAGTTCTAAACAGGAAGTTTCTAATTCATTTGATCTGGGATGGGCCTGCAGAATTTGAATACTTTACCCATTCTTCCCAGGTGCTACCCATGGTGCTGGTCCAGGGGTGGTTTTGGGAATTCACACATAGCCACCTACAGTCTTCCTTCCACTCTTGTTCTATCTGCAGAGCTTCACTCTCCTGCTTTCCATGTCCCTTTGCTTTTTTGCATTATTGGCTCTTACTCATTTTTCAGGTCTCAGTATACTTTTATTTCCTGTAAGAACATTTTCAGAATATAGGCTCTTGGACATTTCATAGAGCCATACTGTACCCTGACATTATCACATTATGTTATATAGTTGGTCCTCGAACAACATGAGGGGTTAGGAACACTGATCCCCATGTAGTGGAAAATGTGTATGTAACTTTCGACTCCTCAAAAACATAGCTACTAATAGCCAACTATTGACCAGAAACCTTACTGAGGACATAAATAGTTGATTAACACATATTTTGTATATGTATTATATACTGTTTTTATAATAAAGTAAGTAGAGAAAAGAAAACATTATTAAGAAAATCGTAAGAGGGGAGCCTGGGTGGCTCAGTCAGTTAAGCATCTGCCTTTGGCTCAGGTCATGATCCCAGGATCCTGGGATCAAGCCCCCCCCTCTTAGGGCTCCTGCTCAGCAGGGAGTCTGCTCCTCACTCTTCCCCTCCCCCCACCACTTGTGTGTGCACACACTCTCTCTCTCTCTCAAATAAATAAAATCTTTTAAAAAATCGTAAGAAAGATTAATCTAAAGGGTGTAATGCTAAGTGAAATAAGACAGAGAAATACAAATACCATATGATTTCACTTATATAGAGAATCTAAAAAATGAAACAAAAAAACCAAAAGCAGAAACAGACCCATTAATACAAAAAACAATTTGATGGTTGCCAGAAAGAAGGATGGTGGGGAGATGGGCAAAATTGATGAAGGGGAGTGGGTGACAAAGACTTCCAATTATGGAATGAATAAGTCATGGGGATGAAACGTACAGCATAGGGAATACAGTCAATGATATTATAATAGTGTGAAATGGGGGTAGCAGATGAGCATAGCATAATGTATGGTCTTTTTGAATCACTATGTTGTACACCCGAAACTAATATAATATTGTGTGTCAACTATATGTCTACTTAAAAAAAAAGAAAAAATCATAAAGAAGAGAAAATATGTTTATAGTACTGTTAAAAAATCTGTATATAAGTGGACCCTCACAGTTCAAACCTGTGTTGTTCAACGGTCAACTGAAGTTTCCTATTTCCTTGTCTATCTTCTTAGCACAGTTCCTAATCCTTTTAATTCAAGAAATAATCAGGACTCTAATGATTGCCAGTCTGGTCAAATGATTTCCTTCATATGGTTTGTAAATATGGAAAATAATTAGCTATGATAAAGATAAAATGACATATCTAATACCTGCTTTATTAGTTCTTTATAGAATAAAGATTATGAATGAATGATTTCCATTAAAATCATGATTTTGGAATTAACTCTTAGGAAAATAGTCCCTCTGTCTCTATTCCTATTCCACCTTGAAAAAAAAAAAAAGGCTAAGCACTTCTTTTTTAAACATGTAAGCTACCAAGGGGTTAAAGACAGTACTGTAGCTACTCTAAATTTGGGTAGATTAAGAGACGTAAAACATTTTTTTCCAAAAAATAGTTATAGTGTTTATCCATTTTTAAATTCTTTCCCCCATGTATTTTACATTCCAGGGATCCTAAAACAACAACGGCTGTTAATAAAAGGATATTATTAATGAGAAATGGGAGAGTAAGTGCTCTTAAGTCTTTTGAGAGATGTTTTCTTAGAGAGGAAATCATATTATGAGAAAAAATGAAATTGTGCATTAGTCAATCAAGGCAATGTTAATTAAACTTGGGGAAATAGTATCAACATTTCAGTCTTAGATATTATTCAATCATAAGGAAGAATGACAAACAATATGGACAGTGTGAAGTAAATATAAGATCTTCTTCACATCTCATTACTCATCTTCTCAATTTCCTTTTCAACAAATGACAGTGCATTTTCTGTCATAGTCTAAATGAATAAGAAACCAGGGTCTAAAATGCATCTTGGACTAAAACTGGTCTTGCCAGTAGGGGAGTCAAAGTGGAAGACAGGAAGAGGAAAGGTTAGATTGTAAAGACTAAAAATTGCTTTTCGGAGATGATATGCATTTAGTAGAGCATAAAATGAATTTGATCTTAGCTGGGAATTCAAAATGTAAGAGCTTTAAGAGATTGTTAAAATCCCAGTGCCTACATTTAAGAAATCTATTTTCCACCTTAGAGATTTAGAAAATAAAAACTACATGTCAGCAGAGGACTGGGGATAGGGCTTTTTGGCTTCTGGAAAGTCTTGAATGAATCACTTAGTGTCATATGAGAAATAGGTGTTATTCCTATAAAATCCATCATACTATAAAAACAAAGCACTGCAAAGGACCTTTAAAAGTCAACTTAAGCATCCCCCTGTCTGCACACATGCCAATTTGAAAATTATTCTGGGCTGGTTTTAAAGGCCTTAATAAATATTTCCTTATTCCATTAGCAATCTGGTATAGTACTTAATAGTTTTCACTGTCAGAAAAGTCTTCCTTATATATTGTTTCAATCCCTTTCAGTCTTGTTTCTTTTCTTTTTTTCTTTTCTTTCTTTCCTTTCTTCCTTTCCTTCCTACTTTCCTCTTTTTAAAAATTTAGTCCTCCATAGAGATAGACAACTGTTAGTCATCATAAATTATATGTCTTTATCTTTTATATAATTAGTCAATAGTAATTTTTTCTCTAGTTGAATAATTTCAGTTATTCCAAATCTCAGTTATTCTTTGAACTCTTTGCAAGGTCTAGTTTTTTCTTACCTAGACATTAGTCTCTACAATTCACTTCCCTTACATTGTGTTAAAGATTCTCTTTATTCCTTATTATTTGAGTTAGTGAGTTAAAGCAGATTGTGTTTTTTCATACAGAATTTGATCAGTGATGAAAATAATATAAGCATCTCAACTATCTCTCACTTTTAGTATGCAAATAATATAGTGTTGAAAAATTGGAAATAAGATAAACAAGAAGAAAAATGTCACCCAAATTCCACTATTCAGTGGTATAATTGTAAATATTTTGCTGTGTTTTCTCTGGCCTGCTTGTAATTTGAATTATGTAAGCTTATATATCGTGATTGTTTTCCCATATCAATGAAATTATATCTTAGAAGTAGTATTATGTGTTGCAGAATTACTTCCCAAATCAATTTGAATAGAGTAGGAAAGCAGACGTAGAACTGCACAAGCAACGAGATTACAGTGTACAAAGTTCTATAATAAAGATGTGATAAAATTCTAGTGAAACGAAGCAGGACTTTTTTTTTTTTAATAACAGTGTAGAAAAAACAGGGAAGACTCCACATGATGTTTTAGTGACTATTGGAGGATGACTCGAGTTCCTTTAACAGAAAATGGGAGATACTGAATACAGGGGAAAAAAGAACCCTGTAGGCACCCAAGTATGAGAGAATGGTGTGTTGGGATATAGCCGCAGGCATAGGAAAGCAAAGGCTTATGAGTGAAGCTTTCAACAGGGGGAGCTATTTATCTTTTCTTACCTTTTATGCATTGCCTAAAAATACAGACCACATTGGCCGTGATCAGGTGCGGGTTAGACCCCAGGGCGTGGGTTTAGTCTCTTCTCATGCATGCAGGATTGTAGGATCCTTTGTGAACATGAAGTTGATACTGGGGCTATCACGGGACACTGAGTGATCAAGTTAAATAAAAAAAAAAAAAAAGCTTTTTGTTTATAGACTAAGTTCAAAGAACAGTAAACTATAGGTAGATTATTTCAATTCCAGTTTTCTCTACTTTGTGGCCTGACAAAAATACTAAAATTTGGAGGAAGGTGGTTAAAAGGTACAAACTTCGAGTCATACGGTAAATAAGTAGTAAGAATGTAACATATAGCATGATGATTATAGTTAATACTGCTGGGTGATATATAGGCAAGTTGTTAACAGAGTGGATTCTAGGAGTTCTTTCTCATAACAAGGAGAATTTTTCTTTTCTTTTTACTGTACCTCTAGGGGATGATGGGTGCTAACTAAACCTACTGTGGTAACCATTTTATAAGATATGTAAATCGTATACCATCATGCCATATACCTAAAACATATACACTGATGTATATCAAGTATTTCTCAATAAAACTAGAAAAATACTGAAATTCTCTGAGTCTTAAGGGCCTTATCCATTAAATGGGGTAAAATGAGACCTCCTTATACTGGGACTATGAAAATTAAGATGTACATGGTGATATTATGAGAAAGTCCAATCAGTTCTCTTCAACTCCATATATGTAGGGTATTAAGATTGTTGATTCTTTATCCTAACTTCACACATTGTGTTCAGGTTCTTTGCCCAATCCACTGGGAATTTATAAGTGTCCATGGTATTTGGTAAAGCAGTATCACAGGCAGGTATTTATCAAGAGGTTTAGTAAGTTTTGCTTCTCACAAAATGCCCATACATCGTATTGATAAATTATCTAAGTATTTTTAATTTGGATAATCTTATAAGGACTAATCCAACTGGTGAATTATTTTTCTTAATGGCTGTATACATAATACTGTGTAAGCTTAAAGTGGAGAAGGTGATGATTTGATACTTCAATACACATATATCAGGGAATGATCACCAAATAAGGTTAGCTAGCGCCTCCATCCCATCACATAATTACCACTTTTTGTGTGTTCAGAGCATTTAAGATGTACTCTCTTAGTAACTTGCAAGTATATGATATAGTATTGTTAACTATAGTCACCATGCCGTATATTTAGATCCTAAGAACCTATTTAGATCCTAAGAACCAAAGGAAGTTTATACCCTTTGACCAACATCTCCCCATTTCTCTCACTCCTGGCCCCTGACAGCCACCATTCTCCTGTTTCTGTGAATTCTTAAGACATGAGGACTAGATGTCAAACATCTTTAATAGGATAGTTTTATCCATCACTACCCCCATTTTTCTTTTTTCCTATTTGGGGTCAGGTGCTATACCTTAGGTGTTCTCCTCTAATGTTCTTACAGTTTCTCTTCTGAAACCTTGCTGGAATAAAACTTCTATTTATGTGTGTTCAATGTGCTTTCATAAAGGATGCTTTACTGCATCCTTGCATGTTGTCACATGGGTTTAACGGAAAAGAATAAGTCTACTAACAGAGCTGAATATGTAAGGCAAGGAACCAGGCTTCCCTCTAGAAGGACCACGTTGGAAACACTGTGCTATCTTCTGGAAATTTCAAAGCAGAGAGGTGCAGGTGGCTGGCAGAGGCCAATATTCCGTGACTGCCTACTCGATGATACATTGTTCTAGATTATTTATCTGCATCTCATCTTCCAATTCTTCCAAACGATTTGAGGCAGAGTTCTTAATACAAAAATTCAGGGATGTGGAACATTGAGAAACAGGCCTCAAGTCAAAACAGCAAGATAAAACAGGACTGATAGGGCAAGATTCACTTTTGTGGGTCCTTTCTATGAGAAGTTGCCTCCATAATAAAAGGAGAATATACAATGTAAAGATAGAAGTTAAGGTGGAGAGGCAGGACACTTCTCCAAAGTACTTTCAGTAGCATTAAAAATTTTTCCACCAATCCCACTGAGTAAGACCTGCCTGTCCAGGCTGTAAGCTTCTGTATACCTGGTCTGTTGCTCTGGAGATTTAACACTCTTAGAAGACATGGTAATTGTTTAAAAGACTGTTTTCCACGTGTATTTTCAAATATGCACTATTCCTGGTCATTAGACTCAGAATCTGGCAGAGAGCATATACCAGGACAAATGTAAAATGTGTCTAAAGATAAACTACTGTTTGGGTTATAGGGCTCTTTGCTATCTGGCTCAGTACTAACTTTGAAAACTCACTCTCTAGTTTCTCATCTCAGCTGCTACTTATGGATTTCAGCTGGAAAAATTGGCATCAAGTTTCCATGATCATGCTCAGAACAAAGAAATGTAGATCTTTTTTTTTAATGACCGGAATGTCTGGGAAATAGCCATCTCACTGGTACTGTAGCAGAGTCGATCCATAGCTCCTCTGTGTTGCAAATGCATTTGTTTTAGTAAGTGAATAATGAAAAATAAATTACTCTTTCAATGCAAAACTGCCTGAGACTTGAACTCATGTGTAAGAGCCTTTCATCATGTTTAAAGGTGTCTAGTGAAAGTTAATAAAACAGTGGGCTCTATTCATTTTTTTAACTCATGTGAATTACACCTTAAGACAAGGTTGTTCATGCCTTAGTTGCTTTCCAAAAGAATCAATTTGAAAGTGAAAACTATATCACAGTGCCTATTATGTTTTGAAATTTTATGATACATACTTTGCAATTTGGTATTGGACTTACAATAGGGTCTAACCTATGCATGTGGAAAAGACAGGTATGAACACACCATTAAAAATGAGGCTTTAGGTCATCTGTGTAAAATCTAGAAGTGCTCTGCCTTTTGAAAATGAATATATCTGCATTCTAAACTACCTACTCACTCTGCTTCCTTGAAAATACTAATGCTACTGCTATATAATCACACACTGAAAAGGAAATTAGAAAAAAAACCACTATTGAACCTGTTCTAAAATGAATAAAATCGGGGGTACCTGGATGGCTCAGTCGGTTAAGCGTCTGACTCTTGATTTCGGCTCAGGTCACGATCTCAGGGTCATGAGATTGAGTGCCACGGTGGGTTCTGTTCGCTGAGTGTGAAGTCTGCGTAGACTTCTCTCTCCCTTTCTCCCCCCCCCGCCACGGCATGTGCTCTCTGTCTCTAAAAAAATAATAAAAAATAAATAAAATGATTAAAATCACAGAGAAAACTTTCTCATGTGATAACTAAATTTCCTGTCCTTCCTCTTTCCCATCATCCATTCCAAATACTCTGCTTTAGAGTTCCATGCACATATATAAACATGCACATAAACACACATATCTTCTCTCCTAAACATTTTCTATAGCTGAGCTTTCATAATTGTAGAATTCTAGAATTAAGACTATTTTTGTTTGCTTGTTTTGTTGGTCTGTCTTTTTGGGGTGCTTTTGAAAAAGACATTTGTTTCTTCTGTTCTTACGAATTGTTATGATGTGTAACATTCCTACATGGAAGAGCCATGATGGGGTTACTTATATAAAGGCGTATGTCATGTTAGTAGCAGAACTGGAACTCAGAATCTGACTCCCACTTAATTGTTTCATTTTGTGATGCCTCCTTTCCTGTGTGTCATTTTGTGTAGCTGATGTGATATCCCAGGCCGTCACACAAGGCAGGGGCTCCTGTATGATACACAGATGCCCCCACCAACAGAACCACACTTCACACAGTAGTATAAAAAAGTTTTCCCTTCTAGTCCATACTCTCCCAACCCATCATAATAACCATTATCCCCATAATAAATTATGGAGGTTATCACAATAATACGTAAAAAGAGCACATTTTTGTGTGTATTCTGAATGCATTACCCAGTGATCTTACTTCCATCCAGGGGAGAATCAATGTTCCCTTTCTCTTTTCTTTGCTGGTATACAACTAAATCTAGCCATCTAGAAGCTCATGGCCTCCCTGCAACTGTCCAATGTTCAATCCTAAAAGTGATAAGACACTGGTTTTCAAGTATATATTACTCAGAGTTTATTTTTTTTAAGATTTATTTTTACTTACTTTTGAAAGAGCGAGCATGGGGGAGGGGCTGAGGGAGAGGGAGAGAAACAGACTCCCTGCTGAGCACAGAACCCTACACAGAGCTCCATCTCACCACCCTGAGATGACCTGAGCTGAAATCAAGAATCGGAACTTAACTGAGCCACCCAGGTGCCCCGAGTTTATTTTTGTTGTTCACACTACTCTTCCTTTTGTTTCTTTTTTTTTTTTTTTTTAAAGATTTTATTTATTTACTCGACAGAGATAGAGACAGCCAGCGAGAGAGGGAACACAAGCAGGGGGAGTGGGAGAGGAAGAAGCAGGCTCATAGTGGAGGAGCCTGATGTGGGGCTCGATCCCATAACACCGGGATCACGCCCTGAGCCGAAGGCAGACGCTTAACCGCTGTGCCACCCAGGCGCCCCTTCCTTTTGTTTCTAATTGTGAATCTACCAAATCATAAACTGTAGGAACTGAAAAAAATAAATGCTTGAGAATTTCCGAAAATGTACTGCATAGAGCTTGCTCGCTGTGCTACATAGACATTCATGACTTAAGTCAGAAAAACGGAGTGTCTTTTCTTGGCTGAAGACTCTTCTTTTTCCTTAGTGCTTTTCTTGTCTCTTCCATCAAACATCCCAGGAATAAACATGGTGCTTCACAATTAATTTTGTTCCACAGTGAGTCTGCAGGATTGCCTTTAAGGCTTATACTAGCTACCAATCTCATGTTTTATACTAACATAGTTCTATTTTAGGGATAAAGCCAATTATTAGGATTGCAATGAGAACCAACCAATATTCTCCTTTATGTTACTTCTTTATGTTATTTTTTTTTTCTTCCCCACACAGATTAATTATTATGTTTAGTTTTGTAGGTAGGATTTTCCTGTCAGGACAATCAAAGGTTCACCTTACCTGGGCAGGTTATGGGGGTATGTGGGCTCCTGGGAGATAGGGCAGACACTGGCTAAGGGGAGACCATAGATGAGAAGCATCTTGTCTGATTTCCTGCCTAAAGATACAGGTGAATATAAATGCCAGTGGCTCTCATGGAGCCAGGGTGGTGGGGGGAAGCACAGACTTCAGAGCCAGCTCACCACAGTGCCCCTCTGGTCCCAAACAGTGCTGGGTCCTCCTTCTTAGCTGCTGGTTGCTGCATCCCAAGAAAGTAGAAAGAAGAAAGCCTTTGAGTAGGAGCCAAATTGTCTGAACTTACTCTCTGTGCCCAGAGGAAGTGGGGACATGGTTTTTCTTTCCATGAAAAGTGTGTCTGATGGGAATCCAGCTCCTAAATAGTACTCAAGGGGGAAATCTTGAAGCAAAGAGAAAGTAACACGGATTTTGGGGACTCAGTCCGTTCCTACTACAGGGGAGGACACCCAAACTCCCGGCCCCTCCAATAGGTGCCCCGAGTTCATTTTTATTCTTTATTCTCCCTGTGTGCCCCGACTCCCTCCCCATCACCACAACTGGGGGCCTCTGCTAAGACCTGGGGGCAGGCGCTGTGGGCACTGCCCAGCTGAAGCTGCTCAGCCCCCACGGCAGAACCAGATCCAGGCTGAGGTCGCCCTGCTTCCCTTCAGAGGATGTGGGCCGGTACTCCAGAAGCTGCTGCGCGCCGGGACACAGCTGCTGCGCTCCAGGACAGAGGTCCTGCACACGGTGGACCTTGGCGAAGGGCAGCGTGTGGTGCCAGACCTCGGAGACGCTGAGCGCGTGCCCGCTGAGCACGTGCCCGGACGCAGCCTTGGCCTTATGGCGCATGCCACGTCCACAGCCATAGGTGATGCTGTGGATCCAGGCCTCCAGCGGCAGCGTGACACTCAGGAAGGGCAGCAGCTTGAGTGTGGCGGCCTCGGAAATGCGCACTTGGCTGCAGCACACCTCACGCACCACGCCGAGGCTTGGGTCAGCCTCCAGACGCATGCCACTGGTGCTCAACATGGTGTGTCGTCACGTGCCAGCAGCGTGCGCAAGCGCAGCACGGCTCAGGGGCTGAGCAGCAGGTATAGGATCGGCAGGTTGAGTTTGGGATGGCTGCGCAGCAGCGAGTAGAGCACCTGCACGTGGAAGAAGTGCACCTCCTTGAGCACCTCGTGTCTGCAGGAGCGGCAGGCCTCCCGGGCCAGGCCAAAGCGCCGATGCAGGAATAGCGGCTGATACACTGCCTTACTGCTGCTGGCGCCGCGTGGGAACGTGCTGCAGGCTGGCTGCGGGCACAGCGCTGGGAGAGGTCTGACGGGCTGAGTCGCCACGGCAGGTAGGCGTGGAACAGGTCCATGTTGCATAGGAGGACAGAATGCACCAGGTTACCCCCGGCCGTGTTACAGCTTGAACAAAACAAAAATTAAAAGTGAGTATGGCACACAGAAGACCAATCTTGGATAGCCTTCAGGCTCTCGATCAGCTTTTCTTTTTCTTCTAGTTAGACCTCTATATTCCCCTTCATCCTTCCTTTCTGACATAAATCGGAGCAATAAATTAATATCTTGGTTTATTTCTCATAACCTGGTTTTGCTTTCTTGGAAAACTGCTTGACCCAATTAAATTGTTAGATCATCGTTTGGTAAACACGCAGCCCTAGAAACCTAGTTTTGTCATCTACTGAGAATGAACCTATCTGTCCCTAGAGCCTTTCAGTAACCAAGCTCATGTGATTGCTGTATAAAACCAGAATAGCAATTCCATTAATTTACCCTCCATACATAACCATAACAAAAGCTGGAATATTTATGTCTAAAATACAGACATTTCAAGCCAAAAATTAGCTGCAACGTCATTTGATGAATGTGGAAGGAGAACAAGAAGACTGGATGAAAGTTAAGTGGCATTGGGCAAAATGACCAGTTCACCTGTCAAATCTCAGCCTTAACAATTACTAGCTGGGAAGCCTTAGACAGATTATTTTACTTCTCTAAACCTTAATGTGCTCCTTAGTCAAATAGGGGTGGTGATAGTAACTAACTTCGTATTAAATAATGCAGCATATGAAATATTTAGAACATTGTCTAACCTATACTGAGTACAATCCTATCTGTGCAGCCTCACAATGAAGAGGGTGAGGTCATCATGGTTAAAAACTAAGGTGGCTTCTTTCCTAGATCTGGATTGTTCGTAGGCATGGACCATGCCAATTTTTTTCACCATGCCTCCCCTTTTATCTTTTCCAGAGCTGACCAATAATTTTTTTTTAAGTCACACATTGTTTTCTTTAAATCTGTGATAAATATGTTAGTCAATCTTTGCACGCCCGTGACCATTCTGACGCCTGAAGGTCATCTTGCACTTCTGCTGTGAGCTACTCGGCATTGGGTTTTGCAGTTCAACTCTATATTTCCCCACTTCCTCCTTCTTTGGAAGCCTTGTTATACCTCTGTGTATAAAATCTAGTGTTCTTATGGTGACAACATTTGGATAAAGTCATACGGTGTCAGTATAGACTTTAGAAAAGATGAAAAGCTGCAGAAAAACAAAACAAAACAAAACACTGCCACAGAGGCTAGAGAAAATGCATTTCAGATCAGCAAACTGATCAGACAGACTCCGCATCTCAGTGGTCTGCAGGGACAAAACACAAAAGCGTCAAGGCAAACAAGCACACTAATCTTCTCAATCTCTTTAGTTTTTTTTTTTCCTCGCCAAATTATTAAGTATCAGTATCTTTTCTATAAGGCTGTCCAATTTATTTTTAAGTATTATATATTATCCTCACTTGCCAGTTTGGTTACAGTAGAAAATGAGTTACTTGTCACAACCAGTAAAAGCACTCGGCCATAGATTTCTTTTGAAAAGTTTTTTTTGAAGGTTGGAAATACAGCTGCTAGATTTCTTATAAGATTTAATTTACACCAGAGAAATTGGACATGTGTGGCTTAAGAGAATTTTATGTCATATCCCAGGTGCCCCTAGACCCAGGATTTCAGGGTCAAAACTCTTACTCTGAGGCACAGCAGACTTCTAAAACATCCACTTGAGTGACAGCTTTGGCTTTCATGCCATCAGGTCTTGACTAATCAGTCCTGAAATTGTGGGAATAAGACAAATGTAAACACATTTGGTTAATTGTGCCCTCTGGAAAAATACTTGATAATTATTCTCTCTTAAAAAATACAAAGACATGACAGATAGATGGATGTGTCTATGTATATAATTCTAATTTTAATACTTAACAAATATATATGCAAAATAATTCATTATTTCAATATTTTCATTTCATAAAATGATATGAGGGATTCTCCTCCACTATGCTCCTTCACATCCACTAGCAGTACCACATACTCCTCACTCATTTCATTCAATTCTGTAATACATGTATTTGCATGAAACATGAATTTTCATTTTCGATAGCATTCATAAAGTGATACTGTGGAAGAGGGGTAAAGGCATATATTGTGATAAGGAGAGGATTCGTCAGCAAAGATATTTAACAGTTTGAAAGTTGGAGATGAAGGTGAATGAGGATATAAAGCTCCTCTGGATGCAGTACTCATGGACTTTGGTGAGAGTGCTAGAGGAGGAAATTAGGGAATAGAGTTGTAAGAACTTTCACTAGAGCTTCAGACAAATCAGCTCACGAGTGGAATGCCTAGAGGAGTAGGGTATCGACAGCGCGGTGGACACACTAAATGAGATAATCTAAGGTTGTGAATGGTTGTGGTCGTAATACAGTGCTGCGTGCATGGGAAGACCCTTTAATTTACCAGGAAATTAAAATCAAGGTATGACCGTCCTTTCCATGTTTTAATCACCACTTTGGGCTCCATGTCGCCCTCATTGCAGTTACTTCTGAGTGTATGTAGTGAAAAAGCCAAATTGGCTGGCTGTCATTTTGGGGTACAGAAATCTGTCTAAAGTTGTTTTAGAAAGAGTGAAAATAGATTTTAAGTCATTTTATTTCGTTCAAACAGCATTTAAATTGGAAAAAAAATGTTTAAATCCACTGCTTAGGGAAAATCAAATCACGTTGAATCACAGAGGCTAATATGAGATAGAAATTACTGGGTATCTCCTAGTTATGTCATTTATATCAAAAGAAGTGCTGTGACAGAAATTTCAAAGGGTTTCAAATTGAAAATTATGGTTGGGAGAAAATGGCTTTCACAAAAATAAAGGCCAAAAAAAAAAAAAAGTAAAAATAGCGTGATGTTTCCATTTGCTGCGTAGTTCTGTTGGGGCCCTCAAGTGTTCAGAAATCTCTCCCTGGTCTTCCCTAATGGTTTTGAAATGAAGCTGTTGACAGCTGTGATCAGCAAGCCCCCTTTGCTCTCACTAGTCTTCTGTTTTCTTTTTCTCTTTGCAGACACGCTCAGTTGCATCCTTCTAGACCCTGCCCCCAATATGGCTTTTCCTAAAGAATCTCTTTTTAGGATGCTGTGACTATGTTCTCCTCAAAGGAGGTGGGAACAAATGAACATAGTTGGAGAATATTGTAACATGTTCGTGATAGAAGGAAAATGGTTTCTTCCTGTCTGTGGGTTCATCTGTGAGACTCTGAGAAGGCTCCTCTGAGGGAGTCCATTAATACATTTCAAATATTGCTCTCATGTATTTTATGACAAATGTGCAAGTTGATGGAACTCAATGGGAGTACTTTGGAAAACAACCTTGGGTTTACGTTTCTAAGGTATTTCATTTTACCCTGTGTCGTGTGCAGATTCCTATGCTGAGGAGGCCATCTTGCTTGCTTGTTTCAACTTACTGCCTATTAATTTCAAATGGCTTGACAGTAAAGTGGAAAAGGCAACATTCTAAAGATTTTGCTTAATTTTCGTTCATTAATGCAAAACCAGTTGCCACCCCATTTCAACTCTATTGTCTGTGTGTTTGTATTTATGATATTTTGATTTGGGTCTAATTTCTGTTGTAAGAGAGACTATGTGGTAGGATGGGAAGAACATGGACGATCTCTGCCACAGAGCTTGATGTATGGAATTCAGCAAGTTAAAGTTTTGAGTCTCAGTTTCCTCATAAAATCACTATTTAATATTGAAACTTGATATATATGATATATATATATCATATATATATCTATGAGATGTAACATATTATATATGATATATATATATCATATATATATCTATGAGATGTAACATATTATAATCATCATCAGTGTATTTGAATCCATGTATTCCTCTTAGTTTACTTCATCTTCTCAGATCTAGAATCTCCTGAAGAACAGAATAATGCCTATAAAATTGTGAGGGATGATGATAAAGAGATGGGAACAAATTTGTCTATCCATGGAGCTTCCAATTAAATACCCGTTTGGTTTTTTTCTGAGCAGATTGCATATTACCAGAGGTCCAAAGGACTAGTGGGAGCAAAGAGTGGAAAAGTTAATGGAACTGGTAGGTCAGAGACTTGTATGAAAGAAGGCTGAATTATAGAGCACTCTGGGGCTACAGAGAGCGCAAAGCATCAGTCCTCAAGAAAATGAGTCAAGTTCAGCAGCTGAAAGAGCAGCACTCTTGGAGTCATTAATGCGCTCAACAAATGCTTAGGAGGATCTACTGTGTGCCAGGCACATTTCTAGGGAATTCAAGGGGAAATGAACTAAGCAAACCCCCCTACTTTTGTAGGACTTTCATTCTAGTTAGGGAGAGGGGAAAGGTGATAGTAATTAGGGTTAAAAAGTCAAAAAGAAAAAGGAAAAGGGGTTGAAAGCATGAGTAGTGTAAGAAAGTAAAGTGACATTTAAATAAATCTCTGAAGGAAATGCAGGAGTGATATGGGAAGAGCAGATGAAGAAGCTAAAAGTACAAAGGACCCTGAGGCAGAAATGCCTTGGATGCTGGAGACAGTGGAATGATCCAGCAGGAGTAGTAGGAGCTGACATTTGAGAGGTAACCTGCCCAGAATATCATGTAGGGCCCTATCGGTCCTTTCCAGGGTTTTGTCTTTTACTTTGAGTGAAGTAAAAATTCTTTGGAGGATTTTGAGCAGAAGAATAACAACAAGATAAAGTCAAGAAATTAGAATAAGATGGATGGAATCCACTAGCATATCCAAAATCAAGAAAAGGGGGTGCATCATAAGGCAGGGAAAAATAAATGTGGAAAACATTAATACCAGTATAAGGGTTGGCATACTAAGAGCACCATCTCTCCCAACAGGACCTCCACTGTTTGTTGATTGATTCCTGATTCCTTTTAATTTGATGAAAAACAATTCTGAGTGGTCTGCAACTGAGTTGTATAGTTAGGAGGAAAGGGACAAAAGCGGAGTAGTTAGCAATAAATACATATTTTCATGGTTCTCACTTGTCTTCAAATCTTGGAAAAGTACCATTTTCTAATTTCTATTCTTTTCATCTATCTTTACTGCAAATACATGGACTAGGGAAAACTGTATGTGAGCTGGGAGGAGGTGATACAGGGAGTAGTTATTTTCAGAGAACATATTATAGTTGGTCCAGGCTTCATGCAGCTTGAAGATCTAGTTGATTTTACTGAAGTTTTACAAAAAAAAAAAAAAAAAAAAAGATGGTATGAGATGTCAGTTGGGTTTCGCTAATTTTTAAAACAAAAGATATACCATTTTTTGGAACTCCAGGCAATAATATCTAATAATTAGTAAGCACAGAGGGCCAAACATTGTTTTATTTTTTAAATTTATTTTATTATAGTAAGAATAGATAACATGAGATGTACCCTCTTAATGAATTTTTAAGTGTACAGTGTGATTGGTGATTGGTCAGCGTTGTCCAGGAATGTAGTTCTCACTTGTCTACTTTTGCTTTTGTTGTCTGTGCTTTTGTTGTCATAACCAAAAAAAAAAAATCATTGTCAAGACCAGTGTCATGGAAATTTTCCCTATGCTTTCTTATGGTTTTAGCTCTTACATTTAAATCTTTAATCCATTTCAAGTTATTTTTTGTGAGTGGTGTAAGATATGAGTCCAGGTTTATTCTTTTGCATGTGGGTATCCAGTTTTCCCAGCACCATTTATTGAAGAGACTATCCTTTCCCCATTTATTGAAGAGACTATCCTTTCCCCTTTCTTGATACCTTGTCAAAGATTAGTTGACCGTATATGTATGGTTTTATTTCTGGGCTCTCTGTTCTCTTCTGTTGGCTTATATATATGTTTTTATGCAGCATGACATTAATTTTGATTATTGTAATTTTGTAATATATTTTGAAACAGGAAGTGTAATGATTTTAGCTTTATTCTTTTTTCTCAGGACTGATTTGGCTGTTTATGGTCTTTTGTGGTTCCATATGAGTTATAGAATTGTTTTTTTTTTTTTCTATTTCTATAAAAACACGCTACTGGAATTTGGTAGGGATTGCATTGAATCTGTAGATAACTTTGGGTAATATGGACATTTTAACAATATCCGATCATGAACACAGCATGTCTTTCCAGTGTATCTTTAATTTCTTTCATCAGTATTTTGAGTTCTCAGTATACAAGTCTTTTACTTCCTTAGTTAAATTGATTTGTAAGTATTTAATTCTTTATGGTGCTGTTGTAAATAGGGTTTTCCTAAACTCCTTTTTTAGATAGTGCACTATAAGTGTATAGAAATGACACTGAATTTTGTATTTGATTTTGTATACTACAGCTTTACTGGATTTATGTATTAGTTGTAAGAGGGTTTTTTTTTTTTTTTGTGGAGTCTTTAGTGTTTTTTATGTATAAGATCCTGTTGTCTGCAAACAGGAACAATTTTACTTTTCTCTCTGATTTAGATGCGTTTTTAAATTTTTCTCACCTAATATGTCTGGCTAGGAATTCCAATAAACTTTTGAATAGAAAGGGCAAGAGTGGGTATTCTTCTTCCTGATCTTAGAGGGAAACACTCTTTTTTTTTCCCCCCACCATGGAGTATATTTGGTGTGGGTTTTTCATGTATGACATCTATTGTGTTGAGGTACATTCTTTCAATTCTTAGTTTGTTGAGAGTTTCATCCTGAAAAGATGTTGAATCATGTCAGATACTTTTTCTTCATGTATTGAGATGATTATGTATTTTTTATTTTTTGTTCTGTTAATATGTTGTATCACTTTAATTGATTTTCATATGGCAAACCAGCCTCACGTTTCAGGGATAAATCCCAGTTAGATGTGATATATGATCCTTTTAATGTGCTATTGGGTTCAGTTTGCTAATTTGTGGAGGATTTTTGCATATATAAATCAGGTTTGTCACTTTCTTTTCTTGTGTTGTCTTTGCTCTTGTGTTAGGATAATGGTGGCCTCGTGAGTTTGGAAGTGTTTCCTTTTCTTTGATTTTTGGAAGCACTTGAGAAGGATTGGTATTCTTCAAATATTTAGTAGAATTCACAAGTGAAGCCATCTAGTCCTAACCTTTTCTTTATAGGAAAACTTTTGATTGAGGATTCAATTTCCATAGTAGGTATGGGTCTGTTCAGACATTCTGTTTCTTCCTAATGTAGTCTTGGTATGTTATATGTTTCTTGGAATTAATCCATTTTTTTCTGAATTATACAGTTTGCTCGTGTGTAACTGTTGAAAGTAGTGTTTTATGCTTCTTGTTTTTCCCTGTGGCACCAGTCGTAATATCTCTTCCTTCATATCTGATTTTTTTTTTTTTTTAAAGATTTTATTTATTTATTTATTTGACAGAGATAGAGACAGCCAGCGAGAGAGGGAACACACGCAGGGGGAGTGGGAGAGGAAGAAGCAGGCCCATAGCATAGGAGCCTGATGTGGGGCTCGATCCCATAACGCCGGGATCACGCCCTGAGCCGAAGGCAGACGCTTAACCGCTGTGCCACCCAGGCGCCCCCCTTCATATCTGATTTTGTTTGAGTCTTCTCTTTTCTTAGTGTAATGGTTTGTCAATTTTGTTTATTTTTTCAAAAATCAAACTCAGATCTTTTTCTATTGTTCTTCTATTTCTATTTTAATTTTTGTTATTTTCTTCCCTTCCACTTAGTTTGTTCTCTTTTTAGCTCGTGGGGATGTGAAGTTAGATTGTTTATTTGGTATCTTCTTTTTTAAATGTAAGCATTTATTGCTATGAGCTTCTTTCTTAGTATTGTTTTGGTTGCATCCCATAAGTTTTGGTATGTTGTGTTTTCATTTTCATTTGTTTAAAGGTATTTTCTAATTTCCTTTTTGATTTTTTTCTTGGACCTTTTTTCTTTTTTCTTTGTTCAGGAGTAGATTATTTAAAATTCATATGTCAATAAATTTTCCACTTTTTCTTCTGTCAATTTTTAGTTTCATTTTATTGTGGTTAGAAAAGATAGTTGGTATGATATCAATATTCTTGAAATTGTTGACACTTGTCTTGTTACCTAATGTTATTTATCCTGAGGAAAGTTCTTTTTTCACTTGAAAAAAATGTATTCTAATGCTGTTGGGGGGAATATTCTGTATATGTCCTTTAGGCCCATTTTTTCTATATTATTATTTAAGTTCTCTGTTTCTTTATTGATTTTCTGTCTGAGGTTCTATTCATTATTGAAAGTTAGGTATTGAAATACCCCACCATTATTGTATTGCTATCTATTTCTATTCAAATAGAAGTAAATTCAGTTCTATTAATGTTTTTCAGTTCTTTGAATGTTCAGTTATATTAACTTTTGCTTTTATATATTTATGTTCTCTGATGCTGGGTATATAATTATTATATCTTCATGGTGATTGATCCTTTTATCATTATATAACATTCTTCTTTATATCTTGTAACAGTTTTGGATTTAAGTTTATTTTGGGTGATATCAGTAAAACTACCCCTGCTCTTTTGTGGTTACCATTGTATGGAATGCATTTTACAATCCCTTCACTTTTAGCCTATGAGTGTCCTTAAAGTAAGTTTTTATAGAAAGCATACAATGTGTCTTTTAAAAAATCTGTTCAGCCACTCTATGTTTTTTTTCATAGTATACATTTTTTTTTCTGTTTTTTTACACATAGTAATAAATTCTGGAGGTCTCCTAGGTCAGTGCATGTAATTCTACTCAGTTCCTTTTATCTTATTTTTTTTTTTTTGTTATTGTGCTGTGGTTTAAAATTATCTTTTTAAATTTATTTATACATTTTCAGTAATTTCTAAAAGTATAGTTGACACACAATATTATATTAGTTTCAGTTGTACAACATAGTGATTTGACAGTTATTTACGTTTTGAAATACTCATCGCAAGTGTAGTTACCATCTGTCAGTATACAAAGTTGTTACAATATTATTGACTATATTCCCCATGCAGTACATTCCATCCCCATGACTTCTTTATATTATAACTGAAAGTTTGTGCCTCTTAATCCCCTTCATTTATTTCACTCATTCTCCCACCCTCTCCTCTCTGGCAAACTTCAGTTTGTACTCTGTATTTATGAGTCTGTTTCTGTTTTTGTTGTTATTGTTTGTTTGCTTGTTTGTTTTACTTTTTAGATTCTACATATAAATTTTTTAAATTTTATTTATTTTTAAGTAAACTCTACATATAAGTAAAATCGTGTGGTGTTTGTCTTTCTCTGACTTATTTCACTTGGCATTATACCCTCTAGATCCATCCATATTGTCATGAATGGCACTCTATGTCTTTTGAATAGGAAGTTTAAACCACTTACATTTAAAATAATTATTGATAGGGAAAGATTTACTATTGCCGTTATGTTGTTTCCTGTTAGTCTTATAGTTCTTTTGTCTCTTTTTCTCTTGATGTCTTCTTTTGTATTTTGTTGTTTGAGTTGGTATGCTTTGGTTCCCTTTTCTGTGTGTGTGTAACTTCTATATGTATATTTTTGTATGTAGTTACCTTGGAAATTACATTAAAAATCTTCTATTTATAAGTTTATTTAAAATAACTATAACTTTTTCCTCCCATGCATACTCTTTTATTGTTGGCATAATTTTCATCTTCAAACGTATTTCAGTTACAGCTATATTTAATACTTTCGCCTTTTAACTTTTACATTAGAATAAAGTGATCTACCTACTATCATTACAGTAATACAATGTTCTTTATTTATCTATATATTTACCTTTACCAATGAGTTTCAACATCAAATATGATGAACTCAAAGAAATCCACACTGAGAGACATTGTAATTAAATTATCAAAAGTCAAAAATAGAATTTTGAAAGTAGTAATAGAAAATGAATTGCCAAATACAAATGAACACACATAAGATTTTTCAGCAAAAACCGTGCATCCCAGAAAAATGTAGGATGATATATTCAAAGTTCTGAAAAAGGAACAAATAGACAAAAAACTCCTAACAAAGAATATTACACCTAGAAAAACTGTCCTTCAAAAATGGAAGCATAAAGTCTTTCCTCGATAAACAAAAGCTTAGAGAGTTTGTTACCGTTAGACCTGCCTTACAAGAAATGCTAAAGGAGTTCTCCAATTTGAAATAAATGATGCCAGGCATTGGTTTGAATGATGTATGCATGTATTATGTTTAATTACCATGACCATTATCATGAAGTATATAAATTCTTTTCATATCTATTTATATGATTTATCTTTGTAATTTTTTGGCCTTAGTATATTTTAAATACTTTTTCTGTATTTTGATAATTTTCCTATCATGAATCATAATTTCCCAAGGTAGAAACTAAAAATTGCTTTCCTAGCCTTCATTACATCTTGTGACCTACTTTTCTCCAATTAGATACACTCCTAGGAGAGGGTAATATGAAGTAGGAAATGTTCAGTTGACTCCATTTTGCTGGCCAAGAGGTAGAGGACAATGAAAATATTGCATGATAGTGATAAGGTCCTAGTAATAGCGTCCTGTGTGTGCTCATTGTCTAATACTGCAAGGTGTGCTTTCTGGGGGCAGTAGTGGTAGAATCTTGTATGTCAAATCAGTGACCCAATGATTTTTGCCATTAAAATTGGCTTCATACCTCTGGTTCTGCATCTATACCCCTGAAATCTTTGAGTCTGAGATGCGTAGTAGCTTTCGAAGACAGAGGTTGGCAATGCCTGTTTTTGTAAAGAACGATTTATTGGAACAGAGTCACACCTATTTATTTATACATTGTCTATGGCTGCTTTTGCTAAATTGTCAGGTTTGAGGGTAACAGAGACCATCTAGGCCATGGGGTCTAAAATATTTATTCATGGCTCAAAGAGAAAAAAGTTTGCCTTAATACTTGCTTTAATAAATACTCTATTTTAGTAAATACCTTTCTGCTCTAGATAGCTAGAGTGGGTTGTGTTGTGTGCAACTAAGACCCTGACGGATACAGCTCACTTTAAAATTGAGGAAACCAGGCCACTAAGCATTCAAATAATATTCTCAAGTTCACATATATTTAGTAAGTAGTAAAACCAGTATATAAACCCAAGGACTCAAGTCCAGAGTCCAAATTTCTAATGAAATACTGTATTTCTTTTGTTGTATTTTATGGTAGCATTAGGGTTGATAATGTAAAGGTTTGAGACTCTTGACTGAATTTTTTAGTTTTCATTTATATATATGCACTGGTAGAAACTTGACAAATTTAAGAACTTTATCACTTTAGCTTCATATGTTTAGGGTCAAGCTCAGATTTTCTTAATCCTAGGTTATGATTTGATATTAATATTTTTGCTTAAATATTGTGCTAATTATATTTAATAATTTTTTAAGCTTGATGTTTTGCATAGGCTATATTCCTTTTGATATTCTTAGTGAGGCTAGTATCCTTCCAAAAGCATTTTTATTGTCAAATCTTAATGGATTAGTTCAATTCCAGGTTGAATTTCTAATTCTTGCTTTCAGAAGCAAATGATGGCTGTAACTAAACTACTTTGTTGAAGAATCATAAACAGCATCAAATCACTAGGTGATGATAATGTCCAGTGTAATCTTTATATAACCATAAAAAAAAAGATTAATGAAATTCAGAAATGCAAAAGTCCTCAAGTATAGTTCGTATGAGAGGACTTTCCTTGTCAAAATAAGATTTTGGGAAATGGACTTTAAAACGTGAAAATAAAAACAAAAATGGCGTGAACTCTAAGTTCTGGACCAGTTTCCTCACCATCTGTAGCCAATTTGCATTGCCTGTGAATTCAATCAGACATCTTAACCATCTGTAAATTCCAGACTTTTCATACTGTTTTCCCTCTAATTAATGAAATTTTATTTCATACTTTTCTATGTTTATTTGTTAGACCCGGTTTTCAAAGCCCAACAAAGCAATTGGGAGAGTAGATTCATTCCTTATAGATAAAATATATGTCTTTAATACTAGGACTCTTAAGTAACCGGAAAAAAATAGAATGAGAATTTTTGTCACTACAAGATGGCAAAAGTCATAAAATATTTAATCTCAGTTTACTCCATTGTAATACTCTTTACACAGTAAAATAAATTTCTTTCATTATAAAATTTAGGCAACTGAAACAATGTTATACCATTGATACATTTTCTGACTTTGAGGAATGAAGAAAAGAAACAAAGGTATTTTGGCTATTGATCTATATCTGCTTTGAGAAAAGAAGCAAATTCAAAGTAGCATTTACTAGTCGAACTTCTTATTTTACTGTCTAAATTCTGATTATCTTTTAGGTCATATATGTACTAATCGATGGAAGAAATGTACAATGGAAAGTATGATTTATGAATTTCTTTAATCTTTTCCAAGAAAAATACTCTCCCTCTTCACCTACCAATGAGAGATTGCTCCACAGGTTTTTGGAGGCAAAAACACTGAATAATCATATCTATGTAAAAAATCAAGTAATATTTTTTATTTTAGTTCAGGTTGCTGAAATTTCATGGGAAAAGGGAATTTCTTCACCTTTAGGTAATTTGCCGCCTTCTGTCAGTGGGACTTAATGTGTGTTAAGATTTAAGCTACCCCGTGGTATCACAGACGAGGTGAACTGGCTCTTTTATGTAAGCAAAGCAGAGCAAAGAGTTGGTACTTCAGCTCCTTAGTATGCTCTCTTTTAAAAAAAAATTGACAATTTGGGGGGAAGAAGTGATTTCTTGTGTCTTGCCTATGCTGCAAGGCCATCAGCTCCTTAGTATGCTCTCTTTTAAAAAAAAATTGACAATTTGGGGGGAAGAAGTGATTTCTTGTGTCTTGCCTATGCTGCAAGGCCATCCTTCATCTTATTAAAATGTGCATATAATAATGCATGATGTGATTGAATGTCACTCACTTCGATCCCATTGATCACATAGTGTCTGTTAGTCCCAGCTTAATTTGTCAAGGTAAGACACTCGAGTTTAGCGGCAGAAGCAAATGAGCTCAGTCATCTCACAATTCCCAAGGACAGAATTGGCTTTTATATTTTCTACACATTTTACTGCTCCTTGTAATATTGAACTAAGTCCTCAATTAGCAATCTGTTGAGTTTGTTAGTATGTCTGAAGGGCCCACGTGGCATAACCATGAAAGAATCCCAAATTGGACCACCACATAACAAAGAACAAATTATTAACTAGCTTTATTTTAATATAAATTTTATGGGGCATTTAAAGAATATATAAATCCATGTGAACAACAACCATGAATTTGATATTTTGCTCTTTTCTTCTTGCTTTAGGAGTAAACATTATAACTCGCTTTTGTATTTGTTCTCCAACATAGTCTTTATTGCTGCTATTGGTACCACACAATATGTAAAATTTTACTTTAAAACAGTTATATTTATGAACAAAAGATAGGGAGGGGAAATAAGAGACACAGATCATGATGACCAAGATCTTAGAAGGATAAAGGCTTGAATCACAATTGCAGGACATTCTATCCAGCTCAAAAATGTTGATTTTCTTTTTAAGGTTTCTGATAACGCTGAGTATCAGAAGGATTTTTTTTCCAATTTGCTAGTGAAGAGAGAGGGGAGAGGATTCTGCCAGAAAGAGTGGCTATTTTAGAACACTAAATCTGTAAGTCTTAGGAATCTCCTTAGATGTATGCTTCAGGAACATAATTCAGGGCTCTAGTGGGTTTGGAGTGAGAATCCTTTAATTGATAGTGAAGTCTTGAGGTGTTGAGCTTGAAAGCAGGGCCAGTGACACTTTGATCTAAAAAGGCTCAAAACGGAGAGTCATGATTCTTTCAAATACAGTGACTGATTCCAATTAAAGCTTTGGGCTACCAAGAGAGCATTGTATTTGGCTCTGAATAAGCACTTATGCTCAAATGCATTAAACTTTGGGGGACTCAAAGACGAGCTGACACCTGGTGTTGAGCTCTTGGCCACTTTGAAGGAGTCCAAGCAAAGGTATACTTGGTGGCAAATTTGATGAGTATTTTAATGAAGATGGAAGGAAGTTTAGGTTGAAAGAAAGAAGTAAAACGAAACAAAACAAAGTTATTCCTTTACACATTGTCTTTTGGTAGTGAATCTATTTTAATCTGTACTGTTAAAATAATTTTAGTTTATTTTGTAAGTAACATATACACATTAAATATAGTCGTACATGTATTTTGTGCATTTGTATTATTATTTTCTTATGGAAATCTCTGGAAGTGAAATTGCTGAAGGAGAATTTTCATTCATTTTAAGACTTTTATAGTGTTTTAACTGACCTTCAGAAAGATGATACCACTCCCAACAGACTTAGTTTTAAGTTTAAAGTTGTTCCTACATTTAACAAATTTCAATTTTTAATTTCTCTTTCTCTGAACCCCTTGAATGAACCCTTGGTTCATTCGTTCATGCATTCATTCCCTTATTCACTCCCTTACTCACCGATAGAACCTAAAGTTTGCCCTAAATTATTATAGCACAAAGGTTAGGGAGAGAGAAAGAAAGCAAAGTTTTCCATATTTATGAAAATGGAGTAGTTTGTAATGAGCATGGGATGTAAACTCAGAAGACTTTGAATTGAAAACTAACTTCTATACTTCATTGTGTGTCACTTGACAGTTTTGAGGTTCTAATTAATCATCTTAAAAATAGAAAAAAAAAAGTAGTAACTACCTGAGAAAGATAAGCATATCTGCAAATGTTTTCTAAACCAAAAAGCTGTTTACAAAACGTGGTTAGGATTTGGCTTTACAAATGCGGGGTGAAATTCTTTAAACCTTCCATTATTTATACTTACCTGAATTTGACAGTTCAAAGTTCTGTTATAATAATCTGAGTAAACATTCAGCTTCAGCAGTCTCTTTATCTCATATAGGAGTGACTGAAGTTATAAATGCAAGCTTTTTTTCCTCCCTCCTTCTTCCCTTCTGTTGGAGGAGGTCATCAAGAGGATGTGACTGCAGGTTGACCTTTCAGCTGGTCCTGGGCCATCAGAGGCTCCTCAGCCCCTCCCCTCCCCGCGGAATGTACGTTCCACTCACTGTTCGGCAGGGCAGTAGGAGCCACTTGATGCAGCCCTGATTGTCATCTGGACAGTACACCTTACTGTCAAGGCCTTTGTATAAACTTTAGAGATTCTGGGTGGGTGGGTGCTGAGATCTCTTTTATGATGAGAAAGATTGATCATCTTTCCAATTGTTTAAGGTTCCTTTAAATCTCTTTTTTTTGTTAGCTGTCATCTTCATATATTTTTTCCTGTTTTTCTGTTATTCCATTTCTAACCCTGTTAAGGCCTCTATATAAACTTTTAAGATTCTGAGTGCGTGGGGGCCGAGATCTCTTTGTCTTGCAGCTGCCCAAACAAACAAACCAATCAACTTTGTAAGTCAGTTCCCTTGCTTACTATACCTGCCATGTACTATGCTGGCGTGGCCTGCTTCTTTCTTGGCTCTTCCCTTGCCCCCCTTTAAGGAAGGGGACAATTTTTAATTTCACCCCAGAACTCTAGAGGTTGGGAACTAACACCCTTCCTCTCCTTTCCCTCTTCCTTTCCTCCTCTCCTTTCTGCTTTCCTCTTTCCTCTTCTAAATTTTATTCATGCATTTGATAAACCATTTATTATTTAATAGATAAAACACTCACTTCTTTAAAAAAAAATTCAGGAAACATGAGAGAATATACTTGTGAAAATTCTTCCTCTGTCTGCAGTGCCCAGCCACTCAGTTTTCCTCTTTGCATCCAATTTTGTAGTAGTTATTGTATTCTTTTTTTTTTTTTAATATTTTATTTATTCGACAGAGATAGAGACAGCCAGCGAGAGAGGGAACACAAGCAGGGGGAGTGGGAGAGAAAGACGCAGGCTCATAGCGGAGGAGCCTGATGTGGGGCTCGATCCCACAATGCCGGGATCATGCCCTGAGCCGAAGGCAGATGCTTAACCACTGTGCCACCCAGGCGCCCCTAGTTAATGTATTCTTACAAAAATAATTTCTCATAAAATTCTCTTTCTCTGCACATACACACACACACACACACCACTGTGGTGTGTGTGTGTGTGTGTTTATATATATACACACACATATATATATATATTAATATAATCTCACTTTTTCCAAAAAATTATTGTGTGTTACTTTCACTATTCTGTACTTTTGTTTTATTCACTTAAAATTCACTTAAAATACATTATACATTTTGAAGGTTGTCCCATATGGGCTTCTCCATTTGTTTTTACAGCTGTGCAGTTGTACATTATGACTATACCATAAATGATTTAAGTATCTTATTATTGGTGGACATTTTGGTTATTTCCCAATTTTTTATTTTATAAACAACGTTCCATTGCCATTTCACATGCATGATTAGCACTGAAGGACACATACCTATAATTGGAATTGGCAGTTTAAAGAGTGAATGCATTTTTAATTTATAAATTCTGTCAAATTTCCCTTGATAGATAGATGTTATTCCAATATATACCCAGGAGAAATGCATGCGAGTACCTTTTCCTAACACATCACCCTTATGATATTTTAACAACTGTTTGGTCATTAATAATCAGGTAAGTTAAAAAAAAATGGTATGTTGAAGTGTTTAAAATTTGGATTTCTTTTACTATGAGAAAGAGTGATTGTCTTTCCAATGATTGAAAGGCCCTTTAAATCTCTTTTTTCAGCAGTTACCATCTTCATACATTTTTCCTGTTTTTCTGTTATTTCATCTTTAGGCTGTTCTCTGCATATGCATACATACCTCTCCTTTGCCACATGAGGAATTGCATCTGTCCAATGTTTGTGTTTTGATTTTTTAAGTTGCCTTTTATCATGTCTTTTTTCATTATTGTGAACTCAACTTAGAAATCTTCTAATGTATTGTTTTGAGGTTAATGTCATAGTAAATAGACCATCCTCAGCTTGAGATCATTCAGGTATTCTGTATCATTATTTTTCTTATACTATTATGTTCTGTTGTGGATTGATTTTTATGTATTTTTAAAGTTATCACTCCATTTTTACTTTTTAAAGACAGTTTCCAAGTTGTATAAATGTTTTAGAAAATAACACGGGTTCACCAAATTATCTGGTATGTTATGTCTGTCATATTCTAGTGTGTGATATATTCCAGCCTATCTCTGGATTTTTCATTCCATTGCACTGATATATTAATCCATATACTAACATTGCCATTTTCGCTATTTTAACTTTAAACTTTATAATAATATTTAAATATCTAGTATGCATAGTTCCCCCTCATTACTGTTCTCTTTCAGAATCATAATGGCTTTCATTATATAATAATATTGCCATTTATCTAATTCTCCCAAAAAAGTCTCTTTGATATTTATTTTGGGTCAAGTAGATTTAAAAATTAACTTGGGTAGATTTTAAATATTTATGAAGTTGTGTCTTCCTATACAAGAATGTGGTAGAACTTTCCCTCTGCTCAGTGGTCCTTTTGGGACTCTCAGTAACATTAACTGCTTATTTATTTTTCATAGGTTATCTGCTATATTTGTTATTTTATTCCTAGGTTTTAAATTTTATTTTATTTTATTTAATTCTATGGGCTATTATATATGGACTTTTTAAATTAGTTTATAAATTCTAACCGGTTCTGGTTTGTATTATAAATTTTATTTTCTGTATCTGACTGAGTTCACTAATATCACTAACAATTTCTTAGAGGATCAAGGATCCTTCTAGTTTATGTAAAGTATACAATAGTATAATCCTATGTATACAATAATATACTTTGCCAGAGAAAAAATACTTTACTTCCTTTGTTCATATTCATATTCATCTTATTTTTTCTTGTTAATTGCATTGACTAATAACTCCAGACACCATGAGAAAAACATTCTTTAATGGGTATCTTTTCTTTCCTTTTTCTAAAAAACAATAATGTGAATATTTCTTGTGGACCTTCTTTTATTTTTTTTTAACTTTGGGTTAATTTTTTTTTTTTTTTTTTTTTTAATGGAAGGAAATATCCATCTGTTTCTTCCTGGTCTGCCCCAAGAATGGGTGTTTTATTTTATCAAATGGATTTTGATAGTTATTTAGGTAGCTGATCATCTTAATTTCTCCTCTGATTTACTGGTATGGCGAATAATACCAACAGGTTTTCTAAGATGAAAAATTTCCACCATTCCTAAAAGAACTAATCTGGGCCTGGTGTTTTCTTTGGGGAACTTAGTTTCTTTAATTACTCTAAGCAATTTGTACAGATTTTCAGCTTTTCTGGAGGCAGTTTAGGTAAATTGCTTTTCTCAAGTAAATTATTTTTTTTTTAATGCAGATTTTCAAATTTATTTGCATGGAGTTTAGCGATGAAATCTATCTTTATATTATTATATTTTATTTAGTCAGAATATTATTTCTAATGCGAAGTAATAAAAAATATATATTACACTATATCAAACATTTTAGAGTATGTCATATATAATGTATAACATATTTAAAATATTAAAGTAAAATAATCTTAAATAAATCCTGTATTAAGCCAGGCTGAGATTAAAATATTGGAGATATATGCAATTGGTATGTATGGGTTTCTCTGGGGTATATTATTGTTAACTGAAATGCTATATCAAAAGTATGAATATCTTTAATTTACTAGGTTATGGAAATCTGCACATAAAAGTGATTATAGCAACTTAATCTTCAACCAGCAATGCAGGAGAGTTCCCATTATTTCAAATCTTCACCAATAATTGGAACAGATCAGATTCTTAATTTTTCCAAAATGTTAGTTGTGGAATGACATTTCATTGTTGTTACTATTGGTATTTCCTTGATTGCTAAAAAAGTTGACTTCCCATTAATATTTTTTGGCTATATGGATGTTACTTTTGGTGAAATACCTGCTTAAAGCCTTCTCATATTTTTCTAATGAGTTGTCTCTATGTTATTGATATATAGGGGTTCTTCATTTATGCTAGAGACTACGGGTTTTTTTTTGTCACTTATATGCATTACAAATCATACTTCTTACTATATGCCTTTTTTCCCCACTCTTTTTATAGTGTTATTTTGATGAGCAGAAGTTCTTAATTCAAGTGTACTTAAATGTACTGCTTAGAATATGGTTAATACTTCTTACATTTTGTTTAGGGATATATTCTGTGTCTGAGACTATAAAGATATTTTACTATATTATCCTTAAAAGCTTCAAAAAACTTGCCCTTAACCTTTCAAACTTTAATCATTAAGCAATTAATTTGGTATAGGGTGCAAGGAAAAGGTTTAATTCATTTTTATCCCAAATGCATACTTAATTTTCCAGCATCACTTACTGAAAATCATATTCTTTCTCATTGCTCTAAAAAAAACACATTTTTCATGTGTGAAATATCCATATATGTATGGGTTAATTTCTTGGTCCTGTATTCTGATATATTGGGCTTTTTGTCTATCTCTGGAAAATAATTTCTTTTTTTAATCACTGTAGATTTATTTATTTATTTATTAAAATATTTTATTTATTTATTTGACAGAGAGAGAGACAGCCAGCGAGAGGGGAACACAAGCAGGGGGAGTGGGAGAGGAAGAAGCAGGCTCCCAGCAGAGCAGGGAGCCTAATGCGGGGCTTGATCCCAGGACCCTGGGATCACACCCTGAGCCGAAGACAGACGCTTAATGACTGAGCCACCCAGGTGCCCCTAATCACTATAATTTACAACAACTCTTGATGCTAGAGTGCCCTTTTTACTTATTTAACTTTTTCAACATGGTCCTGACTCTACATTTCCTTATAAAACTATAATAGCTTGCCAATTGACACACACACACACCATGCTTACATGTGAGCACAAACCCTGTTGATATTTTAAATAGAATTGCATCAAATATACAGAAAAATTAGGTGAGCATTAAAATATTTCCTATACAGTTCTTTTCTTTTCAAACTTTATTTAATTTTTTTGTTTGTTTTGGAGTTTATTTATTTTATTTAACAGAAAGAAAGAGCGCACAAGCAGGGGCAGCGACAGGCAGAGGGAGAAGCAGGCTCCCAGCCAAGCATGGAGTCTGATGTGGGGCTCTATCCGAGGACCCTGGGATCATGACCTGAGCCGAAGGCAGATGCTTAACCTTCTGAGCCACACTGGCGCCCCTCCTATACAGTCCTTTAAGCTATAAAGCAACATATTTATTTATTTATTACAAATCTGTCTTCTGTGAAAAGTTGCCCCATAAAAACCAAAGGGCCCTGGGAAAAATGGGATTGGGGAAGAACTGAAAAACATCATCAATGACACATAAAAAATATAGGAAAAAAACAGTAGTATGATTTTGCATATGTTAGGTGATTAGAAAATATATACTACAGTAAATATGGGACTTTAACTTGAAAAGCCCTTGAAGTTTACTTGTGGAAGTGGGCCTCAGAACTATCACAGAGTATAAGTTATTGTGAAGTGATAGAAGGAAGGTTATCTGAAATCAGAGGGAAAGTTTTAATACTAGATGTAGATGTGTGTGGCACCTAGCCTGCTTGTCTCTGAATAAAGCTTGCTTTTTTCTTTTTTCTTTTTTTTCAGTTAAGAGATTTTGCAAAACAATTGCTAGATTCCTGTGATATTTTATGCTATTGTAAAATATATAAATTATTTATATTGTGGTTTTTAGTTTTTTATTGCTAGTCTGTAGAGATACATTTGATCTATGAATTTTGTTTTTTCTAAATCAAGCACCTTACTATTAACTCTTCTATTCTAATAACCTCATGTTGATTCTTTTGTATTACCTCTACAAAATTTGTAACTTTCAGATAATTATAGCTCTTCATTTCTGATCTCTATAACCTTTTTAATTGCTTTAGCGGACAAATTATTCTAGAACAATACTGAAAAATATTGATAGGGAACATTCTTGTGTTTTCCCTGATCATAAATAAAAAGCTTTTAATATTTGTTCAATAAATGTTATATTTTAAGTAGGTTTGTGGTAGATTTTCTTAATTAGGTTAAATAGATTTCCTTCTTTCATAGCTCATTAAGAATTTTTATAAACTCTTTTATAAAACAGCTTTATTCTTTTTGCTCATCTATTAAAATAGACTAATATTCCATCCCTAATAAGTTGTGACTGCAAGCCAAGCCTTGCAATACTTAAAGAGATAATGGCTGGGAATTTTCAAGTGATGAAAGACACCAATATACAGGTTCAAGAATCAGAAACATGTGAAATAAAAATTATAACAAACAAAACAAATCTGTGATAACACAAGACCAAAACCAAATAAATATTTTAATATAGGATCCTTTCAACACTTGACACCAAGGTAAATTTCCTTACTGTCTCTGTTTCAGCTTTACCTGTGGGTGTTCAGCCTTTTGTTGCTCTGGTTTATAGGGAGAGAGTTTCTTACTTGATTCTTCAGTTTGAACAGGCCCAGGCTTTTACCATACTGATCCATATCTCTCAAGGCTGTTAAATCCAAAGTTTAAGTTTACTAGGTTTGCAGAAAAAAAGTAGTTTCTGTGCTTTGCTAGGCTGTTTGTATTACTGTTTTCAATTGTAGTTGGCCTGACACCATGCTACACCCTACAGTAATTATAAACAAAATTTAATGTTTTAAATAGACTGTTATTTCATGAGGGTACAGGCCTTAGTACTTACACTCCTTCAGTTATTTCACCTTATTTGTTTCTATTTTGAGTATTTGTAATTTCATCATTTTGTTTTTTAATGGATGATAGCTAATGGTTCGTTTATTCTTTCCTTTAAACACTTGGACTTCTTTATGTGATCTTTTCATGTATTTAGAAAGTATTGAGCAACAGCGTAGATGGAACTAGAAGGTGTTATGTTCATTGAAATAATTTAGAGAAAGACAAATACTATATGATTTCACTTTTATGTGGAATGTAAAAAAAAATTGACAAAAAGGTCAAAACAGACTCATAAATGCAGAGAATAAATGTGGTTGTTGAAGGGGAGGGGTTGGGCGATGGACAGAATGGGCGAAGGGCATGGGGAGGTATCGACTTCCACTTAGGGAATAAATAAGTCACAGGGATAAAAGGTACAGCATAGGAAATATAGTGAATAGTATTACAATAGCGATGTATGGTGACAGGTAGTCGCTATACTTGTGGTGAGCATAGCATATTGTATAGGGTTGTTGAATCACTGTGTTGTACACCTGAAACTAAAGTAACATTGTGTGTCAACTGTACTTCAATAAAAATAAATAAATCACACAATCCAGAGAAAGGAAACAAAGATATTGATTACCACTTTCGTATTTACTAATTTCTTCTTTATATTGTCTTTATTTTGTTGTCTTTTTCCAGCTTCATGCATTGGGATTAATTGATTTTGATTCTCTTGACTCATTGTTGGCATTTGAGACACTGAATTGTCCTTGAACGCTGCTATGCCCTTTGAATATGCAGTGATTTTATTCTTGTTATAGTCTATGTAATCTGCAGAGGTTTTTATTTTTTTTTCTTGACTCTACTTTGTTTTAAAGACTTTGAAAAAATATTATGCTTTTAGACTTCTTGTTTTTATTAATTTTTAAAATGTATCTCAAATACAAATAGAGTGTGAATACTTTTTATTTTTGGAATTTAATGAGATATTTCGAAGTCTGATATGTGGTCAGTTTTATAATATAACATGGTTACTTAAAATAAGCTGATATGTTTGTGCTGAGGATTTAGAGTGTGATATATGTTAATTAGATCTGACTTATCGATCAGGTTAGTTAAGCCTTCTACATTGAAGTTTTATGAGCAGAGAAAAGTGACTTTTAGCCTTTGCTGTTTGTATATTTGGTATGCTAATTTCAGAGTCTTATATTTATCTATAACTATGTGGATATGATTGCTCAAGAGAACTTTGCCAAGAAATTATGGGGAAAAAAGCATGAGTTAGCAAATATTGGAACACAAATGGAAGAAAAGATTGAGAGTTGAATTTTCAAACAGAAGTAAAGGACTTCTAGTTTCCAGTCCAGCATATAAAAAGCTTAGAAGTTGTCACTCCATCTTAAGAATAAGTAAAAAGCTGAAGAAATGGAAAAATCAGCAACTGAAGTGAGATCAGTGAGCAAACCACTCCCCCCATTCCTTCTCTGCAAATTGGAGAGATTAACAGGCAAATACAGAGAATCACAACTTACCAGAGCAGAAACCCATGAGCAAAAACTAGTGCTGGGGTAGGGAAACCTGAACTGTAAATGACAAATTGCTGGACATCTAGAGTAGACAATCTGAAAGCTTAAACTTCAGGAGGACCCAGTCATGAGGTTGCCCCCACACTTCTGTGAGTTTTATCTCTTAGAGCTCTGTTCACAGGTTCTCACAGTGAATGTCAGAAAAATCCTCTCCTGCTTTCATTAGTGGGAGGAAATTAGGAAAAGGAACCATTTTGAAATATGCTAGAACATTCTGTTCTTAACAAGATCTCACCTCAGGAGCAACTTCCTACTCAGAGACTAACCCATGGGGTTTTGTTAAGAGTCAAATTGATCTGGAGGAAGGGAAATACCCTACTACAATTGATTCTATCCCTCTGCATGGAAGAAGAGATATATCCGCCTCTAACCCCATCTAGCCTTCCATGGGGGAGAAAGGAAATGCCCAAGTCCAGTCCACTCTCCCCATCCTGTGGGGCTACAGGTGGGGATAATGGAGAAGTACTGCTAAACTCACAGTTCAGAGGCTCCATATAAAGAAATAGGAATAAATCTACAAAAATAAACAAAGGTATTACAGAATGTGTAAGTGATGGTAAATTAAAATTTTTATTTTTCTTGTTCATAATTGATCTAACAGATGAGTTCCTTTAAAGTAATAATAGCAACAATATATTCAAATTTATGTGTATATATATATATAGAGAGAGAGAGAATGGTGAGATGTGCACACGAGAAAGCACTCTTGGAGAACTTAAAAAATATTTTGAAGTAAGTGAAAATGAAAACACAATTTTTCAAAATTTGTGAGGTGCATGAAGGCAGTGCTTACAAGTGAAATATATAGAATTGAAGGTGTGTATAATAAAGACATCTAAAATCAGTCATTCAGACTTTCACCTTAGGAAACCAGAAAAAGAAAAGCAAATTGAATCCACATTAAGCAAATGAGAAAATTATAAAATATAAAGCAGAAACCAGTGAAATTGAAAACTAGAAATCAATGGATGAAATCACTATAACAAAAAACCTGTTCTTTGAAAAAATTAATAAAATTGATAGTCATCTTACTAAGCTAAGAAGAAAGATCAGAAGTATTTTACTATTTTCCCCAGTAAGGCAAATAGAATTCCATAATGTAGTTGGGGACTGGGATAAATTCAGGCTGGGGTGCAGTTTTGGTAATATTCTTATACTTCCAGTTTGCCCAGCTGTTTGGGAATAATACTACAGGGCTCTTAATCAAGAGCTCTGAGGTTCAGCAAGCCCGTACCTGTGTTGGGTACTAAATGTTAATGCTTTTCTCTTTTGCCGAGTGGACCCATCAGTATTTCCCTCTTCTTTTTTGAGCCTTTGTGCTTGACTTTGTAGTACCCTTCTCTGTGTAGCTTGAGTATTTGGCAATTGTCAGAGGAGGAGAGCAAGAATTATGCTAGGGATAGTTCTTGCCTTTCTCTTTTCAATAGCAGTTCTACCCTTTAAATTTCCAATTTTCTCTCTTTAGTTTTATTATTTCATCAAAATATCTTTTGACTTCAGTGCCCACAGTGGTGGCACATATGTATGTGTGTGTTTAATATATAAATTTTATACACTGATTATGTACATGTAAAATACATGTAATATATATAATATATTATATGAATAATCTGGATTTTCTAGCTTTTCTCACTGAAAGTATGAATTTGCCATCTGCCATGGGCAGATATATTACTTGAAAGCCAGTGTGTGTGTGTGTGTGTGAGCATGTGCATGCATGTGCAAGTCTGTGTGTGTATGCATACAAACTTCAATACACAAACTCCTTTTATGTGATATATTTTACAATTAGATACATTGCAAGCTTTTTGAAAAACATGAACTTCTATGCCATTATAAATATATGATGCATGTTTCCCCAATTTTAATTGTTTTGGCTAATACGCCAGTCTTCCCTGTTTTCCAAGTTCTCAACGTTAAAGATGTTTCTTTCCTCGGACCTCCCTTCTATGCAGACATACAATCTGTTACCAACTTCAGTCCATTTTATATCTGTTCTGTGTCTTGCTCATCTCGTACCTACTGTTACTGCTGTTTACCTAATTTACTCTTATTTCTTCTATTGATTTCTTTAGTTGCTTTGTAATTGGTCTCTCCTGAATAGTTTTCTTCTCCAAATCTCTACTACAATCCGCTGTATGCCTTACTGCTAGGAAAAACTTTCCACTTAAGTCATTTAATCTCCAAGCTAAAAAGAAAAAGAAAAAAAATCTGTGTATTCCCATTTAAAAAACTACAACAACAACAATATGTTTTATAATCCTTAGCCCCATTGTCAAGGTTATAAGTAACTGTACCCCTATGTACCCTTGCATAGGGAGTTGTACTCCAACTCTAGCACTTACTACAAACCTTATTAAAACTGCACAAGTGCTTAGTTCTTTACCTTTTTTATAGCTTTCACTATCTTGTTTCTGTTAGTTTACAGCACCTTTCCCTATTTTTACATGTACAAATCCTACTTACCGTACAAAGTTTAGTTCATGTGCTGTCTTCCTCATACAGTTTTCTCAAACTACATGTAGTGGGAAGGGAATCTAACAGATATTGTTAAATCTCTATTGTCAGATATTGTGCCATGCATCTTCATGTAAATGATCACATTTCAAAACAACAGTTCAAGCTAAATATTGTTATCTTGTGCCTTTTTCTTAAAATCAAATGACCCTAAAAGAAGCACATCTTCTTACTTAAGTGTGCAAAAAGCAATATATGGCTAGGGTTCCTTTTGAACACAAAGATATCTAATTACACAGCACTGTTTTTTCCATTTCTTTGCATGCTCACTACTTTATGAAATTATCTATTCCACCTTTAGACTTTATCTGTATTATTTAAGTGAATTATTTTATTTTATATACCATCTGTATGTATACCTGACATTTGGTCCCTTGGTAAAATCTGATTTTGATTCTCTCTCTACATGCTCTCAACAGGTATTAGGAAAGTCATCCTGCATTATCTCCCCCAGCATCATCACCATTACCATCACCACTCAACTTGATTGATCTTATCTCTGGCATATTCAAAGTCATGTTATAACAGTGCTTAAAAGTGGCCCAGCTCTGTCTGGGGATAAAATGTTCTTACACTGAAAATTTAAATTCAGTAAAATACAGAGAACTGTTCTTTTTAAATTGATATTTTAAATGTGAAGGTTTTTGTGCTTGTGGAAGAGTGTTGTTATCTACAATTGAGGTTTTTTTTTTTCCCTTTAAAACAAGGAAAAGAAATATTGAGTCTTTGTACTTTTTTTTTTTTTTTTCAAGGGCATTCTCAGATGAAAGAACAGGTTATACCTGAGGCTCCAACTCTAGCACTTAGAGTTTAAATAGGAGAGGCAGCCTGAAATGAAAATCTCAGGCAGTGCTGTGACTTGTCTTGTAACATCAGCCTGACCTCAATGTAAATTGTTTTTTAGATGGTGGGGACAAATGAGAAAACTTGTGAGCAAGTTAAGAAAACACAACTTTTACCTAGAAGAAGATTGCCCTTGGGGATACATTTAAATCTTTTGAAAGCTATACCTGTCTGCTGTTTATGAAACATGAGAAGTGGTCTGCCTCAGCCATTCTTGTCTCTGCTTCTAATACATGTCAGTCTCCCAGAAGGAAGGCATATTTGTATATGCTAGTTCTAAGCAGGGTTAAGGGGTAAAATCTGAGTTCATTGTAATAGGACTGTTATCCTGGGATGTTCCTCACCTCTTTGCTGCAGAACCCTATCAGTCACAGGCCTGGAAAATGTTTGGGCCTCACTGACAAATAGAATAGGGCACAGGATATAGCCTTGGACAGAGAATCACATGATATGAATCACAACACAATTAATGTAAGTATTCAGTTAGGGACAGGGCAATGAAAAATACTTTGCAAACATTTATAAAGACTTCTGCAAAAATTCAAGAAGGTAAACCAACATTATGTACCAATAATGTTCCAGAGACTTCATATGTATTGTTTTAATTAGTATTCCTACAACACTGAGGCATGATTTGACTTGACTTTACTAATATTGTCATTGAGAGTCACAGAAGTTTTTAAATTTGCAAATAGTAATAGTATGTAAAAGACTTAAAATTCAGTGTCAGCACTTTCCAGAGTTCAATAACTATCTAATAATCTAAAAAAGAACATGAAATTCTGAAAAGCATCAGATATGGGATTAGGAAATTAGGAAATTAGGATCCTATACCTGGTTTTGACCTAACAGGTAACCTGTGTATTAACCTCATTTCACAGAAGTTGTTTCATTGTGTATATAAATAAGGAGAAGGTAGTTCATATAGTTAATACCATTGTACATGTGCTATATATTTTTACCAAAAAAGTATGGCTGTTACTATTTTATAATTGTGAGAAATAAGATGTAGAAAATTTGTGTAACTGGGAAAGCATAGCCAGTGAGCACTAGTCAGGTCTCCAGCCCAAGAATTTTAAAGAACAAAAGCCACATCATTTACATCACCTTTTGTTAAAAAAAAAAAGCAACAATATTTTCTGAAGGAGTGCAGAGTGAAATCAAGCAGGCATATTCAAAGGGGAGTTGACTTAGAAGAGGAATGAGGCAAGAGATACTTCCTGTTTTTCTGGTTCTTATTCTTAGGGTAAACCATAGTCAGAAATGTACAGGGCTTTAACTTCCCAATGGAAAAAACACAGTCTTTTAGGACTGAAGACCCCAAAAAACAGAACTCAGACCATCCAAAGTGGCTAGAAAGTGAGAGAGAAGTCCCATTAGGGAGAACCACTCTAACTCTCATACTAAGGTTTGGACAGATTTTACAAATTTTAGGATTGCCAAAAATTATGTATGCATGGAACGGCAAATTACAGCCTAGATAAGAATAAAAATAATGAACGAAGGTTTGAGCAGATATCCAAGTGAGAGCTTATAATTTGAGTTTTAAAAAATTGATTGCCTGCCAAACAACAAAAAATCAAACTGGTAGAATATAACAGAATCCAGAATCTCCACTGTGGAACTTCCACATTGTACAGGATATAATCCAAATTATTATACATCTGAAGAAGAAAGAAAATGTAACCCTGAGGTGACCTAGATGCTGGAATTAGCAGCAAGTATTTTAAAGCAACTAAAATAACCACACTCAATGTTATAAAGGAAAATGTGCTCTCATTGTATGAAAAAAAAATAGAAAATTGTGGCAAATAAATAGAAATTAACAAAAAATAGAATGAAAATTCTACAAATGAAAAGTACCGTATCTATAAAAAAAATTTTAACGGATGAGACCAATAACATAATAAAATAGAAATTAACAAAAAATAGAATGAAAATTCTACAAATGAAAAGTACTGTATCTATAAAAAAAATTTTAACGGGTGAGACCAATAACATAATAAATATGACAAAGGGAAAATCAGTGAGCTTGAGGACAGATAAATATAATCATTTAATTTGAACCAGAAAAAGGAAAGGAGCCAAAAATTTTAAAAAGAAGGAAATTTAGACTCAGCTTTTTTGGCAATATAATTGAAGGTCTAATATGTGTGCAAGTGGCAGCCCAGAATAGGAGAAACGACAGAGAAGGGTTTAAAAAATAATAGTTGAAAAAACAATGGTAGAACATTTCCCAAATTTTAGTGAAAGATACACAATTATTGATTCAAGAAGCTAAGCAAACTGAGGCCGCATGTATATTTTTTAATCTGGTTGAGTTCTTTGTCTTTATCATATCAAAATCCTGACTGATCTTTCCAGCTCTCCCTGAGTTCTCATCTTGCTACAACTTCCTCCTAATTGTATTCCCTAAATAACAGATATGACAGTGTTAACACTTTTCTCAACAAGGGTCCATGGCTCTCCATTGTCCATGGCATAAAATATTTAATGGCCAATAATACCTTTCTTCCATCTGCTCATATGATATTTTGTTTTCATCATTTTTGGGGTCCACGTTTTTGTTTGTTGACCTTGCATTCATGGTACACTATATTGATTTAAACGACTATGCTTTTTGTTGAACTATTTTTCTCTTACTTGTTAAAGTCAGACATAATCCTCAAAAGTTCAGGAGCTCTAAAACATATTTTTTTGTCTCTTCGATACTGATAGAAACATAATTTACATAATACTTAAGACACTTTTGTAGTCAGTGAAGATAATTCCCTAGAGGGACCTTCAGCTTTAAATGATATGGTGTAGATAGCAGCAATTGTGAATGCAGGAGAAAATCAGAACGTGAGAAGAGCTAAAACATAATAAAATTGAAAATGAAGGCATTTGGTGAAAGACACTTCAAAAGGAGTTTTCCTTCATAAATCCTTAAAGCACTTCAAGAAAAAAGGATTTATCTAAATATAATGATTTATGAAATTATGTATTTGTAATTATTTAGTATAAATATTCTCTTGAAAAGGATACAAACAGTTCTAGAGTCTACTTTTAAACATTATTTCCCTCCTTGGTGTGTTCATTAGACTTTCACTCATGCGCATAGCAACTTCTGTCTTACCAACAGAAAAACGATCTCCTCCCCCCCGCCCCTTCCACCTTTCTCTTTCTTTTCCTTTCCTGTATTTAAGCATGTGGTTATCACTTAGTGTAGCCCTGGCTGTTGCTAATTAGTAAACATGAAAGAGGTGTTGTAAAAGGGCCATATTTCTCCCAAATGGATCCTTTTGGGAAAATCCAAATTTCCTAGGAATGTGAATCTGGGTCATTTGAGAATGCAGAGAGTATGCTTATTCTTTCTGTCAAAGATAAAAGCCACTGCAGGAAAAGTTCAAATGATAGAATATGAGAAAAAGGACAAACAGTAGCCAAAATGGTATAGAAATCGTCAGGTCTTGACTACAAAAGAGAACACACATGGCCCAGTCTGAGCCCATTGCTGTGCAAAAGCATAAGCTGTAAGATCTGAGGAAAGACTTGAGTATTTGAGATATGAGAAATTGGGTGCTTCATTCTGTTCCTTTCCAAATACAGTACCCCCATTCCTTTTAATTATTTCACATCAAGATGTAACAGAATGGTGTAGTGGATGAGCATGAGATTTTTATTCAGGAAACATGGACGTGAATCCACCATATAGTAATCTTGTGAATTTTGGCAAATTGTCTGACATTTCTGAGCCTCAGTTTCCTAATCTGTCAAATGAAGAAAATAGTAATCTCTTCCAATTTGCTAAATTTTAATAATGTATGTAAGTTGGTCCAGTGTGTGTGTGTGTGTGTGTGTGTGTGTGTGTGTGTGTGTTTTGTAAATTTAAACCATGGATCACATCTACTCTTTTTTTATGTTTTTAAAAATTTTATTATTATTATGTTCAATTAGCCAGCATACAGTACATCACTAGTTTTTGATGTAGTGTTCAGTGATTCATTAGTTGGATGTAACACCCAGTGCTCATCACCACGTGTGGCCTCCTTAATACCCATCACCCAGTTACCCCATCCCCCCACTGCCCTACCTTCTGTAACCCTCATTTTGGTTCCTGGAGTCCAGAGTCTCTCATGGTTTGTCGTCTTCTCTGATTTCCTCATCTACTCTTATCCCCGTTTTGCCAGCTCCAGGATCCCTGTTTCCTACTAGACTTCTGGATGAAGAGATGAAGGATTTCCTTTCTACTGTGGGATGTAACATCTAAGTATCAATAAGTCACCTTGGTTTGTCGTCTTCTCTGATTTCCTCATCTACTCTTATCCCCGTTTTGCCAGCTCCAGGATCCCTGTTTCCTACTAGACTTCTGGAATGCTAAGAGATGAAGGATTTCCTTTCTACTGTGGGATGTAAACATCTAAGTATCAACAAGTCACCTTGGTCAAAAATGCTAAAGGAAAGATTGAATGACCTTTTAATTTACTCTTGAGAAATCATGTAATTTTTGTCATATGACACATGATCAAAATAATAAGCAGAAAAAATGTAGGAGGAATGTCTTAAAGAGGTGTGTCAAGAGTAACTACTGAACGTATCATATTACTCTTCTGGACTTTGTGACTGTTGTGGTATTGGCCAAGCTTTTAATTTTTAAAATCATTTTGTCTTCTTTTTCTCGTTGATAAATATTCATATTTCATAGTTTAATATTGTAGTTTGAATTAGATTCAGGCCACACAAATTCTGCATCAGTCTCCTTTTGAGAGCAAAAGAGTTTCCTTATGAGGGAGATAAAACTCCTTTTTGGCCCAGGGAAACTTCATTATCTTCTTTCATCTTTTATGTCCTCATTGGTAAAATTGCAAAATAGTCCCTTAACACCTTACAGGTTTGATATCCGAATACTTGAAAAAACAAATGGCAACTTTAATCCTTGAGTACACATTAATTATAATTTGTGGTGAGGCTTACATTCAAATCTCTGGTTAATTACTTCAGACACTGGCAGAATAGCATGGGGTAAGGGGAATGCATCATCTCATGTTAACACAATAAAATGTTCTTTTATTTTAAGATGGCTCTTGGGGCTTACTTCTTGGGAGACAAGAATCATGAGCTGATTCTCCAGTACTGAATTTCTGCTAATATTTCTACACTCTCTTAAAATAATTGACATAAACTTGAGAGACAGAAAGGGCAGGAATTACATAGTCTAAGGTCATTAAACAGAGCAAAGTGTGCAGAAGGGTATGGATTCAGTGTCTTCTAAACTAGATCATCAATCTTGACTATTGGCAAAGAGATTTTGTATATTCAGATGAGATGTGTCATCAAAAGAAGCTTACACATGTACTTCCTATGTAGAATTTGTGACAAGTTATTCAACATTCAGTAGCAGAAATTTCACCAATAGCAGGTACATAGTAGGCTTAACTTGAGAGAAGAAAAGTGGCAAATATACTCTATAAATCAGTAAATTATTGACAAATAATTTTGGTATTTGAAAAATATTTAGACAACTAGTTAAATGTTTCAACTCTCTTAACTTTCCAGACTCTCAGACATGCAGTGTGACTGCATTCGTGATGGAAAACTATTACACATTGTTTTTATAGAATCTCAGAATTGGAAAGGAAAGTAAAACCATCTGTTTACTGTCCATCAGAATTATAGTCCAGTCTCTCTAACTGTGCTCTATTGAACACTAGTACCTGATAGGATACTGATAGGTGTTCCTACCTTGTAAAGCAAGCCATCATGTGGTTGGATGATCAGAATTCAGTTCAATTATAAATTTCTATGTACGAATATTGATACAGAATCCTGTCTTCCAACTAAGGATCATTGTTTTATCTTTTGAAATAACTTTTGCTCTTCCCTTTGTCTCAAAATAGTTTTATTTATGCTATAGTAGACATTTTGGTTGTTCCCTCCACAAATATTCTCCCCCCTCTTGTGTAGCAACCATGGTCATTGGATGAAGTTGACCATAGGTGAGCCCTGGTAGTTCTAAGCCATCACGATTGCCTATCCCCAGTGCTTCATCTTCGTCCAGTTCACTGTCATCTCATTTCTGGTCTCTTAAAATCAATCAGTTATCTCCTAACTGTGCTTCCCATTTCTCTCTGTCCTTATTAGAATCCATTCTCCAACAGCCTAGATGATTTCCAAAATCACTAATCATACTATGTTACTTCTCTGTTTCATTTGTGCACAAAATTCTGTAATTGCATTGCTTTGCCCTGTGAATAGAATCTGATGTTTTTTTCATGGCTTACAAAAACCCCATTGTAATCCAATTTTTCTCTACTTCTCCAGACTTTTATGATAACATTCCACAATTGGATCATTACTCTCTGGTCACCTCAGCTTCCTTTTCTTCTCTCAGACAACTAAACCTTTATCTACATCTGGGACTTTGCATTTGTCCTTCTTTTCCCTAAAAATCTCTTCCCACAGTAGTTCACCAGCCTGATCCGTTCCCCTTGTCGTATATCAACCAAATGTAATTGTTTTAAGAGTGCCATCCCACACTAGTATCACTAGAGTACCCACTCCGTGGTACTCTATTCTTGTTAGCCAGTGTATTTCCTTCATGTAACATGGCATAAGAAATAATGATCTCGTATGTTTCTTTACTTTTTATGTTAAATATCTCCCCTAATGGAACGTGAGCTGCATGAGTATAGAGGCTATTTCTATTTTCATTACTGCTTTCAAATAAGTATTTGAACAGTGGCTTGTATATTGTAACTGCCCAACACATAATTATAAGATGGGGAATAAACAAATTGAGCTTGCATACAGTATTTTATTCTTCTTCTTCTTAGTCATCAACATTAAATAACAAGTATCAATTGCATATGATATAGAACACAATGGTAATAGGAGAGAGTGCCTTGAATAACATGCCATAAAATGTAAAAGAAACTGTTTTCAGTAACCTCATCGAAGTAGCATTTGGCATGACATATTGAGATAATCACCTATCCCATTTGGCTTTCCTGACTACTCTAGCCTATAATCATCTTTACCAGTGAGCATTTCGTAGCCTTTGTTGAGTGTATAGCTCATTTGACATTAACACAAACTATTGTATGAAATCAAATACAGTAACTTAAATTGCTGTCTCATTTATACTTTTTTCATGTTTATAAGAAAATGTGATATGCGAATATCTTACTTCTCATGAACTATTATAACTTTCCAGAGGGTGACGAGTTATAGACAGTGCTAATCACTGTTTAGTAAACAGTCATTGCACCAATGCACATTTATGTACTTCTTTGATAAAACAAGTGTTTATAATTTTCTGGGGGACTTGTCTTCACTTCTTTCTGCCATACGCTCTCTTCAAGGAAAAAGGATTTTCATTTCTGGCTGTGTCCCAGAGTCATCATTTCCTTTTTTTCTGGTGTAGAAACCAAAAAATAAGGAATAGAGGATAACTTGAGGCTCTTGACTTGGCAAACATCTTTTGACTCACACGAGACATTGTGTTAGACTTTGGAGATACAGAAGGCAACTAACAGATGAGTTCCCTATTGGAACATCTATCATAGCCAGTGGATACAAAAGAAACAAATAAACACATAAAAGAGATAAACAGATTTTTTCATATGTTTTGAAGGTCAATCTGAAATGATCCCTGTTGTTGAGCTGACAGATTGGGGGGGGTGGAATTCAGGCTTTAATCATCTCACAAGGAAGCCAGGTTGGCTTGTATAATAAAGATCGGCCGAGAAGAAAAAGTAAAAATCTATGTGGACTGATTTTGTGAGCAAGTTTAAGCGTATCTGGGATTTAGGACGAGAGTTTTTGATTAGCTGCTATGTTTGTAAGCTGCATTGAGAACAGGAGGGGGCACATCTGCTTCTGAGTTGTACAGTGTAATAATAAAAAATATTATTTTCTTCTTTTTTTGGCAGAAGCTACCATAAAGATATAAATTTCTTCTCAAATGTCTTTGGTTGCAGTAGTGATGTTCTATTGAGTATGGCACAAAGCCTAAGTAGGTTACATTGAGTTAGTTCATGTTTGGCATAGTGGCTGACAGGAAATATTCAATAAATTGCTCCTTATTCCCTTGTTTCATTTCCCTGGCTTAGACTACGACTTAAATAACCATTATTCCTTATAGTTAAGAGCTTGCTAAGCCATGTCATTGAAGCTTCCTTCATTCCTCCCCCTGCCTTCTAGCCTTCTCTCTCTCCCTTATTGACATCCACCCACTAACTATTCTCATTCCCACCCTCCTTTCTTAGAAATACATATATATCAAGCTCTTAAAATGAATCAAGTAAGATAAATTCCCAGGAAGATTAAAATAATAACTGGAGTTTCTTCATAGAACTTACTTTTGAACCTTCCAAGGTCTTCACTGTTTCTTTTAAACCAATGATGTCCTGGCATTGGCTCAAAGGTCCTGTTACGTTTCCTATAAATTACGTAGTTTACTATGTTTTCTCATAGCAAAGCTAGATTGGTAAGTCTGTAATTTCCAAAATCATCATTCTTTCCTTCTTTCTAAAAAGATGAATGTATTATTGACCTTGTTTTCTCCTTGGTTTGATATTTTATGGATGTGTCAATACATCCTGTCTAGAAGATCTCAGGAGCCCTTCCCTCCTCAAAACTGAACATTAAAATGCTGTGCTCTCTGTATACATGTTTATGGGTGGTATGGGGGAATAGAACAAAGGCCCAATTTAATAAGCTCTGGCAATACGGTAGGCACTAGACTGAAAACATTACCTATGTGTTTTTAAATTTTTCTTTATAGAAACGCCATCTTGCAGATAATGAAATGGAGGCATGGGAAGATTAGGCAATATTGAATTATCAGGTTAGGATCAAGTTAGTTTTTAAAAGGAAAGCTAATTTATCCCCCCGCCTCTGCTCCCATTTTGTGGAAATAAGTGTTGCTCCATTAATTATATTTAAATCAATATAATTATTTATTTAATAGTTTCTTGTGGTTATCCCTCTTAAGTAGGTATGAAGAGCCTAGTTTATTATGCCTTGAATTGTGTTCAATTCTAAAGGGAAGTGAAAAGATAGTATGATCTACATCTTTGCCTTCTTGAGGTATCCTGACTCATTCTTCTGCCTTTAAAGTAGATCCTGTTAAATATATTTCAGTGTGTCTGTGTTTCGTTGTGGTGACATCAAGAAATGCGGACTCCATAAACTCTTCCAGTGCTTCCTTTAAATATTTAACAATATGTCAATAAATGCACAAAACACTTTGGAGGGAGTTGTTACAATGGTGTCTCAGCATAGCTTGATTTCTGTGTGTGTGGTATTGAGTACACCATCTGAACTTTGCAAGCCTTGTTTTCCTTATCTCTAGAATGGAAATGTTGTGACTGAAAGATATTGAAAGTTTCTCTAAGATTCTATTAAAGTGTCTGCTATATCTAACTTCAATCCTACAAGCATCAATTTAGGTCGAGGCTATGAGTTCATACTAGTTTCTCAGTGGAAAGATAGAGGAAATTATCTTTCTTTTAAAATTACAGCCTTTGGGGGAAAATTATGTAATTTTGAGACCAAGAGTCTAGATTTGGGAAGGAAATATATTAATAAACACATGCTTTAATCAGTTTGGTCAATAAAATATTCCTTTACTTGAGTGGAGGACAGTTTTGTGAGTAGTAAGCAATGATTTTAAGTTTTTAAGATGGCAACAGTAATTTGTTTTTCAACTGAATCTCTATAAAATCTTCCCCCTAAGACTTGAAATTACAGCAAAACAATACATTACTCTGCATTTTCTAGATAAAAAATTAGCCGTGTTGTATCTCTGATGATTTTTAAAAGCATGTAACAGAGGAAATCTAAATTAAGAGCTGAAATTCCTTGTATAAGCATTTCTCTTTGATATGAGAAAAATCTTAGTAATTGTAACAGGTAAATATGTAGAACACATCTCAGTCCCAGTTCAGCTTGAACTTAGTGTTAAGGTGTTTGCTATAACTATTACCTTATTTTTTTCCCTGAAATTTGGCAACATCAGCTAATCATCACCAACTTTAAAGTCCTTGACTCTTTAGGATAGCAATTTAGAAGATAGATCCAAATACATTTGGAACTAAAATTGCTTGATAAATATAAGCATCACTTTAAAAGGGATCTAGACATAAAATAAATGTTAAAATCAATAAGAAAAAGGAAGAAGAACTTGGAATATAAACAGAAACAAATGAACCTAACCGTATTTCATATGAATAACATAACTACACTGAAGGAAAGGAGAAAAGAGCCATGTAGCCTTTGAACACAGTATTTTAGCTACATAACGGCCTGCTAGATGTATAATAATTGTAGAGAACTTTGTTAGCAAGGTTGTTTTTCTCAATGTTTTGGGTTAAAATTTCTGAAACATTCTCTGTATATTCTAGGACTATGTAAATAAGTAAATATACTGTGGATAAAGGAATTAGGTTTCTCATTTTGGAGAAAGAAGTGACAAATATGGAGAGGAAAGCCAAAATAAATCTTTTGTTGCTGAAATGAAGAAGTTGGAGCAATTAATATGAATTCATGATTTTCAGTATATATAGGTAGATATTTAAAATATAAATATACGTAGAATATAGTATCTTTTATAGAACATATGTGTGTAGATATAAATATGTATGTAGATATTTGTGTGTGTGTATTATATATATGTGTGTATATTATGTGTGTGTGTCCATATATATATATATATATATTCTTTTTGTCATCAAAATTTTGTTCCCTGTTAGCTCCCATTGATGTTCCTTGCCTGTTTAATTATTTCTATGAAGGTTCAAAAAATGGTGATTTTTTTTATTTTTAAGATTTTATTTGTTTGACAGAGAGAAACACAGCGAGAGAGGGAACACAATCAGGGGGAGTGGGAGAGGGAGAAGCATCGGGCTGCTGAGCAGAGAGCCTGATGCGGGTCTCAATCCCAGAATCCTGGGATCATGACCTGAGCCGAAGGCAGATGCTTAATGACTGAGCCACCCAGGGACCCCCAAAAATGGTGATTTTCTAATTCTATCATTTCTTCCACATTTATTTATACTAGTTGGCTTTTGAACATAAAAAGAACGGAGATTTGGGGCACCTGTGTGGCTCAGTCATTTAAGTATTCAACTCTTGGTTTTGGCTCAGGTCGTGATCTTGTGGTCCTGGGATTGAGTCCCTGCACTGACTCCGTGCTCAATGCGAAGTCTACTTATCCCTCTTCTTCCCCCTCTGCCGCTGCTTGTGTATGCACGTCCACACATTCTCTCTCAAATAAATAAAATCATTCAAAAAAAAGATTCTGTGTAGATTCTGTATTCTACTTCTGTCTCCTGAAAGAGCTTGTAAACCTCACATCCTAGTAGCAATGAGCCTACCTGATGCCTTTATCTTGTTTTCTGTATACTATTCTCCACTAACTGTAACCAGGGGTTCTTGAGAAGTGGAAGCTTACATTGTATAAATATATTCAGGCAAGTATCATCAATATGTATTAAAATGAAGATGTACAAATTTGATGAGAAAATAGGATCTTTACATGATCCAGTGTTTCCCCCAGTAATGACTTTTAATGAGAAATCAGGCACAAAATAACCTAGTATTCAGAGTTAACATGACCAGTAATAGAACAAACCACACCATGTGCCTTCCGAACTTGATAGACTGAGAAGAACACAATAGCGCTTCTGTGGTTGGTACTCCAGCTGAGAAATGCATAATCTGAATATGATCATGAGGAAGTACCACACAAGGCCAAATTCAGGGCCATTCTACAAACAAGTGCCCTATACTTGTCGAAAATGTCAAGCTTTACAACTCTCCAGTTAAACAAAACAAAGCAGGGCTCCTTAGAGAAATGGTTGATTAAAGTGCTGGACCAGGGAATATTCTAGATAAGCCTGGAAATTCTTTTACTGCCAGAAACAAGCAAACAGTGAAAAAAAAACAGAATGATAGAGGTATATCAAAGGGACACAAGAGACAGCCAAAAGAGCTCCCAACAGCCAAAGGCAAAAACTTTTGAACAACAAAATAAATAATGTAGCATTGGGATAATAACCCAAAGTAAAAATAAATATTCATGAGCTCATACTAATATAAATAAATGGTTAAATCAACAAATACGTGGGAGAATAGATAAGTCTCTGTATAGGAGAACTCCAAATAATGTATGTAAATACTCTGCCCTCAAGGAGGGGGAATACAGATCTTCCTGGATTTACAATGGGGTTATGCCCCAATAAAACCTTTGTAAGCTGAAAATATCCTAAGATGAAAATGCATGTAAAACACCTGACCTACGAAACATGACGTTAGCCCAGCCTGCCTTAAACATGCTCTCAACACTTACATTAGCTCACAGTTGGGCAAAATCATCTAATACAAAGCCTATTTTATAATAAAGTGTTGAATATCTTATGTAATTTGTTGAATACTGTACTGATAGTGAAAAACAGAATGGCTGAAAAGCACAGAATGGTTGTAAGGATATGAGTTGTTTCCCCGTGTGATCATGTAGCTGACTTGGAGCCATGTCTCACTGCCACTGCCTAGCATGACGAGAAAGTATGACATTGCATATTGCTAGCCCAAAATTCGAAATTCAAAGTACTGAATGCAGACTCTTTAGCATGTTCTACGGTGCTACTGACCCTGTATCTCTTTAGCACCATTGCAAATTGAATCATTGTATGTCATAAGTCAGGGACCATCTGTATAATTTTCTATTCATTTTTTTTCTTTGAAATTCTGCTTTCATTTTTTTGAATCTATTTCATTATATTTTATTCTATTTATATTTATTTTTGTAAATTCAATTAACCAACATATAGTGCATCATTAGTTTCAGATGTAGTGTTCAGTAATTCATCAGTTGCATAAAACATCCAGTGCTCATCACATCACGTGCCCTCCTTAATGCCCATCACCCAATATTCCCCACCCCCCCACCCACCTCCCCTCCAGCAACCCTCAGTTTGTTTCCTTTAGTTAAGAGTCTCTTGTGGTTTGGTGGGAATTCAAGCTGGAACAGCCACTCTGGAAAACAGTATGGAGGTTCCTCAGGAAGTTAAAAATAGAGCTACCCTATGATCCAGCAATTGCACTACTAGGTATTTATCCCAAAGATACAAATGTATTGATCCAGTGGGGCATCTGCACCCTAGTGTTTATAGCGGCAGTGTTCATAATAGCCAAACTGTGGAAAGAGCCAAGATGTCCATTGACAGATGAATGGATAAAGAAGATGTGGTCCATATATACAATGGAATATTATTCAGCCATCAGAAAGGATGAATATTTACCTTTTACATTGACATGGATGGAGCTGGACGGTATTATGCTGACTGAAATAAGTCAATCAGAGAAAGACAATTATGATACGGTTTCACTCATGTGGAATATAAGAAATATCACAGAGGATCAAAGGGGAAGGGAGAGAAAACTGAATGGGAAGTCATTAGAGGGAGGAAAACTATAATTTTCTGCTTCTTAAGTACGGGTTCTGCACAGGAATTCTTTCCAAAGAGTACCATATAGAACTTACGTGTGTGTGTGTATGTGTGTGCATGTGCATGTACATACATTCTTAGAGTGGAGAAATCTTGCACTTACTACCTCAGCGAGTGATCAAGGTTAACATTAACAGTGATAATTCATGTTGTTATGTAATTTGTACTCTCAATATTATGTAATGTAACTTTACCTCCATTCCTCCTCTAAAATACCCATAGACTCACTGTAATTAGACAGAAACATTAGATAAACTCAAACTGAAGGACTTTGTAAAATATCTGACCATTATCTTCAAAATTATGAGGATCATCAAAAATAGAGTAAGTCTGAGAAACTGTCAAAATTTAGAGAAGTCTAAGACATGATAACTGTTATGTTTTATCATGGAAGGTATCCTGGGATAGGAAAGGGACTAGGTAAAATCTAATGAAATCTTAAAGTATAGGGACATCTAGTTAATGATAATGTATCAGTACTGGTTTAGTAGCTATAACAAATCTATCATACTTCTCTAAGATCTTAACAAGGAAAACTGGATATGGAACATATGAGATCTCTATCTTTGTAACTTATGTAAATCTGTAATTATACTAAAATGACATTTGTTTTTCAAATATATATGTCAAAGTCATGAAAGACAAGGGAAGGCTAAAGACCATTTTAGATTAAATGAATAAAAAGACATGCAATGCACGATTCTGGATCCAACTCTCTACCATATTTTTTTTTTCCCTTTTGCAATAAATGACATTTTTAGGACAATTGGAAATTGGAATAGTTTACATAAAACAAGTGATTTCCCTGGGACTACCTTAGGATTTGAGGCTCTAAACATTCAGGGCAAACCAGGAACAGGTTCCCTGTGTCAGTCTGCACTTCCACTGCAATCTATGGAAACAAAAGACAAGTAGCCCTAATTTGCTTTGCAAATCACTATTTCTAGAAAAATTCTTGATCATTTTGCTTACTTGCCAGTTGCTCAGTGTAGCTCAGATCCCAGGGAACACTTTTTAACTTCATTGAATTGCTGGAAGACTTCCCAAACTAAGAGTATACTTCTCTTTATGAAGCTATCTTGTGTCCATAAGATATTTCTGAGAGTCAGTGGTGGTGAGAGGAGCCTCTTTCATAACGCAGCAGATCTCCCCCAACCTGATTCAGCACTGGAGATCTGGAAATGGGTGAAAAATTGAATTTAACATAGGTAGTTTGATTGAAAAAAAGTTATTACTGTGTCTGAAGGCTATTTCCACAGACCCATGATGTGTAGACATCAGAAAATAGCAACAAACAACTTTGATGATGTACTGGAAAGGAAAAAAAAAAGAAAGAAAAAGGAAAAGATTACATGCCACATGCCCTACATATATAGGCTAACTCAGAAATAGGCCCACTGTAAAAATATATTCAGAAAACTAGCCTGTGTTTGAAATCAGTTCTCTGAATATAATTCCTGCCTCTGTATTGTTTTCCTATCAGTATAATTCTTAGAACTAAATATGAAAGGGCAATCATCCTATAGCAAATGAAACTGAAAAGAATAAGTTTTCTAAGGAGAAGTAGATTAAACATGTTAGTTTCTTCCATCATGAGCATTCAGAAATGTTCGAAATGTTGGGCGATACTACCCACCAAATATGTTTCTCAAAATAAAAGAGTTCTTTTATTCCGTTTTTAATCTTCATAATATCTACTTGAAGGGTTGCCCTAAGCAATGCAGGTGTGTTGCTCTGATGGAATAAATGCATCTAATTATTCCAGAACCTCACCCAGAGAGATGTGTAATTATTTGCTTGAACAAAGAACCCTTGAAGTTATCAGTCTCTGATGGGAACAAAAGGAGAGCCATCCTCCAGGTAAGTCCTAAACTGGACTGATGTCTGAATCCAGTCCTTTTCATTCTTCCATTGAGCAATGTACTTCTCACGGGTTCTCTGAGAGTTCCATCACTAAGGATATGTGGTCTTTTTAGTCTCTAATATGCCATTTCATCAGAATACTCCCTTCTCAAAGGACTCAATGAGGAAATATGGTTGATTTTGAACAGGAAAAAAATTTTGAAAATATATTTGTTTATATTTATAGGAGATTGAAACTGCAAAGTGTGAAATTTGTGATAAGTTAGATCAAAATTATATAAGGTAGACCTCTACTCTGGGTGACTTTGGAGAGGTTTTGGAGAAAAATTTCTAGGAGGCCCATTGGTGGTTCCCCCCATCCGCAGTTGCCAAAAACAGAACATCTAGTCTTCTTTTAGCAGCTAGACATGTACACGTTTAGGGTCACAGTGCTGTGTCTGTAAATGAGCAAATTAATAGTATCATGTAGAATAGAGTGAGAGTAACCCAAACCTACCACAGGCATCTGTTAATTTCAAAGTACACTTAGGACAAGGGGAAACAATAACAACAAACTAAAGACAAATAAAGACTATAAACTGGTCAGTAATGACAGTCCTGCCTAAGAAGGAGCCAGCTGATTGCAGTATATATTCAAATGGTGTTAATAAAAAGAATATAAGAATATAGAAGGAGATCCAGGCTACATTGAAACTATTCATTTAGCAACACTGATTGGACATAATATCAAAAACCCATTTGTGTCCTTATTTGTTTTATATACTGCTAGTTAACTTACATGATTAAGGGGATGCTAAATGTGATAGGCAACTGTAGATTGGCTCTTGCCACACATATTACACTTCCTTTCCAATTGTAAAGATAAAAAACAAATATACAAAAACCTTTGTTCACAGACTTCTAGAGCTATGCTTCTGCATGGGAATCGGATCTACCAATTTAGATGTACTGGAGAAATTTAAAAGGCAAGTGGGGAGGCAAGGTGGAAGCCGGCTTCCTGTCGCTGTCTCTATTGGCAAGCAGGGTTGTAGATAAAGAAGTCTAGAGACAATTGAGGCATCTAGACTCAGTTTTCCATTTTTGCATTCCTAGCTTTATGGGTTTAACGGCAGTGGTGGGTGACAAAGCAGGAGCAGCTGCAGCCTCCCCACCTCGGGATGATAGTTCCAGCAAAGTTCCCTTACACGTGGACACCCAGTGATTTGCAGGCCCAGGATTCCCGTCCTTCTTGTGATGCCTCAGGCAATATTAAGTCCTGACTAATTACTAGATTGCAGCAGAGAAATTTTCCCATATGGGATTCCATGTAGTATTATCTTTGCGTAATAAAGACCAGTAATTCTTACAAAAGTCCCTCTATTGCCTTCATAAAGACCTGAATTTAAGAAAATCTTCCAGCTATTAGAATTTGTAAATACCCTTTTGGTAGGCTCTTAACTGATTATTGCTGTGGGATGTAGGGTGGGGAAAAATAAATAAACTTCTCTTAGACAATTCTGTGTTAATCATACTTAAATGTTGTTAGATGAGCTCTCTGTTGCAAAACCCTCTCTGAATACAGATGCACTGTCAGATTTCCAGACTTTGTAAACAGAGCTAAAAGAGAGAATCCCCTACTGAGTGTCAAAACAGTATGTACAGTGGGCTCACGCATGAATCGACCCATACTATATAGGGTCATTACTAGAATAGTCAATGTCTTTATGTGAATAAGTAAAGGGGACACTCCCAGGGCAAAACAGACTTGAAATAGACGTACTCAGGGTGTGGAAATGATAAAAGAACATGCCTCTTCCTCCTTGTTGAAAACTCACACCAAGGATTTCAGCTGCAATTCACCATCTTGAAGAAATGCCCTTTTACAGGGCGTGACATGCAAAACCGTTTATTATGTCTCATTGCCACAACACTGCCCAGAATATGGTAGGTGCTTAAAATGCTTATTATTAAATTTGCCTTCTCAGAACCTGGCAAACGAAGTATGGCAAAGAGTGGGAAAGATACACCTCATCCTGTATCCTCTGCACATAGCCTGAGTTCTGATGCACGTTTACGCAGTGCTTCATATTTTCCTTAAAAACGGGCATACTGCTTTCAGAGCGTCTCTGGACTACCTCCTTGAATAATGAGTCCTATGGGAAGAGCATGTAATACTGTGCTTTTTCTAGCTCTCATTTCTTTTGTGTTTTCTTTGGATGCAAAATGGAGTAACCAGAACCATGAAAGAAAAGTCAGAGCACCCTTCCTTTGAGAAGGTCCTGTACTTGGGCACACCCGACCTTAGTATGCTGCAATAATTAGAATTAAACATGTGAAATTTTATTTTTGTTTCCATGATACACACTCCGCTCCTGCGTATACAGGTGTGCATGTGTGTGTATGTCTGTTATAGTATTTGGAGAATGCAGAGAAAGAGACATCTTTTTTTTTTTTCTACTGCAATATGTATAGATCTTCTAGAATAAATCTATCTCTCCTGATCCATTTAGCAGAACTAATTCACATGCTAATGTCAGATGCCATTCTACTGTCATATGGTTTGCCTAGTTTTTGTCAAGATGTCTGAAATTATTCTTATCTTTGTACTCCTGTATGTAAAGATGCAATATTTTGTTTTTCTCTGACCTATACAATGATTTTCTTCTGTTATTATAGTTCAGCAATTTGGTTATGATCTGCTCAGTTGTGGTTTTCTTTCTTGTTCCTAGCTGGAATTTGAAAAGCCTTCTAGATCTAGGAGTTGATAATTTTTTAAAAATTTGAAAACAAAATAATGACTATCTTCAAATATTTTTCAACTTCCTTTCTTCTTTCTCGAAATCTAGCTATAATATGTGTTATATCATCTGATATTGTACCATTTGTAAATGAGGCTCTGTTCATTTGTACTGTTTTCTTCTCCCCTTCCTTCTCTTCCTTATCCTTCTTTTGGGGTTTTTTTTGTTGTTGTTGTTGGGTTATATGTGTTGTGTTGCTGTTAATATGTTGAAAGTCACTGGTATTCTTTCTGCATGAACTACTCTTCTCTCAAATCCTTCCTGTGTATTTTTTTCATTTTCAATATTTGATTTTTCATCTCTTAAAGTTCTCGACTGCCTTTTTATATCTTCAATGCCCTCATTATATTTATATTTTAATTTAAATCTATTATCACCCTTTTAGTAGGTTTTTTGAAGGTCCTATGTCTTCAATAGTTCAAAAGTCAGAGCTTCAATAGTTCTGACATTTCTGGATGTTGTTTTTATTTTAATTTTTTCACTTATAGCTCACATTCTCTTGTTTTTCTTATGTATAGTAAATTTGTATTGAGTATTAAATATTGTTAAAGTTGTATTTTTGAGAGTCTTATTGTTTTCTGCCTTCATTTGAAGAGTGTTGATGTTTGGACAGTTTTTTTTTTAAGATCTTATTTATTCATTTGACAGAGCGAGAGAGCAGAAGCAGGGGGAACAGTAGAGGCAGAGGGAGAGGCAAGCTCCCCACGGAACAGGGGACACTGGGATCATGACCTGAGAGAAGGCAGACGCTTAACCATCTGAGCCACCCAGATGTACCAACAGGGCAGTTTTTTACTTGCAGATTAGCTTGAATGCTTTTGTAGCTTTTTTTTTTTCTTTTTTTAGTTTGTTAGGTCAGGTCTACAATAAACTTTATTCTAGGAGAACTTTAGCCCTCAAACTAAGGTCTTACCATTATAAGATCTTTGTTGGATTTTTTGTTTGTTTGTTTGTTTCTGATGGGCAACAAGCTCTCTCCGTCCTGATTGGTTAGACTTGAACAATTCCCAAACCTTTGTAAGCTCTGGATCTTTCAGCTACCTCTCTCTGGTAGCTTCCTTCTTAGTCTCCACTGTTTTACTCTACATAAGCACTACAGACACCTGTTATCCCTTATGCAGATTGTCCTTGTTCTTCCTCTGTATGATCCCTCCAGCAGTTTTAGCCTCCCCAAACTGTAATTTATGTCTTGGTAATTCAGCAAAATCACTGTGTTCTTCTTGTGTTCCTCCTTCCCGTACCACACTCAGGAAAGTGAATCATAGCATAAAACCAGAGCATTGGTAGTGTCCATTTTGCTTGTCCTTCTCTGAGGAATCAGAGTCCTGTGATAACTGTTGTCCAATGGCTATAAACATTTTTTCCCATATATTTTGTCCAATTTTCTATTTTCTTACAGGAGAATGGCAAACCAATATCAACCACTCATTTTTAACGTCCCACCCTTTGATAAAGCACTGTGACCCTACCCATATGTTATGTTCAATATGATGTTCTAATGTTTAAGTAATCTCTTTTACTGGAGCATTGCATTCAGTGGGCATCTAATATTTATTATTGATTGAGCGGCTGGTTTCACTTCCATTTTCTACTGTTTATCCATTCAGGGAATGGACAAATTAGTCTCCAGAGATTTCAATTTCAAGCAGAAATAATTGTTCGCTTACAATGTTAAATGTAGTTTTTCTCTGAAATGTTTAAAAGTCACTGCCTAAGACATACTCTGAATCTCCCAAGCTTCAACCGACTCTAAGTCAAGACAAATCTCTATTAAATTTTAACTTACAAATCTTAATAATTTCATGCCTCCCTACAGCTCATTTAAGGAACCTTGTCCCTTGAAGATTTACCTCCCTCATGTACTTCTTTTTTTTTTTTTAAAGATTTTATTTATTTATTCGACAGAGATAGAGACAGCCAGCGAGAGAGGGAACACAAGCAGGGGGAGTGGAAGAGGAAGAAGCAGGCTCATAGCGGAGGAGCCTGATGTGGGGCTCGATCCCATAACACCGCGATCACGCCCTGAGCTGAAGGCAGACGCTTAACCGCTGTGCCACCCAGGCGCCCCCCCCCATACTTCTGGGAATCTTCAAGGGGTATTTTAAACTGCTCTTCTGTTTGTTTCTGCTTATTGTTCTTCTTTAGCCTTGTGAAATTTAGTTTCTCCATTGGTAGAGATTTCCACTGATAATAAATGTATACCTACCGTTTTATTTCCAGAACTAACCACCCATTAACTCACAGTTTTGGTTGGTTGGGACACAAAAGAGTGAGATCTCTTTCCTCCGAGAGCACTCACCCCAGCTTTAGTTAGTACTGCTGCCTTAGAATACGTCAGCAGAGAACTTGGTTCTTGTTACTGCTCCCTCCCAGTTGCCAAGTATTCCAGTACTCCCATCTAGCTGCCTCCTTTTCGGGTATGATCTTCCAGGTGTTTGATGCTGGGTCAAGTATAGTTAGATTTTCGCATGGCCTCTACTTTTGTCTTTCCTTCTTTGTGACAGGAGCATTCTTTTGTCTGTCTGTGTTACACTTGGGTAGCAGAGTCCTACAGCAGAGCTGTTAGAGCTGAGCCTGGCACAAAATTTAGACAGGTGCCTCTTTCAGTTTATATCGTGCTAGCTTTTTCTTCCCTTTATATGCTTCCTATAGACACTAAACTGAATGGTAGGTTTGGCTAGATTCTGAGGTCATCCACTCTGCTCTTCACAGAACAAATATGCTTTTTTCTCTGGCTCTTTCTTTTATTACTCTAAGCATTGTTACCCATCCATTCAGTCTGGCTTTTGTAGAGGTCCTGTTACCTGCTATGTTGGTATATGTGTGAACCTCAGGTGTTGCAAGACTCAAAAGCCTCCTCTATAACCAGTCTCAGGGGAGCTCTCCACTATATATCAGAGTTTTTCTACCTGTGCACATAGGCTGTGTCAGTTTTTATTCCAACCTAATAAGAATGTATTATGTAAGAATAATGGCCAATTCCTACGTGTTAGAACATCTTCCAAAGCTGGTTTAAAATTCAAACTTAAGTTGTCTCTGGGTATTATATAGCTGTGTCCTTTAATAGGGAGCAACATGTATAAATGTAGCCTTAATTTATAGATACATGATTCTTTGAATACTAATGAATATCAAGATGGCTTCAGAAAACCATCTCCTATTTTGTGTCAAATTATAAAAAAGCTGTTTGGAATTTTGATTCATGTGTTCCTAACAATGGACACCAATGATTATACCTGGCTTTCCATCACTAATAATCAGCAACAGATTGTACAAAATATGCAGCTGCTGGGCTGCTGGGCTGGATTCCACCCAAGCACCACAGATCTTTTTATCATGCTCTCCAACTCAGTGGCCCTTTTCCCAAGCAATTACATCAGTACTCGTCAGTGTTTCTTGGCAAATCTTATATTTTCTTTTTATTGCAGGGATGATTTTTTTCCCCTTGAGATTGATGGAATATGTTAACTGTTTGTGTTTAAGACATGAAACTTTTTCATAACCAATTTATTATCTTGATCCACTTCCTTCCCAATTCTATTTTGTAAAACATTTCTAAGCACAGACGGGTGACCACCTGTCAACATATATCGCAAAAAATGTTGAATGCACTTACAAGATCATCTCAAACCTTAGATTGCAAGATGGTATGAAAGCAATAATTGCTTTTTTTCTGGAGCAAAAGTAAAGATATGTTTTCCAATTTGAGATGCTTTGAAAATTGATTTCATATTGCCAAGAATTCTACACACAATGTTATCACATCAAATGTGAAATAGTCCAGTTGTTTTAAACTGAATTACAGCATAATTTGAAACTCTTCCTAGTAGCTCTCCAAGTTTTCTTTTTTATACTGAATATTCTGAAATCTTCTTCTGTTGAGTGCCCCTGAAATCCATGTCAGCATACACGAGGCTTTTTAGGAATATACATACATTATATAATCATAAAACAAATTAGTGTGATAATAAGTGTAGGATGTCTAAATGGTATTATAGACACATTTCTAAGAAAATATGTGATTGATTTAAAAATGACAAAAATGTTTACTGGGTGTCCTTTCTAGCATATTCTTCCAGGTTGTCTCTACTTTTCATGGTTTTGTTCTATTTTACAACTCTATAAGACATAAGAAACTGATAATATTGCAACAGATTTTTATTTATAGAAATGCACATTATCCTGTGGAAAACAGTTGATTATTGCTCTGTGGATATTGACCAATTTTGCATTTATTAAATAAATTATTTTCAGTATTCCTTATTGCCTACATGTGTGTCTGCCCTTTGGATTCTCCTTTAATCTAGTTGTGACATATTGGTTCCCTCATTAATTTATAAAATTAAGTACAGTTTGAGACATTTATATGATAATGGTGGTTTTACTTTTGAAAATAATCTTTTGACAGCTTCTTATATAAATTTTTACTAAAGTTGGGTTATCAGTTTTTTGGTTGAATGATTTTATAATTTTTGTATCAACTTATCTATCATTTGTGCTGACTTCACTTTATCCGGGCTTATGCTTTGTTGTAATGTTCCTTGCAATGCAAGATTGAAAGCTAGAAATGCCAGCAGGATATTTTCTTGCCATTTTTATTGAAATAACAGATAATGCATGTGAATCAATCATAAATACTATAGTATACTAGCTGTGACATATCGTTTTTCCTTGTCTTCTTTTTTTTAAAAAAATTAAATTAGCAATTATATGAATACTCTTAAGACTGAAAAAACTGACATAGCTTACCATGTAGGAAAGTGGGCTTGGAATTCACTCAAGTCTATGCCGACTCAGCTTTAGAAACTACTACTTAGAAATACAATTACATTTCGTTTAAAATAAAATGTGAAAACACTCAACTGCCTACTATCAATAAGAACCACTAAACTCTGAAGATACAAATTTAAATAAGTTATCATGCCTGCTCACGGGAAGCATGAAGCCTAGAACTAACAGTTGATGGTAAAGATATTCTTCTTTAGTTTAGTGTTGTATAGAAACTGAACAGCTGACCTAATACTGTTATCTAATGCATACTTAACATTAGATAAATAATAACTGTGACATCTCTTCTATTGAAAAGTATCCAGTCAGTAGTACATATTAGTGACTCATAACTCCAAATGTAGTCATATTTGCCATGTATTTGAAAAAAAAGATTTGCACTAAGTGCTCAGAACACATGGTGTATTCTGTTTGATTCATGTGATAATAATTTATTCAATATTTACCAGGTTATATGCATTAGGTTAGTAAGTTTACAAAGATTAATATGGCATAGATTCTCCCCTTACTTGAACAAATATAAGTGTTGTTGGGCAAGGAAGGAAAAGAAATATCAATAATTAAGTATATGGAAATTCTGTAGGCATTACAAACAGAACTATGAACAAAGAATTAAGGTAGAAATTGTGTATAGAGTTTCCACTGAGAAGGAAACTTTTGAACTGTGGCTTATGGAGGAGTCAGTTTTACTTGGTCAGAAAAAAGAGTGATGAGCATTCCAGAAAGAACACTTAGTGTGTGTTGTCCCATGGATGCATGGACAAGTAAATAATGCCCAGACGTGCAGTAAAACATGACAGGGGAGGTATTGATGAGCCCAGATAGTTGAGGGATGGGAAATAAAATGGAAGGGGCTGAAAGTGTGAAACACATCTGGGAAATTAAATTGGTATCTAATTATGAAGAATTTTGTATCTTGTTAAAGAGAATTCACTATAGACCTTCTGTAAGATGTATGAAGTAACAACATTCAATCTGGGCTTTAAAATGTTAATCATAGATGGAATGCATAGGATCTCATAGAGGTGGAGAGAAAGGCAGGCTTCCTACTTAAGAGCTCTGATAACCTTTTTAAGCTCTGGTAATTTCTAATGTGCACATTTATTCTGTCACTTACTAAGGTATCAATTCATAGCTGTATATTATTTTAAAGAGGACTTTCTAGGCATGATATTACACTAGGTAGCATGTCTTTAGAAATCGTTGAGACCCTAGTAACTGAGACTTACACTTTCCTCATGACCATCTTTCTTAGCAGCTCCTTATAGACTTGTGGTTTATAAGCATTCTATCTTAAAGCATATTCTCAGGGAAAAAAATATATATAATTTACTCTAAGTGTGAGTTCACACAAATTCTTTATCTTTCCCATGGCATTTTGTATTCGAAATCTAATCACTGAGTCTGGAGTTAATATTTCATTATGTGACATCCATAAATAAGTTGCTTCTTTTCCTGTGGCATTTGCTGCTGCATGGCTATTATTATAGAAATAGGAAGTGTCTCTATTAGAAGGCAAGGCTGATATCAGGAGATGATTGGTTATTTTTTGTCATTTCGACATTATAGATTTCCAGAATTCAAAATTTTATAGTAGGATACAACTTTCTCTGGGGTGCCTGGGTGGCGCAGTCCTTAAGCGTCTGCCTTAGGTTCAGGGCGTGATCCCAGCGTTCTGGGATCAAGCCCCGCATCAGGCTCCTCCGCTAGGAGCCTGCTTCTTCCTCTCCCACAGCCCCTGCTTGTGTTCCCTTTCTCACTGGTTGTCTCTCTCTCTGTCAAATAAATAAATAAAATCTTTAAAAAAAGAAAAAAAGGATACAACTTTCCGTAACTACACTTTGTTCAGCGTGTTGGTGAGAAGCAGTAAAGCACTTAGGCGTAAGCTGACAGGTGAAGGTCTGAAGTGTTCTTTGCTACAGGAAGTGGAAGTCCCCACGAATTAACACATATTCTAGGAAAAGTAAAAGGACTGTTTGTGTCCATCATTTTCCTGAAGCTAGGAATTGGGTAAATTCTATCAGATTTTAATCTTGTGATTTTTAACTTGATTTATAGCTTCACAGAATTATAAGCCCCATTTAGAAAAAGGTAGTTTCAAAATGAACAGTTACAACTTTCAGAAAGAGTTATCTGCTATGTACAACAAACAGCTCAGCCATTATTAAAAACAGGCGGATCGGTCTCCCTAAGTGTAGCCAATAATCACTATCCTACAATATTTACTCAACATTCACCTGTAAAAAAAACCTGGTTAATCGAGTTATTTTAATACCATAAACTTCACCTTTTTTTTTTTTAAGATTTTATTTATTTATTAGAGAGAGAGCAAGTGAGAGAGAGAGAGCATGAGCAGGGAGAGAAGCAGAGGGAGAGGGAGAAGCAGGCTCCCCGCTGAGCAGGAAGCCCGATGTGGGGCTCCATCTCAGGACTCCAGGATCATGACCTGAGCCGAAGGCAGAAGGTTAACCCACTGAGCCACCCAGGCGCCCCCCTTCACCTTTTTTTGATGTACAATTCCATACGTTCTAACGAACACACGCACAGTCGTGTAGATGCTACCAAAATCTATACAAAGAATATTTCCATCACCCCAGAAACTCCCTTGTACTTCTTAAAGTCCTTCCTTGCTCCCCATCTGCAGCCCCTGGCAACCACTTACCTGTTTTTGTCTCTACAGTTTTGTCTTTAACTGAAGATCATATAGCAGATGAAACAATCAAGCATGTAGCCATTAGAGTGGCTTCTTTTCTTCAGCATGTTTGTGATTCACCCGTCTTGCTGTATTGCTGAGTAGAATTCAGTCGTATAGATGCATCGCATGTATCCATTCACCAGTTGTACACATTTTGGTTGTTTTGAATTTTAGGAGATTATGAATAAAGCTGCTATGAACATTCGTAAATTGGATTTTTGGTGGATGTATTTTCATTTATCTTGAATAAATACTTAAGAGTGGTATTTCTGAACCCCCTCTGGTAACATTGTAAGAAACTGCCAATATTATTTTCCAAAGCAGCTGTACCATTTTGCATCCTCACTAGCAACATCTCATGAGATTCCCGGTTGCTGTATATCCTCACCAGATCTTCGTATTGGCAAGTGTGTGGTTATAATTCACATTGTAGTTGTAGTGGTAGTATTGCCTTGTGATTTTAATTTGTATTTCCCTAAGGATTAATGATGTTGAGCATCTTTTTGTATGCTTGTTATCCTTCCATCTTTGGAAAAAAATATCTTCTCAAATCTTTTGCTCATTTTTTCACAGTAGTTTATTATTGATTTTGAAAAGTCTTTATATTTTCTAAATGAGTTCTTTATTAGATAATGTTTTGCAAATATTCTCTTCCAGTTTATAGTTCATAGTTGACTTTTAATTTTTTTTTTTTAAAGATTTTATTTATTTATTTGACAGAGAGAGAGACAGCCAGCGAGAGAGGGAACACAAGCAGGGGGAGTGGGAGAGGAAGAAGCAGGCTCATAGCAGAAGAGCCTGATGTGGGGCTCGATCCCAGATCGCCGGGATCACGCCCTGAGCCAAAGGCAGACGCTTAACCGCTGTACCACCCAGGCGCCCCTTAATTTTCTTAATAGTATCTTTGCATAAGAAGTTTTTAATGTCGATGAAGTCCAATATATACTTTTCTTTTATGATTTGTACTTTTTCATGTTCTATTGAACAAATATTTACCTAATCAGAAGATATATTTTTTCCTATATATGTTGGCATACGAATGTTCATTTTTTTCCCTGTACCATTTGTTGAAAAGACTACAGATTTTCCATTAATTACTTTGATGATTTTGCTGAAAATCATTTGATCATATTTGTTTGGGTATATTTCTGGGCTCCGTATTCTGTTTTATTGATCTATGGCCCTATTCTTTCACCAATACCATAATTTCTTGACTACTGTAGCTTTGTAGTAAATCTTCACACCAGTATTATGAATCTTCCAACTTTGTTATTATTCAGAGTTCTTATTCCTTTGCATTTTATGTACCTTTTAAAATGAGCATTTCCACTTCTACAAAAAAAGACTGTTGGAATTTTGTTTGGGATTGTGCTGAATATGTACTTCTAATAATCTGAGTCTACATTTGTATAACTTGTTTTAAATTTCTTTCTTGAGAGTCTTTTATACTTTGCTGCATACAAACTTGCATATATTTTTGATGATGTATATATAAATATTGTATGGCTTGGATGGTATTTTAGATTTTATTTTGAAAAATTCTTTCCAGTTGTTGTTATTGCCTGCGTATAGAAATAGTATTTATTGATTTTTATAGTTCCTCTTGTATCTTGAATTCTTACTAAATTCACTTTTTAGTCCCATTAACTTTCATTCCTATAGATTTTTTGGGAAAATCTAGGTAGGAAATTGAGTCATTTAATTTCTTCCTTTTCTATATATATGGCATTTATTTATTTTTATTCTTTTTGCAGTAACTGGCTAGGACATCTAGAATGATGGTAAATAGGACTGACAGGGTGTACATCCATTCTTTGTTCCCAGTTTGCAGTTTTTTGTAGATGTTTTATCAGGAATTTCCTTTCTATTTCTGGTTTGCTTTGTGTTTTTATCATGAATGGGTGTTGAATTTCATGATTTTTTTTTGCATATTTTAGATGATCATATGTTTTTTCCTCCCTAGTCTGTTGATATGGTGAATTATACCTACTGATTTTCAGCTGTTTAACCAAACTTGCATTCCTTGAATAACTACCCTTTACTCACTTGGCTATATAGTGTGCTATTCTTTTCATTTATTGCGGGCCTGGATTTGCAAATCCTTTTAATGAGGATTTTTGTGTTCATACCAGTGAATGACATTGATCTGTAATGTCTTTTGTAATATCTCTGTCCTTCAATTTTAGTGTTAAAATAATGATAGCATTGAATAATTAGTTCAGAAGTGTTCCCTCTTTTAATTTTTGGAAAATTTTGCTTATAGTTGGTATTATATTGTCCTTAAATATTTGGTAGAATTTTCTTTATTGGAAACCTTAAAATGCCAATTACTTTAGTAGATATATAACTATCCAAGTTATAAATGTCTTCCTGAATGAGCCTTGGAATTTTGTGTCTTTTAAAGAATTTGTTTTGTCTGAGTTGATGAACTTATGGGCATAAAGTTCTAATATTTACATATTATGCTTTAATGTCAGTGGACTCTTTAGTGGTACACACTCTATCCTGATAATGGATATTTGTATTTTTTTCTTGTTCAGTGTAATTAGATGTATTAATTTATTGATCTTTTTAAAGAGGTTTTGCTTCATTGAGTTATTTCTTTATTCATTTCTGCTTTTTATTATTTTTTCTGTTTGCTTTGAATTTAATTTCCCCTGCTTTTTCTAGTTTCTTAAGTTGAAAATTTAATTTATCTGATAGATTGTATTTTTATTTCCATTTAACTCAAAATATTTCCTAATGTATCTTTTTCTTTGACCATGGGTCATTTATAGCGTGTTTCTTTTAAATTCCCAAATATTTGGAAACTGTCTAGTCATTTTCCTGCTATTGAGGTTTCGTTAATTCTGTTGTGGTCCCAGATATATTTTATAAGATGTCAATTCTTTTAAATGTGTTGAAGTTTTTTTATAGCCCAAATGCTTCGTGAGTCTCAAGTGCTCTTAAAAAGAATGGATATTCTGCTTTTCTTGGTTTCTATAAATATCTGCTTAGTCAAGTTATTTCATAGTGGTGTTCAGATCTTCCATATACTTAATGGTTTCTGTCTACTTGTTCAGTTGATTACTAAGGGTAGAGGATTCAGATCTCCAACCATAATTGTGGATTTGTCTGTTTTCTTTCATTTATATCAGTTTTTATTTTATGTTTTTGTAAGCAAATATTCCACTCTTAGTTGCATGCATACTATATTCCTTTTTAATATTTCAAGTGTTACAAAGTGATTTAGTGGTTTCAAAACATTTTTGTGCAGACATTTCATAAATTTTACATGAGATTATTATTTTCACTGAAATCTCACTGTGCTCTTAAATATATATTTTAATTATATTTAAATACAAATATAGGTATACCATACTACCTAATTTATTCAGTGTCTATTTTATTTTTGAGTATGATTACACACAATGTTACACTAGCTTCAGGTGTACAACTTAGTGGTTTGACAAGTTTATACATTATTCTATGATCACCATGAGTGTATCTACCCGTTGCATCACTATTACAATATCATTAACTGTATTCCTTATACTCTGCTTTTTATTCCCATGAGTTTCTCATTCCATAACTGGAGCCCTGTATCTCCCTCTCCCCTTCACCAATTTTCCTGATCCCCTACCTGCCTCCTGTCTGGCAACCATCAATTTGTTCTCTGTATTTATAGTTCTGATTCTGCTTTTTGTTCATTTATTCATTTTTTATTCCATTTATGAGTGGTTTCATATGGTATTTGTCTTTCTCTGTCTGACTTATTTCACTTAACATAATGCCCTCCTGTTGTCTCAAATGGCACAATCCCATTCTTTTTTTATGGCTGTGTGATATGCCATTGTGTAGGTATACCACGTTTCCCATATCCATTCATCTACTGATGGACATTTACGTTTCTTCCATTTCTTAGCTATTGTAAATGATGCTACAGTAAACATAAGGATGCATATATATTTTCAATATAGTGTTTTCATTTTCCCTGAGTAAATACCCAATTGTGGAATTACTGGATCATATGGTATTTCTATTTTAAATTTTTTGAGGAACCTCCATATTGTTTTCCACAGTGGCTATACCAATTTACGTTATCACCAATAGTACATGAGGATTCCTTTTTCTCTACATCCTTGCCAGCCCTTGTTGTTTCTAGTCTTCTTGGTTTTAGCCATTCCAACAGGTGTGAGGTGATATCTCATGGTTTTCCTTTGCATTCCCCAGGTAATTGATTAGTGATGTTGAGCATCTTTTCCTGTGTAGGCCATCTCTATGTCTTCTTTGGAAAAATATCTGTTTGGGTCCTCTGCCCATTTTGTAATCACATGTTTTTGTTGTTGTTTGTTAGTTCATTTTGTTGTTGTTGTTTTTTTTTTTTTTTGGTGTTGAGTTTTTGGAGTTCTTTATATATTTTGGATACTAACCCTTTATCAGATATGCCCTTTGCAAATATCTTCTCTCATTCTGTAGGTTGTCTTTTAGTTTTGTTGATGGTTTCCTTTGCTGTGCTTAAGATTTTTATTTTGATGTAGTCCCAAAAGCTTATTTTTGCTTTTGTTTCTCTTGCCTCAGGAGACATATCTAGAAAAATATTCCTATGGCTGATGTCAGAGAAATTATTGCCTGTGTTCTCTTTTAGGATTTTTATGGTTTGGGGTCTCACATTTAGGTCTTCAATGCATTTTGAGTTTGTTTTTGTATATGGTATTAGAAAGTAGTCCAGTTTCATTCTTTTACATGTAGCTATTCAGTTTTCCCAGCACCATTTATTGAAAAGACTGTTTTATCTCCATTGTCTATTCTTTCCCCCTTTGTCAGAGATTAATTGACCTTTTAATTGTGGGTTTGTTTCTGGGATCTCTATCCTGTTCTACTGATTGGTATGTCCCATTTTTGTGTTAGTTCCATACTGTTTAGATTACCACAGCCTTGTACTGTATCTTGAAATCTGGAATTTTGATACCTGTAGCCTTGTTCTTTCTTAGAATCGCTTTGGCTATTCGGGGTCTTCTTTGGTTCCATATAAATTTTAGTATTATTTGTTCTGTTTTTGTGAAAAATGCTGTTGGTATTTGGATCAGGATTGCATTGAATCTGTATATTGTTTTGGGTAATATGGACATTTTAATGATATTAATTCTTCCAATCCATGCATGTGGAATATCTTCCCCGTTGTGTCATCTTCAGTTTCTTTCATCAGTGTTGTATAGTTTTCAGCATACAAGTCTATTACCTTTTTGGTGAAGTTTATTCCAAGGTATTTTATTTGTTTTGGTGCAAATGTTTATTTGTTTTGCCTGTTTTATTTGTAAATGGTGTTGTTTTTTAAAATTTCTCTTTCTGTGACTTTGTTGTCAGTGTATAGAAATGCTACCGATTTCTGGGTATTAATTTTGTATCCTTGCACTTTACTGAATTCATTTATTATTTCCAGTAGTACTTTGGTGGAATCTTTAAGATTTTCTGTGTAGAGTATCATGTCATCTGCAATAGTGACAATTTAACTTCTTTAACAGTATAGATGCCTGTTATTTGTATTTCTTGTCTCATTGCTGTGGCTGGGACTTCAGTACTGTGCTGAATAAAAGTGGCAAGAGCAGATATCCTTGTCTTGTTCCTGACCTTAAAGGGAAAGCTCTCAGTTTTTCACTGTTGAAGATGATATTAGCTGTGGGTTCTTCACAGATGGCCTTTTTATGTTGAGGTATGTTCTCTCTTTCTCCATTTTGTTAAGAGTTTTTATCATGAATGGATGTTGAATCTTGTCAAATGCTTTTTCTGCTTCTATTGAGATTCTCATATGACTTTCATCTTTCCTTTTTGTTGATGGTGGTATATGGCCTTGATTGATTTGTGAATATTGAGCCATCCTTGCGTCCCTGAAATAAATCCCACATGATCGTGGTGAATGATCTTTTTAATGTATTGCTGTATGTGGTGTGCTAATATTCTGTTGAGGAGTTTTGCATCTGTGTTCATCAGGGATATTGGCCTGTGGTTTTCTTTTTTTGTGGTATCTTTGTCTGGTTTTCTTATCAGGGTAATACTGGCCTCATAAAATATATTTGGAAGCTTTCAGTCCTCTTCTATTTTTTGCAATAGTTTGAAGAGCATAAGTATTAACTCTTCTTTAAATGTCTGGTAGTATTCACTTCTGAATCCATCTCGTCCTGGACTTTTATTTTTGGGTAGTGTTTTGATTACCAATTCAGTTTTGTTGTTTGTAATGGGTAACAAATTCAGAGTCTCTATTTCTTCCTGGTTCAATTTTGGAAGATTGTATATTTCTAAGAATTTATTTCTTCTAGGTTGTCCAGTTTGTTGGCATATAACTTTTCATAGTATTCTCTTATAATAATTTGGAAAAGTAACAACTGTTCCTGTCTCATTTTAGTAAGCATTCAAGTAGCAATGGATACAGAATTACTTGAAAATGTTTTATTTCTGGCTTTTGAAAAATGAGATTTTGGATAACGAATTTGAAAAGTAAAACATACCTGTATATGATAATAGAAATATAGGAAGCGAATGAAAAAATACAGGATTTTTCAAATAAAACCCAAAATAATAAGTAAATTTAAACAAATTTAAGTAAAAAAAATTACACATTTTACACCACACACCATATAAAGTATAGATATATAATTATTTAAATATTTCAAATTTTTGACAAAAATAGAGGGTATGAGATTTATATATACAGTCATCCCACAGAACCAAGAAAGATAATAAATTGTTGTTTTAAGTCCCAAGTATTAGAATAGTTACACAGCAATAGATAATTCAGATATAGTGATGTACCATTTTGAAATATTAATTATAGTTTTTTCTGTATTTTGTTATCTGAATCTCCCCATGCTGCTTTCCCAGTTGTCTTATTCAAAAAATTACTCATTATAACACATTTTCTTTTCCAAATAAACACTAGTTTATAAAGTTCATTTACTATTTATTTTTTAATTTTGATTTCGGTATGTTTATATATAGCGTTATATGAGTTTCAGTGCACAATATAATGTTCCATTTAAAAACTCATTGTAATTTGAAATTTTTTGAATCTATAAAGATTTTTGTTGAGATTACATTTTTTAAATTTCTAGGTCTGGACTCTTGGACCTGATGAGTAATAAGATATCAATCCATTTGAGAACAGAAATCTTTTAGAGTAGAATTTTTTTTTTGTCCATGTGCCCACCATATTCACCAAGTTTAAATGAACTTGTCATTTTATTCAGGGTTTCTTGAATATTTAGGGTATTTAATAATATAAAGATGAACATGAACAACTAAAAAGTCTGTTGATTGATTGATTCATTCTTTCTTTCCTTCCTTCCCTCTCACAATCTCTCACCATCTCTCCTTTCTTCCCTCCCCTTCCCCCCTCCCCTTCCTTCCTTCCTTTCCTACTTGTTTTAGTTTAATTCAGATTGTATTGATTTCTGGGTGTTCCTATGTCCTTTTGGGCTATTTTTGTATGATTATCAATATTCAGATGCCAAAGATAATATTTAAAAGGATGATGTACTTTGCTAAACCCTTTCTGTATTAGGTGTTCTAGGCACTAGTTCATTGTTTCTAAAATTCTTTATCTGTATTGACCTTGAATGCATTATTTGGTCTTTTCTCTGAAAGGGATGTTTAAGAAAGAAAAAAAAATCATTATTTCTCTATTCATCTCAAAAACAATTTTGTGTAAGATAGCTACATTATATGGCCACTTATAAAAAATCATATAGAACCTTGCTGTAATATTGATCGCTTTTAGTAAAGCAAAAATCATATCAAAAATCCTTGTTTTACCACATATGGCTCTCTGGAATACAATATTATGCTATATTTTTCATGAAGGATAAATGATCACAAAATAGTAATTATTTTTAATATCAATTTACAAAATGATAGATAAATGATAAGTGAGAAAAATTTTAAAAAGTAAAAAACCCTGTAGCATTATCCCTGCCATTCACTTCTCACCTTCTTTATCACCTCTTCTCTGCTACTTCTATTTACCTGACCTACTTTCAGTTCTTAGGAGGCACCATGCTGAGTCATACTTCCATGCACTTTGTCCATAATTCTTGCACTGCTTAGTGTATTCTTCACAAATCACCACCAGCCCTATCTCCATTGATAGCGCTATTCCTCTTTTTACAAATTTAAATCAGGTGTAGCCACCTTATGACAACACTCCTGATGTTCTCCTTGGAAATGTCCCCATTTATGTCTCACACATTTCCTAAAGGGTTCTATCAGTTTACCTATAACTAACTGTTTCATATTTCAAGTATAAATTCATCCCAAAACATAAGCTTTTTAAAGATACTCTAACTTATTTGCTTTTCTGTCCACTAGACTGACAAGTTGATTTTACAAAGCAGGTCATGTATTTATTCACTGAGTGAGGGAACGAATAAATGAATGTGTAAAATTATCTTAATTCCATCTTGAACCCAGGTACCTAGGTTAGTACCTGGTGTGGTACCTAGGTAAATTTCTTATGTAATTGAATATACATATTACTTATTTCTGTGTATTGAAAATAGTAAATAATCTTTTTAAATTTGTAATTTAGGAATAAATCTTATTTTGCTGTTTCATACTTTTGAAAGAGAGATCCTATTCATTTCACGTATGCTGTAATAATCATAGACTTATATTTACTTGTTTAGAACGAAAAAAAAGTACTTAGCTATGTCTACCCCTAAACTTTTCTCTCCTGCATAATTGCAAAATCAGGTGTATATATTTGTTAGTAGCATAATAAATAATTATATAAATGCTTGTGACTGATTTGATATGTGAGTAGAATTGAGAGTTTCAGGAGAGAATGGGTTCCTTACACTGATCTCTTGTCTTTCCAATTAAAAAGAAATGGCAAGCTGTATCCTTTAAATATTAGTTTTTAGAAAAAGGCTGACTACAGAGGAACTTTATTCTTCACTTCTTCTCTTGCATTTTTTGGTTAATTTTTTCTTTAGGATCTCTCCAGTAAAATCCAGAGATACCTGGTCATTGACTATTGAATGTTTTTATATTCCTTGTGTGTGGGGTTTCAACCATTATTTTTGATTACCTGTTCTGGCATGATCACAATTTCCTGTAATATTTCTTTTTCTCTCCCAAGGGAAATTAATGTCTGTTCCTAGCATTTGTCCCTTATTTTCTTTGTGAAAACTGAGACAAGGAAGCAAGGAATTAATTTAATATTTTAGCAATATCTATTTCATTGGTCGATAATTTATTCTTATAATTTTTACTCTGCAGCCTTCTTCAGAGTGACCTCTGGTCCTTTATATGCTTGAAACACATTTTCTATAATATTTTGACCTCCTGTGATATTTTTCATTCATTCCTCACTCCGGCTTTCCCTTTCATTCTGCTCTCGTGACTGTGCCCTTTGTCTCTTTCCTACAGTTCCACATAACCAATATTTTATACTTCATATCTGAGCTGCTCATATGCTTGATTACGTTTTACAAATCATTTTTCATCCATATTGGATTTTTTAAAATTTCTGTGATATTTACTTTTAGGTTATACATAAACACAATCCTTGGGGAACACTGAATGCTAATTTACCTTGGAACATGTCCCAATTTTTCTTCTCTTTTTTGTTTTATTCTACACAATAAATAAATAAACATCTCACCACTTTTTTTTTATCCCAAGTATGATACTGCAGGTTACCAATGCCTTATTTTCTCATTCATTGACTCCTTTATTCCTTCATTAGTCTCAAGATATTCCTCAGTATTTTATTTCTTGTTATTTTATATTTATGTGTAAGCCGCTTCGGACATGGCTCTATCTTGTGTATTAACACAAGTGAACACAATAAATGTGTTTCTACGTTGGGACTTCTCCTGTAGCTATAACTATTCATATTCATATCATACACAGGAAATACGTGTATGGATAGGAATCACCTTCCCCAGTTGAGTTTTCTTGTTTCAGATATTTTATACTTTCTTGTCATTTTCACTATTTCTGAAAATTATTGAACATGGTTATTTTATATCTCTTTATAAAATATTCCTAGCATTTTTTAACCTTTCATAAGATATGCTCCTTTTTGTTCAATTAAACTCTTTAGTTTGAGGCCATTGTAATTTTTTTGTGTGCATGTCTTTCACGTCTAAATAGCTTCTGCTGTAATTTCCACTCTGTCATATTTTCTGTTTGGATATAGCTTATTTATTTATCCGTTGTACATTTATTAAGTCTCATATACACGTCTCATACTGTAAGGCCGTGGATACAATAGACATATGGGCATGGTCTCTGTCCTCATGGATGTCATAATCCAGTAAGTATTTCTAAAACGATGTGCCACTGAAATTTGCACTGTGAAAGACTCATGGGAAAATTTCGTTTGAATTTTGACAGAGGTCAGAAGGTTTCTCTGAGGAAATTATCTTTAAGCTGAGATTGAAAGCAACAATAACAGTTACCCAATTTTATTAATCTGGGTTCCTCTCAGAGCTAGAAATTGGGATATTATCCCAAGGATCAGGAGTTTTGAAAGACCACAGAGAAGGCTTTGATATTAGTGTAATAATGCTTGCCTCATTGAATCAGGTAGGAAATGTCTAATGTGCTTTTATTTTCTGGAAAAAATTGAGGAGAATTGGTGTCATATCTTACTTAAATGTGTGGTAGGATTCACCAGAGCAATCATCCGGGACTAGTATTTTCTTTTATAGAAGGTTACTAATTATTCAATATCTTTAATAAATTTAGACTTTTTCAGATTATCTATTCATCCTTCTGTGAGTTTTGGTAGAATTTGTCCTTTAGGAATTGCTTCATTTCATCTAAGTTATCATATTTGTGGGCATAGAGTTGTTCATGGCTTTCCTTTATAACACTTTTCATGATCACAGTTTCAGGAGCTCTGGCTGTCAGGAACTGAGCTGGACTTGAGAGCTGAGCTATTGTGTGTCAGAGGAGTCAAGACAACAAGCCAAAATGTAAGTACAATAAAAATCAAGCTGTGATAGTATAAACAAGAGGTTAAACCCGAGGAAGTGTCAACTCCTCCCCATCCCTCTTTCCAATTTTCTCCAGGGAGTGGTGCTGGTGAAGGATCTGGTGGATCAGTACACAGGTGGGAGTTGTCTCAGTGTCAGGGGAGCTCCTAGCAATGGACTCCTGCAGCTTTATGGGTCTGGGGTGGGGTGGGGGGAAAGATGGGGGAAGGCTCAGAATGGAAAAATACTGAATACTGAGCCTGAGAGAAGAAGAATGTCTTTAAGTCTCATCCTCCATAAGAGGGTGGGGTGGGGCGGGGTCTCGGTAGAGGAAAGCCACAGGTGAAGGTCTTTGAAAAAGCGGCGTCTGAATTGAGGCACCTGAGCGAGGAAGTAAAAATATGTAAGAGTGTGGCCAGTCAGCTCAGCCCGAGTCTTTGACTGCAGCTTCCCTGCTGAGGCTGCGGTGTGTGGGCTGTGCATCGAGTCAGGGTGGTGAGGACAGCTTTCCATAGTGAGACGTGCCAGGTAAGCCTTTATAATTGCCTATGGTTGGGCCAGAATGATTATACAATAGGTTTTTGGCCAGTGTCTTGAGACCTCGATGACCACTCTTTCTTTTCTGATATTGACCTCTCTTTTGTTTCTGGTTTGGGTTATACTGGCTAGAGGTTTTTAAATTCATTAATACTTTCAAAGAACCAGTTTTTGATGTCATTGATTTCCACCCCCCGCCCCCCCCAGAATTGTTTTTCATTCCATTGATTGATGGTCTAATTCTTCTTTCTTTCCCTCTGCTTATTTTGGATTTAAGTTGCTCTTCTTTCTTTAGTTTTCTAAGATGGAAGCTTAGGTTACTGACTTTTAGATCTTTTTTTCTAGTACGTGCATTAAATGATAAAAATTTCCCTCTAAACACTGCTTTCACTGCATCTCACAGATGTTGATCAGATGTATTTTTATTTTCATTTAGTTTTAAATCAGTGTTTTTGTTGAAATTTCTATATTGACTCGTGTTTTTTATAGATGATTGTTTAATCTCCAACACTTTGGGATTTCCAGCTATCTTTGTTATTGATTTCTTGTTGAAAGGTGGATATGTGGGGCGCCTGGGTGGCTCAGATGGTTAAGCGTCTGCCCTTGGCTCAGGTCATGATTCCGGGGTCCTGGGATTTAGTCCCACATCGGGCTCCCAGCTCAGCAGGGAGACTGCTTCTCCCTCTCCCTCTGCCACTCCCTCTGCTTCTGCTCTTTCTATATCTCTGTCTCTCTCAAATGAATAAATACAATCTTAAAAAGGTGGATATGCTGTATCAAATAATAGGAACTGAGGTAAAAAGGCCTTTATTGTCAAGATTTACATTGGGTTGTTGGGTTGTATTTTAGGGCTTCCCTAAAAAGTCCTCCTCAGATGGTCTTGCAAATCTTTCAGGTGTAATATATTGATTGATATACTGAAGCCCTGTTGGTGGGTCTGTAAATTCTGGGGGAGGGGAAGCATTCTGTAATTTTTACCAAACCTATTATTTAGTGAACCCCTATCCTGAGCTATAAACTTACTAACAAGTGCTTTGTTTCTTTAAGCTTCTCCTTTTTCTCCTTAGTTGCAGCAGGAAAGATGGAGGAGAATCAGTTTGGAGGAATGTACTTTCCTCAGGGGATAAGGCTCTACTAGTCTTCCCCTGAGAGTAGGCCTTTGTCAAGAACAGTTGGCATTTTTCAAAATGTTTACTTTTTTCCTCCCCTACCAAAGTCAGGAGGGGATCTTTCAGGGCTTTTCATCATGAGAACCTGGTGTGTGTTTTTTTGTTTGGTTTATTTTATTTTTTCCTTTCTGAGTTAAAACCCATGAAATTGTGGGAGCCCCTTATGACTACAGCCCCCATGAGTTTCTCATTCTCAAGCTATAGTCCGCAATGAGTCCCCAGTGACTCATCAGAATTACCTTTTAAGTGATACCACCAGTTTCTGGCTTCCACAGTTTCTCTTCCAGATAAGCAAATCTCAGTTATGATTCTGTTAGCCTGTTTCAGTGTTGCTAGTGGTGGTTGACCCTGTTAAGTTAGCGGATGGCTCTAAGAAAATCTGTTGGCTTTCACTTTGTCCAGCTTTTTCCAGTTGTGAGAATAGGAGTGACAACATTTCAGTTCTGTACTTGTTGGGGAGGAACCAGAAGTCCCTGTGCTTTTTTTTTTTTTTTTTAATAACACCTTTTACCTTTCTTTCCATTCTTATATGACTTGGGGAAGGTAAGGAGAGCGCCAACTAAAATTCAGAATAACTATTTTCTGCTGTATTCACAGAGCCGCTAAGAAGGAATTGAGCTAAACTTCCCTCAGATATTTTAAGGATTAATACATATGTAAATGTAAAGCTTACATAATGTTTAAAAACTATTAACCAATACCATCCTGCCCCAAATTCTAACACCTCTTTTATACTCCATTATTACTGAGTAGTATTATACCTGCATTTGTGTTTAGAGACCTCGTGTAGATCAAGATTGTGGAGACAGGAACAGAAACAACCATTTATCTGAAGTCTGCCATAGTCTGGGCTAGGTTAACTTTTGTATTTATAGTTTATTTAACTCTCACAATCATCTATCAGGTAGTCATTATTCCTGTGCTGCACATGAGAGATCAAAGGTTTGGAATGAAAATCACATTCCCAAATTCGTAGAGCCAAAAGCTTCTAGAATAAATGCCTATACCAAACTTATTTATCCCAAGTTTTGTAATAATAGAAAATATGAATTTTTTTTCTTTGTAATGTTAAACTATTGACCTATACTTGATTCTTGATTATAAGTGAGTCACCAGGGAGAAAAGTGTGCCCTGCCTTTCTTCCCTCTTTTGTACTCCATATCTTTACCATATGTAGAACCAATACATATTCTATTCTAATCACCTCTTGAAAATACTTGCTGCCTCAATATGAAATTATTTTCTTCTTTGAAATGCATTGAGACAGAGTATAGGCACTCTTCCGCTAAGACTATAAATTTAGCTTTCTAAGAGCTCAACAAGTCAGCACCAAGTATTCATGTAATTCTCCACAGGTATATTCATCTATAAAAGTACTGCATTTTGCACTTTGTGCAAAATCATCTGTTTCTTCTTGTGTTAGCTGCTAATCCCACAGCCTAGCAAACCATAATCCTGCCTTCTCTAAATCCTGTCTTGCAAAAGAAACCTTGTCAAGAGCAACGGGGAACTTAATACAGTTTAAAGGTGAACCAGTAAGCCTTAACTTTGTCTACACAAAATCTGCCCCAGCTGGAACATTGTGCCAGTCAAGCCCTTAATGCAAAACACATGGATGCTTTATCAACAAATCTACCATCTTGAGAGAACTGGATATTTTGAGAGTTATTATTAGATGGTGACTTTTTTTTTCTTGAGTCATGAATAAAAAAGGAGTTGAAATAGCATATTAAACAGGGATTAATAAAACACTTTTTACAGAAATAACGTGTTGCCAAATTCCTTGGAATCAGTCGTAAGTTCATTCTAGAGGAGATTTCACTCGGTAGGAAATGACCTTATCATCCCAGTAGGATGTACACTCCTCTTGTCTCACATCGAGAAGTTAATTAGCAATTTTACCTTTAGGAGCGTAAAGTCTTTCTGTTCATTCTTTTCCAGTGTTTTTTAGAGAATAAAGGGTTCCTGAGTTGTCTGACTTCCTTGAAAGGTCAGGAGCTCTTCATGATTTTCTTCATGGGGACTCCTGAATTTATCTACACAGTCAACCTGAGGGTTAAACTCTTTAGGTTTCACAGCCTTTATGAAGTCCTTGGGGATAAAAATAGCATTAAATTAAAATCATACTAATCTTGTACTTAACCAAGTATTTAAAACAAAACCAACAACAAAACCCTACAAACAAAACTAAATTTGGTTTCCAAATAGATGCCCCCCCCGCCGCTCCGAGTGAATTCTCTAAGATGCTGTGTTGTAGTTCGATGCTGAGCTACAGTATTTGGGATATGCAGCAAAAATCAGTTTGGTTACACTTTCCATTTCTTTGGTTATTTGTAGGCTTTAGTTTCTCTTTTTTCTTTCTTTTTTTTTTTTTTAAATTAAGATTTTGTTTGAGAGAGAGCGTGAGAGCGAGCACAAGCGGGGTGAGGGTCAGAGGGAGAAGCAGACTCCCCGCTAGGTAGGGAGCCTGATGTGGGACTGAATTCTGGGACTCTAGGATCATGACCTGAGCAGAAGGCAGACGCTTCACTGGCTGAGCCACCCAGGTGCCCTGCAGGCTTTATTTTTTAACTACTGGGAAATTATGCAATTTTTAGTGTATTTGTATCTTAATACCTTTCTGTTCCAAATATGTGTTTTCTTTTCTGACTCATCAAAGTGTCTTTGCATATTTGTGAAGTAATTTGGTCAAGATAGAAGAAACTAGAAGTGGGGAGAATAATTTCAGTCCATATTTCCAATATATTTCAGTAACCTGTTTAAAAGCAACAAATGTCTGCTTAATTTTCTTTATGGTCCTTGATAAAACTGAGGTATGCTAGACTGTCTTTCCACTTTCTAGCCTACATCTGTACTTCAGAGATTTCCATATATACCTATTCATGGTACAATGTAGGATATTAAAAAAAATGCAATTCATATTTTATCATCTTGACTATTAAAGTTAACGGACATGGTGAGTACAAAATAAAACGTGAAAATCCTAATGTAGCTTTTGGTACCACTCGAGTTAGTTGTAATTGGCAGGGAGGTGATATATTAATTTTTTTAAAGCAGGGAGCAGTGTACAAATAGGATTTTATTTCTTGAAGGACAGTTATTCTTGTTTGAAGCTGGTGTAATATTGTATGTTTTATATAGGTTTTTCTTTTTGTTTTTATTCAGTTAACGAAAGAGTTATTTGTAGATGGCCAAACCATTAAAATGCAATCTTATAGTCATAGGAAAATGTATAAATGGATTAATTATTCTGTGTTCATTATCCAGGAGTATATTCTGTTCCTCAGTTCTTATATTCTTAATGTAAGTTAACTTAAAATTTAGCTGCTATGGAATTTAAATGAAAACTTGTAAGTGGAGATTGGTTTGTGACTTTAAGCCAAAATTAAAACGCATTGACATACTTGTTCACAGCTGTCATTATTAAACACGCATGACACTTTACATATATTTAACTGACAGTAAAATAATTTATAGATGAGGAAATGGAGGTGAGAACAAGCTAATAAGCAAAAGGTTTATTTTGAACCAGTTCTGTACACTGCCAAGATCAGCATTCCTATCCACATCCTGCTGTGTCTTAACATGTCCATATATGTAATTAAAGTGAAAGTGATCAATCTTCAAATATGATATTTTAAAGAGTCGGAAAAATTAGCCTTTTTGTTTTATAATTTTGATCCCACAGTGGTACATAAAATAGTACTCATAAAAAATATGGGAAGCTTGTCTCCCTTTTAACTTCAGAATAGAAAAGCAAACAAGCTGAGTTTGAAGTGGCTTCTCCATGAAGAATTCATACAGCTAGTAGTAGTATAACCATTTATTAGAAAAAGCATAATTCCAAAACCTCCGGGTTTACTGATTGGCAAATAGTGAAATGAAATATTTAAATGTTTAAACAACTTTACCCACAGAAAATTGTAGCAAAATATTTACCTGCATTTCTAGGATTAAGTAAACATTTTTTTTTAACTTTAACCAGTAGAAATTTTTGCTTGTTCTTAAATTGAGATGGTATTCCAAAGCACTAGAATCTTATTTAATGATAGAATTATAATCATACCAGACTTCTAAAGAATCTTAGAATTCATGTCCGTGTACAGCCCATGTGGTCCTTAAAGTTTCCCTGTTCTTCACTCTCTTCCTTGTCTTCTTTCTCCTCGTATCTTTCTTCTTCCTCACACACTTCCCTGTCAACTGTTTCTTATTCTGGAAGAATGATGAAAAACAACTCTTGGAAGTGCTATTTTAATGTGGCTTAACTGTAGATAGACAGCTGTTCTGAATTAAAACTTTTTTTTCTTCAGTCCTGTTGAGTTGGGTCAAAGTTGTGGGGGAAGAAAAAAATCACAGATGTTTCAAATCCTGGTCATCGTAACTCTTTAGCAGTTAGTGTTTATACCAATCATTTGGAGCAAAGCGCATGCTACCTTATATTTTAAATTATTTTTAGAAGTCCCTTCTCCCTGTAATTCATTATAAGCTTCAGTGCCAACATCACTCGGGCTTCCTTGCAGACCTGTATCTAGCCTAGCACACAACATATGTTCCAATTTGTGTGTAATTCAACACAGTTGAAATCAACTAATGTATATTGAGTGCCTACTGTGGGTGACTCAAATAAGAAAAAGCCTAGGTTGTTGCATCAGAATCCTAGTACCAGTATTCAAGGGAGCATAAATATATTGGCAGGAAAAAGCTTGTACCATAACTGTAATGCAAAGTTGCCTAAGATTAGTGCTACAACAAGGTGCAAGGTAAGACATAGAGAAAATTGCTTTACCTAGATTGATTAAAAACATTAATGAAATATTGCCATTTGTGACTTTTCTGAGAAGACATTCGAGTTGACAGTGGCATTGGAGGTAGTATACGGTAGATGATCAATAAATGTTGACTGCCAGGGATGTCTCTGAACAGGCAAGTAATATGAAAGGGCCGAAAAACCCAAGGTTAGGGAGGACCTAAGCAAATTATCTGATTAAGCTAGAGCACAATGATTGTGAAGGTGTGAGAAAGGAGCCTGTAATTCTAACTGGCATGGGATTGCAGAAGGTGTGGTAGGCTGAAAAAATGACTCTCAAACATGTTCTTTGTTTCAATCTCTGAGCCTGTAAACATGGGGGGGGGAGATCTTGCAGATGTGATTAATAGTAGGAATTTAGAGATGGGCAGATTAACCTGGATTATCTGGATAAATACAATCCAATATCATGAGTTCTTAATGTGATCAGAGACATGATGGTCCTGGCTTCAAATATGTGAGAAGAGATCCTTGAACCTAGGAATGCTGGCAGCCTCTAAAGGGCCTTGGAAAAGGCAATGAAGCAGATTTTCCTTCAGAGCTTCCAGAAGGGAACGGATATCTTGAATTTAACCCATTGAGACCTGTTTGGACTTCTGATACTCAAAATTGTAAGGTGACAGATTTATAATATTTAATGGCACTAAATTTATGTTCGTTTTCTATTGCTGTTATAACAAATTAATACAATGTCAAGTGACGTGGTTAAAAATTAGCCTATAGAGAGCTAATGAAAGTTTTTGAACAAGGCAGTAATGTAGATTAATTTTATACATGTTAGGAAAATGTAATACTAACAAAACTAAAGTTTCTAGAAGGAAGTAATTGTACATGAAATTGTCTTTAAATAGAAATTGGAAAGTCCAGTGTAACTGTTAAGACAATATTTAATAGAATTTGTAACTTCTGAAGATAGAGAAAGGTTTTTTCTTAGATTTCTAAATATAGAATTGAAGTTTAGAGTGAACACTCTTAATCACTACTTAGATTCTATCACTGATACACATGCTTTATCACACATCTGTTTATTCATCTAGCCATCAATTCATCTTTTAATACATTTCAAAGTAAATCATAGACATCAGTAGAATCTACCCTAAATATTTTAGCTTGTTTGTTACCTACAGTTCCATATTTTGAAGTTTTTTTTTAATTTCCATAAAGTGAAATGCACTAATTGTAGCTGCTACGGTTTTTTTCAAATGCCTACAGTTGTGCAACTCCAGTCCCTATCAAGATATATAATGTTGCCATCTTTTAAAAGGTTCCCTCATGTTCCATTGTGTACTGGCAACAAACCAACCACAAGAACCGATTATGGATAAACCTCTTCTCAATTCTGTTTGATATTAAGTTGGTAGTTGAAATTGGCCACGGTGGTAGTATTTACTCCATGGAAGTAGGCAAACACTAAGTTGAACTAGAATCCTTCTGCCCTAACCCCACGTCCCCAGAGCTGGAGGTAATCATGTATTTTTTCCCCCCACCGAAAATTAGCTTTTCCTGTGCTAAGATTTCCAAATACAAAATCCTAAGCATGCTTAAGGTAACTTAAACTCCTAAATTTTGAGATTCATCCTTATAGCTGAATGTATCTGTAATTTGTTCTTTGCTAATGCCGAGTAGGTTTTCAGTGTATGAATATACCACAACCAGTCAATTTTCCATTTTTAAAAATTTTTAAAGGATTTTATTTATTCATTTGAGAGAGCATGCGCACGCAAGCACACGTGCTTGTGGGTGCGCGGACGTGCAGGGAGAGAGGCAGAGGGAGAAGCAGACTCCCAGCTGAGCTGGGAGCCCGACATGGAGCTTGATCCTAGGACCTGGAGATTGTGACCTGAGCCACCCAGGTGCCCCTCATTTTTCTGTTGATGGTTATGGACCTGGTTCAGTTTTTTTGACTATTAGGAATAAAGCTTCTGTGAGAGTTCTTTTATAAACAGTTGTGAAAAAATCAGGTCACTTTGTAAATAATATACAATATATAAGAAGTATAATCTGTAATCCATTTGTAGTTACTTTGGATGGGGCAAGAGAAATGATCCCCTTTGGTAGCATTCTGTACAGATGGGGAGACCAGGTGTTCACTTACATATTATTCCCCCCCCCCAGAGATTTTCCTTAGCCTGTGATTTCTCCCGTGTTTCCAAGCTGTGCCATTTTAGGAAGGGTTCTATGTTGGTAAAATCAAACCTTTCCTCTTAACATCTACAGTATGTCCAAGCCCTCCCTCCCTCTTGCTCCCCCCCTTGCCCCCCCCCCCCCCGCATTTGCTCTAACAGTGTGCTGGAACTCTTCCTCTAGAAGCATGGATTTCTACAAATGCTCTTTCATCCATGAATGATTGTCTAAGTCACTGTTTTCCAGGGATTTCTGGGCTGTGGTTCATAGACCAATGCCAGGGTCCACAGCCAGGACCAAGGTCGAGCTGTCAATTCCCAACGTGTGGGTGGCCAAGATTGCTCTGGGTCCCTCGACATGTGGTGCTGGATCTCTACAGCTCCCTCAAAGTTATCTTTGTCTGTGAATGGTTGCCAAATTTGTGTTGTTGGGAGACAAACCAGGGATATCTTATGCCACCGTGATGCGATGTCACCTATAGATTTTAACTTGCAAATTTATTGACCTAAAATTACCTACAATATTCTCAATGTCTGCCTCAGGAATAAAATCTGGGGAATAAGTCTTTCATCCTTAACTTTTCATAGTCTTTTCATAGTTTTTAATTTATCAACTATATATTAACGTTGTAAACATAGACCTCATTTAGTGTTCTCATTTATCATGCTAGAGTTCATTATACTGAGTATATTATAAACAAGGAAAGGCAATATTAACCTTTTTTGCTTTAAACAATCCTATATATTTTAAAGAAATAAAAAATTTTTACCTCAGTATCTGCCATTTGTGATGTTCCTCATTTCCAGCCTAAAGAACTTGCTTCAGAATTTCCTGTAGTGTTGGTCTAATGGAAACTCTCTATTACTTTTTCTGAGAATCTATTACATCTTCAACGTCAATTGATATATTTGCTTCAATTGAGATTGTTTTGAGAGATAAGTTCCTATCACTTTAATAATTGCCCAATGCCGGGGCGCCTGGGTAGCGCAGTCGTTAAAGCGTCTGCCTTCAGCTCAGGGCGTGATCCCGGCATTCCGGGATCGAGTCCCACATCGGGCTCCTCCGCTGGGAGCCTGCTTCTTCCTCTCTCACTCGCCTGCTGTGTTCCCTCTCTCGCTGGCTGTCTCTCTGTCACATAAATAAATAAAATCTTTAAAAAAAAAAAATAATTGCCCAATGCCTTCTCAATTTTTTTTTTAAAGTTGGCATTTAAACATTGCTTGCCTGTATAGAAATGTCATCCTTTCTATAGCCTCTTTCAGAATCTTCGTTTTTCATCAGCTTGATTGCAACATGCCTGGTAGTGACCATTTTTTTGTACTTACCCTCTTGGGTAATTTTATCTTTAGCTTTAAAAATTGCTCATGTGACTGTTCTAGGGGTTAGACTCAAAGTTTATATGGAGAATTTGCTAGTATCCTCTCTGGTTATTTCCTTTTCAGTGCAACCAATGCTGCTAAAAAGAGAATTCCGGAATTTTTGCCGTTACAGTTCTATTGATAGAGTAGCCTCTACTGCGGGCAGCTCTCAGGCTGAAAGACCTAAGAGTCAGTGTCTCACATGTTCCTTTTCCAATGTGCTACTTCCCTTATTGATCTGCTTGCTTTTGTTCATACTTCCTAGCATTTAGTTTGTCTACCCCCCACCCCTCCCAGATTTTATAGCTCTTCTATAATAGAGGGTTGGTCTTGTAGGAACTACTCAGCTACACTGGAAACAGGACTTAAAGCATTCTTAATAAATAAACTGACATCTTTAATTTTAGTGAATAAAATTAAAACTACAACTCACTCTGTACTACTGCTTGACTCACTGATCTGGAAATGAAACCAACTTTATCCTTATATGAAAGAAACGATAATAAGAAAGTATATAGTGATTTCCCCTGAGAGGTTTTACTTTTCATAAAAGCGGTTTGGAGGTCACCCCAGATAATATCATTTAATTTTAGTGGCAGAATTTTCCCACTACTCTAAGCTTCTACAAGACTTTGTGTCTTTTATTTTACGGAGAAAAAAATGAAGTCCAAGATAAATGATTTGAGTATAATTATAGAATAGCTTATAAGACATCTAGTCCAACTAGGTCAAATCATTTTAACAAACATATACTAAGCACCTTTGCTAAAAGCAATATACAAAAGTTAGAAATTTCATGGTGTCTTTCCTTAAGAGATTGACATTTTAGTAGATGACGGGTGACAGACACAGAACTATCCTTAATTTACCAAGTGAGTACTATGAGAATGATAAACATAGAATGCTATGGAAAATAAATGGGACACCAAAATTGTCATGAGGGGAACAAGGTGTCAGGCATTTGTCGTCTTCTAGCAGAAAAGCTGAGTCTCAAAGGAGTAGTTTAGGTTAGTCAGCTAAGAATTGGTGCTCACTTCCTTCAGGTCACTGTTCCAGGCCCTGAGAGACCTTTTCTGACCACAGTAAAATTGTACCTCTCTTTCTGGTATTCCTTATCTCATTTTATTTTTCCAATTTTTTTTTTTTTTTTTTTTTTTTTTTTTTTTTTTACTGTATAACGTATTTTCTTTTCTCCCCTCTGCCCCCGGCAACTCCCCCAACTAGTATCTAAGCTGAGTGTGCATAGACCACCCCCCCCAATCTTTTTTTTTTTTTTTTTTTTTCACTGTTCCATCTACAGTGTTAGAACGGTCTCTGGAACATAGGTTCTTAAATATTTGCTATGTAAATACATCTGATAAATACTGTGAGAGATGAATAGTGGGCAATAAGACAATATTTTTGAAAGGCTACATAATGTAGCACCAGAATGCATATTGTACTAAGATGTTTGCAACTTCATTTGTAATGAGAAATAAGCGGAAAGAGAAAAATAACATGTTTACATGAATCACTGTGATAAATATGGAGATAATAGGCAGAGGGGGCAAAAATGGAGTTACTATGTTAACTGACAACCTTCAAAGTCATAATTATGAAATGTTTTCAACAGAGCATCTAGTTTTGGGAAGGAATAAAAGAAAAATCCAAAGAGCTAATCCTTGAAGATTAACTTTTTCAGAATTACAATTCTGCCTTAACTAAATCCTGTCATTTTCATTAAGAAACTAAGTGCTCTGAATGTCTAAATCATAGGAGACTTTCACAGAATCTGGGGCAACAAAAATAAAAAGAAAATGAGGATTTGTTGGCTTGAGATGGCAGAAACCATTATACTGGAAGCACAGTATACTGCAGAAGCACAAGTGTGAAAGCAAATGACCTGTTTAAAGATAATTTATTACATATAATGAAAATACATGTAGAGAAGACTGAAAATGAGATGAGATAATTAAGCAAACACCTGCTTAGTAAGAGTAAAGAGCTGGACATAGTCTCTGCCCTTAAGAGTTTCATGTTATAGACACACTATTTAAACATCTATTCAAATACATATTTGCAAACTGTAATTGTGGTAGATTAGAAGTATAACGGGGAAGCAAAATTTGACATGGATGATCAGGAAAGAAATTGCTGAGTGAAATTTCAGCTGATGGGGAAAAGATTATAAGAGAAATCAAGGGTAATGGAATGGAGGTAGGGTACTTGCATGAAGAAAACAAAGTATTTGTAAAGGTTCTATGGTTGAAGAATGGAATAGTTAAGGAACTAGAGGTTGGTAGGCAATAAATGCCTCTAAAGGGCAGGGAGGAAGGTAGAAACGTATGACTTAAAGTTACGTGTAAGGGCCAGTTCATGTAAAATCTTGGAGTCTATATAATTTGAGGTTTATTTCCAGACAAGTAGGAAGTATTAACATTTCAGATGCTAAACTAAGGAGTTGAATGCCATCTTTACTTTCTTTTTATAAGATTTATTTATTTTGGAGAGAATGAGTACTAGCAGAGTGGGGGGTGTGGCAGAGAGTGAGAGAGCATGGAGCCCAACATGGGGCTCTGCCTCAGAACCCTGAGATCATGATCTAAGCCGAAATTAAGAATCAGTTGCTTAATTGACTGAGCCACCCAGGTGCCCCTGAACACCCATCCTTATTATCACAGTGACCCACTGAAGGATTCAAAATGGAGAGTCCTCTAACTTTCAGACATAATTCTGGTCTCACTTCATTTAACTTCATAGTTATTAAGTGCCTACTAAGTGTCAGGCACAGAACTAGAAACTAGATCAAGAGTAATGGACAAGGCAGATGATGATCTTGCCATTTTGCAATTCATACACTATTGAGGGAGATGGGTTTGAGGAGGAACAAGCTGATTGCTCCTTGTCTTCTTAAACTATATCATTGTTACATATAATGAAGAAACAGAATACACTAAAACAAATTAACATGGGTCTTCAGTGAGCATCTTGGAAAGATATAATCTGGCAGTTGGGAGTGAGGGTGTGGACTGTGGAAAAATGGTGCCTCACAACATAATTTGCTTAAAAACCATCTTCAGAAATCTTGAATACACATTCAAACTTAAGGATTGAATTTAAGGCAAAAAGATGTATAGAAATGTATATAATGGAGACTAATAAGACTAAGATCTAGTTTTAATGAAATGGTAGGTACCACATGACATGAAAATACATAAGAGACTATGGCAAATAGGGAAATAAAACCACAATTGTAGGAGAATCCTACAAGACCAGAGAAAATCAATTAGACACATGTACTAGCATATAAAAAGTATACATGGGCTATACATAGGAGTCATACTTGCCTATATATGGGATGGTGGATCAAATATACAAATGCATAAAATGCATAAGTTAGAAGTCTCCCCTCCCCCCCAAAGACTCTGGTGGTGGCTTAACTTACTCCCACCCATAGCTTAAAGTATATCAACTGATCTGTATGATGGCGATAGTTTTGACTTTCAGGAAGAGTAAACTTGTTTTAAAACAACCTACATTTCCAAAAGCATAAATAAATGGTGATGCAGTAAAAATATAAGTTTATAATTAGAACCCTTGAAATCAATTTGGATCTTCAAAATATGTTAACTACTTGGTTAGAGAAGAGATCAAATATAAATCTACATAATGCCTGGAAAATACTAATTATCTTATAGTATGTTAAGTGTCCAGTATAAAAGTCAAAGATCAGGGGTGCCTGGGTGGCGCAGCTGGTTAAGCGTCCAACTCTTGATTTCAGCTCAGGTCATGACTCATGGTTGTGAGATCCAGCCCTGCTTCCGGCTCAGCTCAGAGTCAACTGAGATTCTCTGTCCCTCAGCCCCTCGTGCTGGTGCGTGCTCTCTCAGATCTTTAAAAAAAAGTCAAAGATCTGAATACAAATTTCTGAACAAAAGAAATCAAAATATATAGTCCTTTCAGCTGAATAAAGAAAATATATTGCTAAATACGTTCAGAACACATCTGATGAAATTTGGCTTTCATTCTTGATTTAAAAACAAAATCTTAGTAAAACTGAATGGTTAAATAACTTGAGATTATGTGTGTATGTATATCTAAGTATTCTAGTGTTGTCTCGAAAGCTAGCATCATGCTAAATATGAAAACTCTAAATATCGAAAACCCTAATATGAAAACTTTTAGATACCTGAGCTAAATAATCCTTTTAACATAGAGATGTTCTAATTATCCATCTTTTGAGTATGCCTGTTTCCTGCTTCCTGTCTGTATTCTAAAATAATAATTGGGGGGGGGGCGCCTGGGTGGCACAGCGGTTAAGTGTCTGCCTTCGGCTCAGGGCGTGATCCCGGCGTTATGGGATCGAGCCCCACATCAGGCTCTTCCGCTATGAGCCTGCTTCTTTCTCTCCCACTCCCCCTGCTTGTGTTCCCTCTCTCGCTGGCTGTTTCTATCTCTGTCGAATAAATAAATAAAATCTTAAAAAATAAAAATAAAAAAAAAAAGTAATTGATACCTGTGTTGGTCTCAGGAAACCCTTAAAATATTCTAAAACTGAGTTACTCCCATGTTGATAGGCATATGAATGAAGGGAAAATGGATCACGAACAATCAGTGGCTCGTAATAGCAACGTTATTGTACAAGTTATTGTGAATATTGGCTTGGACTGCAGTGCTAGTTGAAGGCAAGGGAAGGGGAGAACAAGTGGCCCTAACAGTCATTCTGGCGACAACCATAGTCACCGTGATTATGGGGTGGACTAAGTTCTTATTCTTACACTGAAAAACTTAGATAATGAGAATTAGAAATGAAGTTTTGAACTCTAAAGTCAAGTCCTAGGCGGATAATTAAAACATCTCAGTGTTAAACATTAAAGGGATTGTTTAGCTCCGGTATCTAAAAGCAGGCCGGTAGCTAAGGGTCAGGCCTATAGCATGATTGTACAGTTGCAGAGAGACAAAGCCATTTTAATGTCAATATAGGTATATCGCTTTGCCCCACTTACTGTGTTACCTGTAAGGTTTCCTGTTTTGTGTGGCTTCAAGCAAAAGCCTGTTCTGTAGTAGGTCCAGGTTCTAATGCAAGACCTTTTATTGTTTTGTTCATGTTACTCAAGAGATAAGGGATTGCTGTGCTGGTCAGGCTGGTGGAGCGTGAGTACCAAAGTGAAAATGGGTAGTTGCTACACTACGGGATGAAAAATTTTATGTCTGGTAGCTGACGTGATTCACTGGGTTTCTTCTTTGTGCTCGTTTTCCCAGTAACATTAGTCCTTGGGAAACTGCAGCAACCCAAATAAGACAGGGATCAAAAGTACTTAGTTCCTACAAGGATGGAGGTTTGGTTCCCCTCATGTAAAAAAAAAAAAAAAAAAAAAAATTTCCTTAAGTAATGGCAGTGGGTCAGAACACACAGAATGGGTTTTGTAATTACCAATTTTGGCTCTATTATCAACTCCAGAAGTGAGAATCCTAGCTGCTTCAGTTTAGTGTAACTGTTTTTCTTTGGTACTGTTTCCAACCAGTATGATGGGGATTAAGGTTAAAACTTAGGTTCTGTGGGAGAGTATCACCTGAACTGTATGGTAATGATGGGGTTTCCTATTTCCCTGTTTTATTCTGTAATAGCTAAAGATAGAAACTTCTTAGGTTAAATTCATTTTTGGTATACGCATATGATAAAGCAGACATTTTCTTTATTTACTTTATCTGTATTGATATGGAAAAATCAAGACATCCCAGTAAAATGAAATAGCAAGATATAGGTAAGTATGTTTAATGTTACCTTGAAGAATAAGCAAGTGTGTGTGTGCACGGGCACTCACATATATTCAAATACAAAGTGTGTTTCTTAAAGGGAGTGTAGTAAATGTCCTTTGGAGGAAAAAAGTGTGTCTGAGGGACAGAAAAAGGTGAATGTCTTTTAATTATTAATTGCACATCTTTTGTAAAAGCTGTAAATTTTTATATTCAAAAAATTTAATGATAAGATGTATTTAAAATCCTTCGTGTAATCATATTAGTGGGCCAAAAGAGAAAAATAAGGTCTCAGAAAATGCAAAACATTTTAACAAAATTTTACATATAGTCTTAAGTTTTAAACACTAAAAAAATTAAAAGTCCTTTATCATGATAATTTATACGTGTCTCAGAAGACAATACCTGGTATATAGTAGACCTTCAGTAAACATTTGTTGAATGAAGAATTTGTTTATGGTGAAATAGCAGAAACACTTCCATTAAAATCAGGAAAATATATGGTCTCCATTATTAAATGTTATTCCTAAAAGTAGATCTAGAAGTATTAAACAATTAGAACAGACAATGAAAGAGATATAAAATTTTAAGATATGGAAACGAAGTACTGACTAGAGTTGTTAACAAAGAAAATAAATAGCTGCTAGAATTAATAGAATTTGCTACTATCATAGGTTGACAAATTAATATCTTTATATGGAGAGCTCTTCCATATTTTGATTATATCATTATAATTTTAAAACTTAGACACATAATTTGTGAATTTGCCTTTTCATATTTCCACATATTCTACCAAAGACAGAATTTACAATCGAAGAACAATTAATATTCTTTCAAACCATTGTATATAATAACTTGTTAGGAATTCAGATATGATCCACCAAATATATGGTTTAGGAGTCAGGTGTGTGTTTTCATTTCCATATGAACCTAGTGACAGCCAACTGTTAAAAATGCACCCAAGTTTAATATATTAATCAGAGCTATTTGATAGTTCTTGGATATTGTCTCTAATTATTAGAGCATTAATTTGGCATTAAAGTTTCAATTAAAATATTGGCCAGGAAGGAACTCTGGAAAAATTTACATCTAAAGACTCTGTAGTAGATTATAAGAATGCTAAACTTCAACTCTTTTGTACCGAATCTCTTGCGATGTCACTGTAAAGCTCCTCCCATTGAGAATTGTAGAATATTGCCCCACCTGTGTTATCTAGGTGTCTTTGGGACTTGATGTGGTCAGTAGAATATGGTGGAAGTGCTAACTGCACCAGTTCTGAGCCTAGACTTCAAAAGTCACCTTTTGAAAGCCCACCTGAGACATGACAAGCCCGTGCTAGCCTGCTTGAGGATGATTGGTGACATAAACCAAGCCCGGCTAGTTGTGGCAGCTAGGCCCCACAGGAGGGACAGTACTTAAGGCCGGCTGATCCCAGAAGAACCACCCAGGTGACCCCAGACTGTAAATTCAGATCTACTGTATTGTCAGACAAATAATTGGTGGTTCTTTTAAGCCACTAAGTTTTGGGGGTAGTTAACAACAATAGCTACCTGATGCAGTCTCAGACACAGAAAATGGGACATATCCTAGAATTCTCTCAAATTATCATTGACTTTAGGGTAAATCATGTCCAAGCTCTTGAGACAACAATAGGCTAGATTATTTGTAAAAACAACGTCTTTTTGAAACTCCCCATAGATACTAACAGAGGCATGACAATCTATAGCCAAGTTTTAGCAACTTTTAAAACCCTTGCCTCATTCTAATGTATGTTTAGCTCACTTTCACTTTTGGCATGACTATAGGCTTACCATTCTCTAAAAGAAAAATGAACTCTTCTGACTATAGTAAATACTTGTATTTTAAGTTGTATGAGTTTAAGGTTAGTTCTTCTTTTCTACCTAACTACCCAATAGAAGACAAACTCACCTCAAGGATTCTCTCCAGCATTGTACCCCGTAACAAGTGGACAAAATTAATCTAGATTCTAAATAGGAGAGGTGGAAAAACAGAGGGTAGAGACCACTCCATTCCAGTGAGGGATAGACCTGACTTTTCCATGTGGCTTACTGTTAATTCTTTTTGCTTGACGTCTCTGAGATAAGCTTCTAGCCTCCACCAAATGAAGTTTTACTTGAGAAATAACAAATCTGTTTCTATTCTTTGCATCCAAATATTATTTAACAAGTGGAATAGACATGCACTAGCACTTTCAAATACTATCTCAAATGATCTTTGGTTAGTCATTGTCAATTGTTAACTGACAGTAGCTGCCTATTTGACTCTGAAGTTTGTCACTTCAAACCGCTGTAGTGGGTATGCTGGAGCTGGGCTCACACTGGCTGACAAGAACCAATAGTTTCATATTAAATTTATAATAAATTTATATACACCTTTGTTTGGGAGATGCAGTTTTTAAACATTTGCCAGCAAATCCCTGCTTGTGCCAGACAATAAATCGTATGTATTATATAGATAACTAATCTTGGTTTCATTTTATTTTTTGTTTTCTTGTTTTTAATTTTCCCAATAAGTTCAATTACAGGGCATTATAAATGGCATCTTTTATATATTTTGGTAAGTAATTTTAGGAGGTGGGGGCAAAGATAAATCAGTATAGTATAATTTTAACACAGTGGTCTGTGGTTATGATTTTATTCCTCAAGGGGGGACCTCAGACTATATTTACAGTTGCAACTTGCTCATTGATTTCTGGGGATAATTTTGTCAAGTGGCTCCTTTTAGGTCACAGATTCTGAGTATTTCAGTATTGTCAAAATTGGGCCTCAGGCATGAAAATGTTTATGGAGTTCTCTACATTGTTTTCGTGTGTGGTGATCCCTGATTTGGGACAATATTCCACTGTCTAGATTTACCATAGTTTATTTATCCTTCTGCGTACTGAAGGACATCTTGGTTGCTTCCAGAATTCGGTAATTATGAATAAAGCTGCTATAAACATTCTTGTACAGGTTCTATGTGGACTTAAGTTTTGAACTCCGTTGGGTAAATACCAAAGAGCACGATTTCTGGGTCTTATGTTAGAGTATGTTTAGTTTTGTAAGACACCTCCAAAGTGTTGTCCAAAGTGGCTGTACCATTCTGTGTTCCTTCCAGCAATAAATGAGAATTCTTGTTGCTCACATCCTTGCTAGCATGTGGTGTCATCAGTGTTCTGGAATTCGGCCTTTCTATTAGCTAAGTAGTGTATCTCCGCATTACTTTAATTTGCATTTTTTAGCACATCATGTGGAACGTATTTTCATGTGCTTACTTGTCATCTGTATATCTTGTTTATGAGGTATTTAAGGTCTCTGGCCCATCTTTTGATCAGGTTTTCTTTAGTGTTAAGAGTTCTTTGTGTATTTTGGGTAATGGTCCTTTGTTTAGATGTGTCTTTTGGGGGGGCTGGAGGAAGATAACAAGCCACATACTGGAGTTTTGTTTGTTTTGGTTAATTCTTCTGATACTGTCTTTGCAAAGCAGAAATTTTTAATTTTAATGAAGATCAGCTTATGAATTATTTCTTTCATGGATTTTTGTCTTTGGTGTTGTATGAGGATTCCTTTTTAGATAACTGAGGTCATGTTGGTTTTCTTTGGTGTTACCTTCTAGAGATTTTTATGGCTTTGTATTCTACATTTAGGTCTATAATCCATTTTAAGAAAATTATTGTGAAGGTCTATAAGGTCTGTGTTGAGATTTATTCATGTGAATGTCCAATTGTTCCAGCATCATTTGTCAGATTATATTAGCTCCTTGTATTGCCTATACTCCTTTGTCAAAGATCAGTTGGCTATATTTATGGGGGTCTATTTCTCTATTCCGTTCCATTGCTCTATTTGTCTGTTCTTTAACCAATAACACACTCTCTGTAACTTTCCTTTTCTTTGAGTGTGGTTGACACACACTACACTTCTTTGGTTACAGTAAACTTCCAGTAAGTCTTGAAGTCAGGTAGCATTAATTCTCCAGCTTTGTTCTTCAATAGTCTGTATTCTCTTCGATACTGAATATTTTTCTTCTGTGTCTTTTGCCTTTCTATGTAAACTTTAGAATGAATGTATCCTATCCATAAAATAACTTGCAGCTGCTCAGTCACTATATAGGAACCCTATGGCAGGAAGGTGCAGGTGGGAGGGAGCCTTCTATAATTTTAAGATTAAATCTCTTTTAGTGGGCCTGTGTTCGGGGGCTGTGATCTTCACAAGCATTTCCCCAGTGGTATAGCTTTTTCCCCAGTTCTCCTAATTTCCTTCCTAGCTGTAGCATTCCCAGTCATTTCTTCCAAGACTTGACACTTAGGGAGTGCCCACCCATCCCCCTGCCCTGTCCTTCCAGGAGATAAGTCTAGAGGGGACTGAAGTAGGTACTGTGTATTTCCTCCAGAGGGATAGTATGATGTCTGTCCTTGTGCAGTTGGCCTTTTCTGTGGAGAAAGCTTACATGTACAGTGATGACTCTTCCACTCTAGGGATCTTTTTGGCATCCTTAACACTTGAATCTGTTGGGAATTGTTGGGGAGGAAGAATCTTCTTTAAACTTCGAGATCCTTTTGGTTGGACTAAGAATGAAACTGACATGAGACAGAGTAACAGAAAAAAATAATTTATTAGCATATGTACAGGGAAGTCACACAGACCTGGAAATTCCAAAGACAGTGAGGCATCGTGATCCTTACATGACCTAAGGAGAGACTTAAGGGTCTGAGGATACAAAGGGGAAGGAAGGTGAAAGATATTTAGAAAACTAAAGGTTGCCCCATTATGCAGATACATCTTTCTAGGTGAAGAGGAGTCTCTTAATAGCTCTCTTCCTGGTACAAGCTGGTGGTTGAGAAGGGAGATAAAGGGTTTTTCCTGAATCTGCTGGGTTGTGATTGCTTTTAACTCAAATGTTCATCTTGGGGAGGCCTGCCCCTAGCCCCCACAGAATCCTGGTGCTATTGCCCACAAATATTATGAGGCCTCCTGCCCAAGACTGCAGTCCCCTGAAGTTTCTCACTCTCTGGCTAGTGTACCCTCAGTCTTAGGAATCTATCAAAATTACCATTCAAATGTTTATATTTGTTTATGGCTCCAGAGGCTCCTCCAGGTAAACAGGTCTTGTTTGTGACACTCTGCAGATGCCTGACCCTAATTTCAAAGTTGCAGTTTGCTCTGCAACCTCCTTTCTCTGATAGGTCCGCAAAAAGTTACTAGTTTTCAGTTTTTCTAGTTTTCTAGTTTTTTTCTTGTAAAGATGAGAGTGAAGATTTGTAAGTGCTTCACATTTTGAAGCTGAAACTATAAGTCTCCTATCACTACTTATTTAAAGGTCTTTTCTCTTTTAAACCATGATTAAAATATTCTCACTTTGAAATCCTACTTCATCCACAAGCTATCACTTTTGTCTGCCTTTAAAATATTCGTATACGAATACATATACATACTTATGTGCTTATGCTATATACCTGTTGAGTCATGAGGACGTAAAGAATAAGGACATTTTCATGTATTCAAGTGTCTGTCTTACAGTGAAAAACACCAAAGATTTTTTTTTTTTTTTTTTAGATTTTATTTATTTGTTTGACAGAGATAGAGACAGACAGCGAGAGAGGGAACACAAGCAGGGGGAGTGGGAGAGGAAGAAGCAAGCTCATAGCAGAGGAGCCTGATGTGGGGCTCGATCCCAGAATGCCGGGATCACGCCCTGAGCCGAAGGCAGACGCTTAACCGCTGTGCCACCCAGGCGCCCCAACACCAAAGATTTTTGAGTGTCCAAAAAATGAGCTTTTTTCCTCCTAGACTTTTATTGAGTTTACCACTTAATTAATGGGTGATCTTGTTTATTAAAAAAAAAAAAAAAAAAAAAAAAGCCTTCCATGCAGGATTGCTGTGAATAGTAACTGATTCAGTCTATGAAAAGTGTCTTGTGAGGATTCAAATGTAGCTATTTTTATAAATTAAGATCACGGCAGTTGATAATACAGCTGCTTTAATGGAGGTATTGATAGGACAACATGCATGCAGAAGAAATCATACTTTGGTCTGCCTGGTAATATTAAAAATAATATATCACATGGGATGCAGGATCTTAAACTCATGATGTACCTGAAAAATGCATAGAAATTTGCAAGTAGACATGTTTGGGAAAGGCATTACATGTAGAGGGAACCTCACGTATGCAGGTATGCTTTGGGATTTGGAGCCAGTAGGCAAACATAACCGAAAAGAAAATTGGTAAAATCTAAGTGTAATGGCATTTACTTTGCCTTCTTAAATGGAAAAAGGAGGGAGCAAGTACAAAACTCATTACTTGAGCTGCCCTGAAGAGCAAAAGTAGCCAAGCAGTTACATATTCCTGTTTCTCTTGTTTCAGTGGTTTTTTTGTTTGCTGTTTTTCCAGTTTTTCTGAGAAACCCTTGACCTCAGGGAAGTAGTTTTATCTCTCCTCCACAATGGCCATTCTTTACATATTTACTGCTTGTCTTACTCCTTCCCTTCCTTACTCTTTCAATCGTAAGTATTGAGTTTTTAGCTCTGGGCTAACCATTGAGTTAGGGTATGAGAAAAGATAGGATTAGTTAGTCTACATGAAAATCATTATCTGGTAGAGAAGGACAATCAAAACAAAATGAAAATGAATGAAATCTTTGGAAATCACTGTAATATAGCAAAGCTTTTTGCAGATGGAATGCAATAGTTCCAAAACGGAAGTGAAGAAACATTTGTTGAACTCTTCCTGTGGACTAGGTTTGGTGTGACTTATATTTCTGTAATCCTCACAGTCTATGGTGTAATATTTTCCTGGTTTACAATTGAGGAAAATAATGTTCCCAGGGCAAGAAGGTGGTTGAGGTAATGGTATGAGCTTCTCTGTAGATACCTGTGCTTTTCTTAGCTTTGCATTCCCCCTGCATAAAACAGTGTGCGTGAGAAATGCTGGCCCTTAAAATGCATGTTTCCTGAATGAATGAATTTAAAGTCATGTTTTTAAGGCCAAAAGTACAGAAATCCTTGAGGGGAAACGTTTACTCTGCTTTAGGATGAGGAGGTATATGGGCAAAGGAGAGTTGAGAGCTTCCTGGCAGCAGTTGACCCTTGACCTGAGTCTTTTAGTAAGTAAATACTTAGTCTCCTTATTACAAACATAAAACTTGTTTTACAGAAGTATATAATTCTGTAATTCCTTCAGCTATTTCAACAGTTTCTTTGGCATTCTAAATGATTTTGAAAAAAAAAAACTTGAAAAAATACCGTTATTTTTTAAATTGTTTCTGGCTTTTTCTAACATCATAATTCCCACTTTTCCTTTGGTGAAAGTCACAATTTCTTTTTTTTTTTTTTTTAATGATTTTTTTCTGATTACCCCCCTTTCTTTATCCCTTTCTTCCCCTACCGATCATCCTAGTTCTTATGTTCCATAGATGAGAGAAATCATATGATAGTTGTCTTTCTCTGCTTGACTTATTTCACTTAGCATTATCTCCTCCAGTGCCGTCCATGTTGTAGCAAATGTTGAGAACTCGTTCTTTCTGATAGCTGAGTAATATTCCATTGTATATATGGACCACAACTTCTTAATCCAGTCATCTGTTGAAGGGCATCTCGGCTCCTTCCACGATTTAGCTATTGTGGACATTGCTGCTATGAACATTGGGGTGCATATGGCCCTTCTCTTCACTACGTCTGTATCTTTGGGGTAAATACCCAGTAGTGCAATGGCTGGATCATAGGGTAGCTCAATTTTTAACTTTTTAAGGGACCTCCACACTGTTTTCCAGAGTGGCTGTACCAACTTGCATTCCCACCAACAATGTAGGAGGGATCCCCTTTCTCCACATCCTCTCCAACAATTGTTGTTTCTTGCCTTGTCTATTTTTGCCATTCTAACTGGCGTAAGGTGGTATCTCAGTGTGGTTTTGATTTGAATTTCCTTGATGGCTAATGATTTTGAACATTTTTTCATGTGTCTGTTAGCCATTTGTATGTCTTCATTGGAAAAGTGTCTGTTCATATCTTCTGCCCATTTTTTGATTTGTTTATTTGTTTCTCGTGTATTGAGTTTGAGAAGTTCTTTGTAGATCTTGGATACCAGTCCTTTATCTGTAGTGTCATTTGCAAATATATTCTCCCATTCCGTGGGCTGCCTCTTAGTTTTTCTGACTGTTTCCTTGGCTGTGCAGAAACTTTTAATCTTGATGAAGTCCCATAAATTCATTTTATCTTTTGTTTCTCTTGCCTTTGGGGATGTATCATGAAAAAGGTTGCTTTGGCCGATGTCATAGAGGTTGCTGCCTATGTTCTCCTCTAGAATTTTGATGGATTCCTGTCTCACATCGAGGTCTTTCATCCATTTGGAGTTTATTTTTGTGTATGGTGTGAGATAGTGGTCAAGTTTCATTCTTTTGCATGTAGCTGTCCAATTTTCCCAGCACCATTTATTGAAGAGACTGTCTTTTTCCCACCGGATGTTTTTTCCTGCTTTATCAAATATTAGTTGCCCAAAGAGCCGAGGGTCCATTTCTGGGGAAAGTCACAATTTCTAAGATTTTTCAAATAATTAGTCATTTTCACATCATGTATTCTCTCTCCTTTACTCCTTAGAACTTTGCACGATCATAAAATTTTGTAATGCGTGCTCAAACATAAGCAGACTTAACTTGAATGGGCTGACTTTTAAAAAATATAACTTAGCTTACGTTTTATTCTCCTGTCTCTTTATTTAAATATTCTAAAGAGCAAAGATTTGTCCAAAAATCTTAAACATTAGGTTTTCATAGACAGCTGAATTCTTGAGTTCTGATGTCAAAAAAATGCCATTTATTTCTAAATCTTTATATGGGATTACAGCATTCATTGACTCCTAAAATTTTGTGGAAAAGTAAGACTATATCTTCTCAATCAAAGGTCTCTTAATCTGCTCATTTTGGTCTCTTGAAACTCTGCAAGGAAAGAATTCTGCTGAAAAGAATTCCCATCTGGTTTGGCCGCCTCTTAACATTTCACGTCACCTTGATCCTACCAATTTTGGCACCACACATTTGCTCTTTGATTTTTGAGTATTTCCACTCAAATTTAATCACCTTCGAGACAATATTAATCACTTTTAAAACCATTGCCTTTCCTCATTCTTTGAGAATGTTATATTATCATCCTTACCCACAAGCTTCTTGAAAGTGGAGTATTCTTATTCCTGATAATTCTTAATATGAATATCTTCCTATTCCAGTGGGTTTTTGACACTTAGAATCCATCAGTTTCTATAGCTTTTCAAATACTGACTGTTGGTATTCTCATTGCATAAACAGAAATAGAGAATTTGCACGTTCCATTCTTTCTTGGCACTTCATGCGATAAACGCTGTCTTCAAGCACTCGTATTTGAACAGGCCAGCTCCCCTATGAGAAATGTTCCTATTCATCTAACTTAAATGTCTCTCGCTTAATTGACTCTCATTTACTCTTCTTTGAATCCTTGGAGACATAAGCCATAACCCACTAATAACTGACCTTACCTTTCTTTTATAAAATTTTTTTTTTGAAATATTGCCTGTTTTTCTACAGAACAGCACTTTTCAATGCATATTATTCCATGGAACAATGGTTTTGTAAATGCTGGGCAGAGAAAAAACAAAACAGGTTCTGTGGTGACATGAATTCAGTCACTGCCGCAAAACCTGCCTTCTTGTTGGATGCACATTTACTAACCTATTAGTGACTCTGTAAAACTTTAAGGCAAAGAAGCCTGTTTTAACTTTATCTTACTCAGCACTTCTCAATCTTATTTCACCATAAGCTTCCTGTTTTGTGTTACCATTATGAACATTCCATGATACCTATTTTTGGAAAATATTAGATGGTTAGTGCTCCTTTTTTGTTGTCATCAATTATCCTCTTTTCCACGGTTTGAGGATTTTATTTTCAGTAGCAGTATTTTATGAAGAGTAATGCTATAAATTGTACACTATATTCTGATAAGGCTCAGATGAATTTGAAATAGAATGGAGGGGCGCCTGGGTGGCTCAGTCATTAATCGTCTGCCTGTTGGCTCAGGGCGTGATCCCAGGGTCCTGGGATCAAGCCCCGCATTGGGCTCCCTGCTCTGTGGGAAGCCTGCTTCTTCCTCTCCCACTCCCCCTGCTTGTGTTCCCTCTCTCGCTGGCTGTGTCTCTCTCTTTCAAATAAATAAATAAAATCTTAAAAAAAAAATAGAATGGAGAAAACCGTTTCAGACCCTTGCAGAGCATGGTAATTTTAATATATTTTGGTATCCTTTTCATTCCTTTCTATACTGAGGAAAACTACTACATAGGTGCCAAAATCAAATGGTAATCTCTGTTGATTACCAAGTTTTTCCTCCTTGTTCTTTAGCCATCCAATCAAAAGTGCATACTTCTTTAACACTCTCATGGTTACTTAGTGTAAAAATGGCACTATAGACAATTACATTGAAAAATTTCTCTATTGCTATATGCTTGTCAGTGTTGAAGGTTATAGAGGTTAGTTCTGTTCTTTTAAGATCAAGAGAACAAGATGAATTAAGTGAATTGGGCCAAAGCAAGTCTTTGAATCCCTGAGACATTAGCTGGTGCTTAATTCTCAAATTGTGCTCCTTCCTAGCAAGCGACTAGCAATTATCCCAGTGCAGGTCAGAAATGAGAAGTGTAAATCAAAGAATAAGGCGTTAGTGAAGAATGAATCTGACAGTTTGGTATGACTTACACTCTCAGTACAAAATGTCAAAGATCACAGCAAAAACAGTTGTTGGTTACATTTTGATTATTTCATCTTCCCAGATGAAGCCAAATGGATCTTTGTAATGTATTTTGTTTCAGAAATGTTTTAAGAAAGGAAACTTTTCTCATTGACCACCTCGATGTTGCACTTAACTAGGAATTAAGAGGTTAATACTGAGTAAGTCAGTGTAAAAACTGCATGGGTTGGGGACTTCAATTCTTGACAGTACTTCCCAGGTACCTTTTCTAATAGGTTGGTTTGGATGTTATATTTATAAAAATTATTACTTAGGCCTTTACTCTTAGAACCTTCCACTACATTCTTCATACTTCTGGTAACTTTCTAAATGTGGATCTGTTAAAGATGCTTCTTTCTAAAAATTTACTTACAGGGCTCTAGTGAGTATGGGATAGATCTGCGTGATTTAGGATGACATTAAGTGCCCCTCTCAGCCTGGGACACACCTTCATCAGCTTGTTCACAGAGCATCCTCAGGGCCCCACTTGTGCACCGTGCACACTGTAGTCTCCATAAGGTTGTGCAGTATATGGACCTTCATATGGGCTGCAACTGAGTTTGCCTCTTGGAGTTGAGGAGTGTGACCTTCCTTCTCTTGTCATTCTCTTCCTTACACTGAATTTTACACTCATTTTTCTCATCTTTTGACATTTTCAGATGCTCTCGTTTGAGAGGATTTTTCTGTTTTTAATCTATAAACTCCTAGGCATTCTTCAGAACCAAGTTAAAACCTCACCTATTCACTAAAGACTAGTATAACTCAAAATTATAACTGCTTATTGCGAACTCTCAGTAGTTATTGCATCCAGATGGTATTTTAACATCTTTTTTTCCCCCTCATATGTTTATTTACTTGCATTTACTAGTGAGTGTATTGGTTTCCTATCATTGCTGTAACAAATTATCACAAGCGTGGTGGTTTAAAAACACACAAACTTATTGCATTGTAGTTCTGGCAGTTAGAGGTCTGAAATGAGTGCTACTGGGCTAAAATTGAGGTCATTAGAACTATATATTTTTGTTTTCTGTAGGTTTTAGGAGGGACTCTATTTCCTTGCCCTTGGAGCTTTTAGGAGCTTGCTTCCATTCCTTGGCTCATGGCCCTTTCCTCCATCTTCAAAGTCAACAGTCCATCTTCAAACTCTGACCTTTTTCTTTTTACTTCTGGGATTCTCACATGATTATATTTACCCCACCTGGATAATCTGGGATAATCTGTTTTGTTCAATATCCTTAATTTAAACACAAAATCCCTTTTGTCATATAAGGTAAAAAATTCACAGGTTTTGTGGGTTATGATCTAGATATCTTTGAAGGGCCATTATTCTGCTTACAGTACCTGCCCATCATAGCATCTAGAACATCTTGCATGGGCCCTAGTGCATATTTACTACACTGTTTATTAGCTTAAAAAATTGAGTATTCTAGTGATTAGTTTTCAAGTCAGTCTTCTATATCATGAAATTCTTGAGGCTAGGGAGCTTGTCCTAATTATTTCTGTATCCCCATGTTTTACATAATGCCTAGTATATAATAAATTAAAAATAAAATTTTATTGAACCAGTAAGTTCCATAAAAGACACAGCTGAATTCAGCTTCTAATGAAAATGTCTAATGAATGGTTATTGTATATAAAAAGACTTTCTAGGAGTTATAATTTGGGGTCTGTTAAATCATATTTCAGATTAATTTTGTTGTGAGTCAGAAAGGAAGGTGGAAATCCAAAGGAGGCCACCAGTGCTTGAGAATAGCTAAGCCCTCTCTCTCTTTTTTTTTTTTTTTAAAGATTTGTTTATTTTAGAGAGCAAGAGTGTGCGCACACATGCATGCAAGTGAAAGTGGGGGAAGGGGGAGAGAGAGAATTTCGGGCAGACTCCCTGCTGAGTACTGACCCTGATGCAGGGCTCAGTCTCAAAACCCTGAGATCATGACCTGAGCCAAAATCAAGAGTCAGATGCGTAACCGACTGAGCCACCCAAGTGGCCCTAGCTAAGCCCTCTTTGATTCCCTTCCTGCTTTTCTTGCATCATTTCTCAGCTAATGTCTCACATCCATTATCAGTATTGGTGACGCTGATTCCACTTCATCGTTCTGTGTAACTCAGACCCACCTGGACTTGAAGTGAAGGGGGGGGGGGAAACCCAAAACCCCAGAAAATCTGAATAATGTAGGAGTATAATACATTCTCTGGAAATATCAATGACCTTAAGGGTTTTGAGTGATCTATTTTACACTTCAGTTTTCTTGTGCAGATGCAATCCATGGGTCCTAATCATCGAATTCTGATTTAAGAAATACATCTAAGAGCTATGCCAGCACAATATGATTAAATTATAGGAAACCTTTACATCCTTATAGCCATACCCCACAAATATGGTAATTATTAAAAACATTTACTGTTATTCCACTTTCATATTAAGAAGCACATAAATGTGATGATATACCAAAATATTCCTTCTTTACTGACATACAGTGCAGTGTTGGGCATTAAGTAGTTACTCAAATACTTGTCTACTGATTAAATTAAAGTCATTAACAGTCCATTATCTCTTTGTTTCTAACCTCTTTCCTTACGCCTCTCCTCTTGTATAACCACCTGTGTAAATTTTTCTCCTCCAGCTAAGCAAACACTACGTGTTTTTTTTATATATCAAGCTTTAGTCACCTGAAAATATGTAATTTATTCTCAAATGTTTAGTTTCCTCTTAAAACCATATGTATTTGACTCCATGTATATGCGCTCCTACCTTACCAAGTTTGAATCAATCTGGTAACTCCAGCTTTTCTTCAGATGGTCTGGATATTGTTCTATAAAGATGGCACCAGCATTTTATTTACTTATGTTCATTAGCTGTACTTTTGAAATCTAAACATCTTAGTGGAAGAAAATTCTTACTTTCACACTTTAAATATTTAAAGTGTCTTACTGATCCTTAGTATGCCATAGTCATTCCTGAGCTCAAGTCTCCTAAAATGCATTTCTTCTTTTTCCACCTTTTCAACTTTTCCTTATTTTTTTTTCCATGTTCAGCTATAGGTCTTACTATTAGCCTTTGACAAATAGTGCTATTGGGTTTCCTTCAGTGATAGAATTGAATACTTATCACTTAACTCAGCTTCCCAGCCTCGTAAATATTAGTCACTCGGGCATGTATTAAATACAGAGATTATCAGATATTTCTCCCAGAAATTCTAGTTCAGTAGTACTGAGCTAGGGCTTAGGAGTATATATTGCAGTGTTCACAAAATTTTTCTCTCGGGAGTTTAAGCAAACACTGCTGCCTCTCACTGACCATTCAGGACATTAACAGTACCAGTACAGGATGGGTCCTTATAATCACATAACTCAGGCACACTTCCAGGGCTCAAATCTCCTATATACTTTTATACTACATGTCATCCATTTTATGCTCCTGAGGAAGTGTCTTCCACGTTTTTGGCCTTAGAGTAAATCGTTTCCTAATATAGAGGCAAAATCTATTTTCTTAGAGTTTTTAGCTATTTCCTCACTTTGACCTTTGGGGATACAAAGTTAGATCTTGCTTCTAAAGGACAGCCACTCAATTGTGAGAAAAAGCGGTTGTATCTACCTGACTCCTTTGTTTTCTAAAATTCAGGTCTTCCGTTGACATTCTCCAAAAGCCAGCCCTTTGGTCTATTTGTTCAGTATGGTAGCCATTACCTACATGTAAACATTCGAGGAATGAAATGTGACTAGAATGACTAAAGAATTGAGTTCATAATTTTACTTAAATTTACTTGTTCATAGTCACATTATAGTTAAATACGAATTAAAGCAGTTCAGAATACAGAAAGACCCCTCTGGAAAATTTTTGCCTAGTTTCATGAAGGAGTGAGTAAAACTCAAGCTTCAGAGAAGATTTAATTACATGTGAAAGATAAAACTGATTTAATGAGTAAAGTCATTACATTTTGCAAAAGGTCGAAGGTGTGTGTTCACAGGATTTTTTTTCTTAATATGTATGATTTGCTGGAAAGTACTTTGAAGGAACCTACACGGTTGGTGATATTTGGTCAATTGCGGTTGGGTGTTTATGCTATTGAAAGCAAGCTAAACTTTATTTTAGAGGCAGTAGAGGATTCTTGAATTTATTTTAAGGAAGGAAGATAAATGTCCAGGAGAATATATGGGTAATATTTTCTATTTAGAGTCATTATCAACTTATGAAAATAACAGTATGGCACCAGAATTTGTGAAGAAAAGGTGAATGAACACTTGCTGTAGAAACACAAGTAGAAAAAGGCATAGGTTCTAAAATACAGAAATTATTTTGAGACTAAATAGAATGGCTTCAAACAGTTTAGTAAGTTTCAAGACTGAATACACTGGGTTATACCATGAATGACATTTTTAGTAGAATCTTAATTGGAAACAGGAAATGAATTACAGCCTATGATAAGATGTAAATTCATTTACCATATTGATGTTTTAAACTTGGATTTCATTCTATTCATTTGTAGTCCATAATTAACACATGCCTTGATCTTTGCCCTCATGACTAAAAATTCTAGAAGAAAATGATTTTGTTGTTGTTTGGACGTTATTTGGGGCTCTATTGCAGAACGAGTAGGTATAGAATAATTAAATTCATAAGGTGGGGAAATGACAATAAGAGAATGAGATTGTTAAATATTTAACATTTTCAATTACATTTGAATATTAAAACCTCATTTTTTGTGCTTGTTATTTTAACATAATACTACTGTCACCATTTTCTTTAATGTTTTTCAAGTCCTATAATCAGATTCTTTGACTTTTTCTTTCTCTCTTAACATAAAATTAGATGAAAACAGAGTGTTCTGGTCAAGAGCCTGTTGACTATTTTTCTCTCTGGGTTTTCAATGTTATGATTCTAATTTTCAGTGTAAAACTTGAAGGCTATTTAGATAACTTTTCCCTGTTCCTACTTTAAACTGGTCTAAACTGAAGGCTGCATGTGTAAGATGTTCTAAACAATGGACATTTTGATGACCTATGCCATGACCTTTTTCATTTATTAATCCATTTAATAGTTACTGAACTCCTTACATTTTCTAGGTACTGTTCCAGATAGTTAAATACATGGCTAAAAAAGGTAAAGAGTCAAATTATTTGTTGTCTTAGAGTTCACTTCTACTGGGGGCAGGGGTGGATAAGCATATCAAGAAACCAACATATTAAGAGAATACAGTCAACACGAAGCAACATAATGTAATATATGGTCAAACACAGTATAATATTAGATCATAAATCTTAAGGGTGAGGAGAAGAATGAACAATGCTGTTGTTTTGGCTATGATGTGAAAGAGGACCTCTCTCTCTAGCTAAGATTTGAATAACTACCCTTGCAAAGATCTGGGGGAAGAACATACCAGATGGGGTAAAGCAAGTAAAAAATGCTGAAACAAAAATATGTTTAAGATAATACTATTAACTTAGATGGATTCTCTGCTTTGTATAAATATTCAGTAAACACATACTGGATGGATGAAAGTAGTTCATTAAAGGAATAAATTCTAGTTGGAATATATTACAAATAATGACAGCTTTCATCGCATATAATATATAAGTATGGATGAGTTCCATGGCCTCAAATTCAAATATCTTAAGCTATTTCTATGATTTAAATTAATAAAGGTAGAATTACTTCTAGTAATTGTTCTCTTCTTTCCCATAACTTCTTAAAATGCCAAGCCACAGTTAGGGATACTTCCAACATATATATATATTTTTTTCTTCCTGAGGACACTTCTCTGAGGTGGAAGAGAGTTTGGTTCTTCCTTCATTTCAGTGACACTTATTAAACTTAGTGTAATTTTTGTGTGTGCACATGTGTGTGTGCACACATAAGGATCTGAATTTTTAATATGTTCATAATTATGGTCTTACACAATTCAAGCAATTGTAGGTATTTTGAGATTACAACAGCTTCCGTTTTTCATGATCTATCCAGGAAGAAAGAACTTCTTAACTGAAACTGAAGAATTAACATTTGGATGTCTAGGGAAACACATGGGCAGTATCTCATGGCTTATGTTATCTAGGCAGTTTAATCATGTAGGCATTACTCTCCTGTTGTGTAATCTTTAGCTTCCAATTTTTCTTCAGATATCTACACAGGACTCACCGACTCAGTGAAATTTTCTGGGTACCTCATATGACATGGCATCCACTTCCTAATATTTAATATTCTCTCCTTGATAACATACACATTATGTATATATGTACATGCATACTCGTGTGTGTGTGTGTGTGTATGAAGGAGACATACACATATATCTATATCTCTCAAACTAATTTTATGTTTTACTTATTTAAGTGATATGTTGTGTATTAGCATGTAAGTTCCATGAAGAGAGGGAGTTTTGTCTGTATTGTTCATAACTATATACCTAACATTTAGATTGCTGCATATAGCAAAGGGCCAATAAATATTTTTGAGCAAACTGTTGACTCTATAAATTTTTAGGATATTTGGGATGCCTAGGTGGTTAAGTCGTTAAGCTTCTGTCTTCGGCTCAGGTCGTGATCCCAGGTTCCTGGGATCGAGCCCCGCATTGGGCTCCCTGCTCAGGGGGAAGCCTGCTTCTGCCTCTCCCACTCCCCCTGCTAGTTCTCTTACTGTCTCTGTCAAACAAATAAAATCTTAAATAAATTATATATATATATATACACACACACACACACACACACACACATATATATATATATATAATTTAGGATATTAATATTGTGGTCAGGTTATTGTATTCATATTCCATTTCTGAAGTTGCAAAGCTGTAGGGAAGTAAAAATCTTCATGTCTGGAGAATATCACTGATAAATTGACTGCTTTAAAGTTAACATTGTTTACTTAACCCTAAAACATTCTTACATGTTGAATCAGTGGTTTTACCAGTCTATCTCTTGATGAATTTCTGTTGTTGCAAACTTCTGATAGTTCTATCTAAAATAGATGTAGACAATGTTGCATGAAATAACAAATATAAATAAGAAATTTATGAAGCCAGAGTGGATTGTCGTAGTACAGATGAACATCTGCAATTCGTAGAGTAACAAGTTAACAGTGGAGAAAGGGAGGGGAAAAAGAAGTGGGGGGGAGATAAGCCCTTTAAATGAAAATATGTGGATTCATTATAAGCTAGTGACTTCCAAACTTGGAATTCCAAGCCTCAATTTCTCTACAAATTTCCTGGCTTTTATATATATCCCTAAGCAACGCTTCCCCTTGGGTGACTATGAATCATTTGACACCTACCATCCAAAACAGACCAAAAAAAAAAAAAAAAAAAAAAAATCCTGAAACCTCTTATACTAGTGTTCTACAGCTTATATACAGCTTTGTCTTTCAGTAGTGCTTGAAGACCAAAATGTTAGGAATCTTGTTTGACCTCCGACACTCTCTCATTTCGTATAGTCATTTGACAGATCACATGGTCTCTGCCTTGAAAATATTTATCAAATCTAAGCAATTTTTATAACGCTTACCTCTTAACCCTAGTGTAAGGCATTGTAAGTTCCAAGTCAGACTTCTGCAATCTGTCTCAACTGATGATCCATGTGTTTACTTTTGCCCCTCTAGAACGCTTTTTAATCAAATCATGTAATTTTCTTACTATAAATCTACCAATTGCTTTCAACCCTATATAATTCTGTACACAATATCTCATTTGAATATCTCGCCGCACTAATTTCCCATCAAACTTCTTAGAAGCCTCTTCCATCACACTGCTGTCCTGAGATTTCTCAAATACACTGGCCTTGTTTCTGTCCTAGGGCACTTGGCCTCCATTTCTTATGTCTAGAATTTTATTCCCAATTACTTCACAGGGCATATTCCCTTTCTTCGAGACTAATGTGGGCTCTTCCTCCCCAGAGAGGTCTTCCTTAATTACCCCATGGTAGCACTATCTGTCCCTGTTTACTCTTGCTTTGCTGTGGTTTTTTAGTAGAACATCACTGACCTTCTATTTGTGGGTTTCTTTTGTTGTTGTAGTTGTTCCACGAAGAGACCATGGCTTTGATTATGATTCACTACTGTCCACATACCTTAAAGAGTGCATAGAACATAAGAGACACACAGGTAATTTCTCTAGAAAGATTGAAAGAATTGATATTAAGATGAATAAACAGAACTAAAGAAAAGAGGAACTAATATCCTCAGAGAAAATTAAATCCTAGAATACTTCTACAAAATTGATTTTCTTTATAATCATGCTACAAAATTAAATTTGAAGTTAAAAATATTCTAACTCTTCATTTTGATAATGTTATATTTAAGTTTTGAATCGCCTGGTGCTCATTACAATTGCACTCCTTAATCCCTATCCTCTGTTTCACCCATCCTCCCACCTACCTCCCCTCTGGTAACCATCAGTTTTTTCTGTATAGTTAAGAGTCTATTTCCTGGTTTGCCTTTTTTTCCCCTTTGCTCATTTGTTTTGCCTCTTAAATTTCACATGAGTGAAATCCTATGGTATTTGTCCTTCTCTGACTTATTTTGTTTAGCAGTATGTTCTCTAGCTCCATCCATGTTGTTGCAAATGTAAAGATTTCATTCCTTTTGATGGCCAAATATATTTCCATTGTATATGGACTTCTTTATCCATTCATCAGTTGATGGACGCTTGGGCTGCTTTCCCTATCTTGGCTATTGTAAATAATGCTGCTATGCACATAAGCGTGCATATGTCCCTTTGAATGAGTGTTCTTGTATCCTTTGGGTAAATACCCAAGAGTTCGATTGCTGAATCATAAGGTAGTTCTATTCTTAACTTTTTGTGGAACCTTCATACTCTTTTCTACAGTGGCTGTACCAGTTTGCCTTCCCACCAACAGTGCAAGAGGGATCCTTTTTCTGTACATCCTCACCAACACCTGTTGTCTTCTTTGTTTTTGATTTTAGCTATTCTGACAGGTGTGAAGTGTGCTGTCTCATCGTTTTCATTTGCATTTTCTTGATGAGTGATGTTGAGCATCTTTTCATGTGTGTTGGCCATCTGGTTATCTTTGGAGAAATGTCTCTACATGTCTTCTGTCCATTTTTTAATTGGATTATTTGTTTTTTAGGTGCTGAGTTTTATAAGTGCTTTATAGATTTTGGATTACTACCCACTATCAGATATGTCATTTGCAAGTACCTTCTCCTGTTCTGTAGGTTGCCTTTAGTTTTGTTGTTTCCTTCACTGTGCAGAAGCTTGTAGATTTTTGCCTTTGTTTCCTTTCCTTCAGGGGATCTGCCTTTGGCCAATGTCAGAGACATTGCTGCCTGTGCTCTTTAAGTATTTTTAGTTTCACGTCAAACATTTACATTTTTAATCCATTTTGAATTTTTGTGTGTGGTGTAAAAGTGACCCAGTTTCATCTTTTACATGTTGCTGTCCAGTTTTCTCAACACCATTTATTGAAGAGACTGCCTTTTTCCCCACTGTATATTCATGCCTGCTTTGTCTAAAATTAATTGATCATGTAATTATTGGTTTGTTTCTGGATTTACTAGTCTGTTCTATTGATTGATATGTATTTTTATGCCAATACCATACTGTCTTGATCACTACAGCTTTGTAATATAACCTGAAGTCTGGAATTGTGATGCCTCCAGCTTTGCTTTTCTTTTTCAAGACTGCTTTGGCTATTTGGGGTCTTCTGTGGTTCCACACAAATTTTAGGATTGTTCTAGCTCTGTGACAAATGCTGTTGGTATGTTGATAGGGTTTGCATTAAATGTGTAGATTGTTTTGTGTAGTATAGACATATTACCAATATTTTTTCCTCCAACCCATGAGCATGGAATGTCTTTGTATTTATTTGTGTCCTCTTCAGTTTTTAGTCAGTGTTTTATGGTTTTCAAACTACAGGTCTTTCAGCTCTTTGGTTAGGTTTTTTTTTTTCTTAGGGATCTTATTTTTGGTGCAATTGTAAATGGGATTGTTTAGTTCTCCTTCTGCTGGTTTATTATTGGTGTAGATAAATGCAGCAGATTTCTGTACATTGATATTTGTATCCTGTGACTTTACTGAATTCAGTTCTAGCAGTTTTTTGGTGGAATCTGTAGGATTTTCTATATACAGTATCATCTGTGCATAGTAAAAGTTTTATTTATTCCTTCCCGATTTGGATGCCTTTTTTTTTTTTTCTTCTTTTTGTTGTCTGATTGCTGTGGCTAGGACTTCCAGTACTATTTTGAAAGTGGCAAGAGTGGACATCCTTGTCTTACTGCTCACCTTGGGAAAGGCTTTCAGTTTTTTCCTTATTGAATATGATGTTAGCTGATTAGCTGAGGGTTTTTCATAAATGACCTTTATTATGTTGAGGTATATTTCAACTAAACCTTTCTTGAAGGTTTTTATCTTCAACAGATGTTGTACTTCATCAAATGCTTTTTCTGTGTCTATTGAAATCATCCTTTCTCTTATTGTGATGTATCACATTGATTTGCAAATATTGAACCATCGTCCTATAACCCAGGAATAAATCCCACTTGATCGTGGTGTTTTTGTTGAGGATTTGTACATCTATGTTCATCAGAGATATTGGCCTGTAGTTCTTTTTTTGTTGAGTCTTTTATCTGGTTTTGGTATCCAGGTAATTCTGGCCTCATAGAATTAATTTGGAAGTTTTCTTTCCTTTTCTGGTTTTTTTTTTTTTTTTGGAATAGTTTGAGAAGAATAGGTATTAACTCTCTTTTAAAGGTAGAATTTACCTGTGAAGCCATCAGGTCCTGGACTTCTATTTGTTGGGAATTTTTATTTTATTACCGATTCGATTTCTTTGCTGGTAATGGGTCTGTTTAAATTTTCTGTTTCTTCCTGTTTCAGTTTTGGTGGCTTATGTTTCTAGAAGTTTATCCATTTCTAGGTTGTCCAATTTGTTGGCATATAATTTTTCATAATCTCTTATTGTTTGTATTTCTGTGGTGTTGGTTATTGTCATTTGTGTTTTTTTTTTTTTTTTATTTACTTGGGTCCTTTTACTACTTTTCTTGATAAATCTGGCTAGAGGTTTATCAGTTTTAATGATTTGTTTCTTTTACAAAGAACCAGCTTCTGGTTTCACTGATGTATTTTGAGTTTTTATTCACTTATTTCTGTTGTAATCTTTATTTCCTTCCTTCTGCTTTTAGGTTTTGTTCTTTTGGTGTAAGGTTACATTATGAGATTTTTCTTCTTGATGTAGGCCTTTATTGCTATAAATTTTCCTCTTGGAACCATTTTTGCTGCATCCCAAAGATTTTATGCCATTGTTTACATTTCCATGTACATTTTTTCTTTTATTTCTTGGTTGATCCATTTGCTGCTTAGTAGCATGTTATTTAAACTCCATGTATTTGTGATCTTTCCAGATTTTTTTCTTGTGGTTGACTTCTAGTTTCGTAGCATTGTGATCAGAAGAGATGCATGGTATGACTTCCATCTTTTTAAATTTGTTGAGGCTTGTTTTGTGGTCTAATATGTCATCTATTCTAGAGAGTGTTCCATATGGACTTAAAGAATAAGTATTCTTCTGTTTTAGGATGAAATGTTCAAAGCCATTGTTACTCTGTCGATTTTCTGTTTAGATCTGTCCATTGATATAAGTGGGGTGTAGAAGTCCCCTAGTATTACTATATTATTATTGATTGGCTCCTTTATGTTAATTAACTGTTTTATGTATTTGGGTGTTCCCATGTTGTGTGCATACATATTTACAGTAGTTGCATCTTATTGGATTGTCCCCTTTATTATATAGTGCCCTTCTTTGTCTCTTATTACAGTCTTTGTTTTAAAGTTTATTTTGACTGATAGAAGTATTGCTACTCTTGCTTTCCCTTTGACAATGGTTGGCATGTTTTGTAAATGTTCCTCCATCCCCTCACTTTTTTCTTTTAATTTTTTTAAAGATTTTGAGAGAAAGTGAATAATTGAGAGAAAATGAGCAGGAGGAGGGGAAGAGGGAGAAACAGCTTCCCTGCTGAGCAGAGAGCTTGATGTCTGGCTTAGATCCCTCAGATGCTTAACCGACTGAGCCACCCAGGCATCTCATCCCCTCACTTTGCATCTGCGGGTGTCTTTGGGTCTAACATAGTCTCTTGTTGCCAGCATATAGATGGATCTTGTGTTGTGGTGGATTTTTTTTTTTTTTTTTAATTCTGTCACCCTGTGTCTTTTGCCTGGAGCATTTATTCCATTTATATTCAAAGTAATTATTGATATGTATGTATTGCCATTTTATTGTTTTGTGGTGGTTTCTGAAGATTTTCCCTGATCCTTTCTTTCTTGGTCTGCTGGCTTTCTTTAGTGATATATTTGGATCTTCCCCTTTATTCTTTGCATATTAATTATTGGTTTTCGATTTGTTGTTACCATTAGGTTTGTATATAACATCTCTTGCATTGCTGCTTTTAAGTTTTTCTTTATCGCTACATGGTGCCATCTTAATTACAATATGTCTTGGTGTGGATGTGCTTTTGTCGGTTTTGTTGGGGGTTTTGTGTTTCCTTCCCTAGATTAGGGAAGTTTTCATTACTTCTTCAATTCTCTACTCCCTTTTCTTTTGCTACTTCTTTGGGACTCCCATAATATGAATCTTATGCTTGATGGAGTCACTGAGTTCCCTAAGTCTGTTCTCATTGTGCATAATTTTTTAATTTATCATGACTTTCCATTACTGTGTTCTTTGTCATTACTTTGCTCCTCTGCTTCTTCCAGCTTGCTCTTTACTCCATCTAGCATGTTTCTTGTTTTATTTTATTTTTTTTAAAGATTTTTGTTTGTCAGAGAAAGAGCATAAGCAGGGGCATGGCAGGCAGAGGGAGAAGCAGGCTCCCCACTGAACAAGGAACCTGACTCGGGACTCAATCCCAGGACCCCAGGATCATGACCTGAGCCAAAGGCATATGCTTAACCGACTGAGCCACCCAGGCATCCTCTCTTATTTTGTTTATTGAGCCCTTTTTCTCTGCTATGTTATTCTTTATCTTTGTGTTAATGCTCTCTCTGATATTCTTCACTCTTAAGCCCAGTGAGTATCCTTAAGATCATTGCTTTAAATTCACCGTCAGGCGTATTACTTAGATCTGTTTTTCCTAGATCTCTGGCCATGGTCTTGTCCTGTTCTTTCACTTGGGACAAACTTCTTTGTCTTCTCATTTTGTGTAAGTTTCTGTGCCTCCTTTCTGTGTTAGGGAAGTCAGCCATGTCTTCTGTTCTTAAGGGTAGTGGCCTTTATTAAGAAGAGGTCCTGTAGCACCCTGATGTGTGGTGTCCCCTGTTCTCCAGGGCCTGGTGCTTTCAAGAGTGTGTCCAATGTTCTCTGCTGTGTGTTCTGGCCACTTTGTCCTTCAGAACAGTTGTCTGCAGAGGTTCATTGCCTGTGTTGGTCAGCATTTGATCCCTGGCCTAAATGTGGTGAGCTCTTGGTCTGCTTAAGAAATGACCTGTTGGTACTGGAACCAAGGCTTCACAAAACTCTTGTGTATGTAGACATGCTATTGACAGAGGTTTGGGCCAGCCTTCTGGTGGAGGGGGCCCACTGCGGTGGGACTGAGGCAAACTTGATGGAGAAGAGCAATTCTTCAGGAGTGGGGAGGTAGGGGGTGCATGGCAGGGCTTGGTGTAAGCAAGTTAGGTAGTGACTGTGTTGTGCTAGTTCCAGCAGGTGTCCCTGTGCTTGTGTTGAAGGTGGGGGAGGGAAATGGTGCCAGCCAGATCCTTGGTTCCTGGAGGGATCTCTCTGAATGCTGACTCGCTGGGCCATGCTCTGAGAACAGCGACAATCCTCCCCACTGTGTGCCCCAGGGGTTCTTCAGGTAGCTGTTTCCACGCTGTATGTTTGTGTGCTGTTTGCCCTCTTTTCTCCAAGAGCAGCCCTACTGCCCTCCAAGATCTCTCAGAGCCAAGCACACTGACCTTTAAAACTCTAGGCTTTGAGCCCTACTGGTTGCAAGAACTCATGAAGTTCAGCTCATTTACTAAGCCAGTTGCTAGGGAATATGTTTTCCCCTATAAGCTCTCCCTGTGAGGTCTCTCAACCTTCTCGGTGACCACAGCACCCTCCCCACTGTAATGGCCAGGATCCATTTCTCTCTAAGCTGTTTCTCTGTCTTTCTACCTTCCTTGATGTGGCCTCTTCTCTACCTTCAGTTATGGAATCTGTTCTGCCAGTTTTCAGATCAATTTCTGAGGTTTTAGGATGATTTGATAGTTATCTAGTTGTATTCATTTGTCAAGGGGAGCCTAGGGTCCTTCTACTTCACTGCCATCTTTCCCTCCAAAGATATGCTCTTATCAAATATATTTTTTCTTAAGTTGACTAAAAAGAAAATGCTGTTTGGTGCTTTCTAAATGTGTTCAGAGTTGCATTATAAGTTAACTAAATACTTTTCATAGAAGATAAAATAAAAACCCTTCAAAAGTTTATTTTACAAAATGATATCCCAAGCAAAATTTTTCAATATTTATGATAAATTTTAATTTCCATTTTAAGTGGATTCACTTCCACAAGACTTTTTCTGTTACCATTATCTTTGAATAGCAAGAACCCCTGCGTCTCTTAGGAAGGTTGTAAAGATTAAACAAAATAACATACTTATTATGTGTCAATTATACTCAAAAAAACAAAAACAGAACACTAAAAGGAAATCTCAGTGTCTTAACTGTTTTTACCTGCATAGGTATGAAAAATGATGCCATAAAAATTTAATTGAATGAACAAAAATTTTTTTTTAATATTTTATTTATTTATTTGACAGAGACAGAGACAGCCAGCGAGAGAGGGAACACAAGCAGGGGGAGTGGGAAAGGAAGAAGCAGTCTCATAGCAGAGGAGCCTGATGTGGGGCTCAATCCCATAATGCCGGGATCACGCCCTGAGCCGAAGGCAGACGCTTAACCACTGTGCCACCCAGGCGCCCCTGAATGAACAAAATTTTTAATCATTTTTAAAATATTTCAAAGTTTACCTCTCAATTTCTTTGCATATAAACTGTAAAGAGTTCCTTTTCATTTAATCTTACTTCACACCATTCAGTAAAATTTCAGAACCAATTAAAAGAGTTGTTTCATCTATTTACTCTTTTATCGATGATCAGTCACCTCACAGAATCCTCAATTTCATTTTAATTATTAGCTGCATATTAAAGAAGAAAACTGAGGGCTGAGACTTCTGGTTGACTAGCAGAGTTCATAGTTCAAATGCAGAGCCAGAGTGAAATTCAGAACTTTGGATCAGTACTTTTTCCTCTGTCATGTTATCTTTCTATAAGGTTTTTAAGCATTTCATCTTAAAAATACTAATATTCTAAAAATGGGTTTCAATGTCTTAGTTTTTTTGTGTTTTCAATCTGAAACCAGTATGTGGGGATAATAGTTGAAAATATTGATGTTTCTCCAGTCCATCCTCCATGCTTAGCATCTCATTATCCTTGAACCCTAAGTTTCTCCTTCCTCCCCCAGACTGAACATCTTGAGTACCCACTCTATTTTTAACTGTTGTTTAATTATCCTACTCTATTAGGGAAGGATAGAGAATACACCCTCTCAAACTGAGTTATTTCTATAGCCAAGTGCATTGTCTCTTTAGCATAGATAAACTAAAAGACCCAGGGCACATGGGAGAAGAAATAAAGGGAACGAGAAACCTGCCATACAGAGAGAAGCAGAGGAGATTGAGGAAACATGATCTCTGTGAGCACAACTATTACCAGTACCAGGAAGCCATATCAGAGATGAGGGAGCCTAAAACTGCTTTTGCTGTTGCCACTTATGAGAGTCCCCAATTTCCAGCACAATTATGGTCACCTAGTTACCCGGTCTGGAATGACTATTTTTTTTTCCCTTCCAAGTCCATTGTTTGTTGCTCTCCGATTCCTGGGCTTTCTTGTTATAAAGATTTCTTTCTCTAGAATTATTGCTAAAATCTCTGTTCAGCCATGTGTACCTGAGCTAAGCCCGCACAGTGAAGTAGTAAGTGGTAGAGAAGGAACTCTTCTACCTGTAGAGTCTGTTAATGGTTGTCCAAAGTTGTTCGTTTCTTAATTCCTGAAATCTGGGAAAGTGTTACCATACATGACAAATGAACTTTTCAGATGTGGTTAGGTTTAAGGTTCCTGTAACAGGATGATTATTCTGAATTATCTGGATCAGCCCAGTGTAATCACAGGTGTGCTTACAAGTTGGAGGCACAAAGTCAGGAGTAGAAGATATGAATATAGAAGCAGGAGGTTGAAGTAATAAGAGAAGAGGGGTCATGAGGAAAGGAATGTAGATAAATTGTAGAAGCTAAAGACAAGTGAACTCTCCCCTCAGAGCTTCCAGAATGAGCCAGACTTGCTGACATCTTGATTTTTAGTCCAGTGACTGGACTTCTGACCTCCAGACCTATGACATAAAAACTGTTGTTTTAAGCCACTAAATTTGTGGTAATTTGTTACAGGAGCACTGGAAAATTAATACACCGCCCCAACAAACTACAAACTAGAGGACACAAATGAGGAGAAGCCCTACAATTCTGTTTTCCTTAATCACGGTTTTGTGACTGCAGATGTCAGGCATTATGTTGAACTCACATGCCATGTGAATGTGGCGATGGAAGAAGATTGTGTTGTTCCAGTTCCTTTTTTCCCCTCTAACAAGTTGATCTGGCATTTGAGGCAATAGACAAGTTGTTGTCTTGGTTATCCTTCTTTCCAAATGCTGTCAGGTTTGACTGCAGCTGTGTAGGGAAAGAACATGAACTTCAAGTGATGACAACTCCACTTCTGCAAGGAGAAAAAATATTCTGGAGAATGTCGTTGTAATCATTTTATACAGAGTGAGGTAATTAGTGAAGTGCCTCCTTGGAGACTTTCAGATATCTAAAAGAGATAGAACTGAAGAAGGAAAACCTAATTTCAGAAAACTAGGTAATGGCTGGTCAGATGCATATTCATTTACGAAGAGAAGGGCCAGCCATTGCAGAGAAAATTCTGAAGTTTGTTAAGCTGTTCTTAGTATCCTTGTAAATTTTTTAAAGGGCTTTTATTACCCCTGTATTTCGTATTTCATTTATGATATTTCTGGCCAATTAGACTCTCACTTATAGAACACCAAGGACCAGGACGATGTTTTCATGACTGGTGCCCTCTTGTTAACTACAACTTCTATGACCTATGCTTGCAATTAAACAAAACAAAACAAAAAAACCCACAAAAAAAACCCCCACCAAAATCTGTAGACTGATATTCTAGCACACCAAGTTCATTCTTGCCTCAATTTTTATAGCTATTGTGTGAAATTCTCATGATATGTAACTTCTCTGAATCTTAGTTGACTGAGAAGTAAAATGAAAAGCTTGGACTAAATCATCTCTAAGTGCTCTTGTCCTCAAATTTTCTAGTAATCCTGTGGTTCTTATGAATAAAAACACAAATTGAAAATTGCTAAAAGTAATATTTTCCCTTTGCTTATCTCTTTTCCACTTGTCTGCCTGCCCTTACTCTATTTACAACCTGAATTTAAATACTAGAGCTTTACTAGAGGACCAGAAAATTAGTTTAATCGCTATTCCAAATGAAAGTCTAGAAGACTTCTACCAAGATAGCCAACAAATAAGATAAGAGCAAAAAGGGAGTCCTACAGGCCATTGTGAGGTATCAGCACAAGAAGGAGGACTTGTCTGGTAGAGGCATTCTGAAGTAGTTAGGACATTACTATTTTAGTTTCAGAAAACCTGGGTTATAGTTTAGATTTTGGCACATAATGGCTAGTATGTAGATACCTCTGAAGCTCGGTCCATTCGTGGGTCAAAAGAAATCAGTTTATCCTTCACTGTATCTCCTGGTAGATTTCCTGGAACTGTAGAGGGTGGGGGTTCAAGGGAAAGGTAAAATAAAAATAAAATAAGACACAAGATAGAATGACAGCATCTCAGATAAGGTGCTGTTTAGGTTCAGGAAAAAAAAAAACTTTACTGCAAGATAGGTGAACTTATTGATAGTGTATAATTGTGATTATAAATGGATGGTGACAATTTCTAATTAAGTTTTGTGTAGTGACTTATTTTTCAAAATAGTGCTTATCTTCATCTCAGAAAACTAATTCATGATCATTATGGAAACAATGTCTATTCTTTATTCAACATTAATTATGCACCACCAACAAACAGTGCTTGGTACCTCCTCAACAGTACCTCAGTTGATTTGCACCATCTTCCCATTAGAAAGAAATTACTAATCTCATTTTGGAGATCGGAAAATGGAGGAACAGACAGGTTGACAGTGAGTGAAGGTCATGGAGCTAAAAAGTGACAAGAACAGTTCAAAGTTAGTTGCATCTAATTCCATGATTCCTCCCTATAATGTTCAAGTTTCAGAATTGATTCATAATACCACTGACCTGGAAATTAACACTCCTAATGTTTGTTAGGTTATAGACTCTATACATACCCACATAAACACATGCAAATGTATAGTGCTCAAGATGAAAAATTCAAATAATGCCAAGGTTATGAAAAGTAAGTTTCCAACTTGACACTATTTTTAGTTTTCTCTCCTGCAGTAACCATTATGAACAGATTCTTATGTAGACCTTAATTAATTTGAATAGACATATATCTGAAACACATTTTAAATTGACTTCCTGGAATTTAACTGTCATAATTATATACTTAGCTACATAAAAATAGAAAAATTCTGTGGGGCACCTGGGTGGCTCAGTTGGTTAAGAGTCCGACTTGTGATTTCGGCTCAGTTCATGATCTCAGGGTCCTGAGATGGAGCCCTGCTTCGGCTCCATGATCAGCAGGGAGTGTGCTTGAGATTCTTTCTCCCTCTGTGCCTCCCCCCACTCACACTCATGCACACGCTCTCTAAAATCTTAAAAAAATTCTATGACATGAAACATAATGCAGTATCATCACATAATGTTCCCTTCAGTTTTTGAAGGGTGAATGATAAAAATCTATGAATGCTTGGCATTATAATTTTAAAAACAAGCTGCCATTTATCAAATACCCATTATCTCAGACATGTGCATGTAGAATTATCATATTAAAAATTACATGTTTTATTTTCATTGTACGTGAGGAGGCTGTAACTTAGGAAAATTAAGTCTGTGACATAACCAGTTGTTAAAGGGATTTGATCTAGAATCTGTGACTATAAAGTCAGTTTTCCAGTCACTAAAACGACTTCACTCTGCTGCTTTCTGAGGTTTGACACCTTTCCTTCACACCATAGAGTTTAACTTTGTGTAGACATATTCATGTTTGTCAGATTTCTTAAGTAATTATCAAATTGTACTTTTCCTGGTATGTGGGGCTGCAAAACTTGGGTTTTCTCAGTTGTTGCCAAAATCCAGGGGATGGAACAATCCAAAGGACCATATAGATCTTTTGTTTTATATAAACTCAAGAAGGCAAAATTACTACAAAGGGAATTTGTGAGTTGTACTTTTGTTCTATATTTTTCCAATCCATTGATTAAAGCATTAGTCTTAGTTCAGTGTGTCTGTGTAAGCTTCCTGTTAGTTCAATCTTAAACATGAAGTAGAACATTTGTTTAAATGCTTTCTGTGTAAGTCTGGCCAGTGGCTTATCGATCTTATTAATTCTTTCAAAGAACCAGCTTCTAGTTCTGTTGATCTGCTCTACTGTGCTCCTGGTTTCTAATTCACTGATCTCTGCTCTAATCTAGATCACCTGTCTCTCGTGCATGGGTTAGGCCTGTTCTTCTGTTCTAGCTCCAGCTTTTTGAGGTGAGAATATAAAAACTGCATTTTAGATTTTTCTTTTCTTTTGAGTGGGGCATGCATGGCTATGTAATCTCCCCTTAGGACCGCCTTTGCAGTGTCCCATAGGTTTTGGACCATTGTGTTTTCATTCTCGTTGGTCTCCATAAATTGTTTAAATTGATTTTTAATTTACTAGTTTACCCAATCATTCTTGAGCAGGATGGTTCTTAGTTTACAAGTGTTTGAGTTTCTTCCAAATTTTTCCTTGTGATTGAGTTCCAATTTCAAAGCATTGTGGTCTGAGAATATGCAGGGAATAATCTCAGTCTTTTGGTGTCGGTCAAGACCTGTTTTGTGACCCAGTATATGGTCTATTCTGGAGAAAGTTCCATGTGCATTCTCTGATTCATGAAATAGCTCTACTCCTTTCCCTTTACCACCATGCCTCCAAGGATTCCTCACATTTCACTTACACCTCTCCTGCCTCCCCATATCAGTTAAGAAAATTACTCCCTTCTGTGTTTGCATTTTCTCTGAATTCTCTTCCTCTACCTTGAATAAGTTTGTGTTTTTATTACCCACAGGCTCCTTAATCTTTCTCTTTCCTATACTGGTCTCGTTTAACTTTTTGTAGATTCTGAAGCTGATTCAGCTGTATTTTTATTTCCCTAATTCCGCTTATGAATCCTCATGAATTTTAACATTCTATGTATCCTAGGTATAAGTCTAGGTATGGTAATGTGATATAATTTTTGATATAATCCCTGGAGGCATTGATAGAACACAAAGCTTTCTTCTCTCATTGATTGGTATTTGTATGGAGGAAGGGGTAGAGAGATGTTCAAGATCAGATAGCCTTGTTATCTGACAGGAACTGAGAACCAAATATTTAATAATTTTTTCAACCATCATTAAATTTGAAGCCCTTTGAATTAACTGGATGAGCAGATTCAAAATGAATTTGGTACTCTTCTGAAATAAATAGGAAGTAAATGTACGTATAAAAATAGCAAGTAGATATGGCAAACTTGGGGTTTACTGTATGGAAGTTTTATAATGAAGACACAAATCTTCCATTCAGTAAACACACATGGATTTTGTGCCCAGATGTTATATTTTAGACTGGCGATATATCAGTGTGTAAGACAATAAAATTCTAGGAAGGGAGGCATTATTTTAACAGATAACAAATAAATATAATAACTGAAAAGTCTAAAAACTGAACACTTTAACAAGCATCTAGAATACAGAAATTATGTCTAACAGAAAAATGTATATGAATAGATTATTCAAAGAAAAACCTAAATGCAAAACAGCTATACAGAAATTCTCAACCTCATTTATACTAGATAAGAATATTTGAATTTTGTTGCAATAACAAATTTACACACCCACCAGAAGGACGAAAATTGGTGCTGGTGACCATTACCATTGACACAGACACTATACTGACAGGCACTGTTAATGGCCATTTATACTAATACAGCATATGGATTTGTCTTTCTGACTTATCTCACTTAGCATAATACACTCCAGCTCCATCCAATGCTATGGCAAATGTGAAGATTTCATTCTTTTGGTGGCTGAGTAATATTACATTGTAATACATACCACTTTATCCATTTATCAGTCGATGACATTTGGGCTCTTTCCATAATTTGGCTGTTAAGCGATACGTTGCTATACATCAGGGTGCATGTGACCCTCTGAATCTGTATTTTTGTATCCCTTTGGGTAAATACCTACTAGTGCAATTGCTGGATCATAGAGTGTCTCTATTTTCAACTTTTGAGAACCTCCATACGGTTTTCCAGAGTGGCTGCACCAGTTTGCATTCCACCAAACAGTGTTAAATACCATATGATTTCTACTCTTATGTAGAATTTAACAAAACAGATGAACATATGGGAAAGAGAAAAAGAGAGAAGGAGCAGAAACAAACCATAAGAAACTCACTATAGAGAATAAACTGAGGGTTGATGGAGGAAGGTGGGTGGGGAAATGGGCTAAGATGTAAGTGGATGGTAAATACGGAGGTGGTACTTCTACTTGATATGAGCACCGGTGTTGTATGTAAGTGATGAATCACTGAACTCTTTCTCCTGAAGCCAATATTGCACTGTATGTGTTAACTACCAACAATTAGAAATTTAAAAAACAAAATAAACTAACAGTTATAGAAAGAATTGGCAGTATTTTGTACAATACCAATATACCATGGATGATTTCATGTTTTATTCCTGTGTGTGTATATCCGAGAGAAATGCATAAGGGGTTTATTGCATAGTTCCTAGAAGGGACCATATTTAAGGATGGTGTTCGTAGAGATAAAGCAGGAGGCAACATCATGGTCCATTAATAGAGAAATGTGAAATAAATTAAATGTGATATACATATAATGTCAAGTGCTATATAAGTAGTACTTAGAAACAGGAAGATACAGTAATACTACTACTGATCTTAATGAAAGATAAATGTAATCAATGAAGAACATATCAGTTTAATACTTTAGAAGGATTTCCTGTGATGAGTTGAAAGAAGTGGACAGCAGTTATGAAGGGACAAGAACACAAGTCAGAAAGCAGAGGACTCTTGCAAGGAAATAATAGAAGGGTGACTGATCCAACCCTTTATACCCAGGATCACATCACTCTGCCTGAATTAGATGTAACAAAACAAACAAACTTTGTTTTTGATCAGCTTTTCCTGCTTGAAGAGCCCATAATGTTAAAAATCCCATTTCCTGATAGGTTTCATGACTTGGATAGAAGAATGTTGGCCATTTTCACCACTTTTATCATTTGCAGATTATTTCCAAATACAGCTCTTTAAGCCAGTATAGATACTTGTTCTTAATTTAGAAAAATTTTTTATTCTGATTATATTCACTAGACATGATCAAAAATACACAAGCCACAGAAGTGCAAAAATAACCTCAAAACACGGAAGTGACGTGCTTTTTTTCTAGACTTCACTCAACCAATCACATGCATTACTTTTGGCAGTCACACCTTCATACACTTTACCCTCCTAATGCAATTTCAATTTCCTTTCAGATTTCTTAGAAATGATGGCTACATCAGATCTTTTAAGATCTTTTACTAGTGCAGTTGCTCTGTACCAGTTTCTCTTGAGCATTTAACATTCTGTAGAGTATATTTTTAAGTGAAAAATCAAAGTCAGTACTTAAACATATTCCCTAAAAATATTTGTCCAAAAGTGATGACCTGAAGACACTAAAATCCTCAATTACCTTCTCTGAATTAAGGAAATGTTAAATTACATAAAGTTTTTAGGGATAATTCTCATCTGATTTGGAAATATCAAAAACAGAACAACCTTGCTTTACCCATTACAACAGTGTTTTCTTCAAAGTCCAGGTCAATCCATTGCTTTATCTGTGAAGATCTAATGTACTCCAAAATTTTTAACAGAATTAAATTGTCTTTTTCCCTGATCTATTACTATTCTCTGGCCTGGAATCAGCTTCTTATGCTTAGAAGATTCAAGACTCCCTCTCTAGGTTCTGTTTCATGTTGTTGCTAAGTTATTGGTTTGTTTTGAAGTCTCCTGCCCTCTCTCGTAGTTTGGTCACTTCCTTTTAATTGATTTTTTTTTTTTTTTTTAGTTTTGTTGTTGTTCCTTTTATGATTTGAAATACAATTGTTTGGTATTAATTTTCCAAATACCAATTTCAGTCCTATTCTGTAAAATTCTGGCTCTCTATAATTTAAACGTCCTGAATCGTATTTTTGTTTGCTCAGCTCTTAAGTTTCCCTTCTAATCATAATCTACAATATGGTTCCCAAACAGACGGCATCAGTATCATACTAAGATTTTGTTAAGCAGATTTCTGAACCTCGACCTAAATCTTATGAGTTAAATTTTCAGGACTAGATCCCCTAAGATCTGAATTTTAAAATAGCCACACCTGACTGATCTACAACTATGTGTTGGGAATTTCTCTGCCAGCTACATTTTTATCCAAGAACAATTCTCTATGTGTACTGTCGTGTAGTTGTTTTCTTTTAGTGGGAGTCACTTTTTTATTAGGTGCCTAGCTTCCACTCCCTATTACATAATTCTCCATTCCCTGTGTCACACATTCTCTATCAATAATTAAATATTGCCTTTATTTACTACTATCTTAGATCCAGGTAAGAGCATCATTGGCTTTGGGCTCCACATTTTAGATAGCCCTTTACACTTATGGGTACTTAATAAAACCCCAATAATAGGAACATTAGCCTTAAACTAGGATCTAGGCCACCTGTTGGCATGGTAAACACTTAAGATATTAAATATATTGGGATTCTAAATAGACATCATCACCCATTTTAGACAGCAGAGAAAACATTTCTTCCCAACCCTTCCCTATGTCCTTGAAAAAGGAAAGGCAGTTTTGTCCAAAGAACTTTATTAGCATGTGACAATGGTACCACTCACGTAAGCAAAGCCCGGTTTCTTGGAGTACTTGAAACAAATGGAAGCACTTAGATAACAGGAAAGTAAAAAAATTCAGTAAACTTGATAATCTTCAGTGACTCAACAATACAATGGATTCTTGCATATTATGCCATTTATGCGGAAATTATATTGATGCAAGAAAATTTCTTTTGAACATGTACTTCTTTGAATTATGTATTCATTACAGCAATTGAAGTATCACTGTCCAACAAACACTGGGATAGATATAAAAATTACAATTAAATCGCGTTTGCCATCTGACCGCATGTAATATTAAAAAAACATAGTATTACTTTTCTAAAAATTGTCATTATTAACATGTTTCAAGGAAGTGAATGTAAAATTCTTATTCAACAAGTTGTCGTAAGTTGATTTTAACTTCTTTGACACTGAACAGTCATCATTTATAGTACTGCAATTCATACTCCATAATGATTTAATCATGGTGCCCAATTTCACTATTATAGTTATGGAGTAGGCTGGTACTCAACATTAATCCATTTTATTCTTAGCCAGTATCATTTAAGAAAATTAAAAGCACATTGTGCATTCACTTTGCGGTTGTACCAAGTCCAATTATGGCCAATAGTTCTTCTGAGAAGTCTCTGGCAGCCAATGCATAGCAATAGGAGTGTGTTGTTGCGTCTTCAAGACCAAAACAGAAGGGCTGCCTGGTCATGACTTCAGCTGGCAGATGGAAAGCAATTTTAAGAGTAAAGTAAATTTATTATTGTGCCAAAAATATAGTATAAAATTTTACTTCGCTATACACACCGAGTTGAACTGGACTCATTTTCAAGATAGGACATACTGGTAGAAAATCCCTTGACTTCAGAGAGTCTTGCTGCTAGGAGGTTAACACCAATTCAAGATATAGACTTCTCTACATGGACTTTAAAGTCATCTTCTCCCCTGCATTTCCTCCCCCGCTCTGTAGTTTTGTCCTCCATAGATTTCCTTACATGGACTTTTAAAGTCATCTTCTCCTGCATTTCCTCCCTGCCTATAGTTTTGTCCTCCACAAACTTAAGTTTAATGTGATACTGTGATAAAACAGAGTAAATTAGGGAGAACGTATTAGAAAGAGTGTCAGGAAGGTGTATCTGAGGAAGTAACATTTTTGCTGAGCTGGGCATGATCAAATGGAGAAGAGGATTTCTGGCAGAAGGAATAGCAACGACATGCTAGCAGATAAGAAAGCGGTTTGGCCATGTTCAGGAGTGAGGGTGAGTGTACTGAGTAAGAGAGAAGAGCAGGACAGCTTAGGTTAGAATGGTAGATAGAGACCGATCAGCAAGTGTCTCTATAGATCATGATACCTGATTTAGTTTTATTCTTAAGTTTATTCTAAGACATTAATGTTTTAAAGCAGAAATGTGACAGAAGTATGATCAAATTTTTAAGACCATTGTGTGGTTTAGATCTAGCTAAATTTAAAAAAAAAAAAAAAAAAAATACCACTCATCTCTAATTTTCTACAAAAAGCCTTTCAAAAAAATGAAATCTTGCCATTTGTGAATGATGTGGAAGGAGCCAGAGTGTATTATGCTAAGCAAAAACAAGTCAGAAAAAGATAAATACCATATGATTTCACTCATGTGGAATTTAAGGGATAAAACAGATGAACAAGGGGGAAGGGGAAAAAAGAGGGAAACAAATCAAGAGAGACTCTTAACTATAGAGAACTGAGATGCTGCTTGAGGAAGTGGTGTGGGGAAGACCTAAATGGGGGATGCGGGTATAAGGACGGCACTTGTGATGAGCACTGGGTGTTGTATGTAAGTGATGAATCACTAAGTTCTACAGCCCCCCAAAAAAAAAAAAAACCAAAAATCAAACAAATAAAACCAAAAATCAAAGACAAAAACCTTCAAATCCTTTCTTTCCATCTATATAAAGAATGTATGTCCAAAAAGCCATTAGCATTATTTACAAAGACTTCTGTGATCAGGGTTCTATCTTTCCTACCCTGTTTTTTCTCCAGCCATTCCCTGCCTCTTTTGTAACATTCCTCAAACATATTTGCTTGTGATTCTATACATTTTTCCCCCTGAATATACACTCATGTTACATAGCTTCTGTGTCTTCTTCTTCTTCAATGGGAAACATCCTGCTTTTATTATTGCAAACAATTTATACATATGTACATAAATATGTACATGAACTTGCGGAATCATTTCATTTGATTATCAAACAGTTCAATAGCTGAGGAAATTGAAATTCACTGATTAAAGTCATTTACCTAGAAACTAAATCAGCATGGTTGAGTTAGGGAATCAAATTTGCAGCCTCTAAATGAAAATTCCACTTCTCTTTCCGCTGTACAAATGGTTTTCCCCTCCTGGCCCTTATAAAATGGACAACAAAATCCTTGGGTTAGGCATATAATTATGCTCTATAATTTATCAGATTGATTAAGTGAAGAATCAGATTGCCCTTCCTAATTCTGAAAAGACTCCAAATTTAACAGTTTTAATTTTTCCAGGTTTAAAAGCATTAATTTGCTCAGATCACCATGATTCTTTTGAGCTGCAACTGAGTAGGGGATGCTTGATTTGCAATGCTAATGTAACTTTTTTCAAAATCTGGTACTTACAGATTCTAAACAGGTCAAAAGTTACATGAAATTCATACTGTGAGCTAATAATCCTAGAGCAAAGGTCCTATTAGAACAGAGGATTATTTCTTGTACTTATTCTCAAAGGGTATAAACCTTCTGGTTTTATAACACTTCCAACAGACTAAGTAACAACTACAAAAAGAGTTAATTACACCTTATTCATTGCATTTAAATAGAGCTTTCGAGTTTGGGTGTTGTATTATTTTACAAGCCTAAAATTACAATGACTTTACACTTTAAGGAATTTTATTAGTTTAGAAAATGCTTTTCATAGCATTATTTTATCTTCATGACAATCTTCTGTGTATGAGGGGAGAACATCACCATCCATCAATTTTTACATTCACTGAAACAATTCAAAGGGGATTGAAAAATCACCAATGCCACTCAGTATGCAGGCAACGTGCTTAGAATGAAAATCCATCCAAGTTGTAGCCTATTATGGAAAGTAAATCTTTTCAGTGACCAAAACTCTGTGGGAGGTTTAGGAGCTCATTCTCCAACAATGAGATAAGGATTACCAGTGCTCTGTAATTCTAGTCCTCAAACCTTTTCATCCTTCAGATAGACTAGGAGACAACTCTAGAACACAGAGTGCTAGGGTAAGCCTGCCTCAGCGCTGTTGAAGCAGATCTGTCTTGGCTCAGGTCATGATCCCAGAGTCTCCGCCGGGATTGAGCCCCACATTAGCTCCCAGCTCAGTGGGAAGCCTGCTTTTCCTCTCCCACTCCCCTGCTTGTGTTCCCTCTCTCATTGTGTCTTCTTTCTCTGTCAAACACATAAATCTTTCAAAAAAAAAAAAACATAGTAGTTAAATATATCTGAAAACAATCAAAATATGCTCTTATTCGAGCAATAGAAAATGGAGATCTAAAAAGATTCAACCCAAGATCATTCATTTAATTTTTATTGGGGAACCAATCGTGGTGGTGAAGGATTCTACTTAATTCTTTAGTTTAGAAACTTGGTATCTTCTCACCAACTGGTGTTTCCCATAAAACAAATTGTATTACTTTCACATATATTTTTATTCTGTGCAAGAATGTGTTTGATATTATTGGGTAATAATATGCAGTCAAGATTAATTTTTCTTTGTAGATTCCTTTGGGGAATCAAATACTATCAAGGGAATCAAATTGCATATACAAATGGTGCTTATAGAAATGGAATGTATCTAGAAAGAGAATACTTTTTTTTTGAAGATTATATTTATTTCTGCATGAGAGTACAAGCAGGGGGAGTGGCAGGGCACAGATAGGAAAGGGTGCTTTTCTTCCTACTGGAGTAAGTAGTCTGAGTGAGACTCGGATCCCAGGACCCTGGGATCATGACCTGAGTTGAAGGCAGATGCTTAACCAACTGAGCCACCCAGGCATCCCAAGAAAATACTTTTGTTTAATAGGGTTTCTAAAGAGAACCAGTCATATAGTTAAAGAGGAATTCTGAGAGGCTTCGGAAAAGTGGGTACCTTCCTGTATAACAGAAGGCAGACTGTGTTCCTCAGGATGAAAGAGAGGAGACCCCGCCAAGCCGAGCTTGCTAAATTCAGATGATGCTATGGAGCTGGCCTATGCTGGAAGTAGTACACAGAGTTCATCCGCTGGAAACTAATGGCCAACTGAGAGGAAAGGAGACTATGGGAGTGCATGAAAGTAAAAAGCAACAACAATTCCTAAAACAGTCTAAGCAAAAACCCCAGTTAGGTAAAATAAAGAGGCCATGTAGTGTACTATGCACTCAAACCCAGTACCTCAGGTGAAAAAGGGAGGTGAAAAGAATTCATGTAGTCCTCAGGGCTTTGGGGCTGTTATGTATGGAGATGTGATGATTATATACTCAGATATTACAGGGAGGTGCAGGGCAGGGAGGGTTGCGGGTGGCCATTCTGGTGAGGATTCATGGAAAAATCCCACGAAGTGTCTAGAGTGTAGTGAAGCCAATGGAAAGTATGGTTTTTACTCGGGGCTTATCAGGTGACGAAGTAAGGATGAGGCAGCAAAAGGGCAAAGAAGAAAGCCAGCAAAACTGTGTTCCCTTCTCGCAGTGAAGGAAGCAACTCTTTGCATTTTGGACTTGTGAATGTGTGATGCCAGATAGTGAACTGGTCTAAGAAACCCTGTTGTGTGCAAGGCCCTCAAAAATCCTCGAGTGTCCCCTTGATCTACGGGATCTTGTGATCAGTGAGGTTCGGTGGGATCTAGGTTATTTACTAAATAAACAAGCTACAAAGTGTGAAGAGACACCGTAGGACTTCGGCAATATGGTTGACCTAGGGCACTTTACAGAAAGATGTACTCCAAGCTTACTTAATCTCACTCACAGTGACCCCATCTATTAAGCAGAAAGGCCTCCCTGGAAAACATCACTATTTATCTTAATGGAGCTAACTGTTACAGAACACTTACTTTCATGGAAAATAAGAACACTAAAACACCATCTTCTTCATTTAAACTCTTGTCAAAACATTAGCTGCAGGGTATTCTCTATGGATCTCTTTACTTCCAAGACCCAAGATTTATGAACAAGTTGATGTAGTTAATTAGAGTGTCATACCACGATTCAAGATTGCTCTTCTAGGTCCCAAGTTCTATCCTCTTTACTACTAATGAGGAAGCTGGCTTTTGGTTAGTCCACATAAATATACTCTAAGTTTCATCAACTCCAAGAAAGTAGATCATTATATTGAAACTCTTGCAACACTTTCCTCACAACCATCACAATGCTGGATCTCAGAGGATGAAAGAGAGGAAAATAGAGAGGGATCAGAGGGCCTAACTGTGTGGGGGAGATTCACAAATAACAATAATGATATAAATGCTGTGAGAAGGGTCATTTGTTAGGTGCAGTGGCTCCACCCCTATACTTCAAGGAAAGTTGGGCAATTTCCCCACCATTATTTCTACAAGTGTTCTGATTTTATTTAGAGTATTCTCTGACTAAACCTTGAGCTCCTCAGAGATATTTTGCTAAGAAAGAAGAAAAAAGGGGGGAGGGGAGGAAGAAGAGCAGGAGAAAAACAGGGATAAGATACATTCTAAATCAACTAACACGACATATACACATGTTAATGGTTTTAACACACCATAGAGACAGTATTATTTAGTGTATGTAATAATCTCTATCTTTACAATATAAAACCAGTTCGTGCTCGGAAAGTAGCAAATTCTAACACCTATAATCCCAACTACTTCTCCCTATAGTCCACTACAGAAGGCGCCTCAAAAACAAATGTACAAGTATTTATTTCTCTTACTTTCTTTGCTGCCACTCAAGCTCTGGCTATTTACAAAGTTTTTATTTTTTTTATAATAATTTTTTATTTAACATGCTAGTCACCATACAGCAGCGCCATCCTTAGTTTTTGATGTAAAGTTCCATGATTCATTACGCGTATTATAACACCCAGTGCACCATGCAATATCGCAAGGCCCTCCTTAATACCCATCACTGGCCTATCCCCATTGCTCCACCCCCTTCCCTCTGAAGCCCTCAGTTGTCAGACTCCATAGTCTCTCATGGTTCATTCCCCCTTCTGCTTACTCCCACCCTTTCTTCTTCCCTATATTCTCCTAATGATCTTCCTACTCTTATGTACCATAAAATGAGGTGAAACCATATGATAAATGGCTCCTTCGTTTTGCTCTATTTCTACTTAAGTATTATATTCTTCCTCCAGTCCGGTCCATGTTGCTGCAATGGAGCCATGAAATTGTTCTTTTGATGGCTGAGTACATTCATTGTATAAGTATGGACCACATCTATAAATCCAGTTACTCCAAGTTGGAAGTGGCATCTCGGCTCCTTTCTTCCACGACGAGCTATTGTGATTGCATGCTGCTATGAACTCTGGGTGCATATGGCCCTTCTCTTTACTATAAGTGTCTGCATCTTTGGGGGTAAATACTCCAGCAGCACAATTGCTTAATCATAGGGTAGCTCCATTTTTAACTTTTTAGCAATCTCCACACTGTTTTCCAGAGTATGTACCAACTTGCATTCCCACCAACAATGTAGGAGGGATCCCCTTCTCCACATCCTCTCCAACATTTGTTGTTTCCCTGCCTTGTCCATTTTTCCCATTCTAACTGGCATAACATGGTACTTCAAGGTGGTTTTGATTTGAATTTCCCTTGATGGCTAATGATTTTGAACATTTTTCATGTGTCTGTTAGCCATTTGTATGTCTTCATTGGAAAAGTGTTCTTCATATCTTCTGCCCATTTTTTGGTTTGATTATTTGTTTCCCATGTATTGAGTTTGAGAAGTTCTTTGTAGATCTTGGATACCAGTCCTTTATCTGTAGTGTCATTTGCAAATATATTCTCCCATTCCGCTGCTCCCCTACCTTTTTTTGACTTGTTTCCTTGGCTGTGCAGAAGATTTTTATCTTGATGAAGTCCCCACAAAGCTCCTCACCTTTTTCTTTGTTTCTCTTGGGTTTCTCGGAGAGATGAGTCGGAAAAAGCCATGTGGCCGATGTCAAAGAGGTTGCAGCCTATGTTCTCCTCTAGGATTTTGATGGGATTCCTGTCTCACATCGAGGTCTTTCATCCATTTGGAGTTTATCTTTGTGTATGGTATGAGAGAGTGGTCAAGTTTCATTCTTTTGCATGTAGCTGTCCACTTTCCGCAAAGCACCATTTATTGAAGAGACTGTCTTTTTTTCCACTGGAATGTTTTTTCCTGCTTTATCAAAAGATTAGTTGCCCAAAGAGCCGAGGGTCCATTTCTGGGTTCTCTGTTCTATTCCATTGGTCTATGTGTCTGTTTTTGTGTCAGTACCATGCTGTCTTTGTGATCACGGCCTTGTAGTACAGCTTGAAATCAGGCAACAGATGATGCCCTCAGATTTGTTTTTCCTTTTGAACAATTCCTTGGCAATTGGGCCTTCATGGTTCACACAAATTTAAGGGCTGTTTGTTCCAGTTCTTGAAAAATGTCATTGGTATTTTAATCAGGAGTTGCATTGAAAGTGTAGGATTGCTCTGGGTAGTGGTTAGCCATTTTAATCTATATTAATTTTTCCGATCCAGATGAGCATGGAATGTTTTTCCATCTCTTTGTGTGTTCTTCAAGGTCTTTCAAGAGTGATCTGTAGTTTCTGTATATAGATCCTTTACCTCTGGTTAAGTTAATCTGGAGATATCGTATGATTTTTGTAAGTAGCTATTGTAAAATGGAATGGATTTTTTAATTTCTCTTTCTTCAGTCTCATTGTTCGTATAAAAATGCAACTGATTTCTGAGCATTGATTTTGTATCCCGCCACATTACTGAATTCCTCTTATAACTTTTAGTAGTTTGGGGGTAAATCTTTTGGGTTTTCCTAAGTATAGAGTATCACAGCAAGGTCTGCGTAAGAGAGAGTTTGACTTCTTGCCGATTTGGATACTTTTTATCCTCTTTGTTGTCTGATTGCTGCGGTTAAGGACTTCTAGTACTATGTTGAATAGTAATGGCAAGAGGCATCCTTGTCGTGAAATGATCTTAAGGGAAAAAGGCTTCAGCTTTTCCCCATTGAGAATGATATTCGCCAGGCTTTCATAGATGGTTTTTATGAAATTGAGTAATGTACCCACTACCCTCACCTGTAGCTGGCTTCTGAATTTAGGAAAGGATACTGTGGCCTTGCCAATGTTTTTTCTGCATCAATTGAGAGGGACCATACTGCCCTGACTCCTTTCTTAAGTGATATGTGATGATCACATCACTGAATTTGTAATGTTGAACCTTCACTCCTTCCATACCAGGGATGAATCCCACTTGGTCATGATGGGTAATCCTTTATGTACTGTTGATCCTATTAGCTAGGATCTTGTTGAGAATTTTGGCATCCATATTCATCAGATACATTCAAATCCCTTTGATGGGGTCTTTGCCTGGTTTGGGGTTCGCTGCAATACTCATTCTTCATAGAAGGTAGAGTTTGGTATTTTCCTTGTGAGCCGGCTTTTGGAAACAGCTTCAGGAGAATAGTATTATTTCTTTCTTGAATGTTTGCAGGAATCCTGGGGAATCCACTAAACCTGGACTTTTGCTTTGGGGGAGGTTTTTGATCACTGCTTCACCCCTTCTTTCGCTATAATTGTTCTGGTCTTCGTTTGGAAAAACCGAATTTCCTGTTTCAGTCTGGTAGCTTGGAAAGCAGGTTTGGTGGGGAATCATTTCCTTCCGAAGGCTTGACTTATTGGCATAAAGCCATTGATAAAAGTTTTGAAATGATCCCTTCCTTATTCAGCTGGTGCGGGCTGTGACTTCCCTCTTTCTCATTCATACCCACACTCTGGCCCCTTTCATTCTTTTGATTTGCTTGAGTTCACAAGGAGACCACCCTGAACCGGAAGAGGCTGCAGACTGAAAGCGGCGGGATGGAAAACCATTTTTCTATGCACAAGGACCTCAAAAGAAAGCTGGGGGCAAATCCTCGCTACCTGGACAGGATTAGATTCAAACCAAAGACTGTAGTTAGATTACATGGTAGAATGACAATTATATTATTCTTGTACTGATGTATCCTGGCCGCGGATATAATAAATTATAAATATTTATGCCCCCAACTGGGAAAGCAGCTAGATACCGCCAACTCTTAATCAGAATAGTATATAAGGCATAGATAATGCTGGACATTAATAGTAGGACCAAACACTCACTCTCAAGCAATGACAGATCAAATTCTTGCTGGAGAAAATCACCAAAGAAAACAAGAGTTTGGAATGATGGTTACCTAGAATTCTGTATTTTTAATCCTCATAGATATGAGCGTATAGAACACTACACCACAGAACAACAGAATACTCATTCTTTC